>NC_084640.1:8112393-8720518 GCF_019802595.1 Syngnathoides biaculeatus | reverse complement strand
GATGGCGCTGCGTCGAAAGATGAGTGACTGATGAAGGGGGGGAAAGCACATTTAGGCCCATGGCGAGCTTTTCTCGGGCGGTTCTGGAAAAACTCGTTGGCTGGCGCGGTCCAGATAGCAGGAGCCATTTGGCTTAATTGTCTTGTACAAAAAGCATGTTAGCCTCTCGTTTCAAGCGACTACCTTTTTTTTTTATATTGCACAATTTTAACAGTGCCCCTTTTTGTTAGTTGTCATTTTCGTAAGTTCTTATTTGATTTGATTTAAAAAAAAAAATTCTCATTAGTACCTCGTTAGTGATTTGGCCTGATCTCTGTGCTTGTTTGGATGTTTCCGGCTCGGTGTTCTGTTGAGCTACTTTGTAAAATGTTGGATTTTGTTTGTTGTTTCACTATTATTGCTATAGAATTATGACTGTTTATTCTGATAAATTGTAAAAAAAAAAAAAAATAGGTGCTACATCTCAGAAACCCGAAAGTATTAGAATTTCCGCGAAGCTCCGTTACATTACATGACTTACTACCTATGTGTTTATCAACTACCTACAATAACCTATTTTTTTCCCTCTCATGGCAAATTATTGTAGAATTTGATTAGTTACAGAACGAAGCCCGAGTGAGGAATTATTTTTGGGCTGTGAAGGAAAGTCATTGTTTATTGAGGAGAAATTAAATAACACACTGTAGGTTATAATTGATTACCTCTCGGTCCGCCGACCGTCTGAATTTTGGTTCTCAAATGTAATTTGTACTTTATTTATTAAAATAAAACAAATTATCTGCACACACGTTGCCTAAGCGACGCTGCGTTTCAAACGTTTATTCTTGTGGGGACTGGAAAGCAAAAAAAAATGTATTGTTGAGAAATTACACAAACGTGTTCCGAAGGCAAACAAATATGAGAACTGTATATGGTGTCGTAGTATACAGTACACGGCGCCATGGCGGAGGATGTTGATGGCTCTGTAGAGCCGTAAAAGACAATTACCGCTATAACATTTTATGGGGTGCAAAGCGCTGCGAGGCGAGCGGACACAAAACAAGAAAAAGACACGAAGGGCTCGGACGGATGAAGGCGGGAGGGAGGGGGGGGGGGCGAAAAGAACAATGACAACGCCTTTTTCATTTTTGAGCAAATCGGAACATGGATGAATGGATTCGTCTTCTTCCACGAGAGCTGCTTTAAATGGTGATAAAAAAATGCGGTTCGAGTCTGCACACGAAGACAAATATTTGGCGCGAGCGTGGAGGGTCGCACGGGCGTAAAATCGGCCCCGCGGAGGCAATGGCGGCTCGCTCCGAGCCCGGTTTGAAGCCGGAGACTCCGAGTGTGTTGTGACGCGCTCGGGGGGGACGCAGATGGACCCAAACTTCAAAGCCTCGCCGAGAGACAGCGCCATAAACCGCCCGCTCTCCGAAACTGTCTGGCATTCCACTTTGAATGGCTTTATGGCCGTCCAGACACAATTAGGCCGTTTCCAGAATGGCACCCATTTGTTTTTTCTTCTCTTTGCTTCTGGACAAAAGGCCGAGCGGAAATGATCAGCTTTATTGGAGTCTTCCCAACGGGGACGCGCATGCACCGCTCACGGTCATTTGGACCCGGCCTTTGTTTTCCACCTGGGAACCTTCCGCCCTCTGCTGCCGCGAAGAGACGCGCACGAGCACCGCGGGGACCGTATTAAAGAATTTGAAAATGCGCGTTAAAAGACGAGTTGAGAGGAAGTCGGGGAAATTCGAAACTATAAGCAGAGGAAGGGGGGGAAAAAGATTTAAGGTTGGTTTGTCGCAATAAATACTCCAATGATGCAAGCATTTGTGCAAAAGGGCAGGATAACATTCCCGCTTCCTGAAACATGAAAGAAAAGAAGATGAACTTCCAAATTCATGGACTTTGGAGTCAATGCTGCGATCCGAAAATGATAAACGTCTTTCCGGTTTCTTTGCATCACGTTTGTTGGTATAAGCTAATCATTTTAAATTCCTTCCAGAGGTGTGTGTATGTATATCTATATATATTATAAACACACATGCAGTTGTGCTCATAAATTTCCATACCTCGTAAAATATCTGCTATTTCTTTGAAAATGACTGAACAGGGACCATCTTATTTTTTTATTGTTGCATTTTGTGAAATGATGGTGCTATTATTTCACTCCTACTGAAATGTAAATGCTTTTTGTCCCATCAGTGTTTTTCTTTAAACATCCCTGCACACCCCCCCCAAAAAAAAAAAAAATGTCAGGGTGTACGCAAACCTCATCATCGCAAGTGTTTATGTTGTATAAAAACAGCACACTGCCAATTGGAAATGTGAAACTTTAAAAAAAAAAAGGGGGGGGGGGT
The DNA here is from genome assembly GCF_019802595.1 of Syngnathoides biaculeatus. NCBI lineage: Eukaryota > Metazoa > Chordata > Actinopteri > Syngnathiformes > Syngnathidae > Syngnathoides > Syngnathoides biaculeatus. Next base: position 8,718,173 of record NC_084640.1, on the reverse strand, counting down.
TTCTGTCAACTTTGACGTATTACGCGATAACATAACTATTACTACACGTTTCATCAACGGGGGACTAGTAGACGTCATCGGAAATGCGCCCAAGTGCAATTTAATGTGCACTTTTTGGGCGAAAACAAGGCAATGTGCGGATATGCGAGCTTCTTCTGCTCTTCCAGCAGGTGGCGACACTGTTCTATGACCCCCCCCAACCCCCCCACCCCAACGGAGTCTTTTGGAACGCGTGTGCCTTCTTGAACCTGCACCCTGGCGCCGTGGAATACTCTAGTAACATTTTTAAGAGTTCATGCCAACAATTTCACAGCTTTTTAAGAGCCTCTGCACACGCACTCGTCAAAGCCTTGGACCGGGTCGGCACACGCAGGGTCACGGACCGCTTCGAGTCCCGCCCAGACGTGCGGTTGTTAATGTACTCTTAATGACGTTTAACTTCGCTGTCACAGTTCAACTAGTGCCAGGAAAAGTGAGCTCATTACGCTCCGAAATGTTTTTACCGTTAAAAAAATACAAAGTTCGAATAATTAATTTTCAATTGATCAGTTGATCAATTGATCAATATTACAGCTGTTGCCTAAAATAATTTTGATTAGGACTGTTCTTGTGAAGTAATCATATAGTTTCATTTAAAATATTTAGTCTAGGATTAATATTAACAAATGTGTAAATAGTTGTACTCTGGAAAAATAAATTACAGATCTTATTAATTGCACCACTGCAGTCCTTTACGTATTTATTAATATATATATTTTTAATGTGATAGTTGTGTACATAGCGTTCATGATTTCCTAATTTCTTCAGAACTACTGGATTTAAAAAAAAAAGCGGTTCTGCCATGCACAAGACCCACATTTGGTTACCATGTGTGTGTGTGTGTGTGTGTGTGTGTGTGTGTGTGTGTGTGTATGAGTGAAACTGTAAATACTTTAAAATTGTTGACACATAGTATATATCACAATATTGAAGTAACAATGAAATGAAAAGACACAATATGTAAAAGGAATTATTTTGAAATGAGTGAATGTTTTGGAAATTTTTCAGAATGATGAATACACTCAATTGTATCGATTATTTAAAAAATACTATATAGGTTCGCCCGTATTAATCATTATTTATGTGCATTTTTCAACGCTATCAATGTAAAATCTGGATGTTGATGATATTTGATTTGATATGTTGCGTGTTGATTGAGCATCGAGACTTCATCCCTCGCCGTGATCGATTTCATATCTGCCTCCCGATTGGCCGAGAGCGAGCGGGCCGGAGTCACGTGGCCGAGTTCCTGAGTGCACGGTCAAAATGGTGTTTGGTGTAAATCCAGGCGATATTGCTGTCATATATCACGGTACCTCGTAAAAACGACACTGAGGATTCTGGACCAGCAAATCAGACGGGAAGAAAATATTTCTTATTCCGTGATGGTCTTCTTACTAAATATAAAACGATGGATCGGCGGTGTGTTTTCAAATGCAGCCCAGATATTTGCAGTAACGGATCCGTAACCAGAGGTGGCGAGGGACGGTCCAGGCCGGGACCCCCCCACCCGTTTGTCCACAGTCGCCTCATGCTCCCGGCAGCCTGCATGCGAACCTCGCCGGATAAACAAGCGAACGGCAGGTATGTGCAACCGGTTCCAAGTGTGACCCCCCACTAACCACGAGGATAGTTAGCCTCACCATCGCCGTTTCAATTAATTTGGCGAAGCCAGCGATGCTGCCTGGGAGGAATCGTAAAAGTTTTATTGTGCATCTAATGACTTTTGCAGCCATAAATTCATTTGGTCAGCGCCTCTGCCTTCAGCACCAATAGAACTTGCCGTTGGGGGGTTTTCTGTGCACTCCTATTACTCTCGTAGCCGCGTATCCCCTTTGTGGTTGTAAAAAAAAAAAAAAAAAAAAAAAGTGACCTTTTGTATAAATCAGCTCTGTGCAGCTCCACTTTGTAATTGGGCCTGCACTCGGCGGAGAATGGCCGCGGGGATTTTCCCCGACGCCTTCCTTTTTGTTGCCTAATCAATAACCTTCCAATATTGTCAGCTCCATATCGGTCAGGTGCATTCACGCTGCAGGCGAGGTGAAGATTACATTTTATTTGGATGCAAATCGTGGGATGAATTTGCGTGTTTAAATAGAAGTGCAACCAGAAAACAAGTACCATTATTTTTTTGTATCATTTACAGCATTTATTGTCCTATTTAAAATTTTTTACAAGCTGCACTATATGCATATAATATTCATACACTCGTGCATTTTGTCTTCACGCAGGTGCAAACAAGCGAGGGCGTTAAATACCAGAGGCGCCATTGCAGGATGAAGCATTTCGCACTTTGCAGCTGTCATTGGAATCCAGGCGGATTCAAATCCGATTCCGGAACCGCACAATGCGGCAGGACGGATCCAAATCCGGACCGTGCATGGGTGCGCGCACACGCGTTGGGAGGCAAGACTCACTGCAACAGAACAAAATATGTACAGTACACCGAAATAAGTACACGTTGCTCACCGAAATATTATGCAAATGTATTTTAAAAATACACATCTTAAAGGGGATTTTGTTGGGAAGTCCTTTTGGAGTCTCCACAAATAATGGATTAGTATTTTCAAAAATAATCTAATGTAAATTATGTGGCCTCGAATTAAAAATAAAACATTATTTGGGACCAACTACATCATATACAACACATACACAAATTCAATATCCTTTAGAAATTGAAATATAGAACAAAATACTGATTAGTTTCGCCTATCGACATCCCTTTAAAACACACACACACACACACACACACACACACACACACACACACACACACACACAACACACACACGGCACGTGTGCCTTATTTTTAGCAGCAGAAAAAAAATCGCTTCATTATCGAAAGTTGTCTCACAATCAGAAAAATCTGTGCTCACCTCCATCTAACGCAAATTTATCTTAATTTGCGAAGTTAATTGAAATTAATTACGTCGATAATTCGTCACTTTTAAGGTTACACGTATAACAGACCTCAAATTTGGCAATTTTATATTCCCATGGATTTCAGGTCGTATTCAGTTAAAGTGCATCAAATGAGGGCATTGTTGGAGTGTGACAGAACATCGTTCAAATTTGCCCAAATCATAGTTATGGTCTCATTTTAAGTCGTTTTTTTCTTGAATTACATGGAGCAGAAAAAGTGCGTTGACATTTGTGGTGACTTTGTCATCGTAAGTATAACAATCTCGCTTTGTTTTTTTTTTCTTTTTTTGTTTGGGGGGGTGCATATTTGTGGCTAAAAGGGCGTGCAAATTGTGCGTGGCTTCGGTCAGCCTTCTGGCTTTGGGCGGAATGTGAACTCCGACCACGCGAGAGCAAAGCAAACTGCACGAGGAGGAGAATTTACTGTTGAACTCTGCATTCCCCTTCCCTCACTAAGATGGCGCCTGTTGGTGACCCCCCCCCCGCCTTTACCCTCCCTCCTTTGCACAGCCCCCATTCCACCTCTTCCTCCCGCCTTCCCGGCCCATAAATCCGTTGTTGTTTATGAAAATTTACAACGCGGCAATCCGGCTTTACGAGGCAGCTCGGCCTCCAATTGGCCGCGATTGGTCACGTGGGCGGGAGCAGTGAACATGAACTTTTTATATCTAATTTCCAATCGAGGAATAGAGCAGCCTTTCATTAAAGAGGCTCAGGCTCCCACACGGATGCTTTCACCGGCGCCCTTCTTAAGCCTCAACCTCGCGTGTCTCTCCCCCCCATGCCCTCCATGCCCTCCACCCCCCCCCCCATTTAGACGGATTTGATGCCACGGCAGCTTTCTTTTAGACGTGACTGGATGCTTTTTTGGCAAGACGTCTGCAAGGCGTCCCGGGGCGTCACTGGCTGCCCTGCGCGCACACCCCCTGTTTCCATCGGGACGCCTGCCAAGTCTCGCGTCCAAAGACTCTGCACAATAGGTAAGACGGCTCAAATATTGACCTCCTCCACCTGCGGTAGCATATCAGTAGCCATATTGTTATATTTTATTTCTTGCTGCTCGCTAATACTGGTCAATGTTTGACTTTGAAGTTCACCCCCCCCCCTCCAAAAAAAAAAAAAGAAAAATATACATATGATTGCTCTCCCCTTGGATTGTCCTTGGCATCGCTCGGCGTGCTTTTTTTATTTGTTGTTGACTTGAAACTGGGTTGGGCTTCAGGCGCGATGGTGTTCGGTTGCCCCGGTGGGGACACGGCGGGCTGTTTGCCGCCCCCGTGTGGCCGCTGGCCATAAAGGCGCATTTGCGGTGCTTTCCTCAAAATGTCCGAAGGGGGCAAAGATTGGCACGTTGACCTCTATTCCAGGGGAAATATGTGTTTGAAGTTTGGGGCTCGGCGGGAGTGCGCGTGCGCTTACACAATAGATCTGACGTGCATTTTTTTTTTTTTTTTTTAAAGCTGCATAAGTCCCAGCTGGTGGAGAATCCAGGACATGCCGGACTGGTGACTCATATCAGAAGCAGCTTTGTAGGTCGTTAAAACAGAAAAGAAATTTGACTCATTTCGAGAAGAAAAAAATCTATATAACAACTTTCAGGACGTCATAATTCAGTCACTCGCAATATAAATTGTGCAAGGCTGACGAAATATAATCCAGTTACAATGATGAAAACCGGAAAGTTGAATGCAGAATGTTCCTTTCAATAGGACTTCGTAATTTTGTTTTAGTCTTTGATTCCATCGAAAGTCGATTTTATATGCAATATTAACGTGCACAAAAGTGTATATCGTACTACAAATCAAGCAGACACAATTGATACATTTGCAACATTTGCAGTTGAAATCAGATTCCACATTACCGTCAGTAAAAAATGCTTCATAACATTTTTGGAAGTCAAGCTGGAAATGATGCTAGTTCTATTTTTGCGCATTTGTGTTGTGTTTAATTTAAACGAAGATTATGCCCCCCCCCACCCCGAGCAATGCGTGTTAGAGTGTGAGGAGCCTGCAGAGTGCCCCCCTTCGCGACCACCACTCATTCGGTTTTTTTTTTTTAATTCTTCCACGGTCTCTTTTTTAGCTCCTTGGTGTGTCCTTGTCTCGACTTGGGGATTGGGGCTGGGGGGTTCTGTGGGACCTTTGTTGCCATTGGCCCGTCATAAATCAGCTGTTGTAGGAAACACATGAACACACTTTAGTGTCCTTCACGCGCGGACGAATCAACATCTCCAGTATTTTATTTTATTTTATTTTTTTTTTTGGGGGGGGGGGGCGCTCTCGTCTATTATTCAAGACGGGGCTACATAGTATGCACATTGTTCCGCCACTGCATCTGACCTGTGCACACGCAAGGCAAATAGCTGATCAGGGGCGAGCAAGCGTGAACCCAAAAGCCTCTTGGCAAGCTCACAAAGAGGCGAGGGGTGCCATAAAAATTCCACGAGTCTGCATGTGACCAAACGGGAGTTGCTGCCATTTTGTTTTGCTTTTTTGTTTGCGTTGTCTGTCTCACTTGCACGCGGCTACTTTTAGAAACCTGTTTGAATTCATGCTGTCGTTATATACCGTAGCTCGAAAGACTTATTTATAAAATGCATAGAGAAATATATTTTCACACCCCCCCCGAAAATAATTTACACATATAGTGTCACTTTTTAAAGATGTCAACTATCTATTTTTCCTCTTTATTGTGTAAATTTCTTTTAAAATGGCCTTGACTATTATATATTATATTAGACTCCTACCCGCATTGCTGTTGACTTCCATTGTCACAAATATTTCTAAAATGTTCTGATGTCTTTTATCCTGCCTGCTAGACGAGTTTCCCTTTCACACAAACATTGAACATTGCAAGACAGCAATTTCCACTTCTATTGTTTCTTCGTGTAGTAATTATTAATGCCAGGTAGTGACGTCACAGTGGACGACTCGCTAAGCAGATCTGCCTCACAGTTCCGAAGACTGGGGTTTAAATCCCGGCCCCGCCTGTGTGGAGTTTGGGTGTTCTCCCTGTGCCTGGGTGGCTTTTTTTCCGGGTGCTTCGGTTGTTCGAAGACACTAAATTGCCCCTAGGTGTGATTGTGAGTGCGATTGCTTGTTTATGTGCTGGCAACCGGTTCAGGCTGTATCCCCCCCCCCCCCCCTCTCGCCCGAACATATCTGGGATGACCTCCAACATAGCTGCGACATTGTATTTTACAAAAATCAAGTTTTCACTGCTAGATACATAAATAGAAGTACATTCATCTCCAAGATTAGATGATAGTATTTTTATGTAGGACTTGTGGGAATACACTGCTGAATACATTTACATATTGGTTTTGAAATACCTATTTTCGGGAAGGGGGGGAGGGGCTAAGGTATACAGTACCTACATTTTGACAGTGACAAATCCGTTTTCACAATAATAGTCACACGGGGTCAAAATGTGCATTTTGCAAAGGTGGAATCCATGTGAAATTGCGTGAATGCGCGTTGCACAACCGCCCAATTGCATTTTATTGGTAGCTTCGCTGCATTCGTTCGTTAGTGTCCTGGTGGACGTTTTACGATCATATTGATGAGTGCAAAATAGGCGCCGAATGGCTTTTGTTCCACGAAATGCCCAATTTGCACTCATCGACTTCATAAGAGACGTCGCGGCTTCGTGACGGACTCGCCGGCGCTCGCAAGCCTTCAGCAGAGATTGCACTTCGAGCACGCCCACCCGCCCGCCCGGGCTTGCATTGTTTCCAAGCGGTGCGTCGGGGTTTTTGCCGCAATGCTCGTTAACCTCCGGATGACCCCGCCGGCGGAGTCAGTGCAACAGTTGCGCCAGAGGATGGCGCACCACGACAAGGCAAAGTTCGCCCTCAGCCTCAGAGTCCTCCTCATCCCCACCCCGCGCGAGTTTACCTCCGGAGGTCACCGAGCAGGATTTACGACTGGTCAACAAAAGCACGTGATGCTCCGCCGTACCCCATATTTGGGTGCCTACGTAAGAGAGAATCAAGTCCGTGGCCCGCTCATTTCCATAATTCATCATAAATTGTGCAAGGCTGCAATCGGACGCGCGAAAGCATAAGAGCCACAAATCAAGCACGCTTGCTTTATGCTTTTCCACAACTCGAAATAATAACAAAACAGCGGCGGAAGCAGCAGCGAGCAGTGGAGGAATTGTCAACAAATGAGCTCCTATTTTGTGAACTCATTCTGCGGTCGCTATGCCAATGGCGCGGACTTCCCGTTACATAATTATGGCGAGCACGGTTCGGCGGACGAGCAGTACAGAGACCCCCCCGCCGTGCACTCCGGCAGGTACGGCGGCTATGGCTACAACGGGATGGACTTGACCGTCGGCCGGCCCGCGAGCGGACACTTCGTGGGCGGCGAGCGGACCGCCGCCTTCTCCCCGAGCCACTCGGCGGCCGCCACCCCCTCGGCGGAGCCGGTCAGGTACGCGCAGCCCGCCGCCGGTGGCGCCGCCAACCCGACTCTGTCCCCCGCTGCCGATCCGATCCCGTGCTCGTCCTCGGTGGCCGGCTCCACGCAAGTCTGCACCGAGTCTCGGAGCCAGCACCGAGCCGTGAAAAACTCGCTCCCCAGCCCGTGCTCCAGCTCCGGCGGGGGCACTCTGCTGCACAACCGGGACTGTGCGCCCAAGGGGTCGCCTCTGGACGACGACAAGCCCGCGGGGAGCACGCCCGGGACGCCACAGAATGCCAGCGACCCCACGCAGCCCCAGATATATCCCTGGATGAGGAAACTGCACATAAGCCACGGTAAACTTTCTTCACTTTGCGTTTCTAGCCCGGGGGGTAGAAAACACGCTCTGTAAGTTGTTGTCGTCTTGGAAAAGCCAAAAGTAGAGCTATGACTGTACTTTGCAGGTTAGTGCAACACATTCTTGAAACTGACAGTCTGTATACGCCAAAGTCAGACTTCGACGTTGCTCAGGACTTTTCCGCGAAAATAGGAGCGTTTTCTCAAAATCTGAAAGCAAAAGTCACGATTGGGCAAGACAAGATTTCTCCCAGGTTTTGGGAGGCTGCACAAAAGTCACCAGTGTGCATGATTCAAGTTGAATTGGGTTCTGTATTTTTTTTCAATGTGCTCCCATAATAAGATGGCTCACTTATTCGAGGATTCACTTGGCGTTTACAAAATGTACACAATTAGCTTGGAATGCTACTTAAATGTGCTTGAATTGTTTTCTTTCCAGTTGCTTCTTGTTTTTAAAAAAAATACTCGTGACGTGCGTTGCACATGTATTCTCTAATATAATCTTCTATATTGAAATGAAGTTCAAACGCTTCCAGGATATTTTTGTAACTCAATGCATACATTTTCCTCCTTTCTCTAACTCATTAAAAAAAATAATAACTCCCCCCCCCCACCCCACTCTCTCTCCTTCTGTTTACTCGACACAAGATTTGTCAGGGCCAGAGGGCAAGCGTGCCCGAACCGCCTACACCCGCTACCAGACCCTGGAGCTGGAGAAGGAGTTCCACTTCAACCGCTACCTGACCCGCAGGCGGAGGATCGAGATCGCGCACGCCTTGTGCCTCTCGGAGAGACAGATCAAAATCTGGTTCCAGAACCGAAGGATGAAGTGGAAGAAGGACAACAAGCTGAAGAGCATGAGCATGGCTGCGGGCGCGGGAGGCTACAGGCCTTGATCGTCCTCCCCCATCTCACCCCACGCGACCCACCCACCCATCATCATCACCCCGGATGAGGAGTGATGCAAAAATCCAAGTTCTGTCATATCAACTTCCTGTTATGTGGCCGCAAAGACGAGAGGCCACCAGGAGCGGCCGGCGCTATATCCGACCCGGTTTTCATTTACAGTAGTGGGAAAGTACTCCGTCACAATTGTACTACAGTTCTGCCTAGATTTAGAGACAATGGATAAATAATTGTTGGTTTAAATTATTTCTTGTTCAGGAATAAAACAAAAGCAAAAAGGAGAATATGCTACCTATTAACCAGCGAATGCACTCAATGTACACACTCAAGTTCCAGCTTACTTGTTTAGCAAAGTTTTCTGTGTACCTCCAGTATATTGTGTATTGTATTTATTTGTGTGGTGTGTATTGTGCTCAATTGAGATATTTTTTTCTTTTGGTAAAAAAAAAGGCCTCCAAAATTCCGAAAAGTGATTTTATGCGTGTCGGCTCAAGTCTTGCGTGTACAGTACAACTGCGCATTATATATTAAATTGTTTTTGCATCTTATAAAGACATAAGGCTTGTTAAAAATGTTTCCTTTTTTGCCTCTTTTTTTTAAACTGCATTGTATATGACCCCCGTGGTGTTAAGCTTTTTTTTTTAAAAAATGTTTTTTTTTTTAAAAAGACTGGAAGTCAAGAATGTACTGTAAAAGGCATTGTTGCTGTTTATCATGATAATTATAATAAACTTTTTACTGGAACTGCAATTTTTTGTGCTGTTTTCCTTCGAGCTGTGGGACAGGTTATTATTATTTTATTTAATTTTATTTTTTGCTCCTCTGATCAAATATCGAATAAAGCTCAACAGGTTTGAAACGAATGAAAGTATTCTTATATTTTTGTTGACTCACCTTCCTCGCTTGCAGTGTTGTCGAGCGTTTGGGTTCCTCATATGGCGCGGAGACTTTATTTTTTCCCCCCACCTCTCATCAGCTCGACTTTTCAAGCTGTAAACTTTATTAGGCGCCTTTCTGGCTCTTTGACATTTGGGTGCTAAATGAACGGGGGGGTTTTGTCTATGAATTAGATCGTAAAAATCATCCGGAGCGCGTCCAGATAGGCTCACTGGCCATAAACGGTCACGTGGTGGCCATTAAAGTAAGTTTTATGGTTTTGGGGAGTTGACAGTATATTGCACATAACATATAATCGCACTGACGACGAGGCTTGGTCTGACTCTGCCTTTTGCAGCCATTTGGGAAGCGGGACTTGACCAGGACAGAGCGCAGCTTGAGCTCAGTGCGCCCGAGTGGACCGGACCGGACCGGGCGCTGCCTGCGTGGCCGGGATGAGGAGCGCCTCTCCGGGTGAGTTTCTGCTTATTGCACGCTAACCCGAGAACAAGCCAGCCTGTGTTCAAGAGTCGAATGATTGTGTGCGCTCTCTCGCTATCTTTCCCAATTAGTCCATTAGACTAATTTGTCAGCGGTGCTGTTCTGAATTCTGGTCTGGGCAGATGCTGCAGGCGGGCGGGCTGGGCTGGGCCGGGTCCGGCTCATGGCCATTTAATTGCTTCCTTCCCCGTGTAACTTGTTTCCCTCCATCTGTGGCGCGACTCATAATCCATTTTTGCATGTTGGATAATTATCTCTGCGTCCATTTCCACCCACTAACTTCTCGTCTTCGAGGATGTGCTGTTTTTTTTTTTTTATTTTCTCTCTCTCTCTCAATTTGATGACATTGTGTCGTGTCCTGTGAATCCTCCAAAGTTTTCTGTGCTGTGCTCATCGCAGACACACAATGTTCTCTGCGTTCTGGCTGCATTTGCGCCGCCATGATGGTTTGCAGGGGACGTTTGTTGTATTTTACGCATAGGATGCACCCCCCCCCCCCGCCCATCCCCAATTTGGGCTTTGCTGTAAACAGTGTCAAGTAAACACAAATCGGGAACAAACAGCAGCAGGGAGACGTTTGAAAAGGAATTCCGTTTTGTGTCAGCCACGTCATTTTGTCTTTGGGGTTGAAAAGTTCAAATGTCCCCCCCCCCACCACCCCTAAGCCCCACGTTCCCTCCACCCCAATCGCTTTTTGGAAAAAGTCACTCTCGCTTTGTGGTGACGCAGGAAAATGTAGACACAATCCTAGCTTGATTTTAAGAAGAAACAATGAAAGAATATGCTGACGCTTGCTGTGCTTCTTGTGGGCCTGCACGCAGTAAAGTTAATATTAAAAAAAAAAAAAAAAGCATTTGAGACTAGAAAAAAGGTTTATCACTAAAGAAATGCAAAGACAATCAAGCCGATATTATAGTTACGTGTAATTCAATCATAAAAATTATGAAAGTGGTCACAGGAGTGAATTGTAAAGTGTTTAATTGAACTTTAATTTCATTTTCATTTGGCGATATTTAAGTGCCGTTTTGTCTTATATCGCCAAAAATATATGTCAAAAAACATCTTATATAAGGGAAAGGTATCGATATTATACACTTAAATATTCCTTTGAAACTTTGTGCTCGAAAAAGATTTTGGACGCACTTTAATGGCACGTCCAATGAATTAAGAGTCAAGCTCTCTTTGGGATGAGCTCCCAGCAGATCGGATGGATGTTTCTCAATTTTTCTGTTTATCGACGGTATGATCAAAACAATTTCATCAAGCCCCGCTGCCCATAACGCGCGATGCATATTGCACATTTCTCATCGGAGAGGCCGACGCCGAGCTTCAAGCGCTTTGTCCCCCTTAACACAATGACAATAAAACAACACGCAGGCTCGGCTTTTTTCGAAATGAAAATCCGAGGCAATACGTCAAATGATTGCGCGTGCGGCCCGCTGCCAGGCTGCCGGGGGGGTTCACGCGCGGGTCAGCCTGCAGCGCCAAGATAAATGTGCATCCTCTCCGAGCCACCAGCAGAGCTCGCTTTCGGCCAAGTTCACCGGCAGCCTGCAAATGCGGCGCAGAGGCGGCGCGCTTCCTCGCCCTCGTCCTGATAAGAATGAGCTGCGATAACGAAAATCATCTTCCGATGCTGCGTAAAGACAACAGCCGGGCTATTTTGGGGGCCGTTTTTTTCCCAGTGCTACCTTTGAAGCGATTTGCATATTTCGCTACCATCGTCTAGCACGTTTCATCTCATCACTCCGCGGGTAGCGTCTCGCAACTAGTGCAGCTTTTTCCTCTCCATTAAATATATGGAAATGACGGCCGTCTAGTGCATCGCGTTGAGATTGTTGGGGGGTGTGGGGGTGTGGGGGGCGTCGCGTCTCAATGGGCCGTCTCTGACGAGAGCGAGATAGCAGCAGAGAGGAGGAGGAAAAAAAAAATTGGGGTCAAAAGTTGAGCAGCAAGTCTCCGTCATCTGTTCACTCGGAGCCTCATAATGGCGATCTTGACTCGTCCGCACAAAAGGCAGAATAGCTTTGAATTACATATGTTGCGGCGTGCACTCCAGGTGAACCCTGCATGCGCGGTGACCCCGCGTTCAGGAGGCGAGGGGACCCCCCCACCCCTGGCCCCAGCCGTCCCCAGCAACAAGATTGAGTGGCTGGCGTTTTATTATCGCGCTTGATTGGTGAATTTCCTTTGAATAAATTGCGTTTGATATGTTTGGGGACGGGGGTGTCGGCGACATTTGCATTTTGAGGATTGATACTCTCGACCCGGTCACCGCGTAATGGGAAGGCCCTGACCACCCACCGCACCCTCTACCCCCCCAAACCGAGCCCCTGGATCCCTTAAAAAATCATTTAGCCTCTCTCATCCTCATCTTGTTGAATAGAAAGCTTTTAGGGCATCAGAAATGGCACAGATGTTTTTTTTTTTTTTTTTTTTACTGACAAAGACACGATTCAGACTGAATCGGGTCGCAAAGTTGTGCGTTTGTTTGCTTTTAAAAACGTCAAAGTCCGAAAAGACCATTTGCCGCAATAATGTCAATTAAAAAAAAATCTTTGTGTCAGAGGTGAGAATTTTCCTCTTAGACACACTGAAAAAATTGATCATTTACATCGTTTGCACGTGACTAAAATGTGGTACAGTTACATCAAAAATACATTTTTCGTTTAGCATATAACCAGTCAACTGATGTACATGTTGAAATATTTTTTTTATTATTTACTAAAGCATACCTCCTAAATGATCTCAAGATATTACACATATATATATATATATATATATATATATATATATATATATTAAATAGAACCCACGACTTTCTCAGGAACAATACCAAACACGTGGCTAGATCAGGAATCAAATCGCTATTAATAAAATGATAAACAGAATTTGGCTATTGAGGATTTTTTTTATTAGCAATAAAGTACAATAAAATCAGAAGTACACGCCATGTGAGATTTGATAAACTTTTTTTTACAGCAGTTTTCACTTTCAAAATAATTTGTAATTGATAACATACTCATGCACGTCAACTTTCTCCATTCGAACGTGATAGCATAACATAAATATTTCCCATATTTTAACAACAAGCCATCTTTTTAAATGCTTTTACATTTTTTCCAGAAGGCTGTGCGTATATTAGATGGCAACGGCATCACATTTATATTCTTTTCAAAGATGTGATGGACATTTTTTTTTTATCCTTTCCCAGAATCCTCAGCACGGCCTCGCATTGCACTCTGAGGGATTTTCATGATTGCGATTGTGATGTATAGACAAAAGCCCTCGCGTGAGCCACCTGCAATCTGTCACTTTACGGCCACGGCACTTCACTCCTAATGTAAATTTACTGTAAGACGTCACCGTCATGTATCCGAGCCCAGCAGAGCTTCTTCAACTCGGCGCTGGAAGGAAGATGGCGCCACGCAAGCTTGTAATCTGCTTTTTCGGGGTTTGGACCGGCAAAGCAACACGGCCGCAACTTGCTTTTCATTTCCAATAGAAAGCCGGCCGGTTCAATACATTTTGGAGGATTTTATTTTTTAAATTCCAACGCACACTTTTAAGGCCTCTCAATAAAACTCACCCCAATAAATGTTGCCAGTACATTTTGACGATGACAAATAGCAACAAGTGCAGCAGGCCTGTCGAAACCTTTCGGATAACTATCGGATAACTAGCCGAGCTCGCCCCGAGCCACATTTAAAGAGTGGCAGCAGGCTGTAAATTTCACGTGCGGCTCTTCCGAGTCCTCTCGGTGACGCACAACAGTCTGCAACATTGCCCTGCCGAACCGAGCCAAAATCGGCCTTCGCATCCAAAATCTAGGAGAAGAGGTGAGAAATGAGTGTCGAACATGGATGACTAAAGATGTCCACGATACCCTCCAAATCCACATTTGGCCAGAAGTCCAAGTCCGGGGTGAAGAGCGGGTCAGCGCGTCCGAGTGATATGAAAATGTCACCCCTTTAGAAGGAGGGGGCACGCCTTGTTGTTTAACAAAGACTGTCAATGGGCAAGATTAATCAGAAACAAAATGGAAACGGTGTCAGTTTGGGGTCAGGCAGAAGTTATCTCTGTTTGGGGGAGTGAAGACAGACGAGGGGGGGACGTAATGGGGAGCAAGGAAACGCTTTTCAATATTTCTGAAGTTTGAGCTCCTTGTTTGCGCGTGCAGAGGCCTTGTTGACGGGGGCAGGCTGTCCCGGTGAGGACTTGCAGGATCTCCACGGACGACACTGGACCACCTGCAACATGGACGCCAGGCAGCGAGGACGGCGAGCAGGTCAGAAACTGAGAAACAAACAAACAAACAAACAAAAAGACAACACTTTTTAATGGGTTGAGGGTGGGGGGCATTGCAGACTGTACAGTGGAGCGATGTGTGTGTATGTGTGTGTGTTTGGCGAAAGTGCAAAATAAAATTAAGCAGTACGTGCATAGTGTAGGAAGCTCATCCGACGTCATAGAAGAAGAATAATACAGAAATACGTGGCTGATATTTAACTTATTATTATTATTATTAAAAAGCAAATGCGGCTTCTGAGGCCAACTGGGCAGTGTGAGATGTTGGCAATATGCGACCTTTGCTTTTGTTTTTGGTTTTTATACTGAATTTTGGAAGTGCTCGTGGATCGAGCGTCATCTTTGCAGCACTCTTGAATATTGTATTGAATATTGTATTATTATTATTGTTATTAATGCTTCAGAATGGTTACACGGAGGGTTATCATGACGAAAACCCATTGTTGCATTTAAGGTGTTTTATTAATATTATTTTTTTTACACATGTGCAGAAGCCAACGAGTTACTCTTGAGCATAAGCGCTTGTGAGACGATGTTGCGTTCAAGGATCTTCTCCCCGGTTTGAGAGCAAAATTTCTCCATGCAAGGTTTTTTTTTTTTTTTTTTTTTTTTTTGCTATGCTGCCGCTTTTGTTGCCAGGTGCGTTGCTGCATGTCTGCAAATGTTTCTGGGCGAGCCTTTCGGAACACATTTCGCCCATGGCTGCCAGGATTTGCTTTGGAGATCACTGTCATCCATCCCTAAAACAGTTTATTGATGACTTCTGAGATATGAAAGGACATCTGAATAATCAGATTCATATCGGCAATGGGTTGCCAGGTTTATGCGGCTTTTTTTTTACTGGCGAAACGAAGGAAATTTCTTGCTTACATAAAAGCAATGGTGCGAGGTGTTATTATTATTTTTTTTTTTTGTGTGTATTTTTTTAACCGCTAGCGATGCCGTCCAATCCAAGCTGGGGCTCCGCAAGTCATTGTCCATAAAAGTGTTGCTGATGATCGTGTGCAAATGTTTATTTTACACCCAATCCTGTCATCGAGTCTGTATTTTGCAAACCCACGCGAGCCACGTGCACGTTAATAATCACAAATCTTGCTTCGCTTCAGTGTTTTATGAATATATATACTCATATTTGAGGTTTTTTTTTTTTTTTTAGTTTTTTGTGTGTGTGCACGGACTGAAGCCTCGCCCCCAAAAGTTTGACGCCGTGCAGTAAACGAGTACCTCGATTGGTTTTGCTTTTATATAATATGATTTAAGAAGGAAGGGGGCTACGTAAGCCAGTCCGCCGAGGTTCTGCTGGTGCCAGTGCCATGCTTTCCATTGGTTCCTGTTTACATGATGCCCACAGGACCCGCGCTGATTGGTGGCCGCGCTCACGTGACCACACAACTTTGTACATTTGACAGCGAGTAGGAGGGTTTTGTGGAGATCAGAAAAACGACAGCGCGATAAAAATTAGTATTGTTGCACTTCACAAATTAATGACCATGAGTTCCTACTTGATAAACTCCAACTATATCGAGCCGTCCTTTCCTCCATGCGACGAATACCAGCAGGGCGGATACATCCCCAACCCGGGGGACTACTACGAGCGGCCAAAAGACACGGGCTTCCCCCATCACGAAGAGCCGTCCTACCCCAGGTCCAACTACACGGAACCGGGCTACGATTACACGAACGTCGCCGCGGCCCCCGGACTGGACGATTTCAGCGACGGCCACCACTCCGCCCCGCAGCCGCAAACGCTTCCTCAGAACCACGGACCGCGCCTCGCCTCGGCCCCGGACGGCATTAAGGACTGCAGCCTCGCCGCCGAGGTCTACCCGGGCGTGGTGAAAGGCAAAGAGCCGGTGGTCTACCCCTGGATGAAGAAGGTCCACGTTAGCACCGGTGAGTCGCCATCGCGCTCCGAAGGCGTCCACGCGAGCGCGCGCGTGGAGGAGCCATTGAGGCAGGGCTCGGAGCAGGCAGGAGCCACTTTACAGCTGCAATTTACGACTACAGAGCAGCGGGGTCGGTAATTAAGGAGCCTCGTAAATTTTATTGCCCGTGTTGGTCTGTCGGGGCTCATGCGCCTTTGTTGCTTTTTAAGCCAAACTGGAAGCGAGCCAGCGCGTAATATCCGAGCCCGCTGTTTAGTTGATCTTTCTTAAGCGTGAGCTGTCCCCGGACGCTCGTGCGCGCATTACGTTGTCGAAAACGTGCAAACAAATCCAGTCCAACTGGGGCGGTAGGTGGTGGTCGTGGGGGTGCTTTATTGGTTTTGGAGAGGAATCTATAGGAATTGTTTAACACCTGCCTGTTTGCCTGTGTGCGACCCCCTTACCCCCTCCTCCTCCTCCTCCTGCTCCTCCTCACCCCTCGACCTCCACTCCCAGTCAATGCCAGTTACGCCGGAGGAGTGCCCAAGAGGTCCCGCACTGCCTACACCCGCCAGCAGGCTCTGGAGCTGGAAAAGGAGTTCCACTTCAACCGCTACCTGACGCGGCGCAGGCGCGTGGAGATCGCGCACACCATGTGCCTGTCCGAGCGTCAGGTGAAGATCTGGTTTCAGAACCGCCGGATGAAGTGGAAGAAGGAGCACAAGCTGCCAAACACCAAGATCCGTTCCAACTCGGCCACGTCGTCCTCGTCGTCCTCGTCCTCGTCGTCGTCTTCCGGGCCCCAACAGCAGCAGATGAAAGCCGGCCAGCAGCTTGTCCCCACGCCGTGCACTGTGGGTCTATAGTGCACGGCCCGCCCCGCAGTGCAAAAATAAAAGGAGGAAACAACAACAACAACAACCCAAACTAGACTGAGACGGCAAAGAACACAAAAGTGGGGAAAAAAAAGAAGGACCGAGTGAAAATTTTGGTGTTATTTGCCCTTTGTGCCCTTCCATTCTGCGGTCGTCTTTCGCGTCGTCACATAAGCTTGAATTCCTTTTTTTGGGGGGTGTTTTGGTTTGTTTTATTTTTTAAATCCCACAACGGCGACTGAAGGGTTAATAGAGTTGCGTTTTTATTTTTATTTTTTTTTTACGAATGAAGGATAACGCACAGTCACATGGATCAAAACAAAGTGTTGCATTTCAATAAGAAATGGCCAAATGGGTGAGGTACACGCTTGAATCCGTCCCTGTTGGACTTGTTTTGAATTATTATTATCCACGGAGAATTCTAATATACTTGAAAACTATGATTTATAAGCAGATTTTTTTTAAGTTTAGGTCTACTGCAGTCCCGGTGTGTGTTCGAGTGCTGAATGTATATCCAGGTGACGTGACCACATTGTAATGTACATAATCAAATCATAAACGAAGGCACAACGAGGAATGCATTTCTACAGGTATAGAAACATTATTATTATTTCTTTTTTTTTTTTTGGCTTGTCAGTTGCGTGTCGTGAGGTCTTCTGAAATAGTTTGATTCGTGCGCGTCTGTTGTCGTGTTGTTCTAAACTGTGAATAGACATCCGTTTTTTGCTGTGGTCTCACTAGTGACCCCTGTGCTGTGTTGGCTATAGTGTAGACTGAATATGTCCTTGTGTAATAAACGTGTACTTCACTTGTAAAGCTGCGTTGGTTTTTGATTGAAGCCGAGGTTGGATTTGCGCTCGACGTGTAGCCACAAAAGCCGAACGTGCATTTTTATTCATTTATTTTGAAATGTTTCATCACACTGATGATTAGCATTACTTGGGTGTATTTTAAAATCATTTAAACACGGTCCTACCAAATTTGAAGGGAGTGCGCAAAATTGCACTTCATGTTTCAGTCTTTAAATAGAAAACAACGATTACTACATTGTATTATTCGAGACGCAGTATCCTTATTTGTTTATTTTCCCACCGGTGGGGGCGTGACATTTACAGACATTTTCCCTAAACATGTCCGACTGTAATTTTAAACCTGAGGAATCCCAGAAAGTGTTTTGCAGCTCCAGGCCGATTGTGCAAATGCATCCCATCGCCTCCGATTGTTTTCCAAGGCGACCCCAGCCGGGGTGGGAGCGCTGCTCTCTACCTGCTCCATCCAAACAATGGCGGGTTCAACCAAGGGACACGGCCCGACTCCTGACCAATCGCCAGGTCCGCGGGCCTTCTTCTGACCCCTGACCTCTCGACACATACAATGTTCAGACCATACATCAGTGCCGAGACCCCCGAGAGGCTTTTCTTTGCGTCGCAGATTGACCCCGAGACGGCGCAGTTTGGAGGTTCGAACCTCGGTCGATGCAAAGCACTCACGTGTTGCTTTTGTGCCGGACAACCAGGCCTTTTCTGGTTATTAATTTTTTTTTATATATAATGCCGCAAAATATTACTGCGTGTTTTTGTGGGATTTAGGTCCACCAAAAATAAATAAATAAAAACAAATCTGCCTGCACACACTCGTGGAAGCAGTTCAAGAAAATGGCGTTGAGCGTGAGTGACACCGATTTTGCGCAGACTCCATGAAGAAGTCCAATTACAATGTCGGAGTCATTTGCCAATAGAGGTCACTTCCAACGTGCTGAAATTTTAATTTGCCCATTCGCGTGGCTCGCTGAATAATGAATGGCCCCGGGTTAGAAATAGATGTGAAAATGGGGCCTTATTTTCATTTCAAGTCATCTCGTCGGGGCGCCAGCCACATTTCCTCCGCTCCACGATGACCGTCATGCCTTGTGAGTAAATTTGCTCTCCCTTACTTTTTTTAAATTAGTTTTTTTGTTTTTCTTCAAGTTCTGTGGAAATTTAAAACAATTGTGCAGAATCAAACTGTAACTTTGTTTCTAACCGACGTCGCGTGTGTGAAATTTGTACATTTCAACCAACCTTGGGCATGCCCTCTCACATTTTTTAAATGTTTAATAGTTCTAAAGAAAATATTGTTGAGTGTGAAGTGAAATCACAAGTTTGAGCAGAATCAGCAAATATTAATTGCACATCGTATTGATCGAAAATTTAGGTGTAATATCACGCTATGAAGTTTAGTCCCCCCCAAAATTTTCATTTTAAAAAATTATTTTATCTCCACATACATTTTAGCTTTGATTTTCAATGCGTGTACAAGACTAATGTGCGGGATAACGAGGATCTGTAGTGCAGTTTAAAGTTGTGTGGACACACACACACACACGCACACACACACACACACACACACACGCACACACGCACACACGCAAACACACACAAAAGAAAAGCAAACGCACTGAATGGAGCATGTTGGCCTTGTTAATTATTAACAAAGTCCTCGGGGCGTTGTTGGCTTTTATCATCTCGACGATTATTGCCGCATTAGTGTGCAACATTTTGAACATTTGCGTCCGACACGCATTCTACTACAAAAGAGACAATGAGTTGAAATTGTCAACTTTATTTCCAGAAAACAGCCCACCGCGTGCAAACTATTTGCACAAAGTCACTTGTACAGTTTTGCCTTCCAATGGCCGACGTTATCGGCGATGTTGGGCTGGAGCGGTTGCAGAGAGGATTATCTTCACTTTAGCTGCCTGTTAAGAGCTGCATGTCAACGTTGTGCAAAGATACGCTCCTTGTTCTGGCCATCGTCCAAGGGGTCTTTGAACTCATCCTTGCTGACACGATAAGAAGCTTTGCCGGCTGTAAACGACTCGAAAACGCCACCCCCTCCCGCCCCTCTCCCCCACAAAAGATGTCCAGTCATTTTGACTGGGCCAAGTGTTCAAATTCAAACGAAATTGCAAAAATCGCAGGATACGCTGGCTTTGCAAAGCCCAGATGAGTCCGCACTTGAATTTCCTCGGCCCGGGTCAGGGAAAAGTTCACGTGTGGTGACGAAAGGTGAGACAAAAACAAAAATCTCATCTAGTCCAAATCGCGGCCATCTCCGTGAAGGGGGTTCCATCTGCAAGCACAGAGCAAAGAAAGAACAAAAAGTAAAGTACTCAGCACACATACCGGTTAAGAGCTCTTCCGCGCCTTAAAGTCAACCCTCCGGTTGCTAAAAGTCGCCTTGACTTTTAGCAAATGGGAATACCACCGCCCCTGTTCATGCCTTTAAAAACAAAAACAAAAAAATGCCGCTCAAGTTTGCCAACACAAAAGGGTTGAGCTTGGATGGGGTGGGGTGGGGGGACGCAGGGGACGGTTGTCCACCACGAGTGATTAATTGTTGTGGTGGGATTTTTCCACGCCCGCTTCTCGGTGTTGACTGAAAACAAGCGCCAAACAGTGCCGGGACACAAGGAGGCTCTTCCGGCCATGTTGCCGACGCTTTTGGGCTTCCGGGTTCGGGATCGGCCCCGCTGCGCACGAGTGGCGTCGCGCCTGCCCTCCAAAAGTCCTCTTTTGCACCCGGTGCGCAGTGTTTGCCTCTCCAGTGATTTTTTTTTTTTTTATTTGGGTTGGATGCCAGCAAATGAAGCGCAATTCCTAAAGGCCACCGCAGGAGATGGGGGGCGACACTGAGCTCCCAGCAGTCGTGCAAATCCACACTGCGTGGAAACACGTCCAAGCAATCTGCTGCTAAAGATCCGAATACACTTTTAGCATTATATGTAACGGAATCAGTCAAGATGGCCACTTGACCTTATGTTTCCACCCCACGCGTGGAAAACCCAGAGAGCCCAACGTGGGTGTCACAGATTCCTCCTTTTAATCGCGTCTCACCGGGAGCATTAATGATTCACAGGCTCGTATAAAAGGGGGTTTTAAAATTGACGTGGCGTCACGTGACGCCGCTCGATCTCGTGGCTGTGGCGAGCAAAGCGGAGCCCCGGTGCGGCCATATGATGCTCATTATGGCCCCACTTCCACGGGGGGAGTCCTGGCCGGGTAGCTTGTGTTTATCGCGTGGGGAGGAAAAGGAGCAAAAAAAAAAAAAAAAAAAAAAAAAGGAAGAGGAGCATTCAAACAGAAGAAACGCTCCTGTTTTTTTTTTTTTTTTGGAGAGTGTGTGTCTGTATGAATGTGTGTGTGCGTGGATGCATTACACGGCTGTCACGGACGGATATGTTTTTCCACGCATAGAGAGCCCGAGCTTTGAGAGGATGGATTTTATTTGGAGGCATTTCCGCCGATTGTTCATGTCTGTGGTGAGTTATTGCAGCAAGAGCCAGAGGTCAGTATAAA
Organism: Syngnathoides biaculeatus; assembly: GCF_019802595.1. NCBI lineage: Eukaryota > Metazoa > Chordata > Actinopteri > Syngnathiformes > Syngnathidae > Syngnathoides > Syngnathoides biaculeatus. Next base: position 8,696,781 of record NC_084640.1, on the reverse strand, counting down.
GGGAGTTAGTTCAGCCAATAATATCTATATAAATATATATATTTGGAATTTCACATTTGGCAGATTCGTTGCGTGACAAACGTGGAGATTATTGTCCCAAGTATCGTTTCTAATTATGATATGGCAGGTTGTCGCTTGAAATTCAACGCATATCTCCAATAAGGCGTTTTTTACGGTTGATCTCAGAAAACTAAATGGCAGAAGAGAATGAATAATTTGCACTGCTGCAATATTTTTTTTTTTATACAATCAGGTGAAACATGCACGAATTAATGGAAATAGGATTGTGCAAAAGAAACAACATTGCCAAACTCGATGCATTTACGCAAGATAATGGCGAGTAAACGATCCGGCTCAAGGTAATTTGCGTCCTAAAATAAAACAAAATAAGGAACGTAAAAGTGGGTGAACGTCAGGGGGGCGGACGAGCCCATAATGGAAGACGGAGTGCCACGCAGGACGATTCGGCCGCGCTGAGGTCAGGGCGTCGTGATTTATGGGCGCGGGGGGGGGGGGGGCTTTGAGGAAGATGGCGGGGATGGCGCTCCGTGCTTCGATCCGTCGGGCGACGGGAAAAACTCTTGCGGACGCCAGGAAGCGGCTGAGCACCACATTTGGGTCAGGATATTTTATTTTCATCTTTTGACTTCTTTCACAAACAAGAGCGAGGTGGAAGGATTCGAATCGGATATCCTTTTTTTTTTGGTTTTCAAATAGAAATTGAAAAATATTTGACAACGCACAAGACGCAAAATCGTGTTATATTTTTAAAAGTTGTCGCGTGAAAGATTTTTTATCAAGCCATCGCGGGTAAATCCGCTATTTTAATTTGTGCGCTCTCCTCATTCAAACTCGATTCGACTAAACGTGACTTTATGCAAAACACAAACTGCAAAAATAAAATGAAATTCGCCTTCTCCGTTGCAGAAATCCAGACCCATAAGAACCTCTCAAACGAAGAACTACACCGGTAAGTCTATAATCCTCTTCCTTGATTTATCTTCTGAGCACTTCTTATATATATATTTTTGTAAATAATAAGTAGCACGCCCACCAAAGGCCTGACAGAAGCAGTGTGTGACTTTTCTTTGGATGTGCAACACGAGCAGGCCGTGAGCAATAATTCCTTGTCTTGCACTTGTCTGCGAGGTGCAATTTGTCACTATAAACGTGACGAGGAAACCTCTTGGAGCGCCGCCTCGCTCCTTTCAAAAACTCATTTCTACTCCAGCCAAGTGCACGTGCAATACATATTTATATCTTTTATACATACGTTTACTGGTCCGTTTTTTTTAATCCCCAATACACATTCGGTTTATTTTCTCCCCCAACCCCCACTGCGATGACTTTTAACCCCCTTTCCTCACATAAAAAAGACAGAGGCGAAGAATCAGCAGTTTTAACACAACACAAAGAGGTCAATAATTAAGCCGAGGTGGTTAAAAAAAAAATCCTCCTGTGTGAATTTTTGGGCCTGTTCACCATCCCACGCGAACCGAATTTTTTTCCCCTGTGCGTATGTAGTAAAGCTGACAAGCCGTTTTCCTTTCTGTTAAGAAAAAAGAGAGACATTACCACGGAGAGGGCTTCCCCCACGCTCTCTTCCCCTCTTCTGCTCCACGCTGCGTGGCCTCACTTGATATCGCGTCCACTGTGAGAGTGAAGGGATTTCTAACATCACCTCCACGCGCGCAAAAAAGCACAGAAAGGAGTCGTCAAGATGCAAAAGTTAATGATTCATTTGGATACAAAAGACCATCTTTTTCCTCACAACGTGAATCAGCACCCTGCAAGCCCCCCCCCCCCTCACCACCGCCCCAACCCACCCCCAATTCTTGTTCGAGGCAGTAAATAATAAAATACAAGCATGGCCTTCTCGCCATCTATTTGTGATTATGTGCTACCCCCCCCCCCACCTCGTCCTCCCCTTCTCTCTCTTTCTCGCTCATTTGCTTGGACGAGGAGGGGGAGGAGAGGCAGCCACTTGATTTGAACTGCCTTTCCAAGGCGCTACTTCATTTGCATAATTTTTCTTGTCTATGGTGTGACGCCGCGGTTCGGGCCAGTTGACTGGCGTCAGCACGGTCACGCGCTGAGGGTCCAGTCCGGTCCATCCCAGCCTCGCAGCCCCGCCGGCTCCGCGCTTATTCTCAGGAGCGGCACCGCTTCCAACTGGCGCGATGATAAATTCGGCCCCTTGAAGCCCGATAACGTGTTATCTCTCTGACCCGCCCGCTTTCGTAATCTCCATGTACATATCCACGTCGAAAAGGGTGGAAGAAGTAGGAAAGGGGAAAAAAAGCAAAGGGGGCTTCTTTCTCTCTCTCTCTCTTCTCTCTCTCTCTCTTTCTCTCTCTCTCTCTGGAGTCTTCTTGTTGTGGTTGCCGCCTGCACGCATGGCGCTTGCTGCTGCAGCCCAGCCCCGCCGCCTCCTCAAACTTTCCTCCGGATTACCACTTTGATCGATTTCGTCGCTGAATGAGAAAATATTGCTCGCTGCTCTGCGTTGGTCGTCAGAGGTTAAGGTAAGCAGGCCAGGAATGGGCCGCCTCGGTTCTAAATGGCCGAGTTTGCGTGTCGCGCGCGCGCGGTGATTTATCACCGTGTGACTTGGATCTCGGTTCAGGAAGAGTTCACACACTCGCAGATTTCTCTGAACGTGCAGGAGGAGCACGCGGGCCGCCGTGAACAAGATCAAGCCTGCCTCCCGTCGCTCTTTTGGGGATTAATACACAGATTTTCCACGTACTCTCTTTCGGGGGAGCTCGGTCAGGTCTTCTCGAGCTGCAGACCCACTCGGGCCGGGCCGATTAGGACTTTTTGCTCGGCGGGGCTCATTTTCAACACGTTTGCCTGCTTGTGGTGCGAGGCTCCACAAATCAGTTTTATAATTTCACGACGACATCTCGGTAGCTTCGTGGTTTCAGTCGACGAATGTATATATTTTTCAATATTTTCTAGTATTTCTCGATGCGTACAAAACGAATAACAGTGTTGCCTAACATTAAAAGACAAACATTGAAATGTTTGGTGAAAAGATGACAACTACAAGTTAATATAAAACAGTCAATTAAATTATTATTTACATTATTATTGTTATTATTATTCTGACTATTATTATTATTATTATTATTGTTTTCGTTCGCGTGACGTTCGAGATATACGGGTAGCGGCCGACTTAATGCGAACATTATTTTAAGGCATGCATTTCAAACTTTACAAATCAAGGCAGTTTAATTTCAACGTTCTTTTTGTAAAGTAATATATCTCTATGAATTTTGGTGATTATGTTATGGGTCAAATGGTTTAATATTAATAGTAAACTCGTATTTAGGTTAGCTTGATGGCGTTTGCACTTTAGAAGAGGCCACGTTTGGGTTCGTGGTGTTTTTTAAAAAAATAAAATGTGTGTGTGTATATATATATATATCATTGATCCCGCTCCAGGCCGGTTTTTCCGAGCTGGGTCCAAACGAGCCTCAAATATGCCACCAACAGTCGCCTTTATTATGGGTCTGCACGGGAAAAGTTCACATTGCTATCCTAAAGATGCACGAACGAAAATCCACCCGGTTTTTCAGGTTTTCTGAAGCTTTTAACTTTAAGAACGACAGAAAGGGGAATGCGCGTATTTGCACTTTGCTGGGGAATGTGGTGGACAATTTGTGCAAAATAAAACACAGCAAAAAATGAAATGTTTTGGAAGGGATTTCAGATAACCTTAAAAAAAAACTATAATATTAAGCCCGCAATGGAAATCAGTATATTGAGTGTCCTCTCTAACGAGAGCAGAGTCTTAAAATGACATTAATTTTCTTATTTGATTTGGGCGTCTGAAGTGCTTTTTTTTTCTTTTTCTTTTTTTTTTTTTTTGAGCGCACGTTCTTTAGCACAGATGGTAATGGAAGGTTGGTCGCCGCAAGCCAGAAGGTAAACGGTAATAGTGTGCACGAGTGCTGGCCTCGATCTCGCCTATAGTGCGCAGTGTCAGGCCCGCATTGAAAAGTAAGATGGATCGCCACCATTTCTTCTCCTCACAGTGCTTGTTGTAACCCCAGGTTCACCCGAGGAGGCCATTGGCGGAGAGGCGTCACGTGACCACGGGGTGCCAATGTTCTTCTACAAGGGTGTCAAGACCCTGTCACTTTGCGAAATAAATATCGGGAAACGGCGAGATGCAAAAGGCAACCTACTACGACAGCTCGGCAATTTACAGTGGCTACCCGTATCAAAGCGCAAATGGCTTCGGTTATGATGCCAATCAGGTCCAATATCCCCGCGCCTCTCATGTGGAAAGTGACTACCATCGACCCGCCTGCTCCCTGCAGTCTCCCGACGGCACGGCGGCTCCTCTGCACAAGCCGGCGGAGAGCCGCGACGCCGTCCAAGCGGCGCCGTCCAAGGCGCATCACGCCGAGGGCACCCCGCCTCCCTCGCGATCCCCCTCCGACACCGACCACAACGGCAACAACAACGGCGGCGGCGGCGGCGGCGGCGGCGGCGGCGGCCATCCCGGCGCCAAGAACTGCTCGCCGTCCTCGGGCGCCCGCAGCAAGCAAATCTTCCCCTGGATGAAGGAGTCCCGACAGAACACCAAGCAGAAACCCGCAAATAGCGCCAATTCAGGTACAACTCACGCAACTCGCACCATGAAATTCGTGTCATGGGGGAAGGGGGGAGGAAGGGGAAGAGGGCGGGGGTGTCAAAACACACAAAATATAATACTCCCACTGTGAAGGCCACAGCAAGTGGAGGGAATGTTCCCACTTTTTCCCGTGCCATAAATGTCACATAGGGGGAAATTTTACATGCGACTGGAGGAAGCTCGGAGGGGAATAATCAACACCTCGGAATATTGCTGTTAACGGCGTCCAAATTTGCTATGGGAGGGACGTTTGGGGAATTTACAACAACCCCCCCCCCCACCTCCACCCTACTCCTCCACATCACCACGTGAGTGCAGCCTAAATAAGTCAGGACGAGAGCCCACCACTTTCCTGCGGGCCCCCTTGCCCTGCAGATGACCTCTGCCTACTGCAAACACGCACATGCGTCCCCACCGAGTCCACAAACACGCCAACATGCACCACTTGGCTCAGCTTGCGGTGATAGCTAAGGAAACCTCACAAAACCATGCCCGAGTCTAAAAAACCCTTCTAATAACCGAGTCCACTTCTTTCAGATGCTTGTCATTTTGTCATGAGCGTTTCTAGCTCATTTTTAGGGGAAGCGACCCTAAAATGAATCCCAGCAACCCTCAAAAATGTAAAATGACAATATTTAGGAAAAAAAACCACATTTGTTTTCAAACAACCGAGAAAATTGTAAGTCCGCAGCACTTGGTTGAAACTTGTAAGGTAATATATATCATGCTATCAACACAAATACAACCCCAATTGGACTCCAAAAAATGTCTGCTCCACCAATAGTGCCCGCTATTCATCTATAAACATCTACCATCCAGTCATTAAATACCAGCACACTAGTATCATTACCATTTTTGCTGCATTTAATTTTTTGCTTGCTGTTTACGTTGTGTTAGTGTCATTTTTGTTTTCGAGATGAAGGAAAAGCTTCAGGGGGGCCCTCTTTCTTCTGCTTGGACTAGATTTCCACAAGTGAGATGTTTTGGCATACATGTGATAGAATTAAAGCCAAAGTACTGCTGAATAGAAAATCTCGGCCATTTCATATCCTAAACCTGTGATCGGAAATCGGCGGCAGCTGTAGAGCGTTGGCCTCACAGTTCTAAGGACCGGGGTTCAGATCCCGGCCCCATCTGTGTGGAGTTTTCATGTTCACCCCGTGCCGGCATGGTTTTTCATCCCACAACCCAAAAGCATGTATCAATTGGAGACTCTAAATTGCACTGAGTTGCGATGGTGAGCGCAACTGCTGTCTGTCTTCGTGTGCGATTTATCTACGATTGGATGGGAACCAGTTCAGGGCGTACGCTGCCTCCCGCTTGATGACAGCCGGGATAGGCTCTGGCACTCCCGCGACCCTCGTGAGGATAAGCGGCTCAAAAAATAGATGGATGTGATTGCAATTGCTCTGTATGACTATGAGATCCCCTTTTCTAAATCCTTACTGGCGGTCCTGGCCTTGTATTCTTTACTATCTCAGCGGAGGTTATGTCATTCGACAGTCCCTCTGCTCCACGTTGGGCCCGACAGGTAGTAAAATTTACTATGTGCTGTTGGCCGCCTGCCACAAAAACTCAAAGTGCGCCTTGCTTTATGGAGTCGGGCTGCAAGAAGAGGCAGGCTTATCTGTGAAGCTTCGCGCACTCACAATGAGAAATGCGCCTTGGGCATGCGCTACTGTGGAGGGAGCAGGGATTCCTCAGACCAGACGCTGGCCTACTTTTCCACAGTTTCATGCTTTGTGGGTCGCACAAAGACCGGTGTTTGCAAAGAGAGACTTTGAGTGGGTGTAGACGCGAGGAATAGGTTTTCATCACATGTATGCACATGAACATGAGCTACACCTACACAGAGTAATTTCTCCTTTCCGAGGACAAAAAGTTCTGATTGACGCTGGCGGGCCGGGCGTTCGCGATTGTGGTTGTGGTCGACTTGCCGAACGACATTACACCAAAATGAGACGTGTTGTGATTACATTTCTTCGCTCTCGTGTTGCAAAAAAAAAAAAAAAACATTCCTTGTGTCAGAGGTGTCAAACTTGAGGCCCAGGGGCCAGATTTGGCCCTCTGCATCATTTCACGTGGCCCAATAAAAAATGTTAACCTTTGAGTCGTCAAAAGACAGGACGAGGTGTTTGAGACTAGTGAATAGATAAGATGTAATACAACCTGACATGGAAGGAAACGGTTCAAATACAATCAAATGACTTCTGTTTCAATTTCTGCTTGAGCAACTGGTGCTGCTCAACCGCAGAAACAGCAGTTTACATGCTTAGTCGTTCCAAAACAGGATTCTTTTGAACATGAATATACTTTAAGTGCCAAGGCACATATTTTTTCCTATACCACTAAAGCGAAGAAATTGTCAACTCCATGTGTTTTGCAACAGATTTTTTTTAAAAAAATCACAGTTGTTGTCGTCCCTATGTTGTTAAATTCTTTATAATAACAATCAACGAAGGGTGAATTGTGCAGGCATATACTATGATAAGGTGATTATACCTTGAATATTTTTTTTACAGCCATCGCGACCCTGCGACAGACATTGCAATGTGTCCCACGAAACCACAAAAATGAGTTTGACACATGTGACGCTTTGCCCAGGTGCAAAGTACGCCGCAGTACTTAAAAGTCTATTTGCACGGCAACGGTGCTTGTACCACTGCAAGCGCGATACGACAATAACAAACACAGGGCTTGATTTACACCACATGACAGCGTCAATCAAAGCTCAGCATTGTGATTTTTGTACGGATGGGTGATGGATATCATTGGCGAGTACACGCGTAGTGTGTATTTATCCAGTAAGCGAAGCCTCCTGTAGTTTTCTTATCAGCTGTGTTGCGCTTTCACTCTCACTGTCCTGCTTGTAACGGATGACTGATTGACACCCTCGTCTTCCTCCTGCATCCCCTCACAGTGGAGACTTGCCCGGGAGACAAAAGTCCTCCCGGGTCAGCCGCCTCCAAGCGGGCCCGGACGGCCTACACCAGCGCCCAGCTGGTGGAGCTGGAGAAGGAGTTCCACTTCAACCGGTACCTGTGCAGGCCTCGGAGGGTGGAGATGGCCAACCTACTCAACCTGACAGAGAGACAGATCAAAATCTGGTTCCAGAACCGCAGGATGAAATACAAGAAGGATCAGAAGGGCGTGGGGATGCTGCCTTCCCCCGGGGGGCAGTCCCCTCGGAGTCCGGTGGGGCCATCTTCCGGCGGGGGGTACCTCAGCTCTATGCACCCCCTGGTCAACCCTCTTCCTTACGAGTCCCAGTCGCCGACGTCTTACAGTAAGAACCATCAGAACGCGTACGGCATGGCCACGTCGTACCCCCCTGCCATGAACAACTCCCATAAGAGGTATCCCGACTCGGCCACCCCCGAGTATGACGCCCACCCCCTGCAGGGGGGCACCTACGGCACGCACATGCAGGGCAGCCCCGTTTATGTGGGCGGAGGTTACGTAGAACCTATGGGCAACTCCGGGGCGACGGTTTTCGGCCTCAGCCACCTCCCGCACCCGCCGTCGTCCAACATGGACTACAATGGAGCAATCACGATGGGCAACAGTCAGCAGCATCATGGCGTGTGCGATCCCACACCCACGTACACAGACCTCACACCGCAATACTCTCAGGGAAGAATCCAGGAGGCGCCCAAACTGACTCATCTGTAGCGCCGGCGCACTCCGTATCACTCCGCCCATTGTCTTGCAGCCACCTCCGGACCGCATCACCGTCTTTTCTTTGTGTGCCTCCACACTGCGTCTGCCTTCTCTCTTTCTCGCGCGCACCCCTTTTTCTTCCTTTCTTTTGCTTTCCTTTATTTTGAAGATGTGTGAAGTAGCGTAGAGGATAAATAATCTCTTTTTTTGTTGTTGTTTCCTATCCACGAAAAAGACATTTCTGTGGGCTTCAGGCGGACGTCGAGCGAGCCCAGGCCTATTTAATCTATTTTTTAAACGTTTTTTTTTTTTCAAATTCAAACAGGGTATTATGAAAACATGTTATTCGTTTTTTATGTGAACTTATTTATCCGCATTTGAAGTTATTATTTTGTTTTTTGCAATGCATTTTGTTGCACTTGTGAAAGGATCCAGAAATGCATTTGTCAAAATAAGGGTAACGAAGCTTATAGGCTGCAAGCTCTTTGCTTGTATTGTTCTATTTGGACTTTCTGATGTTATTTATTTTTTTGTTTAGTGTTTAAAAAATAGTCCTTTGACACTTTTGCGAGCTCAGTGTGTTCAAGCCCCCCCACTACATTTTCAACCCACATCTGCTATCATCACGCAACATCCATTTCCACCCTAAAATCGAGTATTTTTTTCATTTTATTTTGTTTGACCCCCCCCCCCCACACACACACACACAGAACGTAACATCAATCAGTCGACGCAATAAGGGTGGAAAGAAAGATACATTTTAGGACTTTCTTTATTGAACAGAATTAGAACACACGACAAACACTTTCATACACATTCCACGCTGCTCCGGTTCGAAGACGTAAATAAAACAATTGAAATGCAATCAAAGCACATTTGTTTTAATTCGGCTAATTCATTTCAGAATGCATCCGATCTATTTTTAATTACGGAGGAAAAAAGCCCGTAATGAACATTGCATTAACTGCATTTTGCGACAGACAATAGTGCGGTGTCCAAACTGATAAAGTAAAATAAACGAAAAATCAATGCGCAGTCAATTATTTTTGCATACAAAACTCCGGCATTAATATCTTCCCGTAAAAAAAAGAAAAAAAAAACAGGAACTGGCGGTTACACGCCGAGCAAAAAGAAAAAGGCTGCATAATTTATTTCCCTCTCTTCTTGATGAGACGTGAAGAAAACTCTCGGGTGGCCTTCTTCTGCTCTCCTCTCATCTCATCCGCGCGGGCACATCCATAATCATAAAAATGTCAGCCGCCGGACCCTCAGCAGCCCCTGCGTGTAGACAACAATCTCAATGAGAAATCGTTCGGGAACTAATGTCCCTGAGTGTGCTGGGAGTCGGTCAAATGCGGCCAGCGAGCGAAAAAAAGTGGGGTCGCGTGGGCTGCTTTGCCTCATTATGATGCAAAAAAGCACGTCTTGAAATGCATCGTTAGGATGATGGAGAAAGCAAATTAAATTATCGCTGAGTTCAAGAAAAAAAATCTTTGAAAATACACAGAAACGAATATGCTTTGCACAAAGACAACAAGTGTAAAATAATAAATATCCATGTCAGTGTCATTTATATATATAAAAAAAGTAGTTCCCGGATATAAAATATAAGCACATTCTTTTCCATTAATCAAAAGAAAAGTGCATTCCCATACTTCCCCAAAACAAAACTACAGAATTTGCCCACATTGCATAAATGTCGCTGCACAGCTGCAGACTGTTTAATCCCCGATAATGTAACCCCCCCAACCCCCTAACCCGAAAACCATTACCAATCTGAATTTGATTGATATTACAGGGCAGAGGCGGTCATGACATATGGCGAGCAGGGAAACCTGGGACAATTCAAACATGGCGTGCTCGTCTCACCCATATGCGCCACTGCGGAAGCATTCAGAGCAAACGTGAAATATGTTTTGCGACGCATTCGCACCCGTGGGAAAGTTGTGTTAAATCACTCTTGTTGTAATGTGTGTAGGCTTACCCTTAAAAAAAAAAAAAAGCCTCCACCCACTCCTTCCCTTGCACACAAAGCCTACGCGTAATTCCAAAATTCCCTATGGCAACCTTCTCCCCCCCAAAACTGGTTCAATATGCAAACAAAAAAATGTTTTTTTTTTTATACGTATATATACCTCCATCTGAATGTGTAAATCAGGTTCCCATTACTGATCAGCTAGATAAAACCCAAGCGGCCACCTTTTGGATACTCACCCGCGGTGCGTTCACTGCCTCCCCGGCAAGGAAATGCCTCCCCTCGCCTTGTCCGATTCCTATTTATCTTCGAAAAGGTCCCTCCAGCGACAGCTCGGCCTCGGAGCGTCCGAAAATGCTTCTAATCTGAGTGAGCAGCGTTTCTCGCCGCTTCCTGGCTGCATTTGATCCGGGGGAGAGTTAGAAGCCTTAAATGTGTTGTGAGGGCACCGAGCTGTCAGACCTTTTGGCGAGTAAGATTGATCGCGTGCAGGCTTCCAGCACTCTTTGTTTGGTATATAAGCAACAAACTGCCAGGGCCCTATACCACTTCTTCCTCTCTCTTCCTCACCAAGTCATATTTTCCTTTCGATGGAAATATACCGCGGCGTGTTTCAGGGGGGGTGGAAACGTTGGCCGTAAATGTGGCTTTCACGGATGACTTTGGAAGGACAATAAAGCAAAGTCGCACCGGGGGAGTGACGTTCAGTAGTAACGCGGCGAATTATTCGTTTTTAATGTTTATGATCACCATTATGGTCAATACGTCGCCGCGGTGAACACCCCGAAGGCCTTTATCCCGTTTTAAGCCCCGTAAAAGCATTTAGGAACATCGTAATCGTACAAATACAAATTAGGGGATCTTGAAAGGTGACCGATAGGAGCCATCAGGCCGCGTTAGAATTAAAAAAAAAATAAATAAAGTAACGTGATGTCGGTTTCGATCTGATTTTGCACCCTAAACAAATAGAATGTGTTCAAATGCACGTTTACGAGATTTGCGTCCAAGCGTTTTTGCGGTGACGGCGTGACAAAACCGAAATATTTCACTCGTAATAACTTCAATCTGTGGACATTTTATTGCTGCTTCTGCTCATGTATTTCCCTGTAGTGCCCAGGAAGGAGTCATCAGACGTGGCGGATTCACTGAATAAGTCTCGAAAGCAGTTTTGGGGTATGTTGCACGCGTGCGTGTGCGTGAGCGCGCGCGAGTGCTTCGGGGGGCGTTCTCGCCTGACATCCTCAAACAATACGAGAAAGAGGAGCGAACGAATCCGCGCGCCCCAAGCTTGGGGTCTTCCCTGCAATAGTGAGAGTCGGCCATTCTTAAAAAAACACACTTTTTTTCCCCCCCACCGGTGGTGGTCTCTCTTCTCTCAGTGGTGGGCGAGAGAAGGATAAAGATGTAAATAAAAGTGGCTCAGCTGAGCGAGGCGGCAGCAGCAGACTTTTTGGATCAATCAGGCAGTCAGTGGCTTCTTTTGATTAAAGCCCAAATTGTCATTGGGTAGAGGTAATCATGTGACAGGCAACTCGGTCCAATTTCAACCTTGTCTCCATGAATTCAATAGTTTCGTAGTAGCTCGGTCCCTACACGGCCGTAATCACTGTAATAGGAAGAGGAAACCATCGCAGGACATTTTCGAATGTTTTTTTTTTTTTTTTTTTTTTTTTTTTTGTGGTCGCCGCGTCGCCATTGAGTTCGTCGACAATAACGCGTACAAACTTTCCTGGTCTCGCAGGGGAGAGGAGATGAATTACGAATTCGAGCGAGAGAGCGGATTTATCAATAGTCAGCCGTCGCTTGCTGAGTGCCTGACATCTTTCCCCCCTGTCGCTGATTCATTTCAAAGTTCATCAATCAAGAGCTCGACACTGATTCCTCCCCCCTTCGAGCAGACCATCCCCAGCCTCAACCCGGGCAGCCACCCGCGCCACGGCCGCCCGAGACACAGCCCCGACGGATGCAGCCCGCTGCCCACCGCCTCGCTGCCGCCGGAGTACCCGTGGATGCGGGAGAAGAAAGCCTCCAAGCGGAACCACCTGCCCACGTCCACCGCGACCACCTTAGCCAATAATGGACCCGTCTGCTTCTCCCCGAAAGGTGGGTCATTTCTATTGATTTCGGAATGGATATCGGTTTCCTTTAAAAATGGGGAATATGGTTGTTTTGCTGATTTGGGTCGGAAGGCGCAAAAAAGTTGGGCTGGGGTTTGCTGATTCGGTCTGATTTATTCATCCCAGTCCCACTTTTGATGTGTGACAGTAATGAAGAGTGATGGAGTTCCGTTGCCGAGGCTTCGGGCAGTTGCAGCATTCATTAGTATCTCAGTCCTTGTGTGGAGTTGTGTGTTTACTTCCACGCTCCCCCCAGCCCCCCACCCCAAAATGAACGAGACTATTACCGAAATATATATATATATATATATATATATATATATATATATATATATATATATATATATATGTATATATATTTAAACATTTAATTCCCGTTTGCTACATTTTGGGGTGCATTCGTTTTCCTGCAGCCCAGCCCGCGTTGGATGCGCGCGAGGCCGGCTTAAGTAACGCTTATGTCCCGGCTCCCCCCGTGCAGGCTCGCCTGAAGTCGTGGAAGGCGGAGGGATAAGCGCCGGCTCCCGCCGCCTCAGGACGGCCTACACCAACACGCAGCTCCTGGAGCTCGAGAAGGAGTTCCACTTCAACAAGTATCTGTGCCGGCCCAGGCGGGTGGAGATCGCGGCCCTGCTCGACCTGACCGAGAGGCAAGTCAAAGTGTGGTTCCAGAACCGGCGCATGAAGCACAAGCGCCAGACCCAGAGCAAGGAGAACCGCAACGGGGACGCCGGCAAGGGTCCCGGCGGTGGGGAGGACGGAATGCACAGCGAGGACGACGACGAGGGGCCCCTGTACGAGCAAAGCGGGGCCCTGCTGGAGAGGGACGCCTTCTCCTTTCACAACAACAATCTGGATTCCGCGCAGCAGGTCCACAATGGCAGCTCGCTCGGTTTCGCCGCTGCGCCGCTCAACAGCAATGAGAAAAATCTCAAACATTTCCCCAACCCGTCACCCACTGTTCCGGGCTGCGTGTCAACAATGGGCCCGGGCTCGGCATCTGCGCCGGACAATGGCGGCAGTCCCCCCGCCCTGGATGTTTCTATGCACGACTTCCAGGCGTTCTCGTCGGATTCCTGCCTGCAGCTCTCCGACGCGGCCTCGCCGAGCTTGTCGGAATCGCTGGACAGTCCCGTGGACATTTCTGCAGACACCTTCTATTTTTTCTCGGAATCCCTCACTACAATCGACCTGCAGAATCTCAATTATTAACATCAATCAATCGCGACTCGTTCTCCGTCTTTCCGGGGTCAACTCGCATTCTTATTTGTATATTCGGCGCACAATTTGTGGCACGGGGCAAGATGAAAATAAATCACGGATAAGAGGACAATAATTCTCACGGCGGATTTTTTTTTTCATTTGGAGTGGAAATTATTATTGGGTGTGTGTGAAAATCGATAATATTCGGCCTGTGTGGAAAATTGTCCTTTTTATTTTTGTATAGCTCCCAATGTCTTGACTATTTTTGTTAGAATACACTTAACTTGCTACAATCTTTTCTTTGGAGTTTCGAGTCTTATTCTGTTTTCGGAGCGACTGTTGATTCTTTATTATTTCTTGGGGCCGATTAAATAGCAGTGCATGCAAATTGAACAACAGGTTGGTCATGAATATAAATAAGACAACGCGCTGATGTTTTGACGTGGTGAAACACACAATTGATTCCTACTTTTATTTCACATTTATTCCAAAAGTGTTTAACACATTTTTAGTAATTTATACAAAATGTAGCGGACAGAAATGGCGTTAAATTCTACTCCATCCGATCGGGAAAATGTTATCAAATTTGGTGGCGCGGAAATGAATTGGATTTGGTCAAATTTTGCACCGTTCGTGGCCGAGCTCTTGACACGTCGCGTGCTGCAAGCGAACAGCGAAGCATGTTTGCCTCCAGGAGCTCATAAATCACCGCGCTGGCATGAATGGGACGGACATGAAGGAGCCCAATTGTGACTTAATGTTCACAAATACAAGCCCACTTACATTTTCCTACGGGTTTCCCCCGATATCTTCGCTCGAGTCTCTCCACGCGTTGGGCAATGATTCATTTTTATAGCCTGTTTAAACAAGCTGGCGCTCCTGCAGCGGCTTGCAGCGACTTGCATGTCTGTGCAGGCTGCTCGCTTCCCGTCCGGGGCTCAAATTCACAGCACACACCGCTCGCTCGCTCGCTCACTCGCTCGCATCCTTTATTAAACGTGCCCACTTAACGGATGCCTGATTATTATTCCAATTATTTTTTCCGAGCGGGATTATTTCCTCAAAGCGTCAGGTGACCTATTGGGGTTCGATATGATGATTATGAATAGCTTTGCTCCGTTGCTTTTGCACTCGAGTTGACTTATGGGAATCGTTTGATAGCCCTCGTTGGCTCAATATCGGGACGCAACTTTGTGTGGCAAATCAACAGCCACCAGTTGAGCCAATCGATTTCATAATTCCGAGACACACCAGCGCCACGTCGTCTGGCAAAAAAACAACAACCAGAAAAATCAACAGTTTGTGCGTGTATACGTGCTCTCTTTGTGTGTGTATGTCTAAAGCAGATGTAGGTTAGAGAGGGAGGGGGAAAGAAACAAAAACAGGACGGCGGGGGAGCCCTTGCAGCAGTGGCGTCCATAACCGAATCATTCCGAGACAACGCGTCTTTTCTGTGCTCACACAAAGAGCTGAGAGAGTTGCGTGGACCGCTGGTGGCTGCCTCCACGGACATGCTCGGTTCTCCGCGCCCACGCGCGCTCTTTTGCTGCAGATGCGACGGCGGACGGAAGGGCGGAGGGAGCTGGGGGTGGGGGAAGGGAAAGGCGATCGAGCCTTAGCTTCGCGCGCAACTTTGCGTCATCTGGCCTCTTTAATGCACATCCGCAGCAACGCACACTCGCACAATCTGATCAAATTGAGAAATGGATTTGCTGAGGGCGCAATTTTTTACTATCTCAGTGCAATGCAAAGCTATGCTGCTACTAGTGCTGCACGCTCCGGCCACAATGCAAGAGGATAGTAAATTCATTCAGCTTTTCAAAAATAAGCATAATTGTATAAAAAGTACAATTGTTGTTTTATTAAGTTATGCAATATGTGTGTGTAAAACAATACGATACACAATTGATACGTTTTCATCACACGAGGAAAATGAAGTTAAAACAACTTCGATTCATATGTAGCCAAAGGATTTGCCTTCTTTTGATTTTTCACAGATGCCCACTGGGGAGTCGGGGGGGGGGGGTCCTTTTAAGATGGATGTAATGCCAGATTTAACCAATTGGGGTGCTCACTCCCCCGACGATCCCCTCAGCCAGCCTCCCCCTCCCTTCCTTCTCCTTTTTTTTCTTTTTTTCCTCTTCTTCCTCTTCAGTAAAGAGCTCGCCCTCCACTCTGCTCCCACCCACCCCTCCGCTGTCCATTCCCTCCGCACAGCCATTCATTTATTCCCGTAACCCCCCCCCCCCTCACCCCGAGCAGATTCATTTGATGAACTTTTTCACAGGGTAATCAAGCCAGAGGCTAAGCGTGAACACCACCGCCGGCCACGCATTATCACATCATTTGATCGCTGCCTAATGAATACGTACACCGTGTAAGTTAAGTCAAAGTTGACCCTTGGAGGAAAATGAATTAATAGCATATTCTATTAGCGCAGCTCTCCGCTTCTTTTACCTTGTAGAAACGCAGATTAAAAAATGCGAGCCCTAATGAGGAAACAAAAGCACGCTATTATCCTCGGCTGGCTTCTTTTGGGTGTCACTGGAGTGAAACATTTGCCCCCCCCCGTGCCCCACTGTGACAATATTTGCCGGGTAAATCCCTCGCAGTGTCAAAGCGTGAAACATTTGCCATCGGAATGGGACACTGATAGCCTCTGGCAGTAGTGACACACATTGAGACATTCATCCGTCCCGGGGAAAACACTTTGTCTCTTACAACGACACAGTTTAATGACATCGCGCACGATTGCACCCCCCTCCCCCCTTTGTCTCCCTCCCCCAAAAAACATGCTCGTACCTGAGGTCAGAGTTCGTGCATCCTCCTCGGAGTGGCTTCCACCGAGCATCCCCGATCGTCCCGTGCGTGCGACCCCGTCCGCCGTCCGCCTCCGTCTGCCGCCCAGCTTGATTGTTTGCTCGGCCGATGCGTGAGTGCGTGCAGGCGCGTCACCTTGATCGACGAGCGGCTGGAATTTAAATAGCCACTCAAACAGCGATCTGTCAGCGGCTGAGAGGATAAGCTCAAGTGTCTGACTGGCTGACCCGGACCCACGTGACCAGACCCGTTCATTGATACCGGTCAGCGCCCCCCCCCAATCCCCCAGACCCCTTACCCCCCCCCCCCACCCATCCTCCTCCTGATGTCAGAGTATAGGTAAATGTTGGCACGCATCACTCGGGGTAAGAGAGGATAAAGATCAGAGGTGCTCCAGGCGCTCCCTGGGTCCAATATGCCACAATGAGCACTTTCTTAGATTATTCGGTCATGAGCAGTGAGGGGGGGTCGTGTTCCGTCAGAGCTTTCCACCCGGATCACGGGATTACAACTTTCCAGTCGTGCGCCGTGACGGTGAACAACTGCGGCGCGGATGAGCGCTTCATGGCGAGCAGGGCGTCCCCGGACGACGACCATCAGCACCACCACCACCAGCAGCAGCAGCAGCCGGGGTCGTACCATCCCGCCACGGGGAATCTGGGCGTCGCGTATGGCGCACACCCGGCCTGCGGCTCCGGCTACGGCGCGCAAAGTTTCTGCGCCTCCTACAACCATTACGCGCTGAACCAGGAAGTAGACGCCGCCGCGGGGTTCCCACCGTGCGGCCCGCTCGTGTACTCGGGTAACCTTTCCACCTCGGTGGTGGCGCAGCATCGCCAAGGTTACAGTGCCGCCCCTCTGGGGCAACTGCAGTACGGCCACCCTGCCTACGGAGGCGGCCACGAGCAAGCCACCCCCTTCCCGGGGTGCTCGAACCCTCTGTCCCCGCTGCATGCCGCCCACTTGGAGGGATGCTGCTCCCCCCTGTCCGAGGGAGCCTCCAACGCTCAGACCTTCGACTGGATGAAAGTCAAGAGAAATCCCCCCAAAACAGGTGGGTCTCTTATCTCATCAAACACTATTAAGTGGTTTAGTAATTGACTGACACTTGAAGAAGTAAAATTGCTTGCGTGTGACGCAAATGTTGGTTCCAAAGTGTTTTTATTATCATTTTAAGAGCGCCTGCTTCAAGTTTGCAGGGCACATGCATGCCAACATAGTGCAAGCTGTAAACTTGGAGTTGCCAACCACAAGTTGTGCAGAGCTTACACTATGTTTGCATTCACGTGCAGTACTAAGCAGCAATTTCATCCAAAGGGGGGAAACATACAGCACACTTTGAATCTTTAAAATGAAATATTTAAAATTGATATCACATACATTGCATTCATTCTCAAGTGTACCTAAATGTGTTTATAAGGACACGTCATGAGCCACAGTTGTACAAAAGCTAATGAAACTAAAATAATATTAATAATAATGCAACAGTCTTAATTGAGATTGTCCTTTAACCCCATTTATTATTGCGCAGGTAAATGTGGGGTGTTTGCAATATTTTTGTGGTTATGAAAGGGGGCACAATATTACATACACCCTTAAATCAAGATAGATGTCATCCACGAGAGAGCCAGTTTGATGCAATATTGTGCCACAGCAAAGGACAATATTAAACCCATCGCCCCGATTCAATCTCTTGATCAACGTTGACCACAACAACTTGATAATGATTATTAATATTATTTAGATTGTGCCGATATCTCATAACTGCACTTCATAGTATTGTAAATCTGTTGGTTGCAAATGTTATGATGTCAGGTTTAGCAAAATGTTGTGTCCTACGAGTGCTTATCGTCCTGCTAACATCCAGGCTGGTGAATTTATTTATTTATGTATTTATTTTTTGGTCTTCAGGGAGGTCAGGTGAGTTCGTCTACGGAAGTCAGGCCAACACAGTGCGCACCAACTTCACCACCAAGCAACTGACGGAGCTGGAGAAAGAATTCCACTTTAACAAATACCTGACCCGGGCGAGGCGGGTGGAGATCGCCGCCACGCTTCAGCTGAATGAGACTCAGGTGAAAATCTGGTTCCAGAACCGCAGGATGAAGCAGAAGAAGCGGGAGAAAGAAGGATTGCTCCCGGTCAAGGCTGCGCCCTCTGACCCCGAAGAGCGCCTTCAAGAGAAAATGGACGACGTGTCGTCAGAGAAGTCGCTTTCTGCTCCTTCGACCCCCTCCCCTCCTTCCTCGTCGGGGTCCTCCACTGGGGCCGACCCTTACTGCTCCAATTAACGACCACTTGCTTCGATCCCAAAGATGAGAAACCGACTCCTGCATTGCCCCATGGAAATCTTGGGGAAACTCATGCACTTTTTTTTTCTTTTTTTGGGGGGACCTGGAGGCAAACCGGACCCCCGCCGGATTCTAATTGCCTTTTCTGTCATGCATTGTGCTCTTCCATTTACGTGCAGTATATTCACTTGTTTTAACTTGCCCGAAAATGTGCCCAAGTTGTGAATCGGGCCACACGATCATCAGCACCACATCGTGCGAATGTCCAGCGCGAGAAACTGCTTGGTGCGTTCACGTGTCATCGGGCTGCTGAGTTTTATCAGTTTGACCCGCCACGAGTTGCAGGCTTCTCTCTGTTTGTATATTGACTCAAGCACATACCTCAACTCTTACGGGTCTGTTATTAAAGCGAGATCACCTCTTCAAAGTTTCCTATGGTGTTATTTGTTTTTATTTGTTGTGCACGTGCCGCAACCGTCCGTGGATGCACGCAGCCATGCGCGCTCCCGCGAGGGCCGACCTCATTTTGTCGCCAATTTGCGATGACAACCTGTGTCAAATTCCAAAAGTTGCGTGCGTGTCTACGTCATTAGCCCACTTAACAAGGTGATACGGAGATTTTGCCGGTTGCGAAATGTTTGCAGTTTTCTTTGAAACTCTGGATCCTGTTTCTGCCTCCTGGTTTTCTAACCCCCCCCCTCCTCCCCCCACCCCCTAATTGTTTTAATTCCTGGCGTGCAGCATGCGAGTCCATCCTCCCATAAAAGGGTACAAAAAAAAACGCCCAAAGAAGCATGATTAATGACCCCAGTTCACCTGAACCTGGATCCACCTGCAGGATCTGTTCTGTCCCTGAGCTGTGGAGACCTGAACCAGAGGCCGCTGCACCCAAAAGCACGGAAGACTGTAAGTACGCCAGCTTTTGTTTTTTAAAAATCATTTTTATTATCATCTTTGTAAAGGTAATGTAAGGTGTGTAATAGGCTGCTGTTTGATGCAGTTTTAAATTGAGTGTTTTTTTAAATGAATTCGGTGTTATGTGGAAATACTTTTTTTTTGTCTCCATTTACTGATTCTCTTCACGTACTATTATTAACGAAAAAGAAATATTGAAAAGAAACATGTTTTCACTCGCATTATTTTGCCACTAAATGGCGAAAAAATACAATCTTGAAACATTGCTGATAAACCTTTAGAAATGTATTTTTTTTGGTTTCCTAAATTCGGAAAGAAAACAGAATCCAATGAATGAATGAAATTTAACGTTTGAAAGGTGAGCTCATTACACGTGTTTGTTTTATATATTTGCGATTTAAATTTGTACTGCAATACCTTTAAAAACGACGAGACGATTTCATCTTATTTTCGATCTATACTTTTCATTTGTTTTAATTGAAAACGAACGAATGAAGTTTTTTTAACATATATTTTGGACATTTTGTTAGAAGTCAAAGTGCATTAGGAAAAATGTTTTCATTGAATGTTAAAATCTCATTATCTTATCAATATAATTTAAAAAGTTTTCATATGTAACGAGCAATATTATCTACATTTAACGTTATTTAGCAGCATAATTTACATTAGAATACACGCTGGTTCGCTTTGCAAATGTTAATTTCGTGGAAGCAGAAAATTAATTTACTCACATTTCGTGTTTGTTTCAATAAAACAATTAGAAAAGTAAAATATATATCTAAACAATTAGAAACAATGTAAAATACGTAATGAAGTAATTCAAACATCATTAGACATACGTTGAAAAAGTTAAATATTACCGACGGTGATTAGATGAAGAAGAAGGAAAGAGAAAAAAAAAACCTCACGATGCCCCCCGAAAAACGACTTTTCGGAAGTTTCGGCCTCATTGAGCTCTCTGCGGGGGTCTCGAGCGAATTGGAAACGCAGCTGACCCCCCGAAAGAAAGCCTGGGGGTCAAACCACGGTCACACTCCGAGTTTGTTGCCACAGCACACACGCGCGCACGCGCACAAACAACACCGCGGCGCACTGGCCAAACAAGCACCTGAGCAACAAGTCAGTCGCCCGAAGGACCCCACGGCGGACCGCATGCGAGATGTCCCGGAGGAACATTCTTTCGGGCGACGTGGACAACACACACACACACACACACACACACACACACACACACACACACACACACACACACACACACCACACACACCCCTACTTGAGCGATGCGGCCGATGGTTCCCATTAGGGTCGGCGGGGAAAACACTCACACGATGACAGACACACGAAACCTTCAAGACTGATTAAAGCTTGACTCCCTCGGAAATTTCATCATTGATGTGGTTAGAATTCAGTTCAAGTAAATAACATTCATAAATAAATAATTTTAAAACAATCTGACAAAGACTGACCGGATTATATTTCAATCTGGACCGAAATTTAGTCTGAGAATGAAACGCAGCAGAAGATTTCAAAGGTTTTAAACGTTTTAAATTATCATTAAAAAAAAAAAAGAATAAGCTTTGGAACCATAACACAAAATGATTGCCATTAAAAACATAAAATAATATTTAAAAAAAACACTGCTCCATTTGTTGTAATTGGTCATTTAAAATTTACTTACAAACATTTATTTTATTTTATTAGTTTGAATTTTTTTCTCATACTGCATTTTCATTCGGGATTTTATCACTGACCACTTGATTAGGTACACTACAAACTAACGTGATCCAGTCCAAAAATCCACCTGCGCAAATAATATGCTTAAACAAATATTCACTTATTTGTTAAAAAAAATGCCTTTAAAAAAAGGCGTACCCGCGTTGTAGTATTTGGATATTATGTACTTTAGATACTACAGTATTTGCAGTATTTATCATATTTTCCTCCAGTCATGCAGTACATTTGAATCAGATTAAGGAACACTTCTTAGTGGGTTGCAGTTCTATATCTTTGAAGACTACAACCACAATAATAAACATACTGCGACACAAAAAATGTAACCTCCCTGACAATATCATTCAAAATTGATCATAACTAAACTTTAATATCTGAATTCGTGAGCAAAGTCAGTAATGCTGAACAAAACTGTCATTATACCAAATGCTATCTATCTATCTATCTATCTATCTATCTATCTATCTATCTATCTATCTATCTATCATCTATCTATCTATCTATCTATCTATCTATCTATCTATCTATCTATCTATCTATCTATCTATCTATCTATCTATCTATCTATCTATCTATCTATCATCTATCTATCTATCTATCTATCTATCTATCTATCTATCTATCTATCTATCTATCTATCTATATCTATCTATCTATCTATCTATCTATCTATCTATCTATCTAATCTCGGTCCTCAAGGTGACGGTAATCAGCAAAGGTTGAATCGAGGCAACCGGAGCTTTCTCTTGTTTGTTCAAAAAAAACCGGCCGGTCATCGTGCAAGGGTGGCGTGCGTGTTTTTGCTCTGTACGCGTGCTAGCGACGAATGTTAGTAGTTCATTATTAAAAAGTGCCAAACCAAAGTGCAATGAAGTTGGGATGTTGTGTAAAACATTGCAATGAAGACTACAAATTGTCAGTAGGTGTAAAATATTACTTGTTCTATATAAGGCCCGCAACTGGCTCGCAACCAGTTCAGGGTGTTCACGGTCTCTCAACGCAGTACAGAAAGCGGCTGGCCGGCTACATGAGGCACGCACGCATGAATGAGTGCGAGGACTTCCACACAATCGGCAATATTGCAACACATCACACGTGTCAAACTCAAGGCCCCGGGGGGTGAGATCCAGTCTGCTAACGCGAAGAAGCCATATCGACTTTGCTTCCTGCTAAATGCATTTGAAAAAAAACAAGTTATTTCAAAATGTATAGCCTACTAGAACAGATTAGGTTAATCACAGGGATTTTAAAAGGCTTTTCAACATTTAACATGACTTTGAATCTGATTGGTTGATCCTGAACCCCAATTTAAAAAAGATGTGCAGACTTATGCACCACATCATCTCCATTTGTTTAGCTTTATTTCCTGTGTTGAAAGGAGAATGTATTTAGTCTACCAATACATCATAAGACAAAGTTTTGAAATAGTTTTTGTTGCAATCACTTTTTAATATTGCAAAAAAAAAAGGCATTTGAAGAAGGGTGTGTCGACTTTTTATATCCGTGTGGATCTACCTGATTTTTTAGAGTCACACGGGAAACGTTAACTACGACGTGACTAGTGATGGAAAAGCTTCAGAAGATCCTCAATTTGGAACGAAAACTTAGTTCGAGGAAGCGATTCTATCATCGTCTGAACGGAAGCTGCCGGAATAAATTTCCGGCCCAAAGTCGGCAGATCCGACCGCAATAAATCGTCCATCTGTGGTCACCCACTTTCCTCTTCTACTAGCGATGCAAAATACGCGACATAAAGTTTTCAAATTCAACCGGAAAAAAAAAGACAGAAGTCAATCATCAGTGTGGCGGAGGTATCGGCTCATGTGCGCTCATTGACCCCCCAAGCCCCACCCCCACCCCCACCCCTGTTGTGATTGGCAGCCATTATGAATTCCTCCATCGACAGACGCCCGTCTCGGTGTGCCGATAAAGGCGGCGGCCAGCCTATACAGCGATTGACAGCATGATGGAGGGAGAGACGGAGGAGAAGGCGATGACGGAGATGACATCACGTGACCGCCGGGTCTGTCGAAGTGCCGGATCCCTCGTTCGGTATGTCGACGCCTTCTAACGAGCCGAGGTTTTGACCCGGCTCTCGTATCGGATCGCTGTTGTTGGACGACGGCGGGCGAGCTACGAGCGCGGTGAGGTTTTAGAGGACGAGCGGCTGGTTCTCGACTCACCTTGTAGATCGCGGCGCGGTTGAGCCCGAACTGGAGCGGATTCCGCGAAGCGGTCCTGCTCGGCCCGACGCGGCCGCACAAAGACGCGCCGAGAGAGAGGCTGCTTTGCTATCAGGTTTGAGGCCCAGAGAGGCGAGAGGACGGCGAGAAGGGGCTTCGGTCTCCTTGCTCCATCCATCACGCAGGTCCTGACCTTGGCTTGACCCAAGCGTGGCAGCCAATGAGGCGCCCTCTCCCCCCCCCCCCCCCCCCCATCCATGCACTCACGCACACACTTATCTGCCCACACATCCACACAGAAGGGATCGGGTGACAGCGATTGGAGGCTGGACGCTCTTTGTGTCGGCCATCGCTCCTTCGTGTCTTTGTTTTTACGTGACGAATGGGAGTCACAACACCTGACAAACAGGCTGTTCATCCCGTCGCCGCTCTCGGGGGCCGCGGCCCCTCGCGCCCTCCGAGGAAGAGCCCGACGTCAAAAGCTGCGGCACGGTCCCCTCCATCCATCTCCACAGGTCTCTATTGTGAGGAGACGACGTGCCGTTTTGCGAGCGAAATGTTACAGAGGAGGAGAACGGACAGAAGACGTCGTGCTGAGAAATGAAGCCGCTAGGGGCCACTTTACAGGGTGCAAAAAGGGGCTGTCCGACATAGAATTTAGGAGAATGACTCACGTAGCGTTTCTCGCACCGAGCAGCGTTCACTTGTAATATTTCGCTTAAAACGCAACCAAAATGAGTCACTTCCAGCGTGACCCGAAGTTCTGAACACACCCGTCGCCCTCCCTTGCAGCTTTGCACTCGCATTCGAGCGTGGCCTTGCAGTTTAACCAATGCAAACAAACAAGTGGGTGGCATTGTCGTCACCATGGCGACCTCTCAAACAATCGCGGAGTAACGTTTACGTTTTGTTTGGGAGAGATTGCGGGTCGCTATGTACTGTACATGTTCAACGATTGCATAACCGGCAACCGTTGAGAGGGTTAGCGGTGTGGACAATGTATGAATGAATGAACGTTACATAATTGAACTAAAACAATCTATGTGGCAGTGATCTATGATATTCATAGGAGGGTTAGACCGTCAAATCTACTTGTTGGCGGAATGGCTAGCTGCCAACTAGCTTGCGACAGGGGGTGAACTACTTCGCTGAGGCATTTATATAAACAAAAATGAATCACTATGGGCGGCACAGTGGCTCTGCTGGTAAAGCGTTGGCTTAACAGTTCTGAGGTCTCGGGTTCAATCCCGGCCCCACCTGTGTGGAGTTTGCATGTTCTCTCCGTGCCTGCGTGGGTTTTCTCCTCACACACTCCAAAAACATACAACATTAATTGGACACTTTAAATTGCCTCTAGGTGCGATTGTGAGTGTGGCTGTTTGTCTCTATGTGTCCTGCGATTGCCTGGCGACCAGTTCGGGGTGTACGTGCCTGTTGACAGCTGGGATAGGCTCCAGCACTCCCCGCGACCCTCGTGAGGATACGCGGAGAAGAAAATGGATGGATGGATCAGTTTGATGGTAATAATGTGATGATCCATATCAAACAAACTAGTTTAGCAAAACTGTAATACAGCAAGCTAGCTGTTTGTGATGGCGGCAGTAGCGGTGGATACACACCAAGCAACTGATTAATGATTTTTCTTGCACAACGCATCAAATATGAAATGTTTCCAACCCTGCGCTGGTTCCATTCCATTTTGCCTTTGGTTACTTTTTAAGGCTGTTAAAGACACACAGCTGAAGCGTGCCCCCCCCCCCCCCACCCCAACCCCCTCCTCTAAAGTGCAAAGCCAGCAGCGCCCTTGTCAATAACACTCGGCAGCCTGCGCCAAGACTTTGATACGCAGGACCTGAGCCTTTGTTCTCCTGGCGGGCTGAAGTCGCACGTGTTGCCACGTAGCCTCGAGGCCGTAATTGCTAACATATCGCAGAGAAGGAGAGAAAAAAAAAAAACACGCAGAGTACTACAGTGACTTACTTGACAAGGAGATAGAAGGCCTCGGGCTGCAAAGAGGTTAAGATTAAATGTCTTGGTGTTGAAGAGCGTTTGTGGTGTGATTGTTGGGATGTGTGAGCTCACCTGTCTGCTTTTACACTCAGCTACGTACTGCAGGCTGCTCAGGTTTTTATGCAAAAAAAAAACTTCCTATACATCAAAAACAACAATGATCAGTGTTGAGTAACACCACCAGGGAGCAATTCATCTCAAAGTTCGTAATAACTGTTGTAATATACTTCAATCTGCCGCCTTTCGCCAGCCACGCGATCGCGGCAATGACACACAAGTGTGAAGTGTGTATTTTTAAGCAGGTTGTGTTGCGATCGAGGGAGATGCTTCAGTGACAGGCGAGAGAGGCCGAGCGGTGAAACCCAAAGCCTGCGCCGCGTCGGCGCCCCGAAGCGCATCTCGCTTGTGCGAAGAGGGTTGAGGCGCGATGAAAGTATGCGCCCGTAGATCGACTTGCCTGTCGCCTCCGGGCAAGGGCCGGTCTAGATCTGCATCTCTCGCGAGCGATCTGCGCAAATCCGGACAAATTGATGTGAAGTGGAGTCTTTCAAATGTTTTATCTGTGTCAACAAACACTTCCTTATTCTAAAAAAAGAAAAAAAAAAGACATTAATGAGATTCTGATATCAATGAACAGAGATGCTGATAAAAGTGTACATTTTGTTCATCTTCTACAAACATTGTTACACCCTTTGGGAACAAGGTATGCTTGCTTTCGCATTAAGACTGAATGATAAGAACGATACAACTTTTGTTATCGCTGCGCTTTAGAAAAAAAAAAAAAACTAGCGTGTTACCACTTCTGCTGTTTTGTGCTGGTTGCCAGGCAACTACTTGGTAACAAACACGGTACCTTGCGACAGTGGTCTGGTTGTTCCGGGTTGGATTTGAACACCAAAGTGTTGGAAGTAACTGAAAAATAGAATCAAATAAAATAAACACAGAAAAGCCAGGCGGCACGGTGGATGAGATGGAAAAGCGTTGGCCTCGCAGTTCTGAGGACCTGGGTTCGATCCCGGCCCCGCCTGTGTGGAGTTTGCATGTTCGTCCTGTGCCTGCGTGGGGTTTCTCCGGGCGCTCCGGTTTCTCTCTACATCCCAAAATAAACATGCAACATTAATTGGACACTCTAAATTACCCCTAGGTGTGACCGTGAGTGTGGCTGTTTCCCTTGTGAGGATAAGTGGCAAAGAAAATGGATGGACGGAGGAGCCACATTAGTTGTATTTTGGAAAATTTAGCATTTAGTTTCCAGGTTTTGCCTTAAAACAATGACGTCCCCCGTTGACCGCATGCAGCTGGACAGTGGCCCTCCCCTACACGCCCTCCTCTCCCTCCCCAGTGGTCGTTATCCTTTCAGCCCCGCAGAGACTCTTCCGAATGACAGGACTTGTCTATAACATCGCCATCACGGCTCATGTATCTGTGTGCGCAGTGGGGGCAGGGGGGCGATGGCGCACGTTTGGTCTGTAATGACAGCGGCTGTCTATAACGGCTCGTCCTGGCAGGGATCTTTCGGTCCACCGTCTCGTCCACGTCCGCCGTCCGGTGTCAACGATGTCCGTGCCGACGATGATGTGATCTTTAGTCCCCTCTGTGATCTATAGACTGGCATTTGGCTCAGGGAGCGTCCCCAGGCGCTGACACGCATGCTAAACTTGAAAGCACTTCTGCCGATATTCTCCCCCCCCCCCCCCCCGCCACTCCCACCCTCCCTCGGCTCAACACTATCCTCCAAGAGGAAGTTAATGCCAGACGCGGCAATATTGTGACATTTAGATAGGAAAGTGGCAGTATGCCACTGAAGTTTGCATCTCTCTGGGGGGGACGGGATGACCTCTGCGAGGAGCCAGATCTCATTCAGCACGATTTTGAACAAAAATGGAGAGAACAGTGATAAAACACAGCTGACAGACAGAACTGTGCACATTTATAAGGCATCGAATTATTTGTCGGATGTGACCTTCCCAAAACACCCTTCCTGAGCATGCAGTGAAATGTATCATCCGACACGGGGAAATCATGCATGGCACAGAAGGTTCTCTTGCTTCAACCAGCATATGTCAAGGCAAGTCTTAAGTCTTAAGTTTGCCAATGACCATTTGGATGATACAGAGGACTCATGGGAGAAAGTTTTGTGGTCAGATGAGACCAAAATGGAACTTTTTGGTCCTAATTCCACTAACACCATCCCAAGAACACCATCCCTACTGTGAAGTACAGGGGTGGTAGCATCATGCTTTGGGGGTGTTTTTCTGCCCATGGGACAGGACGACTGCACTGTATTAAGGAGAGGATGACCGCGGCCATGTATTGTGAGATTTTGGGCAACAACCTCTTTCCCTCAGTCAGAGCATTGAAGATGGGTCATGGCTGGGTCTTTCAACATGAGAGTGACCTGAAGCACACAGCCAAGAAAACCAAGGAGTGGCTCCGTAAGAAGGATATCAAGGTTCTGGGATGGCCTAGCCAGTCTCCAGACCTAAACCCAATAGAAAATCTTTGGAGGAGTGGGCCAAAACCCCTCCTGCAGTGTGTGCAAACCTGATGAACAACTACAGGAAACGACTATGGTACCAAATATTAACATGGATTTTCTCAGGTGTTCAAATACTTATTTTCAGATGTATCGCATTGTGATTTCTGGATTTTTCTTTTTAGATGATCTCTCTCACAGTGGACGTGCGCCTACAATGAAAATTTCAGACCCCTCCATGATTTCTAAGTGGAAGAACTTGCAATGTAGCAGGGTGTTCAAATACTTATTTTCATCACTGTATATGCAATTGTAAAAAAGGCAAATTCATATTTATTCCATTGGACATTGTCATTCCGTTAAAAAAGTAAGTTTGGGACTCACGCGTGAGGCATCATGCGGCGTTTTAGTGGCGATGACTTGGAATTCCATCCACCGTCGTATGATTACGTTCCAAAAATACCTGATGCGCCGATGGCGAATATTGATACCGTGACCCCCCCCCCCCCCCCCCAAGTCCCAATGTGGCTTGCTGTACGAACATATTAGCATTCTTCAAGGCTCCGTGTTTTTGATCACTAATGAAGGCTTAAATGTTCTTTGGCGTGTGTGTTCTGGGTGGTCCGCAGGGGATCGGCCGTGCCCCGTCCTGCATTGATGCCGTCACGCTCTCATCTGCATGCTTGACAGCGCAGACCTTCTCTCCTCCTCACGCCATCTCCCTCCCTTTATCATCTTCTTCTCTCAATCTACTTGCAGTAGGCCGTCACCTCGCGTTACCGCCCGTTCGCGTCCGCCTCTCCCGGTCCTTTTCGCCGCCCTGACCCGGCTCTCCGGCTTCGGGTCAATACGGCACGTGTTGAGGATTCAGCGGTCGTACTTTCTAGATAAACACCCTGTTAGCGGGATTATCCCCGTTGTCCTAACAATGTAAACCCGGGATTAGGATCGACTCCCCCGGGGACGCCAGTACGTGTGTGTGTGTAAGTGGATATGTCGTTGTCGTCTGCTAAACCTGATTTAAGGCAAACACTGAGGACCTGGGGCCGTTATGACTGGGGAATCATAAAAATATTTAATGGCCTCCTCATATTTACATCAGTGACATTAACTGGTTACTAACGTACTGTACTGCGTGGTTGGCGATGAAATGAGAAGAAGCGAGAGAAGAGGAAGGTAATGCAAAGGAATGAAGGTGAGGAAGGAGGTGGCTGAAGTTCTTTGGAGCTGGTCGCGGTGGCCATTGAAAGGGCAAAGGTCAGCCCCCCCCGGTGTTATCTGCTGTACCGCAGGGGCCGCCGCGACCGGGTCAGCGGAGGTTCAGGTGTCAGCGAGCGACGGCTGACTGACGAGACCAAGTGGGACCCCTCCCCGAAAAGCCCGACCCGCTCGGACCTTTCATCCTCCCTCCCCTCCCTCTCGCCCGTCGCTCCCCTGCGACCCGTCCCCGCGCCGCCTTCACACTTCTCTTTACTCTCGGGCAAAGCGCACAACTTCAACCTTGTCATCCGCTCATCCTTTCCTCCTTCCTGCCCTCCCCCGCCACCTCTCCCAACCCTCACCTTCGTCTTCACCCCGAAAACCAAACATTACCGCGGGCTTTCACTCAGCGGGTCGGCCCGGCTGGGTCAGCTCTCTGCGGGGTTGCGAGTCTTCGGTCGCGTACACGCAGTATTCCATTCAAGTGAGTCCACACGCGTGACGTTTTCTACATATTCACGTACAAAACTTAGTTACATTTTGCTACAATATTGTATTTAGAGTATAATTTTTTTGTCCCCTAAAATTAACTCAGCACGGCTCTTGCTGTTTCAACTTCTTGCAACAAAAGTGAGCCAACCCCCGAGTGAAACTGTCCAGATTGGTCCATTTTTTCCTCCCTGGTGTCATGTGACCCCGAGAGAGCAGGTGGAAATTCAAGATGGCGCCTCATGGCGAAGAACGGAATTTTTGCTTTTCAACGAGATGAGATGATGGCCAACACCGTAAATATGGCTGCCGCCGGAAAATAATGGGCGCTTCACGTAGTGTCATTTTGGGCCCAACGGGGACTTTTTTTTTTTTTTTAACATAGATAGATAGATAGATAGATAGATAGATAGATAGATAGATAGATAGATAGATAGATAGATAGATAGATAGATAGATAGATAGATAGATAGATAGATAGATAGATAGATAGATAGATAGATAGATAGATAGATAGATAGATAGATAGAATTTGGTATAACGACAGTTTTGTTAAGCATTACTGACTTTGCTCCTGAATTCAGAGATTAAAGTTGTAATTATGATCTATTTTGACTGACATTATCAGGGAGGTTACGGTATTTGTGCAGCAATATCGTTATTATTGTGGTTGTAGTTTTCAAAAGTGTAGAACTGCATCCCACGAAAAAGTATTCCTTCATCTGATTCAAATATACTGCATGACTGGAGGAAAATATGAGAAATGTTGCAAATACTGTCAAATCTACAGCACTTAATGTCCAAATACTACAATGCGGTTACGCCTTTTTTTTTAAAGGCACTTTTTACAAAGCAGTTAATGTTTGTTTAAGCATATTATTTGCATAGCGTATATGATTTCCTAAATACTGTATTAACATGCTTAACTTTGTCAAAACATTTTTTTTAGAAGAGCGTTTGACTTAAATCACGCCTCTGGCACAATTAAGCTTGTTTAGTTTTAAAGTTGTGCGCGTCCCATAAATCTTCACTGTCTCGCTTCCCCGCTGTTGAGATGAAATGCTGCATTGTGCTTCACGGCTTTGTTGCCACAGCGATGAATAATAGCTGGGATTTCGTGATCTTTTACTGACATTGTGATCGGCTGTGTTTATTCTATGAGCTACGGCCGCGTACTGGGTCAAAAGGAGTCAATAACTTGCAAAATGTCCGATTTTATGACGCAAGGATTCTAACCTTAGAGGGCCGGCAACGTTTTAATTCTTTGGGTGTCGTAATTAGAAAACAGTCACGGATGATGAAGTGGGCAGCTGAAGCGTTCCCTGAAGTAGCAATATGGAAGGCTCGAACGCAATCTAACAACATAAATAGGTACATCGCGTTGATTTAGGGGCCGCGCGGGCGGATTCCGAAGTGTCCCGTCGGCGTTAAAGCGGCGATAAATAAAGTGCGCGGCGTCTTGTATCGCGCAAAATGGCCGTAATAGATCTGCGGGTGTTAACAGATTCGATAACAGCGACTCGACAACTGCCCTCCAGTCAATAACAGTTCGTGTACGAGGCTGATACGTTGGGACTCGTACAGTTCAATCCTTTAGCTTTTTTTCGAGTCGACCAATATTTTTTGGTTTTATCTATCTATCTATCTATCTATCTATCTATCTATCTATCTATCTATCTATCTATCTATCTATCTATCTATCTATCTATCTATCTATCTATCTATCTATCTATCTATCTATCTATCTATCTATCTATCTATCTATCTATCTATCTATCTATCTATCTATCTATCTATCTATCTATCTATCTATCTATCTATCCGAATTGACGTGAAGACCAATTATGACAGCGGGTTCAAAATCTGTTGTCAGGTTTGTCATTTTCTTTTTGGTTTGGCAAGAGCGGCCTGAAGTGTTGGCTTCCACCCACCCTGAGCGTGCGTCTCCTCCTCATCACTCTCCATCTCCCTGGTCATTGCTGCCATCCCGCCCGAGGAGCTGAAGACAAGCACGCCGACGCGCTCGCAGGTATGCACGCTGGCGCGTCGGCAGGTGCAGCCTCCTTTCCGCGCTGGGGCTTTTCATTAACTTGTCTCGTACAATCAAAGTCTGTCAGAGAGAATGACACGGGGAGGAAATGCGCTCGTGTTGTTGTAGCTGCGTCAAAAATGGAACTTCCTTCTCCCGTCTGATAATATTGTTTCAGACTTTTTGTTGTTGTTGCTCCAGCGGCGCCTTTCGCGGCCAACAACGCATGACTGCAGGTGAGGAAATGTTACAGTGCTTTGGGTGATGCGCATTCTACGCTGTCAACTAATCAAATTGTTATATTAGACAGATGTATGCAAAAAAAAACTAACAAAAAAAAAAAAAAACAGAAAAAACACACCACAGAATTTTTACTCTACAGAGAGGCAGCCTAAGTTTTGAGAAGACCGCCAACACTTGCGGTTATCAACAGCTCGTCCTGTATTTCATGCAGCTGTCCTTTGCCAAATCAGACAAGTGACAACAACAATAAAAATTAAGAATGTGTTCAACATAGATAAAAGCAGATGTGCTGTAGTTGTGTTAAAACACAGGGGTTTTGTTTTCATTTTCCCGTAAAAACAAGTTTTTGAGCATTCTCCGCGAACAAAATCCCAAAATAATGACAATTATTGTTATTATTTAGAAAGTCCCCATTGAGGGATTTACTATGTTTTGTTCCACGTAGAATTTTTGATCACATTATGAATTCATGTTAAACTGCAGTGCTCCTTCTTAAGGTCAAGGTCAATTCACACCAAAAATGAATCAGAATCAGAATCAGACAACAACACACAAGGAATTTTTTCAAGATATTTCCTCACCCGCCGTCAGTCATAATATTGACAGTAGTTTTATTTAAAAATATATCTATCGTATATGATAGATATCTGATGGCATATTTCTGGGGGGAGGTGAGCGACTCCGCTAAAGGTTAAAGGAAAGATATTCTAATAAGCGACTCATTACATGGGAGCCGCTCAATAAGGCCAACTGGTGTCAAAGCATCCATGTAGGATGTATTAAAATGCGTATGCGCATCTTTTGTTCTTTGTCTTCATCTTCTGTTTACCTTTTCTCATCTTCACGACGCTCGTTTTGGTGACGCCCGCTCGCTGCGGAAATGCCGTCGCTGTCTAACACGCGCGAGAATCGCAACGGAGGGCGCCGGCGTGTTGACGGGACGATCTGCCGGTCAATCGGCCGTATTGATTATTGGGACAGCAGAGGTTGGTGTAGCGGCAGCAGTAATTAGGGCTTTTTGGTGTGGATTAGCCGAAAAGAAAAGGTCACCTGCTCAGCATTGCTGGCAGTTAGTGGCGAGGGAGGGGCTGCGGAGGCGCCTGGGTGACTCTGTCTTTGCCCCTGTTGTGTTTTGGCCACCATTGATACTGTCATATCCCATAAAAGACGAAATCTACTACTTCTTCTAATCTGGCGTCACTTTAGCTGTTGCATCAGCAGTCAGGAAGACTAGGTTATTACAAAAATCTGACCTACATTTAAAGCCTAAATTCTCACAAATGCAAAATAAAGAAATTTGCACACTTTAATACAGTTAATAATTACCATTTCTGCTGAGTTGCATATATTTGATCTAATATCTATTTGTTTTGCCATTGATTCTGAGCTGCTCCTGATGGCAACGTTGCATGATGTTTTAGAACATTTTTTTTTTTTTTTAAATAAAGTGTTCATGAGGCCTTTAATGGTTTTAAAAATGTCTGCATAAGCTCATGGCTAACTACTGTGACTCTTAAAAAAAGCACTACATCTTTTTTTCACACCACGCGAGCACTTTAGTGTCTCACTTGTACAGCACGCAAGTATAGTATATTTTGCGAGCGCACAAGCGAGTGCACGGACTGTGATGTACACAAACAGGACAGAGGAGCTGATGCAGGGTATACGCTATATTTATTTTTTTTTATTTTTTGTGTGCATGGCTTTGTCAAAGAGAGAGAGAGCAGCTCTGCTCTGTATTTATTAAATTAAAAGTGGTTTGAAAGTTTATAATTATTATAACAGAGGTGCCAATTTATGTTAGGTCATTTATGGCTTTTTTGTACAATACAGTTAGCATTAAACTTGTGGACTTTTGTTATTATATGCCGTGATTGAACATTTTGAGGTGTTAAATACACAGTCTTTAAAAAAAAAATATATATATATATATATATATATATATATATATATGTGTGTGTGTGTGTGTGTGTGTGTGTGTGTGTGTAAAAATAGTAATAAATAAATTAAAATATATATACAATATTTTCTTTTTTTTTCATCATAAGAAGCTGATAGTTTAATTTAACAGCATTCTTTTTTAACATATTCCAAGTTTGCGTAGCGACCGCTGCGTCTCACATAATCTATGTTCACACCATGTGGAACCAATTTTTTCCCAATAAAAAAATACAACAACGTGGATGATTAAGAAGGTGTCTGGTGGTGTGCGTTTATGGAGTGTCAGCTCCTCTGCAGATTTTTAGACCGAGGCGGCAGCTGTGGAGCAGTCTGCAGCTCCAACTGCAGAGCTGCGGCGCCCCTAGTGGCAAACATGCAGAAGAACCCCCGCATGTCTGCCAAAATAAAGCAGACACGAGGAGACAAGTGCTGATTGAGAGAGCTCATGTGCAAGTGTCGCTGTGCATCGCGTTGCTTTGTGTGGCCCGGGACGAGAGCGTTAGCATGCAAAAAAAAAAAAAAAAATACAAAGTTGCGTGACCTTTCGTCATCATGCCTCGTGTGGAAGGAAATAATCTCTTTGCGCTGTGTTTAGTCTCTTCCGACATGGGAGACGACGCGCGTGACTTTAAATGCCAGCGAAAATGACATGCCAGCAGAGGTTTTAAGAAAGTTTTGTGTGGCAATAGCGAAAAGGGGAGCTGGAAACAAACAAATACGGGCTAAATAAACCCACGTGAAAGGTGCACATGCAGCCAAAGGTGAAAATTAAGGCTGCAAAGGAACGTGTACAAAAAAATACACCTTTCCTATTAAATAATTATCCTGACATATTGTGATATGTGACGAAAAACACTGAATTGCATTCGACAGCTGTCAAGTGACAGTTCTTTTTGAATGCGAGTTCCAGGATGTCATGCGCGCATGTGCTAAACATCTTGCAAGTATGTTTAAAATCAGTACGCAGGGCGATAATGTCGTCGGACACGTTCTGCCGTTCGATAAACATGACGTCGTTTAACCCTTTACAGTGCATTCATTACAAATCACGCTCGACAAAGAGAAATTATGTACTCGCCGCAAGTCAACCTAAAAAGCATAAATAACGCAATGCGTTGTAAAGTCCATAGTTTGTAAGGCACGAGGGCGGGAACGGTGACAGAACGAGCTCGCAGTCGCTGGGCACATACGTTGTGGAGTTCACCAGAGGGTCAAAAGTGTCACCATATACATCACAGCTGTAGCAGAACGGCACACACTGTTGCCATGGCGATCGGCCATTTTTTACCCCCGCTGTGCTAAGCCAAACAAGAAGTGCGCGCTCAGATAGGACAAAGCACAAAACCCAATTGTGTGCTCTGGCCTAATGCGCGTGTGTTGTGCGTCCAAAGTGTTTGTTTGGCCAGGTGCGTCGCCGAATTTGTTTGCGGTGACTATCTGTGCTCTCTCAGCTGCGTGCGTGTGCATGTGCAACGACGCCTAACAATGAGGCGGCGCGCGCCGTGTTCAAAACGGGCAAAACCCGTCAGCGCGCCGAGCTCCGCTGCACATAATCAGGCTGTGCGCGATGAGCTCGCCCCTTCCGATTAAAAATGCACACGGCGGGCCGCTTCATCACCGGCGAAACAAAGCCGCCCTGCCCGTCCCACGTGTTCCAGCATCGCCATGGAAAAAAGCTTGTTTCCTTGGCAACCAAACTGGCTCTCTTTTGTCACGGGAATGAAGGGGAGGAGGAGGACGCGGAGGAGGAGGACAGACACTCCACATTGACCTCCACCTGACCTCCATGCAGACATATTGCGTTCTGCTTTACCGGAGGGTGCATTGTGATGGCTTGTTTCTCTACCTGAGCTGAAAAATTCCCTTCCCAACTATTATATTTGGATTTGACGCGGACAAGCCGTAATGGACGCGAGCGATGTTTCCGTCGCAAAAACGTAACGGAGCAACTCCACGAGATGGACATCCATCACCTGCCTCTACTGCCCCTAGCGGTGATTTCTGCACACAGCCAAGGTGAAACGAGCTTTTTGGAGCATTTACTATCCTTTTTGTCCTCACTCGTCAGACAATTCAGCTCACTAGTAGAACAACTATGGCACACCAGTAGATCTAGTACCAATGCGCCCCCCCCCCTTCTGTGTGACTTTACTGCTCACTAGCAGAACCACTTGAGTGAACTGGTTGATCAACTTCATGGTACTATTGAGGAAAAACTGGGCACTAGTTCCGAAATACATGCCACAAGTGACATACTAGTTAACATCGAGCGCTTTATGGGGATCGCTGGTAACTTTTTTTACTCATGTAACTTCGTGTTGTTCTATTAGCGCTCAGTATTTTCATGACAGTAATGGAAGTCGGGACTGATGGGGAGAAAAAAAACATTAAGTAAGGAAATGGTTTTACGAGTGTGGCCTAACCATTCTACTCGTGTCCTGGATTGTTCTACTAGTGACGACAAACAGCATACTAGTGCATGGATTAAAGTTCAGTTTTTTCGCGGTGGACACTGGATAATAAGGATGCAGAACCGATGTTTGGATGGCTTCCCAGAGAAAGAAAGATTGCGCAAACCACACGGGAATGGATGTTTGTCAAAGAGATTTCAAAAAACAACACTTTGATGGCAACCTTGCAAAGACGCTACCCCAGTCGTGATGTTAATTTAGTGTTTCCTTAATGGCTTTAATGACACATGGAGCCCAGATTGCCGGGAGCCGGTTGAACGTAAAACCGCCGTCGGGTCCCGGAGGATTCGGCAACTGCGAGTCGCGTTCATTTTGGGCGTCACAGCACACTGGACGTGACTCCAAACAGGTGCAATCTGTGTACAGTATCCTAGCCGATATCATGAATTCTGTAACTGTCGGGAAGTTATACAAATATTTACCATCGTGCATGGTGTTACCTTACTATAGCAAACAAATCAAAGTATTAAAACAAAAAGTTAGCATGAAGAAAATTAAAAGACTCCAGCGTCACATTGAATGTTCTTTTCATATCTTGGAAATTATTGCTAACACTCGTGTGGTACAAAAAAAGTAGATACACAATGTCCTTTACATTATGTTTGTCATTAAAATTACAGTGGTTAACAGTTATTTACAATCACCTAATCATCAATGATGTTACTTTAAAATGACCTGTATTTAATAAATGTTTCATGACCATTTAAGAGCACCCCGTAATTGATAAAATATGCGCAGTAGTGAGTAGTGAAGTATTTTGGGTATTATCTGTATCTAGTTTAAAGTTTTATCCCTACACTAAATCAACTATCAATGCAGTATATGCATGTGAGGTGCTAGCATTTTTTTGTTCACTTGCGGTCATCAACCACACTGTGTCCCCCATAGTAATTAAGATTATGAATGTATGTATGCCCTTAAAAGGCAGTTGTACTCTCCCGAGTGACATGGAACTGAACATAAGGGGACGTATTATTGACTATCAATTTCTTAGCAACTGGATTAGCGACTGTGGTGTGCAGTGAGATATTAGTTGAGGCTACCAGCAGGTGTGCGAGAATCCTTCTGATTAGCGTATTTTGTTATAGTTTATTTAACAAAGCAATCGAAAGAGCACCGGCGGCTCTTTCCATCTTCCCGCTATCTATACCGGCTGTTATGGATCACTATTTTCTCGAACAAGCCGCCGGAGGCTACATCTAATTCGCTAACGATGTTTACCTTACTGAAGAGGTACAGTTGATTAGCTGGACTGTGCGGTACAAAAAAAATAAAAAATAAAAATATGCAATACACTGAACCTGCACTAAGTGACTGGAAAAGCAATTTTCGTTTTTTTTGTGGGAAAATGCATTTTGAGCAGCTTCCAGGAAATCTTTCTGTTGTAATTTGTAATAATAACAAATTGTAAACCATAGATATGAAGTTCCTGTATGTACACATTTTGACATTTGAAAAAAATCATGCGTTACTCACAGAGAAATGAAAGAAATTCTTACCAGTAATAGAAAAGACATCTGCACTTTTATGTGGATCTGAATAAAAATGAGCCTATAGTTCTCATTAATCCTGAAAAAAATCACAAAAATATAACCTTGACTGAACAAAAACACTATTAAAAAGATTTTACTAACCTCTTCTTCTTCTTTTCATTTCGGCTTGTCCCGATTAGGGGTCGCCACAGCGTATCTTCTTTTTTGAGAAAAAGAAGATTTTACTGACCAAACATCTCAATTTTCTTCATTGATATTGTTCAAACATTCACCATTTGGATACATTTTTTTCTCATAAATCAGCTTCCCTTTAACCTCTCCAACAGACACACACACCATCTGACACACACACACCCTCACCATCTCGTCATGTTTATTGGGACGCCCGCTGCTGATATCGGGTTGCTGTTGGCAAGTGCCGCTGATGGGCTTTCAAATACTTTATTGTGAACACTTCCCGTCAAGTGGGGGGCGATAGGATCACGGTAGATTATGCGAGATGGCTGCGGAATAAAATGGATCCAGAAGGAGTGGAAATACTGTGGAGTATTTGATTACTATTTTCAAT
Organism: Syngnathoides biaculeatus; assembly: GCF_019802595.1. Classification (NCBI taxonomy): domain Eukaryota; kingdom Metazoa; phylum Chordata; class Actinopteri; order Syngnathiformes; family Syngnathidae; genus Syngnathoides; species Syngnathoides biaculeatus. The sequence goes on along the minus strand of NC_084640.1, from coordinate 8,658,321 downwards.
ATGAAACAACACAGTCTTTATTTAATACGCTAGCTCAGGTGAGTGAAATGTCCAAATGGCGGCACGTTCCCTCTTCTCTTCATGCACTAGAGGGGCAACACCGCCTCTAGTGGCTGGAAGAGGAAGCGAATTACTTTCCCCGACAGATGAATGATGTCAAGCAGACATATTTGTATTCATTTAGGGCGGAGGAGGAGGCAAAGCCATCTGTAACGGATGTGATGGGAATATGTGCGAGTTTGTGTGCGTAGCGCGTCGCCCGTACCGCCGCGCGTGTTTGAGAGTGTGTTCCAAGGTATCCGTCGCTTTGTGATGAATTAATTGTGCTTTTGTGCGAGCTGCTGCTACGTTTGTGCCGCCGCGCGGCGCGTGTACGTGCGTGTGCGCAGGAGGCGAGGTCATTCCTCGGTCATTTGTTCAGGCTGTGTGATGAATGAAGAGGAGAGGTGTCTGAAAAGCCGAGAGGTTTGAGAGAAACATTGTTCCACGCGGTTAAAAAAAAAAATGCTCTTGTGTTGTGCCACAGCCTGAGGGACCGTGACCAAAAAAGGCTCAAAAGCGCTCAGCGTCAAGTTTTAAACCAACAAGTTATTAAAATTAGCCGTCTGGCTGTTGTTGTGATTTCCCGCTCCACCTTTTTTGGTCACCGATCCCCCCCCCAAAAAAATGTATTTCTTTGCTTACTGGAGAAATGGAGTGGAAACACTTGTGTTTGGCTTGGCGGCTGAAACCGGAGGGGTCAAAGACATGCGACTCGACCGGGAAGTATCGGGCTGCGTGGACAGGAAGTGAGAGGGCCAAACGGGAAGTAGCAGGCTAGTGAGGGGCGGCGACATTCTGGTTTGTATGTTGCAAAGTTTCAAGGCGAGGTTCAGATACATTTTCGCCCAACTTAAGTGGGAAAACAAAACAATTTCAAAACGCACAGCTGGACTCCAGATCCTGACGTCAGTCGCAAAGCCACGCCCCTTAAAGGCTCACATCTTACACATAGATATACAGTGTGTATAGTGATTACACATCCTGCATAGAGAGAATACGCAGGACGGCCATCGATACAACAATATCGTGTACTGCAGGTGAGCGATCCCTTGCAAATGAGGCCCTGACGGGAGTGCGAAGATCGTGCGATTGCACGAGTGAGAAATTGCGTTTGGCACATTGTGGTCAGGCACAAGTGCATTGTGGGATCAATGTCCACCGCCGGTCCTAAATTATTCATCCTGTCAGCTGGCGCGCCCGCCATCTTCCCTGCAAAGCGCTGACCAAGAGCTTCATCCTCCCGACCTCAACCGTCCCCACGGATCCCCCTCTCCATCCCTCCTCCCCCTCGCCATCACTTCCTGCCGTCTCTCTCTCTCCCCCTCATTATCTCCGCCCTGATTGGCTCATTTGCGAACCTCACCCCTCGCCCGCGTCTCTCCCGCGCTCGTCCGAGCTCTTCATCCGTCTTCCGCTCGCATTATTCACTGTCGTCCTCATTAGACCTCGACTCCCACGGATTCACTTCCTAATTCTTCCCCCTCTATCTAAACTCGCCCCGTCGCCGCCCGCTGTCGACGCCATCCCACCCCCACCCTCCCCGCGGTACGCCGAGGGTGCCGCTGACTAAGATTGTAATGCGTCGGCTTTTGCGTGATGTTTATGTTTGCGAGGTCTTGGAAGACAGCCGCGGTGATCTCCCGGGGGCTGAGCGCGTGTGTGTGTCTATTCATCCTCATACTTATGTGTATGCATGCATGCACATGATCAACCCTGAGAGCTCCTGTGTGTGTGTATGTTTGCGTATGTATGTGTGTGTGTGAGACTCCGTAATTGTGACACGGCTCATACATCATGGCGAGAGCCAGTTTGATTACAAGCACAGGGGCCCGGTGATTAATTGTTGGATTCAGCTTCCTCGGCTGAGTTGTGACACTCGGTCACAGAGCATCTGTACTGACACCCCCTGTACAACAACACACACTACACACACACACTACACACCGATACACCTCCTGCCTTCCCTCTCAAATCCACCCCAACAGCTTCTCTCCTCTCCTGCTGTCTCGTACTCGCTGCACCTTTCCCTTTGTTTCCTAAGCCTCACCTTATCCAGCCCCCCCCCCACCACCACCACCCAGTTTCATATTAAACATACCCTCACAGCTTTGACCTTCTGACCTTCAGCTTTACTTCTGAGCAAACTCCAACAACCTCCTCCTCCATGATGCCCGTGCAACTCTTATTTTGAGAGCGACGCCTAATTTCCCATCCCGTCCATCCATTTCCTGCAGCGCTCAGGAAGCGACGGCCATCCCAGCTGAGCGCACCCCGGACTGGTCGTGAGCAAATCCCCTCGTGAGGGGTGCGTTGAATGATCAACTGCATGAAAGTCAGCTACGTGAACCACTACAGTGCCAGTGGTAATCGTCCAATCCATTGACCGAAAAATAATCAATAGTATTCATTACGGGCATCTTATAAAGGATTGCATATTCCAATAGAAATCAATCGATAAAGATGGTTTCCATGCAGTCACTGTTACCAATTGCACATTATTTTTAGTCTTCCAGACCTTAATACTGTACTGTGAAAGACACACAGGCATATATTCTGTCTACTCAGTGGGAACAACAACAATTAGTGCAGGTTGGCAGGGGACCTTCTCTGCTCTTAATTAGGTTGCATCTGCATTCAGTAGAGCTCAGCAATGGCCTGGTGTGACAGTCTGAGCCCTCCCGGTGCTGAAAAGCCTCCTTGTGATTAATGCACATGCGTGTATATTTTGTAAACTTCCGGCCAGTCTGAAACATTCCCATCCATGCTTCAAAATGTGCCATTCGACAACTTGTCGGCGAGTGTTCATGTTCGCTATGGACAACTCAGAAAGATAAACACAGCAAACGTACATATACGTGTACATCTTTTTTTTTTTTTTTTATCAACTATTGTTTTAAGGTGAGGTTATAACGTATGTTAGCTCCCTCTTTGTAAAAGAAGGGGAACTATGAGACCGGGGGATTTCCCAGTAAGCGTCTGCTAAGTAGCCGGAGTTTCCCTGTTAGTAACACATGTGCATTCATCACAAAGAGACTTTTCAGCACGGGGGGAGCGCTCAGACCGTCACACTGGCATGTGGCGCCACAATGCGGTCGGTGGGCATGCTATTCTTAATTTGGACAGTACTCTTAAAAACCTTTCAGCTTTGTCGTGTATATCCAACTGGCAATTTTGTATCGTGCTTATCCTGTGCGAGAAGGTTTTAATGTGTCACAGAAAACCAAGAACTCTTGGAAGATGTTTTCTTGTGGTGGTTGCTGGCAAATGTTGTGTTCCAGCTCTTGTATCAGATCTCATTCTGACGTCCAGGTGTATCTCGCAGCGCTCCGAACCCCGTGAGAAATCCCGGATCGTCCGGTCCGGCTAGCTGAGCTCCAGCTGACTGCGGGCCAGCTCGGTGGAGCGAGCTGAGAAGCGCACGTGTGGTATTGTCACGGTTGTCACGACACCCAATTACACCTGGATCACAGGCGGGCGACACAGCCTGTAAACAACGTGAGTGCTACTGTATGAGTGGAGCAGCAAAAAAAAAAAGAAAAATTACACATATGACGTTTCTCACAGCCACTCCTCTCTTGTCCGCACTCCTCCACTCATATCTGTGCGTTGTAATGGGGCTTAATGCCCGGACTAATGGTTTCAGTCGGGAATCCTCGTGTGGAGTCCGAGTCCAGGCCCGGTCTGAGCGCTGGCAGGCCATCCCTCATCCTGATACCACTTGGAGGCGAGCGCCGGGGGAGCATCCAGCCACTCCAGTGGCTTTCCCACTGATTCACTCTCTCCGTTTCTGACTGACTCTCACACCCGCCCCCCCGCGTGCCTTTTATCACACTGCACTCGTCTTCTTATCTGACTTGTGCACGTCAAGGCTGTTTTCATGTCCGAGCAATAAAAACTGCCTCCAAATGAAAAACAGAAAAATACTTGATTTTCCAGGATGGATCCAAAGCAAGAGCTGCATCAAAAAGTCTATCTTTAACCAAATAAAAAATCTTTGTTATTATGGTTGTCATTTGCGAAACGGTTGAACAGCATCACATTGATTGTGGTTAGTTATCTAATTGAGAGAAAACTCCTAGAATTTTGTATAATGTATGTTATAAGGGTTCTCAAAAGGTGGGTTGAGACCCAAAAGTGAGCCCTGGGCCCATTTTGGTAGGGTCACGTACAGCTAGCAAAAAATTGCATGTGTTTGTATTTTTCAGAGTACGTCTCTTTATTGTGAGTTTCCACACAATCATATTAGGTAAGGGTCAAAAACCATGTTATGTTTGCCTATTTGCTTTGCACTTCCACGTTTTTTTTTAAATATCGACACACCCCTCGCATTGAATCTTACTTGCATGGCTTATACTGTGGCTCGTGAGTCACTCCTGCTTGCACAAGCATGCAAGCAAAAAAATCAAAACCTATCCTCCAGAAATGGGTCCCTGGCACGCGAACGGGACTTTACTGGATCTTAAGAGGCGCCACCGACGTGTATCATCTCACTAACATCTCTCTTTCGCCTCACATTTCCGCCGCTCATGTATGACAAGCGCATCTCTGGGCCTGAGTGGCGTCGGCCCACGCTCACTGGCGTGACGCCATCGGAAGCTAATAAATCATCGACGGCGTTTCGTTTTTTTTCCCTCAGATTTATTTGGACTGTAATGAAGACGCAACGGGGTCCGGGCCATACCCGGCGGCGAGGGGGTGACACTGATGTATGGCTGAAGGTGCGCTCTCGGCAGTCAGGCAGGAGAGGGACGACTGTCACGCCGCCGCATTTGCACCGCTGTGCCGAGCTAGCCGAGCATCCCGTAAGGTAGGCATCTAAATTTCATTATTATTATTACGTGAAGACAAAAAGAGCACTGTTTGAAACCAGCTGTGTAAAATTCTATTACACGAGTACGAGGGCAGGTGATAATCTGATGACGTCAAACCACAGTTTGGTACCTTGGTGACCTTGACCAATATTGTTAAGAGTTTATGTACATTTGTGTGTTTGGAAATGCTGAGGTGGGATTTTGATGGAATTCTTTTTTTGATTTCGGGTCCCGTGTTTTAAAGCTAGTCATTTGTATTTGGTGTATTCTAAAATTTGTTTGTGAACTTTTTTCCCTTCCAAAACGGACAAATCCAAATCATTTTTTTTTTTTTTGAGTGTAGCTTGTTTTGTAGTTACAAGTACAAGTACAAGAAGTATTTGACTTTAGTACACAGTGTGTGTACCTTTGCCACCTCTGCAGCATTTGAACAGCAGGCGTGTCCGTGCAGCTTTACTGTTAACGGCGTAGCACCGATTAAATGCAACACCGGGCCTCGGTTCCGGCTCGGTTGTGTGCGTTTCATCAGGATATTACGATGACGGTGTTTTGATAGCGTGCTCATCACAGTCCTTCAGCCGACAAGGACGCATTGACCCAGGCAGCTCGATGCCGCAAGCCCCGAGCTTGCAGTCATCTTGTCAATCAATGAATCCATACGTGGCCCGTCCCGCGCCTGACACGCTGCGGCGCAGCACTTTTTCCAAGAGCCGGCTAACGCACACAGGCCCGTTTTTTTTTTTCACCCGCGTCAAATCTCAAGTGCTAAGCCACGGCTGAAATGAGCCTTGAGTGAAGGAAAATTATGATACCACCAGTTGGAAAGAGCCAGAATTTGAGTGACCCAATTGACAAACGGCCAAATGCTGTGGGACTGAAATCCGGCAAACAGTCATACTTAGTAACTTCAGTTCATTTCCATGTTGAGTGGAAGCATGTCATTTCTCCCAGCTAGTCAATGACAACAGGTAATACAAAAAAAAAGTTCCTATGTAAACACATTGAATCGAAATGTATTACAAATTACATCACTAAAAAATAAAAAGTATACAATAGTAATAGCAGAAAAATGACCTACAATAATCATTTTGTGGTGTTCAAATGTTGAACTCCCAAGTTAAACAAGTATGAAAAAAATCTTTTTACCATCTTCAGTAATAAACCTCAAATAGCCATCAGCGCATCGGTATGAAAGAGCCATTTGAATGACTTCTTTAAAGCACTTAAACCACTTTCACAAATGCAATTTATATTCACTTGTGCGTTTAATACGGATTGAACAAAAAATCTGGCTGCGTGCGTGTGAATTTCGGGATAGCTGTATGGACCGAAGCCATAAAATTAGGTACGCCCGCACACCTCTCCAGTGGACTTTGACTGGATGTCAGCAGTGTTTAAATCTACATTATGTTTCATATTCACCCGGATTTGCAATGAAGTCGAGCTGCATTGCAATATAACTGATAGATGTTGTTATTTAGCTATAAAACAACATGTAAGACGTTGTAAAATCCAATCCCGTTTGATTTTGTTTGTGTACCAGCATAGCAGTACATTTTTAATAATTTAATAATATCATTGCATCACCCTGTATGAAATATTCCAACCACGTGTAAACAGTGGGACACCTTGAAGATCCGTGGCACCCTCTGGCTGGCAAACACAGTGAGAGGCCAGATAACGTACTCGTTGCCATCCTTAGCCTTCCATCTTCATCACTCCTGCTCGCACACTTCGTTACCATCCTTCGCTCATTCCTGCTGGCTCACAAAAAGTCGTTTTTCACTGACCTCCAGCAACAACCTCTTTCTGTTCTGGTTCCTGTCATGGTCTCCTGCCTTGCTTCCTTGCTCCCTGACTGATCTAAGTTTCAATAACCAAGTCACAGATTCAAAAATACTTGCCAGCAGTGGGATTTGAACCTGCCCCTCCATTTGGAGGCAATCACAAAGCTCCTCAGAATGGCTTTACAGCCGATGATGTGTTCATCCGCCTCCGTGTCGTTTTCTCTCATCTCACTGATAACTCCACCGAGCTTCTAGATGGAGCGGCTGAATCTGATCTATATTCATTTCCGCACTCGGATACGAATCGCCGGCTCTGCCCACTAAATAAGATCCTCTGATCCATCATGAAATTGCGCGACAGCTTGCATTAGAGATGGAGCGATAGACTGAGAAAGTGAAGGGGGGGGGGTATTTGGATGCGCATGTTTGTCTTTGGAGGAGGACGCCTGCGATGCAGCGACATGGCCAGATGCCTTCGGAGGGATTGATGGGGGGAGGAAAAAAAATTACAAACCAGAGCTTAGATCCGTTCCCATCTGTGACAGATGTGTCAGCGCAGGAGACAGACCCGATCACGGTCGGTAATTTGACGACTTCCCTTTTCTCCTCAGCGCTTACCAGCCGGGCGACAGGGCGCTGCATATTCAACACGTCTACAGACACATGTGCACAATTTTAGAAAAACATGCGTGAGCTGTGAAAGTCTTCGTTTTGCATCCTCTGCCACGGAGGAAAGTGACAGTTGAGACGTCACAGGCTCAGGCAGCTGTTTATACTTCGGACTTTGAAGGCTTTTCCTTCCCTATCTTGACACCAACCCCCACCATTTAGAATCAGAATCAGCTTTACACACCAGGAAAACTGACAGTATTTATTTATTTTTTTGGTGTGTTTCTTTTAAAACTTTATCAGGTAGTCACAAAAACAATGCACGTAAACCCGAATCCCAATCCCGCCCACTTGTTGCACGGCAGAATTTATTTGACTCGATCATTGCGCCTCGGTGACAAAAATGGCATTTGCCAGTCATACTTTCGGTTGTTTGAACATAAAACCAACACCAAGTCAGAACTTATAATTGCAAGCCGGCACGACTATAAAGTTTGGTTAGCAGCATTATTTCAAACAAAATCCAATCTGAATTACATACTAGTAATAATTCAATTTTTATGTATTTTTTTTCCACATTTTTAGGCTGTTTTATTGATCACGTTTAAATCCATTTGCAAGTCTGTATTTAAAAAAAATCCCCGAAGCTCTGGTGCGCCAAGGTTTTGTGGTCTTTTAACATGGATCTTGGTTTTCAGGCCAGTCTAGACACAACGTCACTGCATCGCTGTGTGTCCACCTGAGGTTGTTGCCATGGCGATGGTAAGCCAAATTGTCCACACACTTGAACGCCTTCCGTCTCGGAATCTCACATCAAACTCAAAGCAGCTTGCACAGTCACTTGTGTAAGTTGTTCTTTCAGCTTGTTTTAGAATGTGTGTGTGTTTGTGTGTACGTCTCTTCACACTGACTTTCAGAAGATAAACGAGGGATGTTTTCGCCCCATCGCGCACACCCTCATCCTTCCTCCCCCGGCTGCTTTTCTTGCCGCCGCGTTCGGAAAAGCCTGACCCAGTATTACGGTGACATTATGGGGTCGCTTACCACCTTGCTAAAATAAACCCCCGTGAAGGAGCGGCGTGACAGAACGGGGTTACGGCGCGCCTTCGCCAAAATTAATCAAAAAAATACCGTAAACGACATCACACACTCGCGCGCTCACCGGCGCATATTTAGTGGCCAGACAGCTTTAAATCCAATCCAGATATCTGCTTTAAATCATTTTCCCTTTTTTTTTTTGAGGGATCCCTTAGGAAAAGTCAACTCACTGTCATTTCCAGGCTTCCCCCCTCAAGGTTAGCGCCTTGACACTTTAACACCAGAAACAAAATGGCCTTGAAAAAGGTCCAAACTGTTTACCTGGGACTCCAGTAAAAAAGGCAGATTTGTGCGGATTCTACTTGTGGGGTCAGAAATTGACTCCAATTTAAAGGGTAAATCCACTGGTTTGCATGAACAATGTATCCAATAGGTCATGTAATATGTACCCTATTTTGACAATGTGATGTTAAATCCTCTCTCATTTAATAGTGTTTTGAGAAATTTTTTATCGACAATTACAAATTTTCAGGCTGCTGCCATTTTCGCGAGTCACATGATCTACGTGGGCGTATGTGACGTGTATCGTGCCGTTCCAAACGCTCGATTACATGGGACACCATTATGCCCAGCGCTGATGTCTCGGATTTAACCTCATCCGATGAAGAAATAGCCGTATCGGTTGATCGGGAAGACGGAGGAATACTTCCATGCAGATTTGAACCTGTGGTGGTAATTAATGTTGAATATTCGGATGGTTCTTCGGGTAGAATGACGCAGAATGTGACTACTCGCACGAAATAACTGCCTAAACAAAGGTCATCGGGAGGTCCGAGCCACCAGCCGCGGATGGTTCTTCGTACGGGAATGACGCGCAGTCTGACGAGCAAGGTCCGGCAGCGGCCTTTAGCCGAGGTTCCAGGTGACAGAGGCCGTTAGCCCCGGAGGCCGAAGCTAGGCTAAGGGCCTCCGCTGCCACCGGCGGGCCGCAAGCCGAGCTTCAACGTCCGGGGAGGCCTTTAGCCGAGCTTCAGTGGTGGCGGAGGCCGTTAGCCTCAGACGCCGAAGCTAGGCTAAAGGCCTCCGCTACCACCGAAGCTCGTCTAAAGGCCTCTGCCGCCTGAAAGCAAAAACAAAGCAAAAATCTTCTCAAAACTCTATTAAATGAGAGACGATTTAGCATCACATTGTCAAAATAGAGTACATATTACATGACCTATTGGATACACTGTTCATGCAAAGCACAGGATTTCTCCTTTAATTATGTGCAGCAAGTGTTCATCGCCAAATATGAACAAAACTCTTGCAGCCTAATGCAACCACAATAATGCATACATTGAAAGTGTTCAACTCACCATTTGTACTTGCCTGTATGCTGTCAAAACCCCAAAACACACAATTTCTTAAAAATCGACGCTATACTATAGCAGGTGCACGCAAAGATGTACCGCATTACAGGAACGGTTCTCCGTACAAAAAGATCGGCTGCTGCATCAGCAGCCGTTAAAGTCAGCGTGTTCCCTTCGAAATTGAACGTCAAAGCACAAATTTGTTTCCACTGGTTCGTTAAGAGTTAATTGATGGCAACAGCCTGGTCTGGGCGTCCGTGGCATGTCGGTAGCCATGGCGACAGCCGCACACAGGTAACGTCTCGATTATGTCCGACGACGGCTTCGCTTCTGATGTGAACGCCTCCTCGTTGATCCCTGACGAAGCCGCCAGACGCGCGAAATTGAAATTGGACGACATTTGATGATTGGATCCATTAATGCGGGCAATTTGGATTCCACTCAATTTATTCTTCGACGTCGGAGAAATTTGACGCGATCTTCGACTTAAAGGTCACGCCGTGGCTCGTGCCGCTTTTCAAGCCCGTGCGAACACGCAAATGACAGACTCCTTGAGAAATATGAAACCTCGGCGCAGTCTCTTGTTGTTTTCCAGCTTGGGTCACACACATCATAAATAATATGAAAGATTTACTACCTTCACGAGGAGTTACAGTAATTCTGTGATCCTCTTCCCACATATGACTCGCGCCGAGGGTGAGAAAATAGGTTTTTGGCCTTTTCCATCAGCCGCCCGCTGCGTGGAACCTTTCCTGGACGCGCTGTCGACACCTCGAGCCTTTCCAGGGAAAACAAGCAGCACTTTCGGATCTTCACCCTCAAGCGCTGGCAAAGTCCTCCTCCATGAGCGTCAGGATTTGTCATAACTGCCATTCCAGCTCCGACTTCACACTCCTAACCAGATGGAAAAGCTCACGTCATAAATTGGCTGATATCGCGGGTCCTGGCTTGTATCAACAGTAACAATCAGCAAAACCCAATCCATCTAAAAGCGAAACTTTCTTCAGAACGTGCACGGATTCCTCAGAAAACCTCCATTTGCCGTCCCTAACTTCAGCATTTTTTACCTTTTTGTTGACGCCTAAATGAAACTTCTTCTTCAATGCCCCGATTGTCGGACACGGGGACGAGATTGATTTGCGGCGCAGCCCCGATGGCGTCGCGCTTGACGTGCCCGACTTCGGTTCAGCCCACGTGGTTTTCATCCATCTCAGTCACAGTGTGAATGCGAACGTGTGTCAAAGCTTCATGGAAATCACTTTTATCATTTATATTACGTGCATGGTGTACGTTATATGGAAAGCTAGACTTGTCTTAAGACCTTTTCAGATTCATTCACTACTCTGTATCAAATTTGGAATAAAAATTGGACATGTGGAGGGCGGAAGACGGCGTGTTGACGCCCACACCCGAGTGCTGTAATTATCGTCAAGATTCATGGCCGACTTGAAATGCAGTTATATCCAAATCTGCTTGTTGGGCTCATATCCAGGGGATGGGCCCCTGCTGCTAATCGGCCCTCCCAGCCTGAAACAAAAGTGTAGTTCGCCAGCTATAACTACAACTCCTTAGCTAGTGTATAAAATCAATGAGGCTTTCTTTTGTGTACATTTTTTGTACAACAATGCGGGGTGAAGTGAATGCATTGCTGAGAGCTGTTTAGTTGACAGCATCCATCCATCCATTTCCTTAGCCGCTTATCCTCACAAGGCATGCTGGAGACTATCCCAGCTGTCAACGGGCAGGAGGCAGGGCACACCCTGAACTGGTTGCTAGTCAATCCCAGGGCACACAGAGACAAACAACCACACTCATAATCACACCTAGGAGCAATTTAGAGCGTCCAATTAATGTTGCATATTTTTGCGATGTGGGAGGAAACCGGAGTGCCCGGAGAAAAGCCACGCAGGCACGGGGGAGAACATGCAAACTCCACACAGGCGGGTCTGGGATTGAACCCGTAACCTCAGAACTGTGAGGCCAACGCTTTCCAGCTGAGCCCACTGACACTATAGCTTTAAAGTTATTTGACTTAACTTGCCTTACAAAGTTTTTTTTTTTTTTTTTTGGGGGGGGGGGCATGATTCTGCATTCCAACTCCATACATCTGATCAGGTATTCATTTTATGACCAACCTCTATAAACACATTGAGAGTGAGTGTAATGATGTGTTTATGCATACAAGTAGAAGCAAATGTGCTCTACTCAATAAGCCCGTGTGTGTCTGAGTGTGTGTGTGTGTGTGTGTGTGTGTGTGTGTGTGACTACGCTCAGATTTGTGCCCGTGTGTGCACAACTTTGATATGGCGCTTGCGCAGGTCCCCCTGTTGGATCGTATCGGAGATCATTTCGCATCCATCAGCACGCCGTTAAGAGGAGGCCGGCGAGGATACCAAATGGTTCTTACTCCGAGGCCGGCGTCGCTGATATACGCTTATAAACGTTCCACGTCATAATCAGCCGTCAAGCGGCACAATAACACGCCGCTAACGGCTTTGCGGGCACGGATGGCGGCACACGCCAATGCGCGAAAGCCGCGCGAGTCCTCGGTGTGACATTTGTGGAACGCTGAGTGTTGTTTTACGCAACGCGGCGATGGGACGGGAACGCACACATTAGGTAGTTTGTCTCGCACGCAATTAAACAAAAAAACATACTTTCGGGCGCCGAAGTGATGTGTGTGCTGGCCCGCTAGCCGAAGCTGTGTTTGTGTGTGTGTGTTGTTTGGCTACCATCTGGGGAGGGCTTTACAAAGTAAGCCAATTTATACAAGGTATCTCAGCTTGAATTAGCAGCTAATGACTCTATTAGCTTTCATTTTTGCACCGAGGAGATTCGGCCGCATAAATTAGGGCGCGATCATCGGCAAAGTGTCACGGCCGAAGGACAGTTTATAAATACAACAGCCGGCCGCTGATATAGACGTCTCTGCAGACTTTGTCGCTGAGCACAACGGAGTTGTGCCAGTCAGAGAGTGACAGGGGACTGCGGGGGGCCCGGGAGGGGACGGGAGGGGACGGTGGCGGTTGGTGGGGGGGGGGGGGGATCTCCCTCGCCGCCGTCCCTGAAAAGGTCAACTTGACGCGGGCGCGGCAAATCGACCTGCCCCCCTGTCGGCCCTGCTGATAAAAATCAGATAAACTTAAGACCGCCTATCGATCGGCGCCGCGCGGCCTAAGGCAAATGTTGTCCGAGGACCTCCTCCTCCTCCTCGGCTGTGCATACGATTAGGAAAAAAGCAAATTCTAATCATGCACGGGCGAAGACGCGGGGATTAGGCGGCGGCTGACGGAGGCGAGGGGCAAACATTGGGACGGGCGAAGGGGCCAGGAAGTTGCGATTCTTCGTGATGGAGGGAAAGCGGAGTTATTAAGAGGTGGAAGAGACCGCGGGAAGATTAATGGCAGAAATTCGAGCAGAGACAGGGAAATTTCATCAGGCGCGGGAGCACTTATTAAAGGTAAACGCTCGTACAAATGAGGGAGGTTGCGTGAAGTCGACGCTTTGTGGTTGTCATTGCACCTCCTGGGGTGCAAGTGCTTTTCACCGTGGTAAAGGTCAGACAAAGACACCTCCCTCCAAACCTGCAACCCCGAAGTCCGCTCGTTCCATCCCCATTTTCTCACCTTGTCCTAGTCCACCTTCCCGACTTCCTGTTCACTTTGCCCATCTTGTTTCCTGTGTTTCCAAACCTCTACGGTGGCGGTTCTGAGGAAGCGACCGTAGACCTTGTGCCTTCTCTCCAGCAGGCTCCAGCAGCAGCCGCCACCCGACCCGCTTTCCCGTCTCCGGCGTCAACGGAAACCCTCTGTGCTTAGCGTCCTGGCCGACCTCCTGACGGGCGCACCCTGAACCCACCTGTTGTGACTTTTGGTGAAACCTCTGGGCTCTGTCCTTTTAGGAAGAGGTACACTAATGGTCTGTGTTTTAGTTTTGACTTTTCAGTTGTGTTTCAGGTTTTCCTGTGTGCCATGTTGTCCATGTCTTGCGCGCTCGTGGATTTATTGTGCCCACCTGTCCTCGTCATTGTGTCGACCAATCAGTTCCCTCCATCCGCTCATTTCTGGTCCAGGTTTTCCTCGCTCTCTCGTCAATTTGTTTGTATGTAGTTTCCGAATTTCTTGCAGTACTTGTCGGTTCATTCGTGAGGATAAGCAGCAAAAGAAAAATGGATGGATGGATGGATGGATGGATGTTCTGAACTCTTTTTGTTAACTTAGCATTTCCTCCTTGATCCGTGTTCGCCTTTTCTGGGTGGGGGAATTTCTCCAGCTTCGACTCCATGCTTCACTGCACTTGGGTCCTCCCCATTTTGTCCTCCCTTCCAACACCACAAAAACCCGACTGTGACACAAGCATGGATGACTTCCATCTGTCCATTTTTTTCTTTCCATAGCGCTTGTCTTCATTAGAGTCGCGGGTGAGCTGGAGCCTATCCCAGGTGACTTCGGTTGAGAGGCGGCGGACAAGGCGGTGGCCAATTACTGGGCAGCTTGGACAACTTCTTCTGGGGGAAAAAAAAAAAAAAAAAAAGATGCATTCGGAGATGGTTCCAAAAACATGGATGAGGGCGGAGAGCCAGAAGAGCGAGAGCAGCTGTATGAGGAGGGAACAGCAGCAGGAAGGATGCAAAGCCAGGCTAGAAGATGGCAGGGAAGGTGGGAAAACCTACTTGTGTGAGAATGTTTTTATGTTGAAATATTTTTTCTCACCAAATATGAAATGTATTCCTGCGACCATTGTTGTACGCTCTGTTTGTGTGCATTGCTGCTCCGTGTATTTTAAAGCAGCAGTTGTTTGAAGGTCGAGAATTACCATAACGTTTCATGCATTTCTGTTACCCCGTCTATGTCATTTTGGTGTATACTGTCCCTGTCAGGCAGAGTCTTCGAATCTTGCCTTCTTTTGAGAGAATTGAAAAACCTCACATTGCAAAAATTGTTAGTTGGTGCAATGGAATCTTGCATAGTCCCTGTTAGGTTTTCTTACCCGCTTATCCTCACAAGGGTCGCGGGGAGTGCTGGAGCCTATCCCAACTGTCACCCTGTACACCCTGAACTGGTTGCCGGCCAATCGCAGGGGGCATGGAGACAAAAAGCCTGCACTCACAATCAAAGCTAGGGGCAATTTAGAGTGTCCAATTAATGTTGCATGTTTATGGGATGTGGGAGGAAACTGGAGTGCCCGGCGAAAACCCACGCAGGCACGGGGGGAGAACATGCAAACTCCACACAGGCAGGGCCGAGATTGAACCCGGGACCTCAGAACTGTGAGGCCAACGCTTTTTACAGCTGACCCACCGTGCCGCCTGGATTGAACTAGTCAGACTAAAAAAATGTTTTCTAATTCCATTTATTTTCCTCCTTGTTTTAAAAGTTTATAATTGGCTTTTCCCCTTTTGTTTTACATGTTTTTAATCATGCTGATATGGTCTCTGTAATCTACATGGCAGAATTTCACTTATCGGGGGTGGCCCCCCTCTCGAGGCTTCACTGTTGAGCAAAGCTTCAAGGCGAGAACCAGAGCGGAGGTGGCGCACGCACAGGCCGACGGATGGCAACACTCCCCCTCCCGGCCTCACATCCCTTCAAGTCTCTCTCGCCTTGCCGGGTCCCTGCCTGCCGCCCCCTGCATCCGCACCATCTTTCCACACTTTCCACCCTCCCAAGCCTCTCTCCTCCCCTTTTTTCTTGCCCTCCCACACAAACACCAGTGCACACTCTCCTTCCTGATCTGTGCGTTTCTTTCTCGGGGGGAGGAGGAGCATCACGTCTCGGGGCAAAGAGGTGCTGATAAGGGGACAGGAATGTGACACGAGCTGGGACCGATGACCGCTGATAACATGAGATGTGCGTGCGTGGGTGTGTGAGAGTACATATATGAGAGTCTGTGCAGAGGGGAAGCACGCGGTTATCAGCTGTGTCTATGTCAGGGCCTCCATCTGGCGTCAGCTCTCCGGACAACAAGTATGCGTGAGCAGGAAGTGCAGTCTGCCTTGTGAACTGGTGACATGCAGCCTTTTGTGTCTGGGTCTCTTCATATGTGCTCGGTCTTTTGGACTGTCTCTCTGTTCCGCTAAGCAGCCCACGCTTGCTTCGCAGTTTCTGAGAGTCAGGTTCGAATCTCTGCTTCCTGCGTGTGCGTTAGTAAGTCCTTGCCATGCTTGTGGGGTTTTTGTGCACTGCTGCTTCCTCCCAGGTTTCCAAAGTCAACATTTTTTTCGGAATGTGGTTGTGAATGCTCCGATTGGCTGGCAACCAATTCAGGGTGTCTGCTAGGCTCCAGCAATCCCGCGACCCTTGTGAGGATAAGCCTCTCAGGTAATGGATGGGTGTGAAAGGTTTTGGTTTAAATGGCCCTTTGCGAAAGGTCAGCGACCGGGGCGTACCCCGCCTCTTGCACAAAATCACCCGGTATAGGTCCAAACTCAACTTTTGGATCTTAAGGAGGATGAACGATCTCGAAAATGAATGAGCAGAATTTCTAAACGCATAGTGTTGCCAGTCAATAACAGGACATCATTATTATTATTCATCAAGGCGGCACGGTGGAGCAGCTGGTGTAGCATTGGTCTCACATTTCTGAGGTCCCTGGTTCAATCCCGACCGCACCTGTGTGGAGTTTGCATCTTCTCCCCGTGCCTCCGTGGGTTTTTTTTTCCAGGCACTCCGCTTTCCTCCCACATCCCAAAATCATGGAACATATTAACTGGACACTCTAAATTGCCCCCTAGCTGTAATTGTGTGTGCGGCTGCTTGTCTCGATGTGCCCTGCGATTCGTTGGCGACCAGTTCAGGGTGTACCCCGCCTCCTGCCCGTTGACAGCTGGGATAGGCTCCAGCACTCCCCGCCACCCTAGTGAGGATAAGTGGCAAAAGAAAATGGATGGATCATTCATCAAGCCATTATCTCAGCCGCTTTTCTTCACAACGGTCTCGTTATATTATTATTATTATAACTATTGCAGTACATAAATACGTTCAGTATGCAAAGTGAGGGGAGTTGAAGCCTGCCAAGCAGTTTCAGTCCTCTGCTGCCAACTACTGGAGAAATCTTAGTAAGACCTGAAATGATGTGAAGCGCTCACTCAATGGCGTCACCCTATGTTTATATGAACGCTACTGTCATTAAAAGTGCAATTTGAGACAATACTTTGAGGAAATGGCCACATGGTAATATTATAAGAGTGCATCAGAGTCTGTTTCCTATTCATGCATGCATCGCAGTACAACAACAAAATACACATCACAATAAGATCCATGCAGTGCAAGAGCTTCCCAGATCAATTTGAACCAATAATCATCGGTTTTAATTCAAAATGGTCTTGGGACCATTTATGATCGACACAATTGGCATTATAAGGTAAGTTTCAAATTTACAGGTTGCGTTATCTTGCTGTAGTAGTATCACCAGTGTCACATTTGGTTGACTTTTTTCAGAAAGTTACTTTATCGTTCATTGTACTGATTAATTAATCACCACTAATAGGAACGTAATGGTGTTAAGTAACCAACGAGCACATCCGATCATTTGCACTCTCTATATTCGAGTCACTGCTCTCTCGGGATGCTCAAACGAACGCGTTGTTATCATTCAAATTACATTTATTTCTTTAGTCACATCTGTCAATGTCTCCCGCGGCTCTTGCTTGTTACGCTCCTTCCAAATATGGAGTTACTACTGCAGTTGTTTATGCAGTATTAAAAACGGAAAAAATCAAATTCCAGTGCATTCCCCAGCACTGAAACAACCTTGTGCCCCGAAATGCGTAGGCTGAAATGTTCCAAAAGTCATTTTTATCATTCTAAATATATGGAAATGATGTAGACACGTGATTCATATGGACAAAACTGGCAATAAGTCATTGGAAATAGGTCATAATAATTAGAGAGAGTGCTCCTCGTCGGCCATTATCATTCAAGCGCATCTTTGCGCTGCAAGGACAAAGCAAAACCTTGGATGGGAGCGTGTGTGCGCGTGTGTGTGTGTGTGTGTGTGTGTGTGTGTGTGGTGTGTGTGTGTGGTGTGTGTGTGTGTGTGGTGTGTGTGTGTGTGTATGTGTGTGTGTGTGATAGAGCGACAACGAATGTAGTTTAAGTTTAAGGTCAGTCTAAATGGCTTTTACTATAGTCGACTAAGTCCCCAGGAATTGAACATGTTGTTGTTTTGTGCTTTAAAAGGAAAACATAAAAAGATTAAAACAATAAAAATCTCGACTACCAATGACATTTATTTGCGTGTACATTTTTCTACACTTGTCCAAATTGTCGTTTTAGTATTGACAACTCTTTGACGATGCAGTATATGAAATGAATGTCAGTGAGTGTATTGAGTTTTCAAGTTATGTGATTATTAGTGCTATCACGCGCTTGCCTATCCTGTTAGCGTGGATCATTTTCATATAGTTTGATCGATACCGGTAAAGATTTAGGCCAATCAGTTTACTTTGTAAGATCTTTTAATTTGACTGATATACAGATTTGAATTATGAACAAAGTAATATTTTTCAAACGTTTGATGCCAAAACGTTAGTTGTTTAAAGGTTTATGATTAATAAATGTTTGCCTCGAATGAAGTTTCATGATGCTAATAAGATTTTTGTATATTCTATTGCATAATATCCTTTTTTCTGGTTCTTTTAAATATGGTCCATCTTTGTCATTCAAAATGTCTTCACTGTTAACCACTGGAAAACCTCGTTATGTTGTTGCAATACACCAGAGGGATCTGTGAGCTGATGGACCACAATGTGACGGCCATTTTGTATCAACACAATACATTTTCTTCAATATGAATTTTCAAAAATCAGAACTCTTGTATGTCTTTCGGATTATTAGGAGTGTATATAGAGAAGTGCTAATGGGTTTAATATGATTGATATTTGTATTTAAGATCATTTATGTACTCTTATCCACAGTTTGAAGGGCAACAAGTAAGTTGTGCAACTCATGTGATGTTTTTTTAAATATATATTTGAAGCTGAGAATGTCTTTCCCGTTATGTAAGAAGTCGGTTTCAGTGGGCCGCCACAATTTGCTCTGTTAATAAAAATTGCTTTATCTATGAACCCAGAATATCTTAAATCATCACTTACTTTAAAAAAAAAATCGTATATTGTGTACTTGGAAAGTATGAGTATATGAAACCAAGGTGACATAAAAATGGTGAACTAGATTTTGATCACATTATATGGAAAGGACCATAGATAAATATCCACACGTGTGTATGAAAGTTCAACGTTGGAAACAAAATGCAAGTTTAAGGTCACAAGGATTGTATTTGTTTGTCTAATTAAGCTAAATTCACGCCACACCATTGAGCTATTATCAAAATAGACGGTAACATTTTTATTTCTGTGCGTGTGAGTGTGCCTTTTTGTCTGAAATCAACACGTTCTACTTCATCATAAGATGCAACGTATGCAAATATAACCAACAAAAACCAAAAACGGGTATTTCCCCAAATTTAGTATCCAGACGTTCTGATAAAAGAGTGGTAAATGGTTTAACCTGAGCATAAAGTTAAAGTGTTGCTTAATAGTTGTAAACGAGCGGCCAGCAGATCGCGTTCCGTTTATCCGTTGACGTTCCTCGAAGGTTCCGGTCGCGCAAAAAGCGGGCTGCAAAACGAGATGAGACCCTGACATTGGCCCCACGTCATCCGCAGACGCGACCGCGCCCTGAACTCTAACCCGGGCGAGGAAGTTGGCTCGCGAGGGGGGCGGGCACGTTGAGGCAAGCGGGCGCGCCCCCCTGGAAGAAATTAGTCGTCCAAGTCTGCCATCTAGTGGTGGAAAAAACAGAACGACGAGCATTTGAAAACAAACCTGCACTCCATGTACCTCAATATTTGGCCAGTTTTCCGAAACAGACCCCGAAATAAAAATAAAACATATATTCTTTTGTAAAAGTGTAAATAAACAGTCCACTGAAATGAGTTTTATTTTTCCCAGCATGTATTAAATCAAAGAAAAGAGCGGAAATGGTGTGAATCTTGAAAGTGTACTGGGTTAAAAATGGGTTAGAAGTTTGCAAATACAACTACTAAAATGGGTAATAGCATGTTGCTGAATTATGACATCAAAAGCCTTTGAAAGGGTGGAAATTATTAGTCACATCATGCAGGTATGCAAAGGG
The DNA here is from genome assembly GCF_019802595.1 of Syngnathoides biaculeatus. NCBI lineage: Eukaryota > Metazoa > Chordata > Actinopteri > Syngnathiformes > Syngnathidae > Syngnathoides > Syngnathoides biaculeatus. The sequence continues at coordinate 8,638,549 of NC_084640.1, read as the reverse complement.
GGAGAAATCTGCATGGGGAAGAAAATTATATACAGGAGCATTTTATTGCTCATGCTCAGTTTTAAGTGTGTGTACTTCCTGTTTTATGTTGGCATCATGATCTTGTATCGTCTATCAAAGAAAATTATTGGAAACTCAATTCAGTCAAATTTACACCTGAAAAATGGAAGTCGTACAAAAATCATTGACTTGTTTTGTCCTTGTACATATTACCCAATTTTTTCCCATTTTTTTACATGGTCTTCACTGACAGTCCATGTCAAAATCTCAACACTTTACGCTCATTACGTTTTTGTGTGATGTACACGTTCTGGTCCAAGGTACTCATTTGCCTCGACCTGCTTCAACAAGGCCAAAGTACACTCAGATTACTGGAAAACATATTCGCCACAAAAGCCGGTTAATAATTACACACACATTTGTGATACAATACATTAACATGAATGTGAGTTTTCAGTATGATTGAGTGTCAAAATAGCCCGTAGAGATAAATATTATATCTTCTACTTAATGTTATATAGTAAGCGTCGTCTTGAGTTAATTTTTCTTTCTTCACATTTACTGTAGTTGAGAAATTAAGCCAAAAAATAATAAAAGGAAAACAGTTTAATAATATTTTTAGTGACAATAATATTTCAAAATACAATTTATTCTAAGCATGACTAGACATGGGAAACTGGAAAATCCAGCTTTTCCTGTTTGGGAGTCCGTATTGACTTATAGCAATGAGTCACGCCAAAAAGACAAATGAATGAGTTCAATTCAAAGATAATATTGAATAATTACAGGGTGTAATAGTGAAATGAATCATAATCAGCGTTATCATTTTTCTTCCTTTCATTTAGAGGGTGCAGTACTAATTTTTAACCCGTAGGTGGCAGTCAAGTATAATTAGTCGGCTGCCTCACTTGGCCGTCACCACAGAGGCCCACAGTGGATCAGGTCAAAGGTCGAAGTCAGGTCGGTCCTGTTAAAATGAAATTGTGATGCGTCATCTATCTATTATTCAGAAAAAGACGCAACGCAAACTGCGTTCGTTGTTAGCTTTACGTCGTTTGTTACCACTCACAACGGCCGCCATTTTGCCGTGCCAATGGATTCCGATACAAACTCACTTTGCATCATCCGGGCGTAAAATTTAGAACCCGCGATCATCCGGGCTGCAAGGTGGAGCCTGCTCGGGGATAATTAATAACAACTGTTTACCCCGTCGTCGGGGGCCACGTTGGGTAATGGGGTTGTTTATTGTGTTCCGGGGGCCCCGCCGTTTCCGGCGCATCAATCCCGGCGTCGTGCACGAGTGATGGTCGTGCGTGATTATAACAGAATAAAAGGACGTAATGAAGTGCTTTCCGTGCCGCCAGCCGCCTCCATGCCGTCTCATCAACATGCGCACACAAATGATGATTTTTTTTTTTTTTTTTTATCACGAGGTTCACAGAAAGTTGAATTGTTTAAAATGCTAATAGCGCGCCAACGGGTGCGCGTCCTTTAAACGCCGCATCAATATGTAAATAATAGTGTACGTTTTCATCTCCGACACGCGGTGTGTAGACGGATAGGCCGCGCGCACGCTGGGGGAGGAGGGTGAGGGCGGGGGGGGGGCGCTAATGGAACAGGTTGGTGGTGATTAATTGAAGAAATACACAGTTGATTGTAGTAATTAAACAAAACAAGGTAAAGCAAACGACTGGGCTGCCATCTGGGCCCGCGGGCGGAAAGCACATTCATTCACCCACTGCCAAGCACGCCATTTATTTAGCCATATGAAGATCGTCGGGGAGCGACTGGGGTCCGTGATGTGTGGGAGTTTCCATGCTGGAATGAAATTTTTTTCTTTTTAAAGACAATATTTGGTTTTTGAGTGAGAGTCATATCTGTCAATGTAACGTTTCCACGTGTGTGTCTAAAAGGGATCATTCTTCAGCCACATCAAACAAATAAAAGGATATCCAATAACAAAACATTAATTAATTTGTCATTGTCAATTGTCATATTAATAGTTATTAATTTTCCAATATATTGTGCTTGTACTTAAGCATACTGTTTCTCCACGATCTTCTATCTTTCAATTATACTTTATGAAATCATACCGCCTGAAGACAGTAAGATAGAATGTTAAGAATGAAACAATTTGGCCATCATGATGAATCTATTTTGGCTCCTTCTGCTTTGTGTAACCTGGTCACCAGGTGGCAGTATAATGCAATCAGAGAGACAAATAAGGAAGCGTTTTTTTTAGCCACTGACTGTGACCAGTCTGTAGCAATATTAATGCTTATTTCACATTGGGTAAACAATATATGGCTGTGAATGTTGTTGTATTGCCTGTTGACATGTGTTGCTTCACCATTAGTGTTCAACTATCACCACCATGTAGGCGCTATCTGTTTGCTCATCACATGACATTCCAGCTTTTGGGTTAGCGTGAAGCTAGCAGACTAAAGGCAATGCAGCTCTTTTGAACATACATGTAAGTCACTTTATGTTTACTTTGACATTAAGATAAGCAAGTGGGAATAAACACCTTAAGTGCCTTTTTTGATTTGTATTTTTTTTTTCACTTTTCCAGGTGGAAAATGTATGCTATTAAAAGGCCACAACTAAACCTCAAATTGTTTGATATCACTGTATATGATCCGCAAAATGAGTGCGTCGGACGCGCAAATGCATATTGATGTTTCGTTTTCAAAAAGCGCACACGGCTGTCTGTAAAATAATTAAGTGAAATGCGTCTTTTTGTCTCGGGGTACGATTTGCATACGCGCTCAACACAGCGTCGCAGCGCGATCATCTCGGCCGCGTCGGCGGATAAACACCTCTTCGGAGTGATGTGATGATGGAGATTAAATGCGCAGAGAGGCGGAACTGAAACACAGATGGAACTAAATAATTAATATCCGCGCATTTGGACGTGTACACATACATGCAAATAAATATATAGATGAGCACACACACATGCGTGGCGGCTGAGTGTTATTTTTAAAGTCACTCAAGCGTCGGGCAAATCTGCTCTCTTCATTTTTGCCGGGGCCTTCGGAGATGAGTGTGAGGGCTGCGCTGTGCGCATATGAAATTGCTTACATTATATGCGGCAATGTTTTTCCAATGGGCTGGAACATATTAAGCCGAAAATGAATCGCGGGTCTCCTCGACACCATGTTGTGCCGTGGCTTAGCCTTCACTTCCCCTTCTCCCTGTGCTCCATCATGGCGACACCTGTCACTTTTAGAGCGGGAGTCGCCTTGTGTGTGCACATGCTGTATTTTATATATATATATTTTCATATTCATTTTTTACACTATGCGAGTGTATGTGTGCCAGTACATGTGCAGTGGCCTTCTTCTTCTGCAGGTCATGTGTAGACAAAGGGCTCACATCTGCCTGACTGAGGCTGCAAGGGAAGTCATCCACATCTGTTTTGTTGTACAAATAATGTGCATAAACACTCTTAACGTATATACGGCATCTTTTATGTAGCCCAGAAGGTACGTGGTGTGTATGCATCAAACCAATGGATACATTTGTATGTATATGTGTGTGTGTGTGTGTGTGTGTGTGTGTGTGTGTGTGTGTGTGTGTGTGTGTGTGTGTGTGTGTGTGGTCACATATGCATATTTATGCATTTGTGTTGATCAGACGATGGGGTTTAAGGGAAGGGGGGGGGGGGTTCATTGGTATGCCGAGTGGATCCAGTTCCCCTGTGGCGCTGGGTGGGATAGGAAGCATCTGTCACCTCTGCAGAGATCCAGCATGCTGCCGACTTAACCCTTAAAGTGCTGTACCACCTGAGGGCGAGCGAGCGAGAAAGAGCAAGCGAGAAAGAGCGAGCGAGAGAGAGAGAGAGAGAGAGAGAGAGAGAGAGATTTCTATTGGTGGAACACTCCTCGTGGGTGGGGCTCTGAACAAGCTTTAAAGAGGACTTATAGATGAAGGGGAGGAGCCAATGTATGTGTGCATGACCTACCCTGACAGGAGGTGTGGCCTTGTTGCCATAGAAACGCACCTTGCCAGGGAAATTGCTGACATATAGCTCTCCCTCACCGATTGCTTTCTATCTCTTTTTCTCTTCTTTTGCGTCACCCTCTGGCACACACTCGCACACACACTGGTGTGTTTAACAAAGATAGATTTTGAAAGATTATCTATCTATCTATCTATCTATCTATCTATCTATCTATCTATCTATCTATCTATCTATCTATCTATCTATCTATCTATCTATCTATCTATCTATCTATCTATCTATCTATCTATCTATCTATCTATCTATCTATCTATCTATCTATCTATCTATCTATCTATATCTATCTATCTATCTATCTATCTATCTATCTATCTATCTATCTATCTATCTATCTATCTATCTATCTATCTATCTATCTATCTATCTATCTATCTATCTATCTATCTATCTATCTATCTATCTATCTATCTATCTATCTATCTATCTATCTATCTATCTATCTATCTATCTATCGCAGAGGTCACCGACCTTAAAAGTCGTGCGCCAGCAACTGCATTCCACTGACAGCTACTTTGAATATTTTATCCTTCTCTGTGTAGCTGAATAAGACCAAAATATTAAGCGGTGTAGTTCTAAAAATGAAAGGGGAGTTACATATTTCCTGGATATTTTATTATTATGCAGGGTTACCAGTTGGAAACACACGTCTGAAGTAGATTTGCTTAAGTTGCTTTCAATTTTACACTATTATTAATAATAAGGAGAGTCATCTACCTGCGTGTAAAGACGCTGACGATGTAAACGATTTCTTGGGATAATATCAACAATGATTTAGCAAGATATGAAACAATGGAGCATTATTTTGGAACAATGAATCAAGTGTTTACATTTTGTTTTGTGAAGTTTCTTCCGGCCTTAAATGCCGTCGTCAGGCATGGCGTCAATGTACGTATGGAATATTTTATGGCGCCGTCAGCGAAGGAAAGAAACGTCTTTTCGCGTCTTTTCAAACGAGCGTGTCCTCCGGGTGTCATTGAGCTCCAGTATAAATCAGCTGGTGTACGAAGGTCTGGCTGCGGTAAATTAGCCCGCTTTTAATTGTGTCTGTAATAAATGACTATAATTAGTCAAGGCTCTTCTTCAGCCTCCACCGCCCTGACATAATCATCTTCTGAAACCAAACCACATCTCTTTGCCTCTTTATATGATCGTACTTCATCTCTCTCTAACCTGGAGGGACAGGAGGGAGCTTCTCTTCCTCCGTGGATCCCCTCTTTTCTTGGAAAACCCAACCAGACAAAGAATCCTCCTTTTTTTTGTCAATTATTAGAGTTTCATTGAGTTTTGGGGTTATCTAATATGGAAATCATGTTTTTTTTAGTATTGTTTTACAGACAACACTGGTAACATGCACATTTAACCAAACTACAAAACTCATTACACAAATCATACATTACAAAGGTCTGCGAGCTTAATGCTTACACACAACCAAAAAGCTAGAGATGGGCTAACAAAACAAGCACCGATGTTGTGGTCGATATACTGTACTCGATAGACCATGACCATATGTGATCAATAATGCTGAAGCAACACATGTAGACAGACAATACACCAATAATCAAGGGCATACATCCATTATCATTTGTGAAAAGAAAATTAGTTGTGAAACTTTTCTGCGTATTATCTATATCTGAATTATCCTGGAGAGCATAGTGTGGAGCAGCTGGAAAGCGTTGGCCTCACAGTTGTGAGGTCCCGGGTTCGATCCCGTACCACCCTGTGTGGAGTTTGCATGTTCTACCCAAGCCTTAGTGTGTTTTCTCCGGGTACTCTGGTTTCCTCCCACATCCCAAAAAGATACAACATTAATTGGACACTCCAAAATTGCCCCTAGGTGTGATTGTGAGTGTGATTGGTTGTTTGTCTCCATGTTCCCTGCGATTGGCTGGCAACCAGTTCAGGGTGAGCCCTGCCTCCTGCCCGTTGAGAGTTGGGATAGGCTCCAGCACTCCCGCGACCCTCGTGAGGATAAGCGGCTAAGAAAATGGATGGAAGGGTTATACTGCACCCCAGGTGGAAAGGGCACACCCACCTCAAGGAGCACAACATCCATGGGAAGCAAAACATTGAATTATGAATCACAAACCATTTAAATCTTTCAATCAAGCTATTTTTTCTTGATAAAAAATGTTACAAAATTGTTTTTTGTGGGGCTGGAACAGGCCTTACGACCTAAAAAAAATGGTCCAAATTCTGCCTTTCCAAAGGTAATAAGGCTTACTGCTCATTGAGGTTGTCAGAGAAGTTAAACATGTTTATTATTGTCGTTGTAGTTTCCAGAACTGCGAAACATTACACTGACAGCTGTTTTGAATATTTTAACCTTCCTTGCGTCGCTGAATAAGAATCTTACATTATCATCAGCTGATGCTTGTGTTCAATATTCTCCAAGAAATGCTTAAAATGCTGCAACGTAAGTCACAAGAAGACGTTCAGTGGTTAAATAAGATTATTAAATGTAAATGTTTTTTCCTTGGTCCATGCTGCATGCTTTCGCAAGGTTTGAATAATTTAAATTTTAAATTAAAAAAAAAAGAGACTGGGCCAAGCAATCCAAAAAACGTGCATAAACACCCTTATTGTATCTACGGCATCTTTTAAATCGCCAGTCTTCACTGAATGCAATTAGTAAAAGCTTAGCGGTGCGACATAGCAGCCGCCTGACATGTGGCTTAATGTATAGCAGTCGTCTGCGGGAAACATCCAAATCATGTCAACAGTTAAATTTAACGCCGGTTTTATGGCCGAGTGGAAAGCAACACGTGCTGCGCTTGGCTCGCACTTTCGTGTCGGCTTCCAACAAAGTGTCAGTCACGATGTCAAAACAATGCCAATAAAAATAATAACAATAATTAAGTGGTAAGCGACTTCACATTCCAACATGACATTCACCACACCTGTACTGTAAAAAATGTCCCGCCATCTTATCTTGGATTCACAGATTCAAGTTTGCCAATGAAGTGTCAGGATGGGACAAGACTGCCTCTTTGATCATGCACCCGAGAACCAAATGGGCGTGAGTGACAGGGTCTTCTGACATAGGTGAGGTCCCCCCCCCCCCCCATCCTTGATAAGGTAGGACAAAACTGAAAAATGTTGCTGCAGGGGGGATCCATGCACTGATTAGGCCGACGTTCGATCCCTCCGAGCGCCGATTCATCAGTGTCCACCGGCGGCCGTTGACGGCCTTCTCGGGTGTCGGCGCGGTCACATCGCTGCCGGGACCTCGCCAATCTCTGTCAGGCGGAATGAACGTCGTGGGGGGAGTGGAGCGGGGGGCACCGGGGGTGGGGGCGTGGGGGTCAATCTGCTTTCATCCTAACGCCACCGACGTCGCCCAATCTAGATGAGCAAAGCTGATATAGTTTGCACGAGCGTGCAACTTCAACTAAAAGTGACCCCCGCCTGCGGGCCAGTCCATTCCGGATTGTGATTTGACCCCGCGGCGTCACCTATGTCGCCAATCAGGAGCGCTTTTGTCAAGGCACAGGTAACCGTGACGACTGTAATCCCTCGGCAATCGGCCGCTCATTCATCACTGCTGAGGGGAGGGAGGGAGGAGGAGGGAGGGGCGGCGAGTCACAGACAGGGCCAACAGTGCAGACAAATGGCCCCCAAAATTCAGTATTAATCAGCGACTGATTTGCTGCCCCCTTTTAAAGCCAATACCACTTAAGGAATGGAGATAGGGAGGAGGAGAGAGAGGCGGCGGGGCGATGAGAGGGAGATGAGCGTGAGACGGAAAACCAGAACAGATAGAGACGGAAAACAAATGAAGGAATGACGGCCGAGGAGGAAAATGAGCAGAGAGTAGCTTATTGCCACAAGGTGAAAGGCTGCTTAAGGTGGCCCCCTTAACACCCCCCCCCCCCCCACGCGCACTCATATCGCAGGCCGTCCGACACCCACAACCCTTGTTGATTTGTCACTGGAGTTGATCAATAGCGGTGATGGAAACAGAATCAGCTCAGATGGATTAAACGTTCCAGTGGCTCTGACGTTATTTTCCCATTAAGAGAAGGCTAATCATTACACACACACGGAAGTAAACACACGCACACACATTGCCTTCATTGTACCATTATCACGATTTCATACACATAGTGATGGCTGCTAAAGAAGTTGTGAAGTACCAAAAGTGGGACTATTGATTTCAGCCTTCCCCCACCCCCCACCCCCTTGCTCCCCACGTTTTGGGGCTGAAACTTGAACAATTTATGGAATAAAAATATTCATTAACACTCATACTGTCTTTCCTTTCATTGAAGTCACAATTTTGCTGTGGTATCTAGTATTACAATAATATACTTGAAATATGTGATGAAAACATGTCCGCTGTAGTTAAGTGACTTTTTAAATGCAGAGTAAGTATTATCACAATATTTTGGCATTTATGTACAACATCATTCAGCTATGATGTGATAATCAATACATTAGAAGAAAATAAGTTACAATACACAATATATCTAATTGAAGAAGGTAAAACTTCAAAACACAAACAAATATGATGCACATTTCTCTTTAGATTTAATGTTTTCGATTAAGTTTTCTTCTCATGGTGTTATTTTTTTGGCTCCACGGCGCTCACTACTGTGTATGCATGTTTATTGTATTTGTCCAATCAGATTTCAGCCTCGGTGTGTTACCATATGGATGAAATCTGAGGAGGGCCTTTAGAAAAGGTGATGGGTTATGAAGAAATTATTAAATCATTGTTATATGACATCCTTTCGTATGGTTTGCAAAATAATCTTGGTTCAAAATGCCCAGGATGCCCTCTGAATGTAAACATGGAAAACAGCTGAGCTTTGATTGGTCGTTGGCAACATCAGGGCGTCTTGTGACAGCCAAAACGTTCACAATTTTGTCACCGATCCTTCAACTTGGGGTCTTATGATCATTGTGAAAGGTTCCTGTCATCGTGACGGTGGTAAAAAGTAGATGTAATGGAGTACTGCATGCGAAAGTAGCAAATGTAAAGCCTGACGCTTGCATATCAGCGGCGTCCTGTGAGCGTTAATGATATAATGTGTCGAGATATTGCTATTTTGCACCACCCCTACTGCGAAATAAGTGAACGACAGCACTGGAGCGCAGGGAGGACGCGTTCAACCATCTGCCGGTGATGACCCGCTGTTTCCTCCCTGCTCACCTTCCCTCACCTCATCCTCGAGCATCCGCCCTCCTCCCGTGCAGCTCGGCCGCTTTGCGTCGGGAGCCGGCCGAGCCGCCGGGGGACCCCCTCCCCGCGTGCACCCTGCAAAGCAAGCAAGAAAGTTGCAGTTGATTTGTGACTTTGCCCGTTATTTTTACGCTCCTCGCCCGACTCCGCCGGGGCTCGGGCAGGGGCGCCTCCCCCTGGTCTCGGTGTCGCCAAACAAATGAGCGCACAAAAACACACACACAGCCGCCGTCTAAGGGCCCCTCTAATGGATTCTGAAGATTCCAATTTCCCCTCTGCCACCAAAGACAGAAAACCCTCTGAGCTCAATTACCCCTGTCTCACAGCAGACGAGACCGAAGACACACACACTTGGACGCATCCTTTTTGGTAATCACACACACACACACACACACACGTGCGCCCAACTTAAGTCGCTGTGACATGCGGAGGAACACACAATCAGAGTCACGCAAGCCAAGTGAGAGCATTATTAGTTCCAGGTAGATTTTATGTGATAGGAGGAAGGAGTAAAAAGGGGGAGGTCGGGAAGGGGGCGGGTGGGGGGAGATGATGAGATGGAAGATGGGGGGGTGGGGGGAAGTCGAGCATGGAGGAAGACAGGAACAGGCACAACTACGGGGGTAAAGAAAGATGTTGAGAGGAGATATAGGAGGCGCACGCCTCTGGCTTGTATAGAATCCACTCTTCCAGAAACCTTATTAAATTCTACAATTAGCCGAGTGTCTCGGGCTATAGATAGGTTCACTTCCCCCCCCCCCCCCCCCCTTTGCGTGATGCCAGTCAGTGTTCCGGGCTCGGACTGCTGGGGGGGGGGGGGACAAAACAATTTAAATTATAGCGAGGCTCCCTCTTTGTCTGGCTACCCTTTTAACGGGATAATTACTAGTCTATTCATTCGCGCTCAGCCGGGGCGATACATCACATCGGCGCGCGGCGGCCTTGCTTTGCCGTGATAAACGTCCTTTGGAGGGGAGGGGGGCGGGGCGGGGCGGCGAAGGGGCTCGCCATTGATATCGGCTCGGTGTCTGCCACAGGCTCGCGCCAATGGTCGCTTTTACAGATTAAATAGCCTCCTGCCACAATGCGGGGAACGCAGGGCGACGTGCACCTCGCTGTCCGAGAGTGACGGCGACACCTTCCCGTGGGGGCCTGACAATGAGGAAATGAGCAAGAGCGGGAATGGAAAGGAAGAGAGCCGGCAAAAAAAAGGGGCATCTATTATTCAGCACGGCCCCGATCCCCTTTAAAAATAGGAAATCCATAGCGGAGACAAATGGCTTCTAAATGAAGCGCTACAGGAGGAGAGCGGAGATAGGGACCCCTGTCACATGCGTTTTAATTGTCTCCCAGGGCGATAAGGGGGATTTATCAAATCCATCACGCCGCCGAGGCCCGTTGCGAAGACCGGGACGGAGCCCCCGGGCACGTGTTTGGGCGTTTAAAGGCTTGAGAAAGGGGACGAGAGCAGAGCTGTCAGAGGAGGAGCGCAGGCCTCCGCCGAGGTTCAGCCGTTAAAGACCCGTTCATGTGAAACCAAATACGTGCAAGGCGAGGAGAGTATTGTTAGCAAGCCCGTTCCACGCAAGCTAGCTGGCGAGGCGGGCGGGCGGGCGGCGGGCTCATCCACATCGTCACCTCCTCGCTTTGTGTGAAACCACTGATACAGACAAAAATGCTCAAGTGGCCTCCAAAGTGAACTCCAAAGTTTGTCAAATGCCCGCCCCGGTAAAAACAAACAAACAAACAAACAAAAAAAATAGCTACAAATGAAATGGTGAAAACGCTCGACCTCCACAAGTAAGAAATTCATAGTTCTCATAGTCTTTGCACGTTTTCGCCAATTATCTTCAGACATTTATAACGTATTTTGGAACTAATCTCAAAATGTATTTAGAAATACAGCATATACGGTATTTTAAATAGAAACAAAAGAATGTTCAAAAACTGTAAGATATTATTCAGCAGCTTGTGTTGTTGCATCCATCTGGTCATTAATTAAACATTGCAATTGAAATTAAAAAATATGTTCCTGGGAACTTGTGACTTGTACTTGGCAGAACCAAATACAGTAGAATTTCCCATAATATTTGATTTTTTGTTGTTGTTGTTTCTGTTTTACAGTTGTTTATATGCATTTGCTCTGTATGTTTCCCCCCCCACCCACCCATCATTAAATTATCCACGCAAATATCCATCCAATTTCTTTACCGCTTATCCTGACAAGGGTCGCGGAGAGTGCCGGAACCTATCCCAGCTGTCAACGGGCAGGAGGCGGGGTACACCCCGAACTGGTTGCCAGCCGATCGCAGGGCACATGGAGACAAACAGCCGCACTCACAATCACACCTCGGGGCAATTTAGAGCATCCAATTAATGTTGCATGTTTTTTTGGGATGTGAGAGGAAACCGGAGTGCTCGGAGAAAACCCACGCAGGCACGGGGGGAACATGCAAACGCCACACAGGTGGGGCCGGGATCGAACCCGGGTCCTCAGAACTGTGAGGCCAAGGCTTTCCAGCTGACCCACCGTGTCACCCAATTAAACATCGCAATTGAATTTAAAAGAAAAAATGTTCCTGGTAACTTGGTACCAAATACGGTACAATTCCCCATAATGTTTGATTTTTTTTTTGTTTGTTTTTGTTGTTGCTGTTTTTCTAGTTGTTTACATGCATTTGCTCAGTATGTTTTTCCACCCCACCCATCCCTAAATTATCCACGCAAATAATCATCATTTAAATATGAGGAAAAACAAAAACATTATATCTCTGTGCCAACAAGCCCCAATGTCATCCAGAAGCAATTAAAAAGCCTTTAATGAGCAGCACGGTAGCACTGGGTGACATGTTCTATAGACGTCATAATGAAGATGGACGCTTTGGTTCAAGTCATGCTCTTTCCTGCGTGGGTAATTATTCACCCGGCGTGCACAAAGACACCACCAATGCTTTGTGAAATGAAATAGTGGAAGATTAAAATCAACACCCACCTTTCTGATTAGAAATACGATTGCACCAAAGCCGATCAATCTATTTAGGTGTTCAAAGATGAAGTGACACATTGACTTCAGGCTGTTTTAGCTGAGCCTAGGGTATGAAAAAGAAATGAAATCATTTTAAACATCTCTTTTGGTCGTTTTTTTTTTTGGCCGATAACGGGGTCGTTTTAACATGCAATTTGGTAATCTTCAAAATAGATTAAGAGCCGCAATGTTGCACATCAAATAGCATATAGCATAGCATAAAGCATAGCGTAGCATTTAGCAAGCATATAGCATAGCATATAGCATCGCTGTCTTCCGATCACGCTGCCTTCCAAAACAAAAAAAAAATGGAATGTTATTATGGTCTATCTCCCCTCTTACACAATACGCTAGACTAAAAGCTGCTAAGGTCATCAAAATGGTTACAAGCTCCACCATATAAACTGTCAGTCATGTCCAAGACATAAACTCAGCATTTGAGCTCTTCAATTGGGGGGAAAAAAATGGCATCAATCAAAAAGGGACTTGAGTTGACAATTTTAGAGGGAGGCGTGTGTGCGGGGGCGATTGGAAAGACTTGAACGTGACCCGCTTGCAAGCCTAGATTGGATTGCCCATTTGGGAACAAGTCAAAAAGGTGAGGAAACAGTAAGCCTTTGGGCTGCTTACCTTGAATGGACACTAGTTCCATACACCGAATCTCCAAATTTAGTCCGTGTCCCCCCCCCCCCCATGAAATGCGCTGGGAAGAAGCAGCCACGGCCACTTAATTATTTCAACGATTCCTTACGAAATTATTGTGCGTGCCGTCGTCCGTGTCACAAGTAAAGATAAAGATCGCAACATAATTCAACTGCAGCTTGATTTCAGGGTGTCACATTATTCCATCCCAGCAGGGACATTGAAAGTGTTGTGTTAAATCATCTTTTAGATGACTACACTATTTAAAAAAAAAAAAAAAAAAAGCTGTTTGACAATAACTACAAAGTTGCACTACAAGCGCATGATAGGTGGGATTAGCCAAAACTTGTACTGAAGAAGAAGAAGTAGAAGAAGAAGAAGAAGAAGAAGAAGAAGAAGACAAACGTATGTTACAACCCACGTATGGAAGTAAAATTGGATTTGAATTTGAAATGTTAAGTGATCACATTGTCAATAGTTGCTACAATTCGCTGTATAAAATTCGCCGTCTGTGCCACCTGGCAGAACTCCCAGCCAATCGCAGTTACGCTTCCTTGTCACGTGACGTGGCATACTAAGGACGTGTAACTGGATTGGCTGGGTGTTCGGTTCTGACCTGAAGTAACCCTGCCTGGTGGCACAGACGGTGAATTTCAGACAGCGAATTGTCGTCAGTTGAATTGTTCACATTGAAAAGTTACACTGAAATACAACGATTGAAAATGTGATCACTTTACATTTCAAATTCAAATGATTTTTTTTCTGTGGCATTTCAAATTCAAATCCTATTTCACTTTACATTTCAAAATTCAAATCCTGGTGGCACTAATCTACTTCCATACCCACCTCACATACCTCCTGTTCATCAATGTGCGGCCACATCATTATATTACATCATAAAATGGACAATATATTAACTTCATAAGATAATTATTTGTAATACTGCCAATCTTCATAGACGAGAGCCCATCAAACTGTTTGTTTTTGTTGGGTCTTATCATCTTAGTTCACTTCCTGTTGTGGCCAGTTCGTGTATTTCCATTTTTTTTCACTCTCGGAAAATTGTGCAAATTAAGTGTTAAAGATTGTGTCGAAGCGTTATAAATGACCTCATTACAATAATGACGGAAGAAATGAGGGTGTAATTAGCGAACGAGCGCCTTTTATGATTGTTACAATTGACCCCGGCTGTTGTTCCAGGCGAACCCTGGGCGTGGAGGAGCCCGCGTGAAATGACCCCCGGAATCAAAGGCATGCACGCTTATGGGGAGACGTGCTTGTGAAATCATCACAGATTGCAGCAATAATTACCTGCGTGTGGGCGTGTGCTGGCATGTGTGTGTGTCTTCAGTGATGGATGAATGACAGTGGGCATGGCAGCTCATCTTCTCCAAGGCGACAGGGTGACAAAGAGAGATGTTACAGCGGAGAGACGGCGCAACCACCGCCCTGGCAGAAAGGTATCTCTCTCGCGCACACGCACACTTCTCCACCGCTTTCTATCCTTTTAGCCTCACCTCTGTCCGCCACCTCTGTCTAACTGTCTGCAGCCCACCCCACCCCCTCCATGTTCCCTGTAAGTGAGCTGTCTCCTTGTCTTCCACACTGCTTGCCTGAGACCTGATCCCGTCAGAGAACCCCCCCCCCCCGCCTCATAATACCACCCATTTCCAATCAATGGGAGCATCATGAATATTTCACACACCTAGGCAGGCAAACACAGGGAGGGGGGAGGGGGGGGTGTCCTGTCGCCTGAGGATGGGAGGAGAGGCGGGGGGGGGGGCATTGAGAAGGATGGTGATTTAGGCTGTCGGGGCGCCTGTATTCTGGAGAGATGGGGGCTCCTCTTCCTGAGTCACACATGGCCAATACGTCATTAGAGGCGGGGGGACGTCAACGTGGCAGAAAGAAGCAAAAGGACTTTTTACAACAACAACAAAAAATCCTCCTACTATCCCCTCGGTGCCCCCCCCCCTTATTCATTCAGTCTATTTTCTTGCTTGTGACCCTCTCCTCTTCATATCTCCTATTTTATTACCCACACACACTCTACACCACATCTTCTCCCACTACCCCCCCCCGCCCCCCGCCCCCTCCTTCCATCTGTCTTGCTTGCTGCAGTGCCCATGCTGCCAGGCAGTATAAATCACATCTCTGGGCTTGGCTGCAATGGGCCTGAAAATAAAAAGGTATAAAAGTGTCAGGATGAGCTACTGGCTGGGGGGGTGGTGGTGGTGGCGGGGGGGGAAGAATTCTTTTATGATAGGTTTAAATCCTCCTTCACACACACACACACACGGGAGGATTGCTTGTGCACAACATTTGCCTCCACACCGAGACGCACCTTTCGTCAAGCAACGACTTTGGCTCTGTTTCTGCAATTAACTGCAACTGCAATTAAACACACTTGCCGCACGTCGTTTGTCAGCCGCCAGTGAACGAAGAACTCATTTCTCTTTTTCACTTTTTTTTTTTTTTTCCCCCCCCAGCTCAACTCAAAATCATCTGTTCCCTGCCCTCGTTGACAGTCCGCTGAAGCCTCTTTTACTGCTCGGCTCGTATGCGCTCACTGTTGACATATTGGAAAACAGGACTGCAGTATGTATTTGCTATCTGGTCAGATGGATTTGAAAGTATTTGGGTGATGCGTACCTCTAATTACTGAATAAATTATTATTATTAATTATTGTCCATTTACTCATTTGATGAGGGGAATTGGCATTTTACTCCAGTCTCCACGTTAGTGCAGCAGTGTTTTTCCCCATCCATCCATCCATCCATCTTCTTTGCCGCTTATCCTCACAAGGGTCACGGGGAGTGCTGGATCCTATCCCAGCTGTCAACGGGAAGGAAGGGGGACACACCCTGAACTGTTCGCAAGCCAATCGCAGGTCACATAAAGACAAACAGTCACACTCACAATCACACCTAGGGGCAATTTAGAGTGTCCAATTAATGTTGCATGTTTTTCGGGATGTGGGAGGAAACCGGAGTGCCCGGAGAAAACCCACGGCAGGCACGGGGAGAACATGCAAACTCCACACAGGCGGGTCCAGGATCGAACCCGGGTTCTCAGAACTGTGAGGCCAACGCTTTACCAGCTGATGACAATTGCATTCTGACGAATTCTAAATGTTCTGAATCCAGCATTTCCAGGGAATTGGATCCATGCATAATATGTCACCGTAGTTCATTATCAAAACAAAAAGTGCCCCCCAGAATAAACTCAATTTAGTTAATTTTCTTGCCCCCACACTCAGTTCTGCTCCACTGTTGTTGTTTTGACTCGGCCGATGCAAATAATAGGACCTGCTTTTTGCAGTTTCTGACCGACAGCGTAGAAATAAATCACCATAACTCAGCGTCCAAGACACATGTGGGAAAATGTCTTAAGGAGCAAAGAAACCAAGGGTGAACTTTTTGGGCTATAATTCCAAAAGGCGCAAATACAATGCCTGTAGGGTTGTTGTTTTTCCTTCTTTTTTCCCCCCGTCAGATGGAACTGGGCCCTACGACAAGGTAGAAGGAATTATGAACATTTTGAAATAGGAGTCGGTGGAAAAAGGAAAAAGCCCACAAAAAGCTTTGAACTTTATATGGGCTTCATTGCGTCCTACTGTAAGTATTTTGTTTGCATGCTTAGCAACATTTCATAATCCACATTTGACAAATTTGAGAACGCTTCTCAGTTTTAGAAGGGAAAAAAAAAGTAGTACTTAGAAACACTTCAGAGTCTGAAGATGGTGTTCGATATCATTGGCTGCTACATTAATAAACGTACTCAAAAATATGAGCAACATTTGCAAAGGGATACATTATGCAGGGATACCTTTTAAGGCAGGGGTGTCAAAATCATTTTTCTCGCAAGCCACGTCGTTGTTCCGGTTTCCCTCAGAGGGCCGTTATGACTGTGGAACAAAAATATTTAATCATCTCATCATAGTTACATCATCAATTTATGAACTAGTTTTGGAATCAGAAATTAAGGGTAATGTGTTTTTCAACTATTCACATTTGGTAACACAAAAATGCTTGCAATATCTCAACTTTATCATTTATGAAATATGACAAGTCACAGTGGATCAGCTGGTAAAACGTTCCCTCGCAGTTCTGAGGACCCGGGTTAGATCCCAGACCTGCCTGTGTGGAGTTTGCATGTTCTCCCCGTGCCAGCGTGTGTTTCCGCCCACATCCCAAAAACCTGCAACATTAATTGGACACTCTAAATTGCACCGAGGTGTGATTGTAAGTGCGGAGTTTGTCTCCAGGTGCCCTGCGATTGGCTGGCCTCCTACGCGTTGACAGCTGAGATAGCCTCCAGCACTCCCTGTGACATTCGTGAGGATAAGCAGCAAAGAAAATGGATGGATGGATGGATAGATGACAATGTGAAATTTTGGTGCAGATTTGTACAAGAATGACAAAAATTGACATTCGAGATTTGGCTTGGCGGGCCACATATAGTCATGTGGCGGGCCAGATCTGGCCCTCGCGCTTTGAGTTTGATATCAGTATTTTAAGGCCTCTGAATGTTAAGAAAGAATCAAATAGTTCAGGTGTTAATGATGTTTAAATGTCCGTCACGGCCTTTCTGTACTATTTAGGATAGTTGAAGCAGATTTTCTCACTGGATTATCAAATAAAATGTGCGCAAGCATAAATTGGAGCATCTCATGTATTGTTCTAAGTATGTAAAGAAGGCTTGTGATGTATTGCGATCCGGCTGCTGGCAGACGCGTACTGTTAAGGTAAATGGCGATGGGAATTGGGAATTTAGATGAGTGCGAGTGGAGAGCCCATCACTTGCGCAATAGCAACTTACAGCTCATCACTGCTCCTTCCGACGACATCACCAGGTGCACTTTGTCATTTCTATGAGATCACGGCGTGTGCGGCGGGAACGCACGCTCAGGGTAAGTAATGCTGATAAAGATGAGCACCTCCCTGGGGGGCTTGCCCACCAACAGTGGGAATGCTTGGGCTTGTTTTGCCGTTTTTAACCGTATTGATCACAGTGTTGAAGCGTAAAAGAAAAACGTATCAAGATGGAAAATAGAAGTTGCACGACACCCCCGCCCCGCCTCCCACGCTCAGATGTGTGTATGAGCGGGTGGGTATTTATGTCCACATTAGCAGGCCTCTGGATATGCTCGCACACAAACACACACCCGCAAATTGGCTCATCCATACCTGCATTAAGGGTAATAAACCCTGCTCTGATGAGCAAGCTCCCGTCGACCTTGGAACTCTGTGGAAAGACAATGCAAGGGGAGTCGTGCTGTGAAGGAGTGGGGGGGTAGATAAGAAGTAGGGAGGCATGGAGGAAAGAGGGGGGGTGGTTAACAGATTAGAGGGAGGTATAGAAAAAGAGTAAGTGTAGCCGCTCGGTATGGGGCAGGAGGGCAGCGGCCGCTCGCGCTCTTCATCTCCGCTCATCCCGAATGCAAATGCGCTTTCCAGCCAGCCAGCGCCGTTCGCCGCGACGCTCGTAACTGCTCCGGAGAGAAGCAATTACAACGGCTCCATTCGCTCAGAGAGAGAAAGACACGCATGGCTAGAGGAGGGTAATTAATAAGGAGATGGACGGGATGGAGGAGGAGGTGGTGGGCGGCGGGTGAGGCGGGTGAGGCGGAGGATTGAAGCAGCGCCATTGATCGCGGCGGCAGCCTCGCCGTATTGACACGCACGGAAAAAAAGAATCGACCCCGCTCGTAACGTACGGCCGGCTTCTCATGCGAGAGGTCAAAGGTCGCGTGTCACGTAGAGTGTCTCTTGAAATATCTCCTCACTTTTATCCCATTCAATTAGAAGACTCCGGGCCCCCCCCCCGCGCGACCTCGCCCGCATTGTTCTCCGCCTCCTCCCGTCGAACGGATCGCTGCGGCGGCGCGGGCGAGCTACGGCGGGGGCTTTTATTGCAGTCATTTAGGCCCGTAATATGTCATCTCCATTAGCCGACTTTTAACACTCACAGATAGATGGCCCGGTGACATTTATTCGCGCACGGGGTCGTATTTTAGTAGTTAAATGGCGGGCGATGCGCAGGGTGCGTGCAAAATGAGTGTGTGTGTTTAAGCAGGGTGAGGAAGGACGACGGGGGAGACGCATCGACTTTTAATGACACTCGATGCGAGAGCACTTTAGCGGTAATAATCCCAAATACGATGCGCGTCGCCACCTTTGACCCCCTGGTCGGAAAGGGAGAGACGGGAGGAAGGGGAGCGGGACGAGAGGTCGAGATCCGAGACGGCTCCTCTCGACGGCCAGGAAGCCGAAGCGGGGCGAGCTGGGCGGCTAATTAACGAAGCAGAACCCGAGATTTGGATTGAAAGAAATGACGAGACAAGAGTGATGGAGAAGCAGGACCTGAGCCGGAGTTCTGGCGGCTAATGGCTGTTATGGATTTTGCCATTGTTGACTTTTGAAAGGGTCAGAGTTGAAGCCGCTCCCGCCGGTGGCGTCAGGTGAGAGTAGGGAAGATCTCATGACCGAGACTCATCATGACTAAAACAGATATTTAGTGTCGGGGTTGCACGATCTGTTCTAGGGGCACTAATCGCCCTTTGATCGGCTCAGACCTAGAATCAATAAAGAAATGAACTGTATAGGCTATGTTTTGAGCACCATTTTTATATTTTTTTTAGTGAACCACACAAGTGTAAATGGATTTACGTCCATCCATCCATTTTCTATCGCACTTGTTCTCATTAATCAGGTCAGTGAGATGGAGCCCATCTCAGCTGACTTGGGTGAACGCTGGACTGCAACGTGACCATATCTTGACAACCACCGACACATTCACACCTATGGACAATTTCGAGTTTTACTGAACCTCACCAGCTTGTTGCTGGAATGTGTCTCGCTATCAATTGCTTTCATAGAAAGTGACGGAAACAGAATTTATGACATTGGTCCTCAACTGCTGTACCGTGGACTCTCAATGGACCTTTCCGACTGGGGATCTTCAGCTCCACCCACCGCCTGAGCAACACTTGCCATCTCCCACAATCTTCCAAAAAGGCGACTGAACAGAACAGGTTTGATGTGGATTCTCTATCGTGTATTCCCGGTTACGTTGCGGTGTGTTTTTTTTGCCAAATGCGCCAGACTTGTCCGAGAGAGTTCTACAGAGAGGCCTCAACAATTTCACGCAAGGATGTGTACACGGAATTAAGATTTTGGACTGAGCAGGGGACAATGTCAGAGTTAGAGCGAAACGTTGGCGATCGATGCAAAAAAAGTTTGACGCCTCACAAACTTCATATTGAAATCCAGCAGAATAAAATAGTGGAATCGTACTGCGCATGTAAAGCAGGGTGAGTCGTTTTTACTTTGAAAGATCACAAGTAATATCATTGTAGTCTTTATAACTGGGTGGGTGTATTCATTTGACTTGACGCGTAATGGAACCCAGTGCTCTGTCTTAAAAGTCTGATGTGACACAAATAGGCAAATAGACATTTGTCTTGCATGACATGACGCGCATTTTCGTATCACTAATCCGACTCTGCGGCGTAGAAGATTCCACACTTCATTCGGCAGGTCAGTGACACGCTAACAAAGTCAAAGTTGTTCTCCTGCAATGTATAAAGCAATGCTAATAATTCAATCAAACTCAGAGAAGATACTTCTCCCTCACTTACCTTCGAACATACAGCCTTGTGTTTGTTGATTTGTCCACATTTAGCCATACTTGCGGTCTTCCGCGAGCCTTAATCCATCATAGACACTTCGTCAACTGTGTTTTAGGCTTTGGAAAATGAACCAACCGGGCCCCTTGTAACCTAGCCGGATATCAGAACTGCACGTCCCTCAAGTGCATCTGAGGACCATTTTCTTCGTAACATTAACTTTTCCAAGCGCACGCTACTGACAACTAGCATTGCTTGTGGGACAATATGGCGGCAGGGGCGTGTCAAGACAATACGGCTATCTGATTGGCTATTATTGTACGAGTGATTGACAGGTCAGAAAGGTCTATCGGCTTGACAGTAAAGAAACAGCTGATGAAATCTTTACTATATTACTTGTCTGGTGGGGAATGCTGGACTTTGAAACAAAGTGACACCCAGAAGATCGACAGAGGCCTCTGGGATGTGACCACGGCAGAGAAGGCTGCAGGCCAGGTGTCGGGACAAAAACCGAAATGCTTGGCCGAGCATGGGGGGGGAGGGGGGGGGGACGAGCTGGATTGATGATGACAGGATGCGGCGGGATGAATTTGGCTGGAGAGTACGCCGGCATCATTCAAATTTACATCATCGGTCAGCGAATTATTTACTAAAAAATATTTCTCTTTAGATCAATGTGACGTATAGTGACAAGCCCGACACTTAAATGCTCTTCAGCAAAAGGTCCAATTCATGTACTGTATGCGACCACCTGTTGCCATTTGTACATTATAGCTTTGTGCTCAACAAAGATTTAACACTAATTTGAAAAAAAGCTAATTATTGCAATTATGCACTTTCTGTCATTTTGTGTGACGATGTGCAGTCAATATATATTTTTCTGTCAAATATGAGGCTTGGCTCAATAACTGTAAAACATTTTAGGCTACGCCTCAGCACTTTTTCAAAAAAAATATTTTATGCAAGTATAAACAGTTTAGGTCTGACCAGATATTTTGTGGACTGTACTGCGATGGACCCATCCTTGCGTTTATTTGTCCGCATAAGAGGCAGAACCTTCTGGTCCTGACACTCACGCATTCAAATCCCGTCCACGTCAAGACGGGTGCGCACAATCGCTGTCGTTTAGTCAAGATAGTCGGAGTTCACCTGTCTGGAGCCCCCCCAAGTTGACTCATTTGACAGAAAATGAAGAATTAAAAAAAAAAAAAAAAAATGATCACACAGGCCCAGAGCGTCTGCGCGGCGGTGCTTTCACAACTCAGTGGACACCCTAATTGCTTTGAAATACAATTTGGGCTCGGCCTTTGTTGGGTGTTTTTGGAGGTATGAAGTGCTTCGGTGCACACTGGAAATTGAGTTATAAATTACCCGGCTGAAATAGACACGTACGCCGAATGCTCAATATCTAAATGTTAGATCCTCCCCTCGCCGTCTACGGATGCAGATCTACGCGGGGAACGGCGCCACTTGCCGCATCGGAACGAGCGCTCGTGTTTGTTTTCACGCTGATAAGGTTAAGCTGAAACACGTTGCGCTCGTGGCCCGAACAATAAAACAAAATATTTGTTTACTGGAGTGCGGCCCTTTGTCGTGTGTATACATCTCAGGGTATGTGTGCGAAGTCACTGACAGCTTCATCGCGACTTGTGCGCACGCCCGGGGAGAGATGCGGGCCCGGTTTACTGCCGGGCTGGTCCACATCAGTCCAGCTGTTGATAGGAGGGGTGGTGAATCCTGTCGCCTTTAATGAGCCTTCCCTTATGTCATCAGCATTCAATTTACAGGGCTGTCCGCTACCTCTGGCCTTCATTTCCTCCCACACGCTTTCGGGCTGTCGTGTTCCTTGCACATGATTTCCTGCAATCGGGTGTTATAGTAATTAATTTGCCGTCGTCGCCCACCTGGAAAGCTGTCAAAAACGGGGGACCTCATCTTCCTTCGGTCGCCGGCCCGAAGGCAAACGCGGATGCAGAACAGACAACGTTAGAAAAATGCAGAACGCGTACACATCTTGCGCTCGTATCTCTAATAGAGTCATTTAAAGCTGGATCAAGACTTGTGAAATTTGTGCTATCTGCGCACACATGGAGTACACTACAGTATTAGTTAGGAGTCTTTGGTGATAGAGGCTACAAAAATAGATCAGCGCTACGTTAATCCAAACATTTTGATCAAAAGCTTAAATTGATGACAGTCATACAATAACCAATGTTGAGAGTGGAAATGCCAGCTTTGCTCAAATGATGTTTATACTCCCTCTACTGGGCTGCATTGTGCACAGCTCATGTCAGCAGGCTGCATGAAATCATCTTTCTCAGACTTTTTTTTTTTCAAAAACAGTTTATTCATCCTTTAAACAGAGCATAAAAGTACTCGTGGGTTTTTCCCCTCTAAAACAAAACCTCTGCAATTACCAAGAAAAAAAAAAAATAACCAACTAACTTGCGCTGATAAAAATATACATAGGATACAATTAAGAATTAATAAATTTAGATTTACTGTACATTCCTTAAAAAACAAAATATTCTTTTAGTACAAACTCAAATAACTGCCATTACTGTACCTAGCCTGTTATATATATATATTTTTTTAAATAAGCATGTTATATAACAGGGGGAGGGGGGTGGATTTTTGGAGGCCGCTGAAGGAATTGACATGTCCACCGGTGTTGAAGCTCAAAGGTTCACAGAGTTGTTTTGTGGGCGACTGAATCGCAACTGCACAGTTCGGCATCTCTGTCGGACGACTCCAAGTTGAGGGAACTTCCGTGAATGGTGCTGTCCACACTTAAGCCCAAGCCCGACGAAGAGAAGCTGTTCGGAGACGTTTAAAAATCAGTGCGGTAACGTTTTGAGGCTGCGAATACAACAGGGTGGCCCCAAAAATCACTACATTCTTCCCTTTACATTTAGTTTCAGGTGTCATTCAAACAGATGAGAGGCCATGAGAGTTGCTCAAATTCCTGAATGATAGCCTCATGTCTGCCTGAATGAAATGTGAAACAAAATAAGGGGAAGAAAAAGGTGAAACGTGACCTTTGGGCCAACCTGTGCAATCTTACCTCTCACAGTCGGAGTCACATGAGTCTTTATCTTCCAACGTGGTGACGTAGCCGCCGTCGAAGCACTGGATGGCTTCAGCCACCGTGTACCTGGTCTTGCCGAGAGCACACTTCTGCATCCTTTTAGTGCTGAGCTTAGACTGAAGGAACAGGTGGAGTCGACTGTCTGACAACAACAACGGCATGTGAAGGACACTAGAAGGAAACGAAACGCAGTTAAAATGTCATCCGCCGCACGTGGAACAGACTTGAGGCTAAACTCACATTTCTAAAAACCTCTGCAGACCCTTCATCCTTTGTCTGAGCTGCTCTGCGTTTCTCATGCTGAAGAAAGGGTTCCAGGGCGGCAATTTGGGGATGTCTCTACAGGAAGACGGGAGCAGAATCCACTTATTTCCCGCGGACCCCGCCCCAACTATCACTTATATCTAATCAGAGACCCGAGAACCCACATGATTAAAGCGTTTTGTTCCAGACAACGTCGGAGCCAAACAAATTCCCTGTAACGTCGTCGCACTATTGACGCTTTCTTGCGAAAACACATGCTATTCGTCTGCGAGAGAGAACAACATTAAAAAACATGGAAGGGGGGGGGGGACGGACGACAAAAAACTGCTTAGGCTGTGACGCTACTCACGTGTAGACAGATTTCATAATCAACATGCGTGTGCCAGAGGTCACGTTTTTGGAGCCTCGGGTTTCCGACAAAGACGCTGATGAACTCCTGAAAATGTTGGAATAAATAACGGCTCCCAACGGGATCACCATAGAATAGTCGTTTGTTAATGCTGTGGATACTTACAGTTTTAGCAAGATTCTCAAACATGCGGTCCATGGTGGAATCCTGCAAGACGACAACACAGAAATATATTCACAACATAAAGGAAACTAGGAAATTATGCCTGGCAATAAAAACGGTGTGATGCAACTTAAACTGCAATAACGAGATATTTCTCCCCATAGAGCCCAGGTGTTAAACTCAAGGCCCGGGGGCCAGATCTGGCCCACAAAGACATATGTGTATCAACTTCATGATTTTTGTTCAAATATTTCAAATTGCCTGATCATATATGATAACGGTGAGTTATTGCAAGGATGTGTGTCACAAAACAATAGTTGAAAAAACCATTACCCTTGATTTCTGATTCCCAAACTAGTTCATAAATTTCATGTGTAAATATCCATCCATTCATTCATTCATTTTCTGCACCGCTTATCCTCACGAGGATCGAAGGAGTGCTGGAGCCAATCCCAGCTGACATTAGGCAGGAGGCAGGGTAAACCCCTGAACTGGTTGCCAGCCAATCGCAGGGCACATGGACACAGTCAACAGTCGGGCTCACAATCACACCTAGGGGCAATTTAGAGTGTCCAATTAATGTTGCATGTTTTTGGGATGTGGGAGGAAACCGGAGTGCCCGGGGGAAACCCACACAGGCACGGGGAGAACATGCAAACTCCACACAGGCGGGTCCGGGATTGAGTCCGGGACCTCAGAACTGTGAGCCCAACGCTTTACCAGCTTGCATTTTTTTAGTCCAACCAGATTGGTGAATAAGAGCAAAATTTGTACCAAATCCGCCACTGATCAAAATATCGGCTGGTTATTGGCATTCCACGATTATTCCGTGTCCTTTAGGAAGTGATTTAAACAGCTGAGGTAGTTACAAAGCTTAAGGACCCAGGAAGTGCACCTTTCAGCTTATATAAGCAAATTTTCAAAAAGGGCACAGGAGGAGAATTTTAGCTCACAACACCAAAACAGGATTAGACACAAAGCCTCTTTTGCACACAATCAGCACTAATGCAGGCCAAGCAGCAGAATAAATGCAGCTACTATACTGCAACGTTTTCAAGTGGGGGAGAGAGGAAAAAAAAAAATGTAATTCCGCTGAAAGAGAAAAGGTCTTGCACGCAGCAATGGACATCCAAACGTGACGCTTAAGCTCGGGTATAATTCCATGTGAGACTTTTGGGGTTTTTCCTGACATTAATGAGCAAAAACATCTGGGACCAGAGTCCAAGCACAATCAATTGAGTGCAGAAAATGCTGTGACAGAAACGACCAACAAAATATCTCTTGTGGGTGTTTCGAGGTGATAACCAACAATGAATAACTAGTTTGGCAATCAAAAGTCAATAAAAAGTTTGTTCAACTTATTATAAAATGGATTAGTAACAAGAGCAAAAAAAGTTGGCTATGTCTCACAGGTATTAGTGCAGACAACTTGCTACTTTAGGACAAAAAAAAAAAATATATATATATATATATTTTTACAAGCGCTATGGATAGGATTCCAATTACGCCATCTTGTGTGTCACCACCACCTTTAGACCAATCGGATAAATTAACGATAGAAAAAAATTCACGCTTCACCTATCACCTGTGTTCTTTGACCGCCATGACACACAAGATGGCATAATTGGAAACCTATCCAATGACAGTAGATTCACAATTTACTTAAGCAGGCCACATAAAATGAGTGGCCCAACTAGCCCCCGGGCCTTGAGTTTGACACCTTTAAATCAAAACTGCAGTCAAAATGGAAACTGGCAATCTCTCACTTTTTACTGCATTAAACCTCTGCTGAATGTTGAAGATGCGTGCAAATACGCTTCAAATCGGAGGAAAACATTACGTCATATTTCAGTACATTGACAAAATTTACCAAGACCCAGTCTGGACAATGTTTAACTACAAAAATAAATAAATATATACACAGACACAAAAGGAAAAAAAAAAAACAGGTGGGCACACACAATTGAAAAAAGAAAAATATTTGAATTATATTAATTTTTTTGAAAGACTGAATACAATTGAACGTCAACATAAAGTAAAGTAAATCTTAAAAAAAAAAAAAAAAAAAAAGTTTTTTTAAATAATGGGGGTTGGATTGCACTTTTTCCAACCAGACACATTATGTTTACAAACTTATTACTGGAATTCCATGCAGTGCCTACCTTTTTCTCGTCAACTCTATTCAAGCAGTTCCAATGCGTGCTTGAAAACAGATTCAATCTCGCGTGCACCGAATCAAACAATCATTACAACCTCTCCAAGTTCCTTGTTCAGACCTCTTCGACACACAAGGTAGTGGATTTAAAAAAAAAAAAAAAAAAAAAAAAAAAAAAGCAAAAGCAACACAGGATAAAGAACGTAAAAAAAAAAAAAAAAGTAGTAATCACTACTAAAAGTGTTAGTGTTGGTCCACACACACGAAAAAAAGGCTCACGAATGTCGTGCGCGTGCACACCTGTGCTGCTCCTGCGGGTCACTGGGAGGAGATTAGATGATCGTTAAATGAACCCACCTGGGCAGGCCAGGGGGGCGGGGACTGTGGCCGCACCAAACAATGCAAATCAAAACATTTTTGAACCTCAGCCTAAATATCCAATTGTTGGAAATTGATTGGAGCAAAAAAGGATTGAAGGTCCTTCTGCTTATCAAATGCATTAAATTCATTAAAATTAATAAAGTTTAAAAAAAAAAACATTGACTTGGACGGAACCAAATGCACTGAAATTGTAAACATCACGATGAAATAGGGCTGGGCGGTGGGCGCGGTGGACCTCTGCAGATCACAGAAACGTGATCACAATGTCACTTCCATACATTTCCCGAGCCGCTTATCCTCACAAGGGTTGCGGGACAGGATGAAATTTAAAATAAATAACCAGATGATGTGGAAGGAAATCAGTGCCACCAGGATTTGAATTTGAAATGTAAAGTGATCACATTTTCAATAGTTGCTACGATTCGCTGTCTAAAATTCACCGTCCGTGTCACTAGCCAATCCAGTTACGCTTTCTTAGTGTGTGATGTCGTGTGACTAAGAAAGCGTAACCACGATTGGTTGGCTCTTTGGTTCTGACCTGAACTTCCATAAGATTATGTTGAGAATTGAAACAGAACTCACCAACATGAAATTCCACTCCAAGATCGTTGAGGAAAAAAAGCACAAAAACAATTTTTTTCTAGAGTTTCATGATTCAATAGAAAAAAATATGATATTTGTTCATGTGAAGGTAGACCCCAAAAGAGCACTCACTTGTCCTGTGCTATACATTGTACTGTCTGGTCTGTCTGTACCCATCCACGCAAAAATATTTACCACTCCTTCAAATTATTAATGTAATGTTATGGAGTAAAGAGCCAATAAAAGAAATCAGGAATGTCATATAAAATACTAAATCAGTGATAATACATTTAGTTCTGAACTTCATTTTCAATTTAGTGCAACATAGTGCTCCATCAATGAGCAAAATAATTGTATTCTTTAACGATAACGTACCATTGATGCTTATCAGCTTCTCATAATCAACACTTTACTGACGCTGTCCAATAATATTAAAAGGATAAACGCACTCACCAATGCTGGCCTAACCATTCAAATATAAATGTCCAGCGTGTCCAACCAAGGACAGCAAAGTCAACTGAAGTAGTTTTCAAACGCCAAGCCTTGAAATTTGCATACAGTGGGGTCTTTGTGGTGGGTGGAGTCCTGGGCTTTTGAAATATTTATAAGTGTTATGGCGCAATTTACCAAAGAGCAAACAAATTGCATAATACAGACAGGTGTTTACATTATTCTGATCCTATCTTGTAGCATAATAACCACAATTATTCCAAATACCATTCAGTATGACACAATGAGCATGTATAACCCCCCCTCCCAAAAAAAAAAAAAAATGTAGAAGCATAACCAGACTACATAATAAATGTGATACATGGTTTAGTATAGCTCTCCATTCATGTCTGCATATTATCATGCATGATCTGAAGATATTTGCATACAAGTGATGACAGTGATGTATTGATCAGTCTTGACTTAATCAAGACACACTATTTATTTTATGCAAATGTTTACTTGCACTTCCCTATCCAAAATACAGATATGGTGGCCAAATTGTATGAATTTCTCACATGATGCATTTCCCATTGAAGACCAAAGTAAACACTATTACTGTACATAAGTACAGTACAGGTAGATTTAAAAAAAATGTTTTTCAACCTACATTTGAAAATATGGGTTGTACTTTCTGTAAAACAATTAATTTTCAGGTTATTAGCCAATTTGTTCATATTTCAAAGGCTCTTAAAACTACTCCCAAAAATTCAAAAAAGTGCATGAGTCTCAATAACTTTTTTTTTAAAAACTATAAGGACCTCATTTTAGTTTCAAACCTTCAGAATTATATTAAAGTGGGCAGTTAACACAGAATTCTGTATTTGAGTTGGAATTTGGTCAAAAAACTTTATTTCAATGAAGGCAATATTTACACACAAAAGAAAAAAAACAAACCCCAAAACACTAGGATGGGAAAAAAAAAACAGGAGCAAAGGGGGAAAAAAAAAAAATTCATATGAAACTCTGCCTTCCATTGAAATTGTGAGAACAATTTTGGTTAAATGGCATATTACGCGTGTAACAATACACGATTCTGGGATGGGGCTGTGCAGGCAGTGTGTGATTCAGGTTCCACAAACTATTATTAAAATGACTCTTTCATAACATATCATATGGAACATTTTTAGCTCTCCTACGCAGCTGGGCTATGCGAGTGGTACATTTTCAAGACTGAACCAAAAAAAAAACAAAAACAAAAACAAAACAAAAAAAAAACCATCACCCCCCCCCCCCCCCACAACAGCTAAAACTAGAAGGCCAGGCCAACGGAGGAGAGTCAGTCCTGAGGAAAAAAAGGGTATGGGTGGCTTGAGGAGGCGCCGGGCCCAGACGCCGACAACTACTGAGCTTCATCCTCCGGACACGAGTGCCATGTTAGCCTCTCCTCATAGAAAGCAATGACCACTTGAGGGCACTTGGTGTTGGCCTCTCGGGCCGGGACCAGGTCCGCTTCGTCAGAGTCTTTCCTGCAGCGGAAAACGGACAATTTACAACAATTAGCGTTCTGGTCGCCAAGATGCTCAAATACAACTATAATACTGCTACTACAATGCATATTGCAATGTGGACGGCTGGTACGCTTCATCCTAGTAAAAGGTACATTTTGTATTTTATTTTAAGCGCCGCAACATACGTTGCGTATTTGGGATAAACGAGAAAAAAAAGAAGGCAGGAGACTTAAAATTG
Source organism: Syngnathoides biaculeatus (assembly GCF_019802595.1). Classification (NCBI taxonomy): domain Eukaryota; kingdom Metazoa; phylum Chordata; class Actinopteri; order Syngnathiformes; family Syngnathidae; genus Syngnathoides; species Syngnathoides biaculeatus. Next base: position 8,608,883 of record NC_084640.1, on the reverse strand, counting down.
TGATAAATCCTGCAAGTTAATAGAGCAGATTATATTTAGGTATGGATGAAAAAGAAAAAATACTATCACATTGTGTAGTTGTATGCAGGTACATAGAGTGGTCAACAACAAAAAAAAAGTATATACATATCAATACGATATTCAATGTCTTATGTTAAACATTTATATTTATTACAGTAATGTGCGCCCCCAACCTGAACTCTATGTTCTCCTTGCATTTTACGATCGTTAACTTAGCATGCTTGTTGCTACTGCACTAAAGATCAGAAACGACTGCCCGTGAGTTTGTTTTAACTTAAAGCAAGACCAAAAAAAAAAAAAAAAAAAAAGTCGACTACAACTGCTAGCTGTGCAGCTGCTTTTAAAAGAAATGTGTCATCACTCGCCCCGATGACGACGCCAACACGGCTTTTGAAGGCTTGGAGGATAAATTTCACTACACACACACACAAACGTTTAAAGACAAATATTTAATAAAAAAAAAATGTGTAAGTCAAAAAGTGTAAAATATTCAAGACTATAATATGTTATCATCAACAGTATTAATAAAATGTTATGCCATGATTGAGCATTTATTTTAGTTGGTTGAGGGATTCTGTCCTGACAATTAAAGGGACCAGGACAAGCGTGTCCTGTCCCGAGATTACATTACGGCTACATCAGCACGTGCACAATGATTATTATTAATAATTGTTGTACAGACACCTTTTTGAAAAACAATCCAGAAAATTTCCAATATTTTGAGCATATGGGTAGCAGAAAATTGGTGGTGCGCATTGTACATTGGTCGAACGGTTTTCCCGATATATATATTTTTTAGATCAACTTTGGGGGTGCGCATTATACTCGAGAAATTACAGTAGTTCTCCACAACGCACAACTACTTGTACAATTACAATCAGGTGATTAATGTAGACAAAAACACGGTTCCAGCAGATGTGTTTGTAAAATTATAATCGCGCAACTGTTTACAGTCCATGTACAGCACAATGAGTTACCTTGTGTATGAAATGTAGTATCAATAAAGCGGTCGGCGCCTCGCCTTGAGCCAACCCTCCATAGTAGATAACGTGAAGAGATTAGCTCGCATCACTTTATTACATAAACTACAATGTGGTCCCGAGGACAGTTTGAACCACTTGAAACATGCTTGCTATTAATACTGATAAAGTATTAAAACTTGCAGTTCGCTTCATAAGAGAAACTGCTGAGGCTCTCCACTTTGTTTTTGAACGTCAAAAATATTCAACAAAATACCAACATTACAATGAATGAAATTTTCTTAAACCTTAAACTATAGAAAACTTCAGGAAGCTTTTAATTTGTGAAAGTCTTCATTTAACTTTGTAAGACGCCACTGAGCCTGGAAGCTCCTGGCACTTTTTTGTTAGAATTTTAAAAGATGCCTATTTTCTAACATAAAAAAAAAAAAAAATGTGCTTATTAATAGTCCATCTCAAATGTGCATCAAGGAAATGTTATTGTGACATTTGGATCTTGACCATCGTACAGCCTACCAGAGAGCGCACCAACTTGTCGTCGGGAGACCCGGGGCCCATTTTGCGACGCGAACGTTGGCCACGGTTTTCGCTTGCGTCACCGCAGCATCCTGTTTCGGCAGTTTTGTTTCAGTATTTCGTCCCAAAGCTGAAAACGCACTTCTTGGCCCATTTGGTGCCACGGGTTTTCGGCGACCCGCTTCCTTAACACATCCCTAATTATAAAAGCTCAAAATGAATCGTGTTTGATTTTGGTGATGACAAATGCGGACTCAATGTTAGAGTTACAGATGGCTAGATTTTATTTTAGTTTCTTAAAATTCTACAACAATGATATTTATTTTTTTTTTTTTTTACACATCAAATACCGATCACGTTACTCACCATTTCATCAAGAACATCAACTCCCCGCTGCTGTCAGTTGCTCCGATGATCCTTTCTGGATCGAGATTTCTCGCAAACCCTCTGGGTTTCTCGGGCTGTAAATGCAGATTCTTATAGTATGTCATAGTAGAGTATATTCCACGTATAAAGAAAAAGATTAAAGATATTTGCGCTGCTTGTTCTTTGTTGATTTCATGTTATATTGCTACTATGATGTCATGTACTAGACTACACTGTCCTACGTCATAACTCAACTACACAGTGGCACCCAAAATTAGGAGAATTTAAAGAAGAGGCAGTTATAAGAGTGATCGCGAATACAGCAAATTTACCACACCTGCTCCCCAATTACATTAAAAAAAAAAAAAAAAACAAAAAAAAAAAACCCTAACACGTAGTCACATGACACCAAGGAGGGGAAAATGGCCGATTGAGCCCAGTTTGGCCATTTTCACATTAAGGCGAACTCAGTTTTGGCACCATTGATTTAAACAGTAGCTTTGTATCAAGTTTGTATTAGGATGCATAAAATTTGCAGTTATAAAAGCTGCACTTAAGCATGTTAAACTATCATAGTGTAGTTTCTCCAATGAAAATATTTAAAAAAAAAAAAAGTGCATAGTGGACTCAGTTTTGTCAGATTCAACTTCAAAATCACGAGGGACTTTGGGTGTTATCTTGCAGACTTCTGACTACTCACCGTATCTTTCTTCTTTGCATCCATTTCAGAATCGTCCGAGGGTGCCTTTCGTTTCAGAGAAGCCGGTTTCTCCTTAATGTTCTTCTGGGCTTCAAGAAAAGCGTTGATGAGCTCCGGACAGTCCAAGTTCTCCTCCGGCTCCCAGGTGTTGTCAGCTCTGGATGAGCAAAAGTGATTTTTTTTTTTTTTTTAATTTTTTTTCAAAATGAAAAGAATAACTATCATCATACCAATACAGTGAAATATACTCATTTACAACTACTAAAAACCGAATTGAGAGCAAACGTGCAGGGTCTTCATGCAACTACAAAAGTAAATGGACAACCCTGTAAGAGGGAAGCCCTTTGACCGCAGCAGGGGTGGGGGGGGAACGAGGGGGTCTGTCCCACGGCAACTCACTCTGTAAATCCTTTCCACTTGAGGAAGAACTCCACCTTCCCATTCACAATACGCTGGTCCAGAACTTTTTCCACCACAAATTCCTCAGGTTCCTCTTGTGTGCCCTGCCCCCCCTCCTGTGAATCCTTCCTACCCTTGGTATTCTGCTTCTTCCCCATGCTGTGCTCTATTAAAAAGAGATAATACACAATAAAACTTCAAGTGTTAACACGTTTACACTTAAATAAAATCAGGCTGAATAACCAGAGAAAAGGGTGTTAGTCTAGACCAGCTTATCCTACAGAACCCTGAGATAATGGAAGCCTGCATCACAAGACTACGGCCCAACACGTCCGTTTTGCACAAGGAACAACTTTCTACAAGAAAGGTGGTCTTGAGATAACTGTTACATCGTAATAGAAGACCCAAAGTTTGTTGATATTAAATCTTTATCGTTGGGGGTGGGGTGGGGTGGGGGGAATGGTCTATATTGCACTGGGGTGGCGCACTCGACGTTACGTTGACCTAGAACCGAAACAGAACCGACAACGAGTTAGGGCAGAAGTTAACCGGCTCCAAAAAAAAACGCACAAGTGGTCTTATTTCAAAAAAATGGCCGGAGTAAAACCTCAACTTCCGTTAACTAACGCACAAAAATGTACACGCAAGCGCCAACTTGGACGGTTAGAGCAGACTAAAACGCACAAGCCTTGCAATTAGCCTCAAACAACGGACCTTTTTTTTTTTGGATTAAACTCCAGCAATGGAGTAAGGGGTCGCTTCCGTCGTCTTAGCTGCGACAACTTACCTTTTCGGCTCAATTGAAACAACTCGCCTCAGCTTGGACGACGGCTGGTGATGAACACGCGGTCAGCTTCTTTATCCCAAATAGCACAGGCGCCAAAAAAAAAAGCTAGCTTGCTTCTGGCCTTCTACGGAAGCCGGGAAGGGAAAGGGCCAACGCGCGAGTTTTTTTTTTTTAAACTTCCGGGATGCAGTCAACTTTGGAGGTTCTGCAAAAAATGTCCGGAAAACATTTTCGGACCAAAATGAGCGGATACTGTACTATTTTATCACATCTTAGTATAGCAACACAGGAAACGGGACTTAGCAATCACCATAGTACGTACACTATATTCATTGTTTGAAACAAACTGACACAAAGTTTTTTTTTTTTTTTTAACTGTTTTATCTGCCTTGGCTTGGTATAATGCTTCGCATTCACCATATATAGCACAATGTTGTATTATTAATGCAAGAAAGAGACAGGCATTGTTTATATTTTTAATCAGAATCATGTCAGAAAGCATCTTGAATTCCCCAAGCAGAAAGCACACGTTCACATCCAATAACACCATGCAATCAAAAACATCTGCTCAGCAACAATCGACAAGAAAAAAAATTTTTTGGGGGGCGGGGGGGGGGGCATTTACACCAAGTAAGAGTAAACACTTGGTCAAATTATATAAAAAAAAAAAACGCAAGACACTCAGAAATAAAATACAACTACTTTGTGCATTTCTATTGGTATCTTCGTTTAGAAGAGAGAATGCCTCAGAAAACACAGCAATCCCGACTAAATAATTTTCAAATAGTCCGAAACATGATTGTATTTTTTTTAATTGGATGGTTTGGCTGAATTTATGAATATTTTAACAATAATAGACACACAGTTATGAGTGCACTTGGGATATTTTTCAATATTTAACAGTAATGGAGTGATAGTCATGAGTACACTTAGTATCTATTTATATTTTTTTCAAAACTGTTCCCAAATTTAAGCGTGAGGTAGAAAACCTTGCCATATTTCTACATTCATTAATTAGTACAAATTGTTCTTTTTGAACCAATTCATGAGGGATTCAAATTGTGGATCATGTACATAATAAAACCATCCAATGCAACTTAAGGCCTTGTCAGTTTAATCATTGGTATACTGCATGTCATCAAGACATAAGAAAAAAAAACAAGCTCTCCGTTTACTTTAATAAAGCATACACTTCCGAAAATCTGAAACAAAGCTGTAAACTTCAGATACGTAAATTTCCCATTATGCGAATCACTCAAGTGTACAGTTACCATAAAAGAAATAAGACACTGCCATTGACAGTATTTGATGCATGTAAGCATTTCTTCGACTTCAAATTGCTTTAATAAATACAGCCTTTGACCACGCGTTTGTATCGTCCATATACTGACAGGATGCGTTAAAAAAAACAAGACTTCACTATAATCTTTTGCTGGCTGGCCATGCTGATGCGTAAACATGCCTGATCTCCGACGTTTCTGTCAGATAACGGGCAGCATTTATTTGTGATCCGTTTTGAAGTTTTGCAGGCACGGAAAGCGAGGGGTTGCATTACATACAGTCCCGGAAACTTTCAACCCCCCCATGTGTTCGTCTCAAAGAAGCAAAGGATGTCCAGTGTGTAAGCGACATTTCCCACCCCACCCCCTACAAGTCATTTTTATTTTCTTTTGAATTGACTCTTTTTGAGAGTTTCTCCTTTGTCGGCAGCTTTTAGCCGTTTTCGACTCCCGACAGCAGTGGTTCAACTCACACGCACGCAGACCTGGGTAAGGAGATCCCGCAGCCAGAGAAAGGCAAGAAAGTTCAGCTTTAAGTTGGAAGAAAGAAGTACTGCATCACTGCTTTTTCCCCTTCTTCCTTTTGTCCGTCTTACTGCTGTTCGATGTGGAGACGGCGGGCCTTCTTACAGGCTGGACCACCACCCTCCCGTTGGCCCCGCACTGCAGGGTGAATCGGTCCGGGTTCAGGGGCTGTCCCGAGTCATCTCTCAGGCGAGCAAGGACATCTCTGGTGAGCTGCTGTATCTGCTGTCCGACGGCCCCCATCGTCTTAGCCGTGACCTGTTTCTCCCTCAGCAGCCGGTCTCTTTGAGCGTGGAGCCGGTCCACCTCCTCCTGGAGCCCCGAGATGGCGTCGAGTTTGCGCTTGCGGCAGTTCTGCGCAGCCAGCTTGTTCTTCCCCCGCCGCCGGATGTCCCTGAGCAGCGTCACCTGCTCGGGGGAGAACCCGTGCCCGTCGACGATCTCCAGGAACTCCTCCACGGGCATGTTGACGATGTGCAGGACGGAAAACGGGATGCACATGGCGCGGGCGCGCAGCTCGTCCCGACTCAGCTCCCGCTCCTCTAAACTGGGCCCCTCATCTTCGCTGAGGGGCTCCTCCTTGATGCCTTTGCGGGGGAGAGTGACCAGTGGTGGGCTGAAGAAGGCGGGAGATGAGTAGCTGTGGTCGTGCCACACACTCTCACTGAGATCCACATGGGGGAACATGGCGGCATGGTCTACGACACCTTTGGAGGAGAGGGACTCCACCTCACTGCTGTAACCCGTGGCGCCGCACTCATCTTCACAGTACGAACTAGACGATGAAGACATTTCGGACGAGTCTGCAGAAGCAAAGGTTTAATTTTAGTGACTAGTTCTTGCAACGAACCTTGGTTTACATCAAGCAGTATACATCAGTTTTGTACTGTAAATTTTAAAAAATCTGCTCCAACAACTGGGGGCATTTCAAAGCTTAAAAAAAAAAAAAGGAAAAAAAGTGTACCTAGTGAACAGTACACCTGCACATACATGTTCAAGTCGCTACTTCACCAATTTAACATTTTGCAGGGGTGGTCCGGAACATGACTTTCACAATAAACGAAGGATTTCTCTATTTATATGATGAGCAATGTTCCCTCTAATTTTTGACCTTGAGCGCCCCCTTGGACCGTTGTGAGCAACAACGGACGTATGCACTGTGGTCAATCAGTGTCATCCAAAGAAGTTACATGGCTCATTAAAAGGTTCACATTACGTTCCCATCAGAACATTTTAAGAACAATTTGGTGTTTTTGCAAACTTACACTGAAAAAAAAATACATTGCTAACCAAACCAAGCCAACTATGAACTATAAATTTGAAAGGTTGCTTTCAACTTTGTTACATTTTTTTTTAACCCAGGATGATATCCCCATCTGTTTTTCTTGGTGTAAAACTGAATTATTGCTTGCAGAATATCTTTCACAATGCCTGTTGAAAGCTGATTGATGCTCCCAAATAGTTTTAGGGTTCATTTTATGTTGCCTCCTATATTTATAATACAGAATTCGCTTTTTGTGCAACATATTGTCTGTGTTTTCATCCTCGATCAGGCTGTGCCAAGGTGGAATTTTAACATTAGACACCAATTGTAATTACCCCTTTAAGAGCGGAGGGGGCGGAGTCAAGTAAACCAGGAAGTAGAGTGTGTGGCCCGGCAGCAGCTTGTTGTGAGTGGCAGTGTGGTGCCGTGATTTAAAAAAAATAATAATAATAAATAAAATAGGGTCAGACTGTAGTTCACTGTGCTTGATCTCTTTTCATCTGCACTGAGAGTGTGTGACAAGTGTGCAAATGCGCAGTTGCGCAGCTTAGAGGGAACAGTGATGATGAGGACTGTGGTCCTTGACCTGCTCAATATATAAATTGCCTTGAGGTAAGGTCTGTTGTGACTTGGCGGTGGTGCTATCTAAAAGTTTTGCATATCGACATTCGAGTATCCTAGTCAGTTAAATCATTGTTAATGAGAAATAACATGATCAATGTTGTCACATAGCTTTTCAATTGTTAGTCATACAGTATGTGTCAAAAAATTAGAACACGGGAAAGTCCATTTATTTCAGTAATTTGTTTCAAAAAGTGAAACTAGTATGTTGTATGAGTTCACCACACACAAAAGTGAAATATTTCAAGCTTTTGTTTGAATTTTGTAATAATGCCACACTATCATGGGGCAAATTCAGTCAAGGAAATCTCCACTAATGGCCGGGTATCAAAGGCACGACCTGCCAATGATGGACGACGCCAGGGCAAACCAAACTGAAATGTGTCTCAAGAATGGACTGATTAGGTAAGAAAGAAAGAACAACCAACCTGGGGAGACTGGACCTCCAAAGCTGCTCTCCAAAGAGAGACCAGAGTCAGAGTCTAAATCCTCAAGAACCTGTGGGTTCATGCCGCCCAAAGATCCCATCAGATGAGAATCGATGGACTCCAATCCCTCCAAACCCAGTTGATTGATCTGGTCAAAGACTGCCTCATCCAGGCAGTCACCCAGCACACCTTGCAATGACGTGCCGCCGTTTAAGTTACACACTGAGGCAAAAGGGAGCGCAGCAAGGCCGAGGGCCATGCCCGGTGAAGCGTCTGAGACGGTGGAATCCGTGGACTCCTGTCGGAACAAAGACCTCTCCTGCATGACATCGAATGCTCCGCCGCTTGTCACCATGGCATCCAGCAAAGTGGCATCCAGGCTGATGCCGCTACCGCCGTCGATGTCCAGGTCTGACAGGCGCTCAGTAACAAGAGAGTCCAAGTCCTGCAAAAGGGAGCGTGTTGCGACTTACTAAATACCTCAAAGCCATTTGCAAAAGTAGGAGAAAGCGTGACAAGACAGTACCACTTACGTCAAGGTTAGTGACGGGCATTGACAGGAAACTGGTCCAGTGCTGGTCAAAGTCAGCCGTAGGAGGTGGCTGACATGGTGGCTCACACAGCGCAGTGAAGCCGTCAAGCACACTCTGCAAACAGATAACAAATCAAGGTTAACCATGCTTAGCAGGAATGAATTCTTGAATCCCGCAATTACATTCCAAAGCTACAAATAAAATACTACCATCATATTTGTGGTTGCCATTCTCCTTTCTTTCTGTTGACAGCATACACATATGCGAAAAGTTAAAAAAAAACCAAAAACTGTCCTTTAAAGAGAATTGTAATAGGATCCCCATTATACTAAATAAACAGTACTCTTACTTGAGTACATTTTCACATTCATCTCCCTAATAAAAAAAACACAATATGAAGTCTTTCACCAGGTACTCAGTACTTGTAGTTTGTCCATTGATTACTTCATTATTTGGAGGACTACTTTTTACATTTACTTGAGTCACATTATCCTAAACAAAAAATTCTCTTGAGTAAAAAATTTGGCTACTCTACCTCTTATACTACACCACTGAAATGAATGGTATAATATATATTTTAACTGTAAAGGTAGCTCCGCAGTGTTTTTCTTGTTATAACAGTGTAACTACAACACAACGCTAAACAAGGCAGGACAGAATAAAAAAGTAACACTGCAACTTGCAACACTAATAATCACCAGTGTTTGTTTTTTTTCAGTTAAAATACTGGCACAGTTGATAAAGGTTTATGTTCCAGATATATAAAAAGAAACTGTTTTTTTCAATTTTCATTATATTCTAAGACACGTGTCAAACACAAAGCCCGGGGGCTAGACCTGGCCCGCCGCATGATTTTACGTGGCCCACAAAGGCAAATCATGCGTGTTAATGTCCATGATTCTTGTTAAAAGCTGTAGCAAAAATGTAAATAGTCATATCATGAATGTTGCGTTATTGCAAGCATTTTTGTGTTGATAGTTGAAAAACCCATTAATCTTGATTTCTGATTCCAAAACTAGCTAATAAATTTCATGTGTAAATATGATGAGGTTTATGGTTTCACAGTCATAACAGCACTCTGAGGGAAACCAGAACGACAATGTGGCCCGCGACAAAAATGAGTTTGACACCCCTGTTCTATGGGAAAATCTGATTAGGGAGGCGACTGTGTTAAATGTTCAGTTTCAGCGGATAGCACAGTTGGAATTACCGCTTCCATGAAAAATGGAGAGTACGGAAAAGGCCCATACCTCTTGTTCCAGAGTGGAACTGAGTGCCAGTTGAGTGACTGGAGCAGATTCGTTGTCCTCTTCAACATCATCATCATCCTCCTCCTCCTGGCGGGGCACAGATGGTGAGAAGTGTAGATTAGGAAAAGGAGAGATTAAAAGGATTCAAAATACACCATCAGTGTCAGCCAAACTGAATATTTGCTCGGCATATTGGTTCTGTCAAAGTTTTTTTTTTTTTTTTTTTTTGCAAATTAAAGGAATGATGACACCGAGATGTGGGCTTTAATGAGCAGCTGTTGTAATACCAGCTGGAACTGACACCCAACTTCACTTTTAGGGTTTAAAAACTGCAGATGGGCCCTTTGGGATGAATTAGAAATCTGTAAGCAACTGTGTTTGCGCATAAAAGGGAGGATTAAGATCTTTTTTATAACTACACAAAAGTTTTTAGAACGTACTCATGAACAAAAACTAAATTCGCAGAAAACGACCATAGAATATTATCTCCAACTATTATTTCCTGGGCCGACGTGATAAGGTCTAGTTTGTTGGTAAAGACTATCTATGTTACTGTACAGTTAATGATAGAGTTTAAGGTGAAATGAATGACTCTTCATAACCGGGCTATGTCTGAACACGTTAAATAGAAGACTTCTGTGAATGGAGATTCACTTTTGTTGCTGTCAAATATCACAAATGGAAAAAAATAACAATAAGTTGGGTGGGACAAGGGCAACCTCAGTGTATAAAACTGGTGTAAGGAGACAGGGTGGAGGTCTTAACCCCTCGTCTCCGCCTCCCAAAGCCCACAGCTGTCAGTTTAGTCTGGAGAAAGGAGATAGGGTTACGCAACCGGCGGCATCAACTGCCCTCGGGGCAAAACAAAATTTATCAAGCAGCTTCTTGTACTCTACTTTGGATCAATCAGATCGATTCATATGGAAGACAGGAAGATTCGGATATGTGGAAAAAGCAGAATGATTTCATGTCACAACAGCTGCATCTGATATTGTTTGGTCAAGCAATTGCTACGTTCAAGAGGGTTTTGGTCATAGAGTTACCGTATTTTCCGCACTACAAGCTGCACCTTCAATGACTGGCCCATTTTAAAACTTTTTTCATACATAAGGCGCGCCCGATTATAACGCTCACTGTCTACTTTTGAAAAAATTAAAAGCTCTTGGGTGCGCCTTATAGTGTGGAAAATACAGTAATTGAAATGTTAGGGGTTTGCTGAGTATAGCACTCGCTAACTTGTTTAACAGAAAAGATCGCTAGCCACCTAGCTAGACCAGTTAGGTGCCGTCTGTCGATCAAAAATGAAAAGGACTCGCGTCTTTGTTGAACGGATGAGAACACTAGCTGGACCAGTTAGGCGTCACGTGTTGCTACTTTTAATTTTATGGCTCCAAGTTCCCTGTGAAGGATTTCCCATCAATGTTGGATGAAGAGTGATCCCTATTTAACATGCTGCTAACTTTAAACGCTAATCATCACATGACCAACAGCTTTAACCACGATTGCATCCGTCGTGTAACTTTTCACGGCCAATTTCAGTGGTGTGAAGAATTTCATTTTTCTGACTGCAATTCCCTCTTTTTTGTCATTTACAGAAGACATTTGGGTTAAAGATCAATAGATGAACTATGAAAAAAAAAGTTGAGAACTCTAGCAATATCGTATGTAACCCAGGCCAAATCACCTTTTGTATGAAGTCACGCACTTTTCAAGTAAGCAAAAATATTCAATGAACTTAAAAGTGTAAACTGACGGACAAAATGGTTTTGTAGACTTCAGAATTAATTCTGCTGCAAGCAATCAATAAACACTAGTGAGCCTGTTCCAGAAGCTGTCATGACATGACCGCCGCCATGTTTCACAGATGAACTTGTGTTTTGGCTCATTAGCATTTACTTTTCTCCATTCTTTGGCCTCGGACATTGCAAGTTGTTGTATTTGCTACGTCCAATGTTTGTGCAGTAGCTCTGATCGATTTTTCCTCTCAATTTCAAAATGATTTCCTTTTCTCCCATAGACGACTCTCTGATCTTCATGTTTGCTAAATAGCAAATGTAGTTTTCGCAGATGAAATCTAAAGCCAAAAACAACCATAATTTAATTCTTCAGCAATAAATCTAAAAGAAAACATCTGAAAATGTCTTCAGTATACAGTAAAACCCAAACAAATGAATTTACCTTGCGATTCCAATACTTTTGGATGGGACTGTACCTGTACTGAATGTCAACATGAGCTTATTAATTTTTACAACCTCTGTGGGTAACGTAAAAAAACCAAACACGTAAATAGCGGGAACATCAATTACCGTGGTATTTCAATTTTTTCTGTCATTATCAAAACAAACATTGCATATAACCTTACCATGCCATAAACTCTGAAAACCACTAAGTAATTGACAACTCCCTGGTTTATAATTGCCTATAGATGCCACTCGTGTGTGGCAAACTGCGCAACAGAGCATTAAGAACTCCTCAACTCACTTCAACATTGTTCCTTGGCACAAAAATATCACGAGACAGCAGAAAAGAACTACAGTAGAACCTCGGTTCTCGACCACAATCCGTTCCAGAAGGCGGTTCAAGAAGCGATTTGTTCGAAAACCGAATCGATTTTTCCCACGTCTGCGTACAGAGGCTGTGTTATACACAATAACAAAGCGCGCTGTGTTATTTCCAGGTTTTTTCGCGGTGTGTTTGAATTTACAATAATAACGCGCGTTGTGGGTCAGCTGGTCAGGCCGCGCGCGTTGTTATTTCCGTGTTTTTTTCACGGTGCGTTCGAATTCACAATAAAGCGCGTCCTGGGTCAGCTGGTCGGGCCGCGGGTCTTATGTTATTTCCGGGTTTAGTCGCAGCCGTTTGAGAACTGATTTTCATTCGAAAACAGAAGCAAAAAAAAAAAAAAAAAAAAAAAAACCCTCAAAATTTTCGTTTCAAAACCTATTTGTTCGAGAACGGAGACGTATTCACTGTACTTTTGTACAACTCAAAGTCCTCCACTCACTCCCAACAGTTCTTTGGCAGCAAAGTAAAACTTTCATTGCTTTCCATTATCAAATAACTGAAGTGGTTTTCCCCAACAAATTCCACCAATCAGGTGGGGGATCATTGTAACATTTTAACTCTTGTACATCAGTCACTTTTTTCCAAACAAGTATCAATATTTCTACTTATGTACATAATATGAATGCACTATTTTAGCCACTTATGGTTAGTTAATCACGCTTTACGCAACATCACAAAATATACTTGCCTCTTTTATAACCCTACTGAGAGAAGGCCCTGATGGAGACGATGTTCCCTGCAGCTCCAGGTCCCTATCATCGCTCGCTTGGTACCCCGAGCTTTCTGGGCCCGGTTCGGTTTCTTCGTCACTGCTAGCTGAAGGCTGCCCACCGTCAGGCTTGTCAATGGCCGACACTTGGTGCACCAGCCATGCGTTCAGCTGGGTAGGGAAGCGCGGAGATCCGAGAGTCCTAACCTCCTCGAGGAGCCGTCGACTCGCAAAGAAATAGTCCAACTCGGGGCATTTAGGGTGCACGGTGTATCCCCCGAGAGTGTCTCTTAAATTATGGAAGGGTGTCTGGGTGTAGGCTGAGCTAGGACCCAAGTTAATTTCAATCAGAGGCGAGTAGTAGCCGCCTAAGTAGCTGTCGATGTCCACGCGAACTCCAATCAAACTCAGCAAGATGGTCAACTGAATCAGGCCTTCTGTGAAGTATTTTTTCGCGACTTGCATTTTCTAAATACGTTGGCACTCCGGATAAATATGCAAGGCTCGGCGAACAGTTCCTCTTTCCCCCCCACCCCGAGTGGACAAAGGGAAAAGCCTAACAAAGAGCACGGCTTCGCCTGTCAGACAAAGAGGTCCGCCTGTACCGGCGAACTCGTCGGCTAGCAAACGCTATGCTAGGTCCTAAGCTACCAGCTTTATGACCAATTACCGTAAACCTCTTGGAACAACATAGCGAAACACGCTACCTTTCAATCCCTTGTAGTACACCGCTTGTCGTTTTAATGGTCACAGACGTCAGTAATATCACGTAAAGTGTGATCTCGGTGGAGCTCACTACAGATGGCAAAGAGTGCTCCACAGAAAGAACTTCAACAAAATTTGCATAACTAAAAAAGGTTCGGTAATAGCGTTGACTACAAGAGCTGATTGGATAAGACGGCTGTCTGTCATACTTTTAACCAATGATATTTCCTCTCATTGGGCAGGTTTCCTGCGCCCCTCCCATAACAATACAAATATTGCCGTTTACATCTAAATAGAAAAAACACTTAATGCCACTTCATGGTTGTACACTAAATTACTGTAATTACCAATTTCATATAAAATATAGTAAGGAATTTCTTTCCAACATTCCACGGGTTGGTTTAATTTCTCCGACAGGGTTTGTCGGCAGTATAGTTAGGTTTCACTTGCTGAAATCACATACCTATGGCTGGGACAGTTCGTGCGAGTGACCTGTTTTTGTTCTATGTTTAGCCTACCGGTAAACACTAGCATTACATATGAAGTTGGTAAACTTGTTTTTAGGCGTCAGCAAGGCAACGGATGTTTTTTTTTTTCTTTCTTTCACATTCATCCAACCGTCCACTTTCTAATCTCCCACATATTTTCATGGGTGCGGGTGTGCTGGATGTTTGGCATCTGAGTTGTGGGTATGAGAACCCCAAACCGCCATAGACAATTTATTCATTAATCAAATATAACACTGATCCCCCCCCCGCCCCCATTTTTTATTTTAGGTATAAGGAATCCATTGTACCCGTCGAAAAAAACAAACAAACATGAAAACTCCACATAAGAAGGCCGTGGCCGAAGTTCGAACCCCAAACGTCAGAGCTGTGAGGCAGATGTGCTCACCACTAGGCCCACCGTCTAGCCTAAATTACATATATTAGTGACGTTATCATGTTTACTCAAGCACACTACTTTGACTGACCATTTCGATTTGATCTGTTTTGTTCCGAAGTAGACTTCCGTGCTTATTATCTTTGTCAACCTTTGCAACACGGAACTTTTTAAGACTGACACAGTGAAATACAATAGCAACACACAACACAAACAATAATTATTGCCCAACACGAGTTCGGAGGTTATTTTTGGTGACATTTCCTCCGTCTGACTTTTCAGATTGAGCAATACAAAACAGAAGGGTTGTACAAAAACGATAGTAATACTTTCGTAACCATGTATGAATATAAAAATTGTCCCCGCATAATCAGAAAATGTGTAACTGAATTAAAGTTATGTCTTAGAGTTGGGTTTTTGCCCTGGACAATCAAATTTATGTGTCCTGCACTGGGGACAATGTTAAGTATAGAAAAAATAAGATAATGGATAGAAATTAGTACAAGTAATTACTGCTTTACTTGAAATACTATTTATTGTGATTTTTTTCCCCGTAATCATCAACAAGAAACCTATAATAAAATATAATTGTGTATGCAGACTGTAGACCTGTGGAATGAGAATATAATAGCAAGGAATATAATATTGCCTGTGTGGAGTTTACATGTTCTCCCCGTCCCTGCGTGGATTTTCTCTGGGCACTTCGGTCCCAAAAACATGCAACATTAATTGTGCACTCTCAATTGCCCCGAGGTGTGATTGTGCCCTGTCATTGGCTGGCAACCAGTTCAGGGTGTACTCTACCTCCTGCCGGTTGACAGTTGGGAGAGAATGCAGCACTCCCCGCGACCCTCGTGGGGATAAGCGGCAGAGAAAATGGATGGATGGAAAATGACTGACAACAAAGTGGAGTCAGTCGGTCACACCTCCTTGTAAGGATGTGCTAAACCACGAGTTCTACGCGGGCTCCCCCTAGCGGTGTATGAAGATCACTGAATGAAATTCTCAAAGCGTGCATACGTTACAGTTTTAAATCCAGTATAGTACAATTACTAAAAGTGAAGTTCAGTTGTATTTAACTTTTATGGACAATACTTTTCCACTTTATCTCTGAGAACAGTTGACAAATTGTTGCCCTAATAATATCAGCTAATAAAAACTAATCAACAAAGTAAGATTTGTGCTTTTTATTAGTTCGTGTTAGCGAAAAAAAATCTGCCTTCCGGCTACATGTTTTATTTAGTAATCTTATTAGAAAACTAATGAAGATTTGAGCAAAGTGTAGCCACTTTATTATTTTGTGTTTGCTTCCGAACATTTCGCTTGTGCTGCAGGCTGAATATTTTGTCATGGGAACTGCTTCAACTGCGACACCTGCTGTTAAAAAGTAGCAGTACCTCTTTGGGATCTGCTTACAGTACTGCATAGCCGAAACATGGATTAAAACTGTTATGATTATTTTTTTATTTAACTAATGACAAAATGAATTTGATGCCGTAGACATTTCTATTTAAAAACACATGCGAGGATCAATTCACAATAAATGAACAAAAAACACAAAAGTCAACATATAGCTCCAGATGGCTGACACAAATGTAGCAATGGTTTCAGTTTACTTGATCGTGGAATAAATACAACCATATAAATTCAAATAAATACAATGTAATAACCTGTTTAACTATTTATGCGCGTCACCAGTCCCCTGAAAAAAAAAAAGTCGAAATGTCCCACAAATCCATCATCTAGAAAAAGAAAAAAAACAGACGGGCACAATTTCCCAGTCACCTGATTAAGCTACAAGTATTTTCATAACGATGTGAAATACACTTAAATTTGTGAAGTTCTGACAGATTTATTGGGGGAGAGGAAGGCTCTTAAATCATCTCACGCGCTCCTCTCAGCTCCAAGCTGATTGGCGGAAGAACGCGTGACGTCATCGAACGCTGCTGCGCAAGCGCGTAAAGGCGCAAGGACTCTTGGGAAAAATGAGCCAAACGCGAAGGCTTCCATCGCGACGATTTCCTAAACGTGGCATAACTGAATTATTTGTTTGATGATATATTTATATATATTTTTTAGTATTATTCACATTTTTTCACATTACAAGCTATATTTTCAATCAAGCCTTCTTTGACGACGTTTGCACAACGTTTCAATTGTAATTTTTAAAATTGTATTCATATTTATCAAACGTTAGAATATGCCATTTTTCTCCGCTTAATGGACTGTGTATGCAAACTATTCAATTTGACGACGAGTATATTGATTGGTCGTACCCGTCATTTAATAGTCACACTAAACGTCTGAGCAGGCATTACTGGCATTGATTGGAGTCTGCTTAAATTAGATTAAACTATTACTATTCTCTTCTAGATGTTTCCCAACCTGTAAATTTGCACGTCTGTAATTTATTTATGTATACGTTTGGCCATTATTATTTCTGCTTAAAACCAATTGCTTGTATAACAACATTTTAAATAACATAAAAAAAAAACATTGTCAATGTTACAATACAAATATTTTGTATCATTAGTCACAAAATCGCTGCCGTGCCCTATGACATGAATACACATTTTTAAATAGATTATCTTCAACCCATCTTCTTCTCTCATTTGACAACTCAAATATAAAATTAATACACATGTTAGGACGTTTCAATTTGACCATAATTGTTTTAAAAATCTATTAAAAGTGAAATAATTATCCCCGTTATTTTGTGGATACAAGAGAAATTAAATAAATTATAAATAAATAAATAAGATAGATGTTTCATCTCGTAATATTGTGATTATTTTTTTAAACTGTTAATATGCGTGTGTGTGATGGAGAGAGGAGCTCTTTCCTCCAGAGAACAAAACAACACACTGACTCGCTCTCTCCTTCCAGACCCCATTGCTGCTTGATTGACAGGTACCTTCAGCCAATCACCCGCTTGCATCGACATCTGTCCTTCTTATTGGTTTAGCAAGTCCACGCCCACACATTGCATCCGCCAATTAGAACGAGCGTCGTAGCTCTCCCTCTCGAGGCTGACTCTCCCGCGCCCCACAGTGGAGGTAGATGGTTTTACACTCAGTTTGGTCTGCGAGCTCTTATTAGAATCAAAATGTTAATAGGATTTAAATTTATTTAAGCATTTATTTAATTAATCTCACTTTCACTACACGCTTTGCTTTAATAAGCATAACACTCTATAGCATATTTTTGGGCTTGGTGTAGTTGGCAGTGTCGGCATTATTTAACGAGTCCCCAATAGAACATCAGTTTTACTACCGCACGAGCCATGTAAGGCTGCCATAATTTTTCCACCGTTTAGTAAGAAAGAGATGCATCATCGCCGTGGTTTTGCAGTTCAGATTTAACCGCTAGGTGGCACCACTGTGTAGATATTGGCGAGATGACCAAATCTTGAAAAATTGACTTGAATGTGAATTTCTTCATGATTCTCTGTAACGTGTTGTGCTTTTTAACTTCTTATAATCAAACTAGACACAATAAAATGTAACATTTTAAACACATCTACTTTTTTTTTTTGTATTTCTCAATGTGTCCACCCAACCCTTAAAACCCAAGACGCCACTGTGGGGGCCAACAGTGAGGCGAGGTGCTGACAAGATCCTTTTTTCTGTCCCTTTCTTTCTTTCTGTGAGCACAAGAGCCAGTCCTGGATTCGATGTCAGAGCCCGAGATGGGCGCCTTGATAAAGTCGGTCTGGCTTGCCGAGACTGGCAGCCGTCCCTTTGTGGAAAAGAAAACAGAAAGGCCCTGCATAAACACAAGAAAATGGCCCGAAAGTGAAGAAAAACAGCCGTGCACAAATGTGTGCTGGTGATTTAGAGCGTTGCCCACTGCGGACTCGCATATGCGCGCATAAATACGTGACCTTAAAGAGGGCCTTCTTGAAAATTGTGCATCGACGAGGAAGGGAGAGCCCGAAATATGTGTGCACTAGCTTGCATGTGGCCCCCGTGTACTGTACGTGTGCATGAATCAGGCAGAGTCATGTCATGGCTGTGTTTGAGGAGACCTTTTTTTGTGTCCAAGCTGTAGCTATTGTGTCTACAAACTAATGGAGTCTTCGCCCTGTCCCTCCTTATTTCCCCATATCATATCCATGCATTCCCCCCCCCCCCACCCCTGGGAGCTGATTAAAAGGCTTTCTACCTCGGGTGAGGGGAGAAGATGAGTACCGAGTGAAGAAGAGTGGTCCTTATTACTCTGGATGTCTGGACAAGAGAGGGTGGAGCGGAGGTCCTCTTTAGTTAATCGATAGAGATAGCGTTCGCCTACACTGCCGGTGTCTCTCGTTCCCCCCCCCCCCACTCCCACCCCCCACTCTGTCTCCTCGTGCCATTAGAGATAATGCGTCTGCTATTGACACAGCTACGTCCAGGGACTATGACAGAAATACAGTGGAGCTCTGTGAGGTCGAGCGCCACGTCATTTAAAAAAAAAAAAAACAACACACACACACACACACACACACACACAGGTTGTTTAACCGGGTTGAGTGCATGTTCCATTTGCTCATTGTGAGCTGTAATTACAATTGGAAAAAAAAAACGTTAAACTTTATTGCTCCTTTTAATATTGTATTGAGAAACTGAATCAAAAACTGTGGTACTGTTAAGGAATACCAGTATGTATAAAAGATAGATTTTTTTATATGGGAAAAATGTGGGACACCAATCACTACAGACCTTTTTTTTTTTTAAATTCACATTTGAATGACTGCTCTGTATTCAATATAAAATGCATAAAGAAAAATGGCACCTTGAACAGTCACCACAAGTAAATTTGGTAAATAATTTATTATATGTATATATATATACAGTATATATATTATAATTATGAATAATTTAGTAAATACGACAACATTTTGTGGACATTGCATTATTATAAAAATATTTTATCTTACTCCACTCAAGTATGTGTGATTTTGACTTATGATTCCACAAAATCCAACCATCAAAATCCAAAGAACTCCATGCCAAGTTTCTTTCTCCTTGGGGTCAATAAATAGATTTTTTTTTTTTTACAAACAATAAGCGCCTTAAATCCTACAAATACAGCAGAAACAAAAACATCAAAACCGTTTTGACACTTGGCAGAATTGTAATGGAGATTTATCGGCGGTTGTTGAGTCGAGAAATACAAGATGCTTCGGGGGGATTCCTGGCAAAAGATGGACTGATGTTAAGATTTACATGCGATAATAATAAAGCGGTGATGGAAGATATAAACTTACTGAAGTCGTGAATTTGAGTTACTTGTGCTTTACTTGGCTTGTTGCATTTGATAGCGCATCGTGAATCACAGCGCCATCCTGGACCAAACAGTACTATGTTTTTTTTGTTTTTTTTGCAAGGCGGTAATTTACTTCCTTTGCAGGCAAACCCGAATGGAAATAACAGCGTGTGTGACTAAGACGATCGCAAATATGGAAATGTGTCATTTTGAGGCCATTTGCTGTACGGGGGTGTCCCTGGGAAAGAGGACGCAGCTCCCTGCCACCTAGCCTGGCACCGCGAGGGCCGCAGACTTCTGAGAGGTGCCTGCCTGGCTAAGCTGCGGGGAGAACAACCTCTAACCTCGCTGACTCACTCGCCCCCCCCCCAACCAGGGTCAACTAGGGAGGGGCGAGCGCTACAGGGGATAGGCTGTGTAATTGATGCGGCGAGAGAGGCCTGCGGAGGCTTGCTGCGAGCGAGGGGGGAGGGCGGGGAGGGGGAAACCCGAGGCTCCGGAGAGGGGGGCGGGGAGGGCAGGAGGAGTAGGAGGGTCTCATGGGGGTCTCTGCTCTATGTCCTCCAGAATATGGAACTATTGTCTAGATCCTGGGATCCAAATTATTGCGTGTAAAACCCAACTGAATGAAAGATAAAAATCAAAATTACGCACGACCGTCTGAATTCATGTGATTTTTGCATGTATCTAAAAACTGTCATAATGTGTTTGCAATTATTATCAATATCAATGTATTTGTTTAGGATGGCATTTCAGTAAAAGTTCATGACAAGTCACATATTCTTTTATGGGAACTTTAAAGAAGCGTCACTTACTTGCATATTTTCGCTGGCTCACGTAACATAAAATATTATTATTAATGGGATTTTCTTTCACCAATCAGATTTGAAATTCACACCAGAAAAATGGCCGTCCGCTGATCCGCCAGAGCTAAACTGTTATTTTCAACTCGCTAAATACACCTGTTGTGGTCGCACAGATGAAACGATTTGAAATTCCAAGATGTAATAAGAATTGAAATAATAATAACATCGTAATTATGAGAAAGTGTCTCTAGGTCCCAAATTCCCCGTCCGGAACTCCTTCCTACTGTTTGTAATTCTCAATAATAACCACGTATAGCACTTTATGAGTCCTCTCTGCGAGAAGAGCTCCATAAATACTTTTTGGGTTCCTTACTAAATAGTGGATGGCAGCCTCAACTGCGAACCATAGAGCCGTAGTTGTCGCGGGAGTGAACTTTGCTAGTTTTTGGTCAAAATTCACAGTTGCTCTTTCAGCTGGAGTCAAAGGGCATGCTGAATTGCTGAGGTCTCGGGGGGTGGAGTGGAGGGGGGGGGGGGAACGCAATGGCTGACAGATGTTTACAGAGGCATTCTGCCACCATAAGGAGTGTGTGGGGAGTTTGTGCGTGGGTAGCAGAACCGGTCACATCTCAGTCCACTCCGCCGCCACTGTAAGGGGCACAAAAAGAAGTCTGCACACTGGGCCTCCTCTGTAAGACTGTTTGCTCCACCCCCCAAACCTGTGCAGATGGCTCGGGCCGCTCTCGCCATCCCCGCGTCGATCGCTATACCCAGCCGCCTCCGTGTGGGCTGACTGCGTCGCTTTCAAGAGCAGCAGGATTCCGGAGGCCCACCACGATTGAGTGGGTCGCTCTCAAGTTACCCGCAATCTGGAGCGCAGATATTTTAAAGAATTATAAACTTTAAAGTATGGCAAGATGGGAGGGATTTTGACGACGATTTTTCTTTGTCTAACTGCTCGGCTTCAGTGTGGTAGTACACATTGGTGTATCCTCTGTATGTTTAAGTAACAGTTGTTTGAAGTTTTACAATTACTGTAACATCTACGGTCATTTCTGTTTACACTTCCATGCAGTTTCGCATGCTATATTAGCATCAAGCTAGCAGACTTGATTCAAAGAGTGAGAGCAGGAGCTGTGGAATATTTTAAAAAGGGGATTTTAATATTTTCGCACGTGTTAATACATCTAAATGTGTTTAGGGAGCGTAGAACTAAGGGATGAGAATGACTAATTTGGAAAAACACTGAAAATGTCTGCCTTCGGGGGTGTGGTGGGGGGCACATTTTTTTTTTTTTTTTTTTATAAAACACTGTTAAATGGTGACCTCTGGTTACTTCTAGCAGTGTAAATACAGGGCAATCATAATATTTTTAAAACTTAAAATACGAGTCCAAACACAGTACAAGTAAGTACACACATTGTTTGTATATATATATATATATATATATATATATATATATATATATATATATATATAAGAGAGAGAGCGAGATCGCGAAATACAAAAGTGAGAGATAGATAGATCTACAGGGCCAGTTCTACAGATAGGCCTAATTGTATTAACAGTTGTCAATTATATAATATTTGAGAAAATTATGTCCAATTTGCCCCTGTGTTTCCTGGTTTGGATATGCTCCTGGATATTTTTTGCTCCTCGGCTTCCATAATTAATCATATCGGAACACAGAGTGCAGAGCACTTTGCTGGGAACGTCCACTTTTTGTAGGTCTTCGGTTAGACATATTGATACCGTTTTCGTTCTTTTCTGCACGGTTACACTTTTTTCAAGCCATGCCCATCTGAAACGTTTTTTTCACCCCGTGTTTTCTATCAATTTCCCTGGCACGATCTTTATCTTTTTGCTCCGAGACTTTTGCCATACTGGCAAACGTGTGGACCGCTCAATAACATATGCGTACGTATGTCTATAAGTCATAACTATGCTGTAGGAAACTAATTTCACGATGAACGTAGCCGATAGATGCTGGCGGCCGGTCTTGATCGCAGCCTCACCCCACGTCAAGCCGTACCGTACTGCCCCCCCCAAAAAAAAAAATTCCCAACGAATCTACACATTTCACAACAATAACATTTCCAGGTTAAAAAAATCGGAATTTTGCGAATCCGTGTAAAATTCTCATCCCTGAGAACTACACAAATGGTTCTTTCATAGATTTAAGAATACCCCTTTAGCATTACACTTACTATTTTGCATTCTATTGTTTTATATTTTTGGTCTAAAATTGTTGTTGTTTTTAATGCCAACAGTTACTGTATTCATAACTCTGTTGCAAACTGATATGTTTTACAAGTATTACTTAATGGACATGGGATGCATTTTTGGTCACACTTGAGCAACGTTCTGTATGTCTGTTTCAAGATTCTTAAATTTTATACATTAATTTGAATAATATTGCCGTGACAAATTACAAAAACCGGGTTGCAGGAACAAATAAATCTCTTGGAGGAGAGTTAAAACATTAGAAAGTTTCACTGTTGATAGGTTGAGATTAAATAAGAAAAAACTTGGCTTTACATGCATGATGTGCGACAGGATTTAGCAAGCACGCGTATTAATGGCGATGACCCCCGATTTGCCATGCTTGACTATAGGAGAAAGCAGATGGTGTTATGCGGAAGGGGGGAGGTGGTGTTGGATGGGGGGGCCGGTGGGGTGTGAGGGGGGGGGCAATTTGGCCTTGCAAAGCGTGCTCCTCGCTGAGAGACAGTTGGTTTGCTGGACCACTGAGACACCGACTGTTGCCTGGATGTTTTCAGTCCAAGCGTCTCGAGTTGGGAAACATTCCAACGCAATGAAGCGAGCACGCAAACAAAACCTGTTCTGAAATTGTTGCAAGAGTGTGTCTGTTTTTCTGTGCTTCATACCGATCTGTGACCGTTTCGTGCTCTGACTTGTCGGGGTGCGTTGTCAAATAAAACGGGGCCCTAAGATGCTCTACTTTATGACAACTGTTGAAGTGCGCGAAATTAATGAGCGCACGACGCAGCACGTTGGGTTCCCGCTGTCGCCTACAAACCAATTTACAAAAGGAACCTCCTCCGAGAATCTCCGGCACAACAAAGGCATCCATCTGTGACACGATCAGCTGCAAGAGGACACTCAGCCCGCGTTATTTTGAAGGCGAGTGATCCCCGTGGCTAATACCCGTGATGGAGCACTTGTAGTGTCTTTTGGGCACGTGAGTGACACCATTGATGCCGGGTAAGACGGTGCCGCTTTCACCGGACTGTGACTGGTCGAGTGCAACGCTGATGAAGACTTCATCCCCGCTCCTCTGTGCTCATGATGGGAGGGTGACCTTTATCCTCCCAGGACCCCCCGCCCCCTAACAGCTGTATATCATACCCTTCTCTAATCCACTGCAAACTACAATAGTGAATACTAATTTACGATTGACAGTGTCAAAATTGTGGTTTTAATCTGGGTAAAGCTACAAGACCTGTTACATTCGAGTAGGTGCACCTAATGTTGCTGCCGGACGATGTTCAGCGTGAATTTTAAGAGCCGTTTGACGATGAAACTGCCGTGCGGAATAAAATTCTTATGAAAACACGCCGGCACGCACATATAAAGCCCCATGAATCCATCCGCCGCATCAGTGCATTAACAACACGCATGCTAACACGAGTGTATTTCTTCCCTTGTAAATGGTAATCGAGGAAGTCCTAAAGGGAGATGGAGGGCGAATAAATGGAGGATTTTCAGCTTGTTAAATGGGGCATTAGAGGGCTTGTGACTGGGAGTTGTAGGCTATAAAAGCCAACAGTTCGGCTCCACTCATGTTTTAGTGCGTTGGCTCATGGCTTGACAGCTTTGCTGTTTGGTTGTTGTTGAGGACCGTGCTTTGGGGCATGCTTTACGCTGCTCGTTTGGCACACGGGGAACTTTCAAGGCCCACCAGAGGCAGATTTAAGGCCCGAGCAAGCCGAGCCACTCCCGTGTGCCAGTCTGCCTCGGAAACCGTCTCCCGGTTTATCTTGCGCTTTCATCCGTGTCTTTCTTTTGTTACCATTTTTATTTCTTGGCTAGACGAAAAGCGAACTAGCGAGACACGTCATTGGGATTCCTCGTTATCCTTCACGCTTGCGCATATTTTAACCATCAGGCTTGAGGCCTAAAAACTAAGTCCCCTCCCTGTGTGGCCACACATAACGTACATCCCTGAAACAACCACTAAATAACTTTACAGCTACTTAATGATGTCCCATAATTTCTCGAAAATAATGCGCACATTTTTTCAAAAATATTTTCAAAATGTTAATAGAGTGCATTATATTTAGGTATGGATGAAAAATACAATCACATTGTATAGTTGTATACAGGTACATAAAAAAAAGATATAAATATACATTTCGATGTGATATTTGATCTCTTATGTTACAGATTTACATTTATTACGGTAATATGCGCCCCCAACCTGAACCCTATGACCTCCTAGGGGAGCTTGCATTTTACGATTGTTAGCGTAGCATGTTTGTTGCGACTGCACCAAAGATCAGAAACGACTGCCCGTGACTTTGTGTCAACTTAAACCAAGACAAAAAAACGTCGACTACAACGGCGAGTTGTACAGCTGGTTTTAAAAGAAATATGTCATTAGTCGTGCCGATGACGCTGCCAACCTGGAAGTAGCGCCGTCGTTTGAAACAACGATAGCTCTCCTCAATGGCTTCAGGTGGGGATAAAAATAACGTGAGCTCAAACTACGTAATACGAGCGTCACGGGCACATAAAAAACACAATTGAAATGTTAAATGTGCCCATTACCCTTGTTTCTACGTAGTTTGAACTCATGCTATTTTGATAGCCACCTGATGCCATAGGAAAGCTAGTGTTAAATATTAATTTAAGACTTTAATATGTGTTATCAACAGTATTAATAAAATGTTTTGCCATCATTGAGCATTAATTTTAGCTGGTTGAGGGATTCTGTTCTGACAATTACAGGGACGAGGACAAGCGTGTCCTGTGGCCTGTCCCGAGATCATATTACAGCTCCATCAGCACGTGCACAATGATTATTATTAATGAGTGTTGTACAGATAGTACTTTGAAAAACAATACAAGTACAAACCTAATAAAATATAAATAGAGATAATTCCTGATATTTTGAGCATATGGGTAGCAGCAAATTGGTGGTGCGCATTGTACATTGGTAGAAGGATTTTCCTCATTTTTTAGGTCAACTTTGGGGGTGTGCATTATACTTCAGGACACATTATACTTGAGAAATTACAGTATGTTTTCTTGCATATTTTCAAATAGTATATTTTCAAGTATTCCCTGTGTCTGTTCCCATCACAGAACACCAGGAATGGAACCTTGAAAAGAAAAAGAGGACAGAATATATCCAAAAGGTGCATAAATCTCTGCACGTGTCAGGTGTAATATTTTACATTTCTCGGAAAATCAGGCATTTTCTGGAAGCAGTACACCATTTTTATCAACACAATCAGCAACAAACGAGCCTTGAACTAATTGAGCTAATAAATCAGGACATAGCACGAAGAAATAATATCAATCCATCTTATCAACTCATGTGGTCTTACATATAAGAGATGCATCTGTGCGACGGGTCTCTGAGCAACCGTACAAGAATCCTCCGAGCGTCCGTGGAAGGCATTTGAAGAATCCAAAGCCTGTCACGGTGGAGGAACAGCACCCAGGCCGCCTTTGCAAATGGACAAAAATGTCAGCAGGAAACACAGCGCGGGCGGCGGCGCATGTGTACATTCAGCAACCCCGCTGTTTTCCCTACAAAGAACATCTACACGCCTGAGTTTGATTTGTGAGATCTGCGGCGTTACCCAGGGACAATAAAGCAGCTTTTTTTTCTTCTTCTTCTAACATCACCTGTGCAAATAAAGATCCGGACAAGATTTGTTGATTCAATAAATGTTGAAATCCGGATGATATTTTCAGGTTAGGATTCAGTGAAAAAGACAAACGGCTAATTTGGAGAGCACTGCAAGGGATAGAGCTGCGTTTTTCCATTTTCGGTTTTGATGTGTTCCTCGCACACTTAATTGTTTCATTTTCTTCCTCGTGACTTGTGAAGCGGCCTTTCGACCCCGAGCTTGGAGAATCCGAGTCGAGGCAGTCAGGCAGACATTGGGAGTCATCAGAGCTTAGAAGACACAAAGCGGGAGAGAAGCAGATTTCCTCTCTGAGACGATGCAGTCATCTGTCATAATAGCTGTCACTACGATACGGTTCAAGGGTTCCCATTTCCCATCTGCTTGGTTGAGTCAGTGACTGCGCGCACGCCGACGACACACGCAACGCAAACAGTCTGAGAGCAAAGCGCAAGAATCCTGCTCTCGATACGGAAAAATTCGAGTCACCTCGAAGAATAATGTGACGGTGTTAATCAGAAATTATCATTTTTGTTGAAGCAGAATTTAACTTGGAGTGTAGGGCCTGTAAAAATATGAAAAACCTTCTAAAAAGAAAAATATAAAAAAAAACTATAGTGATTTTAATGTGTGGATGCCAACCGTTTTACACGGGCAGCCGGCATGTTGTCTATGTAAGTCTCTCTAGAGCTGCCACATACAAATCAGGTAATTGTTAAACAAAAGACACAACAAATGCTTGAAGTAATCCATTTAACTGCTAATACTGATGACAAGAGCGACGTGACAAAACATTGAGACTATTATTTACATATTTCCTACAAATCACCAATGCTTGAACAGCTACAAGGTTTATCAAGCAGATTATTTATCGCAAGTCTGGGACAAACACTAGTTAAGAAACTAAGTGACAGCCAAATGTCGGACAAGTTACTACCTTTGGCTTTCGGACCGCTTTGAGTAGAATTTTTAGCGTCGCACACTCCTCAGAAGAAGGTGACGGACAGTCCGCTGCCTTGAGTACAAGGACACCACAAAAAGCCCGCAGCCACCGCTGCCTGTGCTTTGACTGATTTTTGGAACGTATTCAGGAGCGGCGCCGAGCTATTAAGTTGATCGACGACATGCGCGGCGTGTATTTGGCGCGAGACGGGAGCCCAAGGCTGTTTCGCCGCATCCTGGACAACATCAACAAAGCCACTGAGGCGAGCGTCAAGAACTCGGGAGAAGTTGATTTTCTGACAGCAAAAGGTTTAAACGAGCTACAAGTCCATATCGATGATGCAAAAAAGCGCGTGGCTGCCGGTTTGATTTTTGTCAGGCCGAGGCCAACCTCATTGGATTGCGTGTCATGCAGATGGTCAAGGACAAATTACCCCTTCATTCTACTGGCTTGCGTCTTGAACATGATGTTGGACAGACTGTTTCAGCGCCATCAAAACTGCTGAGTTGAGTGGGGCGCATTCCAAGCAATATAACACAACCAGAAAGGGCTTTTTCTTCCTTAAAAGACTCAAAAATAAAATCCTTGGCTCTCACATCAATAGCGAACGAGAGGCTCATAAAAGCGCGGGCCAAGATAAAGAAGTTGCACAATGCTGTCATCAACAGCCTTCAAGTCTTCATCTTCCAATAAAATCTGTGACCCAAGACACAAAGCGCAATCTTTCGATCCCACTCACGTCTATACAAACTTTTCATACAATCACATCGCATCGATTATTGCACTTGCAATTTCGATCTTGACAGAAGAGTTTCCATTGTCCTCGCTCGACGTAAGTCTGACGACAGCTGCAGACGTTGTGAGACTTCGCACGTGGACAAAGATTGTGATCTTCTGTTGCAACCAGGAGTACAAAGAGTGTATCGTGCCATCTTATGTGAAGACTATAGAATATGTCTTTTTTTTTAACTGTTAAACTACAATCAAACAGAGTCACTGATGGTGTAGTACACACGCCTGGGGTGGGATCGATTCCTGCTCAGTGATGGTGTCAATATCTACTCTGCGACTGACTGGCGACCAGTTCATGGTGTAGTCTGCCTTTTGCCTGAAGCTAGCTGGGTTAGCCTCCAGCTTTCCTGCAACTACTGTGAGGATAAGTGGCTTGGATAATGACATGACATGACTACAATCAAACGGGGTTATGTATCTGTTGGGACAGAACTCTACTGAAACATACAAAATGCTAAATCAGTGGTGTCAAACACAAAGGCCTGGGGCCAAATCCGGCCCGCCATATGATTTTATGTGGCCCGGGAAGGCAAATCACGTGTCCCAACTTCCGTGATTCTTGTGAAAATCTGTACGAAAATTTCAAATAACATTAAGATATTTAAACCATTTTTTAAATGACCAAACACATACAATCATTGAAAAACTCATTTCCCTTTATTTCTGATTTCCAAAAGAACTCATAAATTTCATGTGTAAATATGATGAGGTGAATAAAGTTTTGTTTTATGGTATCAGAGTCATAACGGCCCTCAGACGGAAACTGTAACTACAATCTGGCCCGTGACAAAAATGAGTTTGACATCCCTGTGCTAAATGTTCCACAATGAATGTAACCTATGACATGTACAGCTCAGCTGAAAAAAAAAACATTCTATTCAAGTGGGCAAGTCAAAATAAACAGAGATACTGTGCAAAAGTTTGCACACCCTGTTCGGATGGTAGATTAGCGGTTAGCACAGTTAGCGGGGCACTGGCCCTCTCAGCACTATAGAAAATGAATGGGTGGGAACTAAAGAGAGTAGTCCAGGGAGAGTATTTTTATAATTGAATTATATCTGGTAAATTATCTGTCATTCCTCCATAAAGCAACATGTGATTGTAGTTGCAATCAAATTCCAGCAGTGTTCAAGCACGGTACGGGTTTCTTGCTTGACAGTCACTTCATCAACGTTCACAAGACGGGCCTTTGTCTCCTTTGTCTTAGTGACCATGTTAAATTAGGCCCAAACAGATGGGTGCTGTCTTGTTGCCAAGCTGCCCATGAGAACAACTCGCGTGCATTGGATTTATTTGTGTGTTTATCGCCTCCTCTGTTGCCGCGTGCTCAATTAATTCAATCGATAACGCAAGGGAACCTCTGCTTCTCGTCTTTGCGCGTCTGTCCAGCTGTCAGGTGTGCTGACATTTTCGTGTTTGTGCGCGCTGGCGTGCAGATGTCCAAATGTTGTTGTACTGCCGGCCAGCATGTTCTTTTGGAGAGCAAAGTGGAGGGGAGGAGGCCCCGTGGATCGGCGGGGCCGGTGCGATCCGAAGGGCGTCAAGTACGACAGAACGTTTATTTGCGATGTTTGGCAGCGAAAGTTGTCCACAGTACCTTGTTTCCATGATCCGAATGTCCAAATTTAAAACAAACCTTTTGGTCACACGTACGGTTTATCTTTGCGTGCCGCAAACCTGATCCGAGATGATGTCATGCGCAGCTGCTGCCTGGCTGACAGACAGTTTCCGCACCACAACACGGGGCCCTATGGTCTGCCTGTCAGGCGGACTGACGGCTGAATGACACCAATGAGAGCCAGCCGTCCCTCCGCCTTGGAGCCAGGCACTGAGTGACAGCCAGTAAGCAGCCAGAAAGGGCGTCCCTGAACCCGAAAGTAATCTCTTTTAACTTTTTCTCTCAGCTTTTTCTTCCTGTCACCCCTTTCTTCTTTCTGTCTGTCTTTGGCTCCCACTTGCCTTCTCACCCTCTTTACAAGCTTTCTATCTTATTTCTGCCTCTTCTGAAGGCTTTTCCCCCCTTCAGTAGGGATTTCTCCGCCGACATGGAGGTTATATTTCTCTCACCGCATGTTAGTTTGTTAGCATAATTACCAAGTTTTATTGGGAGTATTAGCAGGAATCACACCAATTCGATCTTGGTGGAAGATGAAGTAAATGTATGAGTTGTACATTTTCACTTGTTATTTTAGTAACGATGCAAAATGTGCTATTTTGACAAATGTCTCAAAAACAGGTGGTGGGTGTGCATTTGATATCTTGACCTTAGGGAGGGGGTTACCCAATTTAACTCCTAATACTGCCACGATCGAGTGGACATTGTAAACACACAAAGAAAATACAAAAAACGTGTTCTTACAGTACACACAACTGTGCCGTGTACATTAATACTTATCTCGTAGCATGGCAAAATAATATTTAAAAAAAAACAACATACATACACCATACAGTTGTTGGTTTACAAGTATTATTCGTATCTCAAATCATATTTCCCATTGAAATCAATTAATTGGTTTCAGTACACTGAAAAACAAAATTGAATCGACTTTAAAGAATTAACCAGTTTGTGCATCATGATAATTCAATGGACATTGTGGTACTGATTCTGGTGTGTATTGGCCACTAGGGGCACTGTAATACATCGACATACAATGATTTGATAATGAAACAGAAGAAGCTGCTATTAGTTGTTTTTCACAGAGGATAAATAATATAGTACATGGCAGTGATGTTGTTGTACGCTGTGGCTGCATGTGTGGCAAGCGTTTGTGTTAGAATCTGAGTTGATTGAAAGATTTATAACAACATCGAGGCTAGTTTCAATAGCCCGTCGATCGTGTCGTGCGTTGTGTGTTTGCATTAGGATGAGGTTGAGGTACCACTCCATTCACCAGCGATGCTGATTATTAAAGTGTTCTAATTTGTCAATTGTGACAGAAGGTAGGGCAGTTGGTCAATCGAGAGAGACGGTATAGATTTAGAATTTCATTCTCAGACACATCTGAAGGGTCTTTGCTCCAGCAGCCCAAACGACAGACGGATTTGGACAGTTGGGTCAAGCAACTGTTTTCCAGCCATTGCTCGTGTGCCCTGCTTCCCATCGCGAGGCCCACCCAAGTCTTCCAGGCTGGCACAGAGCCCACACATCCGAGTGACCCTCTAGCCGCAGACCCCCAGAACTCTTTGCGCCCACTGACCCCTAACCTGTTGACCCAATGCCCCACGATCTTTTCAGCTTTCTTTTTTTCCACCCCAACCGCCCGCAACCATCACTACGAGAATTGACGTTGCAAAACTGCAGTAAATGTTCTTTTCCTTCATTGTCCCTCATATTTATGTTTGACGCGTGTACGCTCGAGTGAGTCAGGCTTCAATGAGACAGGATGGGATATGTGACAATAAAAGAAAACCTGGCTACCCTTGTCCCTTTGCCAACACTTCTCGCGAACCTTTTTATTTCACCATGTTTCTGTCTCATTTGTCCATCACGTCCTTTCTATCCATCTTCATCTAAGTGCATCACTCCCTCAGTCAGTCAATCTCCATCTCGTCTATCGCTGATGTGTGAGCCCCTCGCTGTCTGTTGTCTGTCTCCTTTGTTGTGTCGGGCCTTTTTGCCTTGTGAGAAACTCTTAAGAGTCTTTGTTTTGAGCTCAAGTCCCTTCCATGGTGACCACTGGTGACTGACAGCCCTTAAAGGGGTCCCTTCATTGCAGGGTCCAGGAAAGGCATGAAGGAATGTGTGTGTGTGTGTGTGTGTGTGTGTGTGTGTGTGGTGTGTGTGTGTGTGTGTGTGTGTGTGTGTGTGTGTGTGTGTGTGTGTGTGTGTGTGTGTGTGTTGGGTGGGGTACAACTT
Organism: Syngnathoides biaculeatus; assembly: GCF_019802595.1. NCBI lineage: Eukaryota > Metazoa > Chordata > Actinopteri > Syngnathiformes > Syngnathidae > Syngnathoides > Syngnathoides biaculeatus. The sequence continues at coordinate 8,576,829 of NC_084640.1, read as the reverse complement.
GGTTGAGCTCAGATACTTACTTGGAATACACTAACGGCCCGCAAAATTTGGTTCAGTTGCACAATCCAACATGATTCAATGAGGTCAATTACAATATGTACTTTTATTGCTTAATATTGCAGTTTGCAATGGTGCAGAACTGCATTGCATCATTCGGAGGGCTGCTTGTAATATTTTTGTGGCCTTATTTATCATTCCAAGATTACCAAAGTAATTGTAATCAAAACACTCTGCTGCCTTGAGATACACTCGACTAACTCGACTTAAATTTTTTTAGAAATACGAGCCGCCAATGGGCCGAATTTTTGCTTTGACAAAATTACTTTTGAACAATTCTTCAAAAAAGAAGCTTCAAGCTTTTTAATAGCACTCCAACATGAAGTTTGCAATCAAATAAAACATTAAACAAACACAAATACAAGTTAAATATAAAAAAAACTTAAACTATTTGACTTAGAGGTGCACCCGCTAGCTTAAAGCTAACACATGGAGGAAAATGCCCTTGTCGAGCTAACGATTAGCATCAATCGTTGTGTTGAAGACAAACAGTGACTCAACACATGTAGACAGACAATGTAGTGGACCACCCGTACATTCACGGTCTAGCACCTGCAGATTCACCTATCCACAGATTTTTTTCCCCTCCTCAATATTTTCATTTTTTCCCCCTCATTTTTGTATTACTTAGTTGTATTTTAATGCAAATATAATGGGCTTCTTTAATGAGATCTCATTGACTTTTCAAAGTTTTGGCAAAAAAAAAAAAAAAAATACAAATATTCATCACACGTTGCGAAAATGTTTGTCCAACCATGTGTACAAGCAGAGAGGGCGTCTGTGTTCCTGCCCGCTTGTACACACCAATGTGAGCGAGTCGTTTTCTCTTCACACGTGTTCGTCCTCTCATGTATAGCGTTCATTTTTCTTCTTGAAGGGTTACCGTGATGTTTATCTCCGTGACAAGGACAAATAAACCCAGGCAGAGTCAATCTTAGCCGGGCAATCAGAGCGGAGCCCTCCACAATTCTGCCGGACTATTTATTTATTTTCCATGTTTCCTTTGAACACTCCCAGCCCAGACACACGCAGATACATAAGCACCCATGAGGTTGTTAGTTCATCGTACAGTTTAGAGTTTGCTCGCTGACTCGTTTGAGCAGAAGGAAGCTTTTATTCCAACATTTTCAAGTAATTACTTCAATCTTCACAATGGACAAAAACAGCCGACTTTGCTCTGCAGTTTATCATTTTTTTTTTCCGCTGAACGTGAAACGGAGCCAATCATTTCTCTGTCAGCCATCGGAGCCAAAAATCTGAGCTCAAATTTGAATCGGGATGATAAGATCAAGTGGTCTTTGCAATGGAAAACAGAATTGGGAACAAGAGGCGGGACGCGGCGTGATCAGGGCTTGACCTTTTGACGGACGGAAACCCCCACAGTTTGATGGACAAACGCGACGGAGCGGGCAAGCTTCGGAACGTCGACTCGAGTTTAAACCGAAAACCTGCCTCGTTTACCGCGTTTCCCCAAGTCTGCGCAACGTCAGAAAAGACGGAAATTTCTGCGCGAAAACCTCCAAGTCAAACATCAGCTCTCTGGCAGTCAGAAACTCAAAGCCATACAATAACACAAGCCAGAGACATTCCATTGCACCCAGTGAGAGTGGCTGAACTATTGCAAAAACATACAGTATTCAAGGAAAAAAAAAAAAAAAAGAATATACATGAGCTAAGCATTTTAGATTTGAAAAACATTACTGGTGAATTTCATCCCCAATTGGGGAAAACAACATGACCACATGGACTCCTGTCAAAAAAAAAAAAAAGCTGAGTGATTTATAGTAAATGGCTGACAATCACAGTGGTCAAACGTGTCAGAGGAAAAGCAACGAGAAAAGTTGCCTTCCTTTGGCAGCCGTGAGAGCGCACAGCACATTCCGGCTCATTCATTTCAGTTTTCCACTAGTTCAACGCACATGATTTGCCAAAAAAATTATGAATAGCACAAAGGCACCGTTGCAACGTTTATTTTTAGGTTGCCTCCTTGATGTCAGCAGGAAGCCCTTTGAAAAGATCCAGCGTGACGCCTCGGACAGAGATTTAGTGACCGACTGTCATGTTTTCTTGAAGACGTGACGGTCTCGCCGCACCATCTCCCGGCAGCTATCGATCTCTGGGGCGTTCTAATTGCCCATAATTGCTCCAAATTTGATATAATTGGCTCTGATTGGCTGTAATTGAGGCAGTGGGCCAATCTGATTCAAAGATCAGAGGAGCGGGAGTCCTGCGTGGTTTCAAAGTGGGTATTCCCTCACCCGAGATGGACACATCAAACACGGTAGGTGATGTCTGCCAGTCATTACCATGTGATGGGAGATTTTGCGTGTTCATGTTGCGCAGAAATTAAAATCAGACCGTCTCCATCCCAATAACGTTCTGCTGCAGTACATCAAAACACACATCCTGTACTCAAACGCACAGGATGTCCTGAAGTGTGACGCCAAGTAGGCAGTACTGTAATGCAACATGGATCACATTTTCTTGCCCAGACTATCTGAATTCCTAATTGCGCATGACGATGTGCAGAAGTCATCTTAAATTATAATATCCCTGACAGAAAGGGAAAAGCTACTCTGCTTGAATTTCGATTCGCTCTGATGAGGGACTTGAAGAGAAGGAAGAGAATTATTTGCATTGGCGAGAAACATCTCTTTTGCCTTTTCTTTTTTCATTTTTTTGGGGACTCACACGTCTTTTGTTCTTGATTTTGATCTACCAGGTTGCTTGCGAGGCAGATGGAAGCGATTACGGCGCAATAATAAACCGTGGGGAGGAAACCATGGGAGTGGACGGTGGGATGACAAGAGGAGATGGAGGAAGAGGAGGAGGAGGAGAAGGCCAGATCTGCTGAGTGCTCACGGGCCAGCACACGTGTCCATCAGGCCCACGGATCAGCGCCTGTGCTCATTTCCATCACCTTGAGGACTGAGACCTACACCACACCGGCCGGCAGAAAAACAGCGACGCTCTGCCTGAGACAAATGATTAGTTCCGCAACTCTGCTCATATATTGTACATCGGTAGATTGTGGTTGATTGCCGTATTGTGTAAAAAGGCTTCAACAGACGGCAAGGCGTACTCAACAATCCAAGCTTTTATTAACAACTCACGGTAATAACAACCATGACCGAAAGAACAAGATCCCGGATACAAGCGGCCGAGATGAGTTTCCTCCGCAGGGTGTCCGGGCTCTCCCTTAGAGATAGGGTGAGAAGCTCGGTCATCCGCGAGGGGCTCAGTGTCGACCCGCTGCTCCTCCGCATTGAGAGGTAGCCAGATGAGGTGGCTGGGCTGTCTGATTCAGATGCCTCCCGCACGCCTCCCTGGTGCGGTATTCCGGGCAACATCGGTGAAACAAATCCTGTCAAAGACAGGCCTTCACAATAAAAGCACACGCAAAAGCAGTCACATTCAAAACTATTGTGTACTTATTGTGTGTGACAGTAGAAGAATCCACCGCAGGCCCAAAGAAACTGCGGGGAAGCAGTTAATATACTGCGTACTTTAATTTTGAAGGACAGACCTTTGACAGTATATGTTAGGTAATTCCTTCTCCTTCCATTTTCTTCCCGGGTGTGGCACATTTCTGTCTTGTTCTGCCGCCAGACTCTGACAGTAGCACTGACTTGTGCTGTCTCTCCTCAGTCACAGCGTGTTTAACATCTGCCCTGCAGGCCTGGTTCCCCTTGCGCCCTCTTCGCACCCAGGGAGGTTTTCTGAAAGTTGCGCCACCCTGCCGCTCTGCAGCCACAAACCCCCCCGCAAAAAAAAAAAAATATATATCTTCAGCTCAAACTACTGTAATACCCACTTTGAATGAGCTCGGTCTCATCAAGGGAGGAAATAAAACTGCTGATGGGAAATAGAGGAAGGGCGACAGCACCACACTGGTTAAATGTCAAAGCACACATCAAACCAAAAGACTTTATTTTTATGATATGACTACATCCGAGAGCTACTCCACATGGTGCTCAATCCAATATAAATAGAATACAATAAAACACACTAGACAGTATCTAAAATAAAGTAATTCAGATGAAATATTTACAACCAAGACACAGTCTACAGTCTTATAGACCATGGCCAGGCATTGGTAACACAATCCAGTTTGGGTGTGGAAAAGACACAAAGCACCTGGATGGGAAAGCGAGAATAATCCTGCTGTCAAGCAGTGAAGAGTCTTTGTTGAAAACATGGAGAAGTGACAACAACCCGTGGTGGGCAGAGGTTGAGTGGGTTCACGTGGAGCGTGTACTCAGGCGGGAATGTCAGCTTACAGTATGGCTTCCACCAACAGAGGCAGCTGGCCTGCTGTCGAAGGAGAGCGCCGTTCTCCGAAGGCCCGCCGTCCCGTCATAAGCTCCGCCTCCTACCCCATCACTCTCTGACCTCTCACCCTTCACCCTAACAGCAGCATAATACAACTGTAGAGGCTTCATGGATGCTTTCTGCTCGCATCAGCATCCTAGCCGCCCTCCGCTTCGCCTTTGAATCTGTTTTTTAGCATGGGGGTGGCCCACTAACATGCCTGTGATACCCATATGGAACACATGCCTTACAGAACTGGTTTAGAAATTGCCATTGGCAAACGAGGAACACATGCACGTTTGTTCTAAATAACAGACTAAAGGGCATGTGTAGGGGTTGAAATCGTTAAGACTTATATTTATGAACGATAACGGAATATGCTTGGGGACACAGTACGAATCTACTACACTGGATTCAGATGTGGCAAGTATACTCATTAAATATTATGTATGTAATATTTGCCTGTCAGCAAAACGAGCAAAGAGTAAGTGAAAAAAATTAGCATTATGAACACTTAAAGGCCACTCCAGTGACGATAATCACTAATCGCAAAAATATGCTTGAAACATTCTGGTAAATATGATGTGACTTTCAACCGTGCAGGACTATTTAAAGCTATTCCCCGCAGTCATGTTCAAAAATGGCACCAAACGCACGCTGTCAGTGAACAGAACAGACATTAATCGTCCATGAAGGAACAAATTTCCCCTTCAAGGCATTCTTGGGGAGCACTAGTTCTCCAGCTTGTCCTCTGGAGAATTAGCTGGAATTTCATTAGATACACTTGTCCATATTAGTCGCTTTACTTCAATTGTAGCGTATATATTATAAAGAGAAGCCCGGCTATAAGATCCACTGGGTGTCTTTTTATTTTATTCATTCTTTCTCTGAATCTATTTAAAGTCCCTGGATGTTTATTATCCTCCCCCGAACTACCAGCATGAGAATCGATGAGAATCGCTAAAAGAATCGAATCGCTGAGCAGTAGAGAAAATGGAATTGGAATCACAAAACTTGACAGTCTTGAATAAAGAACTTAATTTTCCGGGACATGCAACGTGACTTGAAGCCAGCCTACTTGACTTTTATCTACTAATTCTGTAGCGTGTCACTGTTATTTGAACACTGATGGATGCGACTCCCCTGTATCTACGGCACTGGGTGGACAACTTTTGACGAACAAGAGCCAAAGAATCCCTTGGGGTCTGTTTATGACTCCAGCGCAGTATCAGACTGAAGCAGATGTCCCTCCCCTTGCTTGATCTGCTTCCTCTCCCTGGAGTTATTGCAGTCACCAGGGGTAACATAGCTATGTTTTTCCGGTCATTTTGCAACTTTGGTGTTTATTAAAAACATGTAATCGCTGTCTTTCCCACCCCCCTGCCATCCCCCATTGTCATTCCTCGTCGTGGAGAGTGGTCTCCTCAACGCAGCAGATGTACGGGAGCGAATGTGTATGTGAAACGCAGTTTGTTTTCTCGTGTTGATTCACTGAGGGTAGATGGTGTATATTTCTGTCACATCCATCAGCAAAGATCTCAATCGCCAAAGCGCAACACAAACACGAGTCCACACCTCCCATTTAAGACAGGATTCTACAGTCGCTGCGTTCACCGAGGAGCAAGAATGGGAATGGTACTTTTCCCTTTCCTCAGATGAATAGATTAGCAATTGGCGCTGAGGCCACGGCGAGGCCAGCTGCACAATATCAGACAGGCACTTCCTCGGCCAGCGTTTCCTTCCGCCCCGACGGGGGCCTCGGCTTTGATTAAAGAGCAAAGAGGAGACGGGACACCTGAAAGAAACGGCGGAAAAATTAGACAGCGGACATCCACAAAAAACACACACAATCAGGCTTATATGAGGGGAAAGTGAATGCATCCTGACGGGCTGATGACGCGTCATCCGCCAAAAACATCCGTCACACAAGCAAATAGCTTTTAATCAAGGTGGGCGCAACCCCCGCCAAGTACCTTTCAAGTAATAGCGAACGTGCGGCCGTTCAGCTGATCTTGATTTCCCATCGCTTGCCATTGTGGATACCACCAAAAAAAAAAAAAAAAAAAAAAAAAAAAATCTCCGTCACGATTGTCCGCTTTCCAAAGAATTCTCAAAGTCTCCCGACCGCATGACCCGTGCGGCTCATCTGATCGTGCGTTCCTTGCTCCGCTGTCAAAGTTGAATAAAAACACATGTCGTCGAAACAACACATGATGAGAATTCCGCAACCTTGGAACAACAAGGGCCACGGAAACACGTGAAAATCCAGTTACTGCGCTTTGACGTCATTTCTCGTTACAACCTCAAAAATCAGGGTCCACGTTTTAAAAATCATTTAATTTATGGAGGGGCTTTGTACTGGCTAGCGACCATTTATTTATCTTTTAAAGCTTGGACGTTTTATGTCTCTGAGCGATGCGACAAGATGAAGACAGTTGTTCCAAAAATCTCACTTTGGATCCGAACTCTCTTATTTCGTCACATTTTTCCTATTGTTGAATTTACCTCTTACTTATGGCGCCTAATGGTTTCATTCTGCCAACCATCTGGTGCACCTTCCCCACTAGTAACAAGCCCCATCTGTGCTCATACACGCATTAATATATCTAAAAAAACAACTTCCAGGAGTTGAGCGATCCAAACGGCTGTTTCTCAAATGACAAGCTTTGTAGTCGGCGCGGCCTAAAGATCGGGTGGCACCGACTAATGTCGTCCCAGCATTACGTTGGGTTTTCCAGCATCGGATCGCTTGAAGATGTTTGCGCAGTGGCAGAAGTTCACGTCAGGGTAAACCGGAGGAGACAGGCCCACTACAGTTCCGCGGAAAATACAGCAGACTATGTCGCGGCCGGCTCAAACTCGAAAAGGAAAACATAGAGCAGGTCTCTTTGGTCGTGAGCTGAGAACCGAACCCTGGTTCCTTCTGCTGTCAGGACCCAGGGCCTGGACACCGTCAGCCACCCGAGGTACACACACGCACAGCCACACAGGCCCAATTTACTTGAGCTAACTGAGTCCTTGTTGGAGGCATTTCACACCTCTAAGCACCGTTTCCCCAAATCCAAATCTAACATGTCATGAGGCCAGAGGATTAATTGTTAATCTTAACAGCCGTCATTATGTGGGATCATTGCTAAATTCTTTCCCAGTCGACTCGCTGGCACATGTGGCCGCTGCGTTTGACTGCTGAGGAGATCCAGAACACTTTCTTCCTCCCTAAAAACTCAACGTTTCTTTCACTCTCATCCCCACCCCCACCACCCACCCCTTTCTTTGTGTCCGTCTTTTGGAGTCGGCCTCCCTCCTTCTCTTCCTGGAGCTAATTTTCAGAGTGATTTCATGGCCGCAGAATGTCCTAATTGCAGAGAGCTGTTCTCCTACGCTGCGGGGCTACTTTTTAGGCCTGGTATTTCAATGCTTGTGTGTGTTTGTTCTGTGTGTGTAAAAAAAAAAAAAAAAGGGGGAACTACTTTTTGGGGTGGGCCTGAGAGTTTTAAAGCCAGGGTAACTGTCACTTTGATGGACGTCTTAGGGACCTGACTGCCCTTGCGCCCCTGACCTCCTTCTCCGGGCTTCCACTGTGCCAACATCTCACTTTGTCAGCGAAACCCAGGTGGGGGGAACACAACTTGTGTTTTTTAACGTGTAAACGCCAAAGGGTGACATAGACCAGGCGCTCCTTGTTGGATAAACCTCAAAAGGACCAAATAAACTCCAATAATGTCTTGTCTATGTTTTGCACGATATTATAACGGTGACTGTTTTTGTGCAGGATTCATATAAAATGAACGAATCCTTTCCACGATCATATTCAGAGTTTAATTATGTCATTTGCAGTCACGGGTATGCTTTCTATTCAATTCTGCCCCGCGCTCACTTTGAAGGTAATGAGTTTTGTCTGATAGCTTATGCAATAGTGTATGTTGTGTGTTCACAGCGTGCGCGTGCGCTCCCGTCTTAGAAGCCATCATTTACACACACACACACACGCTCTTTCTAATTTCACACTTCACACACTTCCAGTCTGGAAATACAAAAATGAAAAAAAAAAAAAAAAAAGGAAAAACAGGCTGCAGCGGTTGATGAAAGTGAAATTGAAAAATGAAAAGCAAGAAGGAGGGAGCCCCGTCAATGGTTCAGCCTTCAAGACCGGTGATGGAAACCAATCACCGTGGAAACGGCACGAATCACCAGACTGCAGTGTGACCGCCGAAAGTGTACAGTACTCATGCTGCACCTCAGCTTGAGACGTGTACTGTAAAATGAACATGATGGGTTTCCCTGGCTGCGCTGAGGTTGCATTAGGAACGCAGTCAATCTATGGCTGCATTCTACATGAACACGTTTGTTTCGAAAGACAATTATTTCAGTCTACACTAATGGTGTTTTCCCATTTAAGACCACATTTGCTGGCTAACAGTCCCTATTAGTGAGGCCATTTTAGCCAATCAGAAACCCAAAGACACAATAACAAAAAACAGATTGAGCAAAAGGAAAAATATGGTAAACATAGTATGTTTAAAGAACAAAATGGAAAGTTTGTGATGGCACAAAATAAAATGGGCTCCAAATGGTGTCCACTAAAAACAGTCGATACAATAGTACAATTGACAGTAAACAATCCCCCGAGGTTTATTAATGGAATCCAAGGAGACGTTGCTAAAAAGTAGATCTCAGTTTCAAAGGTAGAAAAGCAGAATCTTCGGGGAATACCGGCGACATGTAAACGATTAGTGCTTACGAAGACTGAGAGAGATCTGAAATGGATTTTGTATGTAGAGCAAAAATAAAAAGATAAAATCATAGTGAGTTCCATATGGACATGGCCAAAGACCCCCGCAACAAGCCTTCTGTAGCGCCACATGAACAGTTCCTTGGCTGCCTTTTCTCTTTCCGAGCCTCAAATCTGCTTGAATTATTCTCTCTCTTCCAACCCCCCCCCCCCCACCTTCTCTCCCCATTGCACCCCTCCCTTGTCTTTTTACCCAGCATATCTATGTCAGATGGCCGTGGCAGGCCTGAGTGGTGGCCTGTCGGTGGGGTTCCTGTGGTGCCGGGAGAGAGAGGAGGTGGGGGGGGGGACCTGGTTTGGGCTGTCCACGTCTGTGCCTGACAGGAGCGGTCCTGCCTTTTACACTGTCCAAACGGGGCGAGCCGTCACTCCTGATTAGCCCTCGCGCTGCACAGAACCAGGGAGCAGGGTGTCTCTGGAAGCCATTACTCAGTCTGTGAGTGAGTGCCCTGTCCCCTCCTCTAACCACCTCCCCCCCCACCCCTCCCCGCTCGCTCCCAGCCCCTCAACTCAGCTTAATCACTCCCAGCTGAGGATAGGAAGAAGATGGAGGGCAGGCTGTGCATGGAGAGAGAAGGCGGGTGGGGGTGGAGTTGAGCCTCAATCAGCAACAAGTCTGATTGATTCCTTTTGTGTTGCCACCGCTCTACCATTCCGGCTGGTGAAAGCACGCACACATTCCCTCTCATACACTCACAAGAAGTTCATTCGGCATCTCAGCCGGGAGCTGCCATGTTGTGTGTGGGGTTGCCTTCACATGAGCAGCAAAGTCAAGAGGCAGGCTTATATACAGGCTGGATTGTGTCACTGTGAGTACACACATATATGCGCACACACGCTCCGCTTGAACTCCACTGAGACCGTTCGGCCACCTTGTTTTTGTCAGATTCCTGATGTCATACCCAAGGTGATGGCTGGGACGTTTTCTTATGTATCCGCATTTGTACGCACGACCAGAAGAAGACACTGAGTGATGGTGACACGTTGACCCCGGGGCCTCCGTGTTTTCACTTCCGTTAGCCGCTACCCGCAATTCCTGCAGTGGTGGGCGAGAGTCACCGCGAGAAACCCAAACGTACGCTAATCAACCGCGAAGACTCGGCCTAATTCAGAAGTTAACATGAATCAACACACCCTCGCTATTTGTCAGGCTCGCAGAAATTACAGCTGAAAATGAAATTAGCTTCTGTTTGAGCGTCAGACATCTCGAGTGTGATTAAAAGTGAGCGGGCTTCCAAGAGCTGCTGAGGGCACTTGAGCGGGCGAGGCCTCCAGCCCTTTCAATTCAGGGACAGCCTGTGCGGCACGGGAGGCGAACAGAATCTCCCCAGCAATGACAAATCGCATTTCCCGCTCTTCCTTCTCCTCCCGTCCTCCGTCTTCACCCGTCACGTGCCTTTCATCTTTTAATCTTCGTGGGGAAAATTGTGTGTGTGTGTGTGTGTGTGTGTGTGTGTGGAGAGACGCCCGCAGAGAGATGGCGAGGTGAGCGGAAACATCCCTCACCTGTCGGCAGAGGAGCGTGCTCTTCAGCTGACAGCTTGTAATGTGTGACTACAAAGCAGTTTCTTGCTTTTAGGAGAAGGGGGTCGGGGGGGGGGGGGGGGTAGACGGCTCAGCAGCCGAAGAACTGCGAGCCGTAAACCTCGTCCAGAAACGAGCCAGATCGAAAGCGAGCGAGGGGGGAACCCAGTCGGTGCTTGCAGAGATAGAGTAGATAAAAACAAGACTCTTCGTCTTACGGTTCCAATTATAGAAACACATGATTGCGTCACAAAGGTTTATGTGTGGCACTTCGTTGTCTTTAGTACCAAGCTAATCTAAATCTCCCAAAATTCAATTCACCTGTTATTGTGAACAAGATAGCCAGCCAAGCGGGAAAGGCATGTCGATTCACCTGCGCGCACTGATAAGACGTACTTAAAACCCACAAACGATAATCTGAACGGTCGTTTAAAAGCCACAACATTAGGCACACATAAACATTTAAGAGCATTCAATAGATGCATTCGAGGGAAATGCCCATGGGGTCGCTCAAAACTTCATCAAGGTGTCAAGAAAAGAACAATACGAGAAGAGAAAAACAGTTAGCTGACTGTAGTATTAATATTTGTCTTCCTGTCACTTGTGTTGAAAGCAATTGTTGCTGTCACGCTGACATTGCCATGCATCGGATTATCTGAAAGCAACATTTGTATTTCATTGCTTGTATGTTTTATTAACAGCGGTTCACTTGTTTTTTTTACACTCATATGCTTGTTTACAATATTAAAATGTGAACTTGCCTTTATAGCAGTCAACCTGACTAGCTTTGGCTATTCCGATCGCTGTCTGTCTTAAAATATTCATACCAGTGAGACAAAAGCAGGGCCGTGACGCTTCATCTTTGTCTATTATGAGTTTGTAGCATTTGTTCCTTTACTTTGTGGAAAAAAAAAATCTGCATTTAGAGCTATATTAGTACGAATTAAATAGTAAAACTACTCTCGCCGTCAAACCTCTCTCGGGGTTAGCGGGCAGACAGGGTCCCTGGCTGCCATGTGTCAGGCCAATTAGTGCTGAATTTGAGTGCTGTAACGAGCCTGTGGGGGGTGAACGAGAGGGAGTTTGATTACAACACCTAAACCTTCCTGTCGACCCCCCCGTCAGCCAGCGGTACAAATGTTTCACTGACAGCCAAGTCACAGCTGGGGTCGGAGGCAGCTAACACAGGCCTCTCTGTTCAATTCGACTTTTCAGTGAACGTTCAGTAGTTCGATTTGGACTTTTCGAAAGAAAAGAAAAAAACGTCAACGCGCTGTTTACGCAAAGTGAAATGTACCCATCAGAACAAGAGACTTATTGACATGGCTGCAGACAGAAAGGGAGATAAATAAATACACAGAGAATAAGTGGGTGTTGTTTTTCCCCCCCCTCCGACGTGCCTGTTCGTGTTCACGGCTTCAACCGGAATGCGTGAAGAGAGGAAACACAATAAACGATGGGATTGAATCATTGAAGAGTGCTGATTTTCTTGGCCAAACACAAGCTCGGAGTTTATTTGTCTCTGTTGCGGCGAATCAGGGGTGAAATTAGAGGACTAGCATCAGTCGTCCAGGACTCCCACTTTTCAGAGACCTTTTAGATCTTGTAAACATACTAAAATTAGAGCGGCTTTTTATCCATTTATTTAATTTTAAAACTGGTACGGATAAAAGCACCGAGGCGGAGAAGAATAAATGTACTTTGCTGAACTGAATTAACTGCAAAAAGTTCACTCACTGACGTGTTTGCAAAAGGTGACCCAAAATCTCTCGAAAGGTCACCGATGACCCGCCTAAAGACGACCGCCTCATACGTCAAATCCCACCGTAATCCCAATGAAAAACAACACGAAAAGATTGAATGATGCCGATATTATCCCCCGCGTCAGTTTGGATCTGCCGTCAGTCTTTTCGAAATGCACAATGACGGGGGTCCCGCCAAGAGGACCTCACGCCGTCTTCTGATCAGGCAGCCAGATGGACGGCCGAACGGCAGGAGGGCACCTGATATCGGTGTCAGCGATCAGATCTCGCCCTCTGAGAGCTAGTTGATGTCAGTGTGCGTCCGCGAGTGTGTGGTAGAGTCGGAGTGGGCGCCCGGTGCCAAGTGATTGTTGAGCGCATATGTGCTGACGGCGGCCAGAGCGTGTTGAAATGAAGATTAATGAACGAGCGACTTCTGCGTGTTGTGTGCGCGCGCGACTGAAGGGTCAGCAGACGGGTGTGGCAGAGAATGGACAAACCTGAGCTTATGTGAAGTGTCACTAAGTGAGGCTTTTGCTTCAAGAGTATCTACTGTATGTTTTCGACGGTTTTCATCACTCCTTATCCCGCAGCTGCGAGACGCTGAGCGACATGCGAGAAGATCACAAAGCTGCACTCGGACCACTGGATCGCACAACTTACGGAGCGCGTGTATACTCCTGTTTTGTTTTGTGTTTCTTTGGACATTAAATTCCTTGTAACGTGAAAAAAAATGTCTTCTAAATGTGCCACACCAGCGCAAAGCCCCTCTCCACATGCTGGCTGTCATGCTGAACTGTTCGTTCACGTCATTCTTCTGCCTTCTCTCTGTGACATGCGCACACTCACAGCAGACAACCAAGCGCTCTTTAAGCAACCACCCAACCCCAAATCCTCGGTCCACAGCCTGGCTGGACTTTCTCTGCAAAATGTGCTCGCAGTAGCACCTGACAACAAGGCAAACGAACGTAGCAATGCTTGGAGTGTATGCTTAGCTCGCTAGCTAACTCCATGTTATGCAATGAGCTGGATAACTGCTGATGTGAACGTAGGCATTCAAGGTCTCATATTGTGCTGTAGGGGCTTCTACTTGGGCTACCCAGCCTTAAATCTTTCATAAAGTTTTGCAAAATTGGTAAGAAATATGCATTTATCCACACACACAAAAAATAAATACCGCCTGTTCCGCGTTACAAGGCGCACCTAAGAGCCTTTAATTTTCTCAAAAGCGGACAGTGTGCCTTATAATCCGGTGCGCCTTATATATGGATAAATATTGAGCCTTTTGCCCAGCTCCATCTCATGAATGCATAACGTAACCCCAGCCTCCACAGTAGCATCTATTCTATGTGCCTTATAATGTGGTGCGCCTTATATATGAAAAAAGTTTTAAAATGGGCCATTCAATGAAGGTGCGCCTTATAGTGCGGAAAATACGGTAATCTTTTATAAAAACTTAAAGCTGCTTTGATACTGGCTGTCACACATCAGAGCCATAGAAGTAGCCAAAACTGGACATTGCTGTGACTGAAGTGCAAATTCATATAGCCAGATGAGGTAATAAGATAACAGCCATATTTGATTTTGGGTAATGTATTAATGACATTCTATTAGCTTTCTAAACAACATTAAATTATGAGGGAAGCCAAATAATTGCTATGAAGGAAAATAAAGCCGTTTTTGTTGGAAGCAGAAGCACGTTGTAAAACTTTATCTCTCCCACAAAAGATTTGTTGGAGTAAAAGCAGCATTTGTCCGGGTTCATAGGTCACTGGAGAACGGTAAATGTCGCTTAGCCGCGTAAAGACCGGGCGGGTTTACGTACTTAAGTTATTACTGTTGGAGATTTGATTGACGACACGTTTATTTTTTCAGCAGACGTCTCCTTTAGTGTTTCTTTTTACTCACCTACGCCACATTAAAGTGAGACATTGTCTTGTTTTTTTATTTTTAATTCAGAAGTCACTTCCCACTATTCCCCCCACATGACCCTTTTCTCTGTACTCTCCGATATGGTGGGGTTCTAGTTTCTGTCAAATGTTCATCTGACAGTTGTCAAACAACTCATAAAATATATACTGCTTTTTATACAGCAATAATGTGCACGCAATTTCACACTTACCGGCCTCCACCAGATAAAAGTAATGCAGTGTGATAAAACAGAATCGCAATAATTTCTCCCTTGTTGAGTATCACGATGTTCATTTTTTATCACGTATATATGACGTTTTACGTGGCGTTCCTCCTAAAACTAATTGAGCTCTATGAGTTCTACCGATCAGTGTTTCCAGTATTTTGCATAGTAATAAAATTAACACAATTTAGTTGATGATTGACAGCTTTACAATTAGCCTCTTGTTCATACGTTGAGTTTCTCACAGAAGGCAACAATCGACTGTGGAAAGGCCTGATCATCGGGAGTAATTTGGAGTTCAGGGGGTGGGGGCTCTCACTTGGACCCGCTTTACCTCCGGAGCTGCAGCTCATCAATCAGGACAAACGTGTTTTGATTTAAGCTCCATCTCATACGACGGTTCTCCTCATGGTTCATCAATATTTAAAATGGCTCAAGCCTACGATCTGCGGTATTTGTACTTATCTGTGGCTTCAGGAGAGGAAGTCAAATATCTTTTGGAAATAATACCAAGAACTGAAAAAGTACATAGGGTACACTAATCATACATTTAACAATTCAATGACTTCAGTTTTAAGAGCTGTTTAAAAAATAATAATGAAAAAAATCATGCCTGGGATGAGTACTGGTATTATGAGTCTTGCTCATCTTTGGATGAAGATCTGTTCCTTTATCCAAGTACGAAAAACGATGATTACATTTGCAATTATGTCATTCTTTCCTTTTGTTTTTGTAAACCTGTTAAATTAATTTGACACTTCGATTACGTTGTTTTATTTCAAATCCACTGCAGTTGCAGATAAAGGCCAAAAAAACGGAGCTTGTCAAAACACACCTGGCCACGGCTGCAAATTATGATTCTTTATTGGCGATGAGAATGAATTTCCTTGGACGGAGGAGGTTGTGGCTGGACCATTTTGAGGGTCACGAAACGAGTCCCGGCTCGCGTCGATTGCCGAGTCCGGAGCTCAAAATATCGTCCGCGAGCGATTGTTGTCGTCATAATTTACAAGACGGTTTGCCTCGGCTGACAAAAGACGGTGAATTAGGACGGCAGCAAAAACAAATGGGCAACAGCGGGGACGTAAATAGCGAGATGTCAACACTCACAGCAAGACCCAGACAAAAGCCTTATGAGGGCCCGAGCCACGCAACGCAATTATGAAGTACAGCTGTATGAGCCAGCGCCTCCCTTGTGTCTGCGTGAGAGTGTTGCTCTGTCGCCGGGCCTTTCAGTCGCACCATTGATAGATGTGACGGGGTGAGGCAAGGAGAGAGGGAATCCACTCTTTTCACCGTTGGACGGCTCTATTGAGAGAGCGCAGGGGTGGTGGTGGTGGTGGGGGATTTTCAGCCCTCCCTCGTCTAACCCGTCGCTCTTTTCTGCCCGTGCAGTCAAGCGGAGAAAATCGCAAATCCGCTTCGCTGATGGAGACTGAGGCTTTTGGGCGAGTTTCGATGGTGTTCTCATCACCTATGAGAGAGTGTCAACGCCTCAGGTTTCGAGGTTGACACGCTTTATAGTAAGCAGTGTGCAAAATTTGCTTTCATTGTTCTTTCCAATATCTTCCATAATTTTTTTTTGACACTTTGTTGCGTCTCTATTCATCTGCCCTTGCGTCGATCTGTCAATTCATCTGTTTAATCTGGCAGCATCTGTCATTTGTCTTGTCACATTAATCATCCATCCGTTAGATCATCCATCTTTCAAGCGGCGCACTCGTATGCTTTTCAGTGCGTCCCATTCATCTGTCTGTGCCGCTTTTGGGCGCGAGACGGATGTTGTCGCGGCCGTCTCCGACTCTTCAACGTCGTTCTGCAAACTCTCGATGACAGATCCGGAGAAGAAAATGGCTCAACTCTCGAGATAATCCCAAACCTCACCTGGGCAGTGCGCTACTTGGGTAACCCGTGCGTTGTATTGACAACTGTCTCGCCGAATTACTGGGAATCTGTTGGGTTGTGCCAAAATCTTGATTCATCATCTTAAAAAAAATTGTTTTGGCAATTCTATGATTCCAGCTTCACGGGACCAGGTAGAGGAAGCCCCAGTTGTGCTCCGGCATGATCCAGAACAGCATGGATGTATTATATTGTGGCAGAACTCCCACGTCAATCCCGTCTAACACACCAGTGACCTCAGACACAACAAATGTTCCCCTGGATGAACGTAGAACATTTTCCACAGACTCACGCACAAAGTGGAAGCTGCAACTGCATATTTTGTTCCATTTTTGCTGTACGGGTTATGGATAGAAACATTTACCACATTATTTTCTCTGGCTCTTCATGTTCTTTATTACGTTGAAACATGCAAATATCCATCCATCCATTTTCTTTGCCGCCCATCCTCACGAGTGTCGCTGGAAGTGCTGGAGCCTATCCCAGCTGTCAACGGGAAAGGAGACGGGGTACACCCTAAACTGGTTGCCAGCCAATTGCAGGGCACATAGAGACAAAAAGCCACACCCACAATCACACCTAGGGGCAATTTAGAGTGTCCATTTAATGTTGCATGTTTTTGGGATATGGGAGGAAACCGGAGTGCCCGAAGAAAACGCATGCAGGCACGGGGAGAACATGCAAACTCCACACAGGCGTGACTGGGATTGAACCTGGGTCCTCAGAACTGTGAGGCCAACGCTTTATCAGATGATCCACCGTGCCGCAACCCATAGATCCATCTACTTGTAATAATCTAATCTAATCTAATCTCTCACCAGGATTTTACTTTATATGTCCTCGTATCATCAAGATTGGAACAACCTCATCGATGGACAAACTTTTCGCTGCTGCATGCTGATTCCCACCTGTTGTTTCCCACAACCTCACACACCAGGTAGATGGCTACTCTTAAACGAAGCTCGCTAACACGCAGGGGAGGGACAAAAACAAGTTGTGTAACGCCTGTGAAGTGAGTTCAGTGAATGGAGCGGATCCATTTTCTGTGTGTATTTATGTGCGTCGCTGCAGACGGCTTTGACAGGAGGTTAGAAGCCAGGGGCCTCTCTCAGTGGTTTTGTTTCGCCAGTGAGTGAAATACAGGGCCGGTTGTCAAGGTGACGAGGCCTTGACACCTCACCAAGGAAATACACTGATGCACACAAACTATCCGTCCTTTTTTCTTACTCCGTGCATGCGCTTTCTCCACATTTCTTTGTCGGGCATAGTTGTGTTTTTGGTTCTCCGCTCTCGAATGCAAGTTCGCACTTGGCACGCATTCACTTTTGTTCGTGTTGAGACAAGTTTGGAAGACCACCTTGTGCCTCACATCCAGGTGAGACGCTGCTGAGAGATGACAAGGTTATGCGAGGAATTACAAGGAAAAGGGAGGTTCAAGGAATGAGAGGAGGGGGGGTACAAGAGAGAGAAACATGACCAGCGATTGTAGATCATTTTTCCTAATTTATTATTTGAAAACCGCAATCACTCACTTTGGCCGACGTGAAAACCTGTTATTTCTGCTTTAATATGTGCGATTTGTTTGACAGCGAGGAGGAGCAGTGCCATGTCGTACCTGTCGAGGCTTGTCACAACTTTTTAATACCCTACAGGTCCACAAATACGCATACCCTGTAAATTCATTTACTTTATATGACAAATTCTGTGCGTAAGTAAGTTACTGACAATTTTTTTGTGGAATTGTCAAAAGGCAATCAAGCTTAGCAACTATTACAACTTAATATTTATCTACAATGTCCTACTTACTTTACTACATGGCGGCTATGTGTACTATGTAACCCGAAAAGTTAATACTCCTTTAAAGATTGTCAACAAGTTTCGGTTCTAAATGTGACTACACTACTACATTTAGACGCAAATGTGCTAGATCGAGTCTTTGAAGACAACCCTGATTTAAGAAAAAAAAAATGGTTATATTTAAAAGGAGAGTAGTTAATGTGGTTCTTGCTCATCTCCTTTAAAGCGGTAACAGCAAAAAGAGGTTTCAGCCTTGATTTAATTGATTTGATTTAATTAGAAATTACATGCGCACAACAAGCTAATTCTCCACATGGTCTATAATGATGCAGAGAGAGGGGGAAAAAACACAGAAAAATGATCATGCATAATATAAAATATGAGTAGATATAAATATATTAGTTGAAAATACCGGACCATTTTGTGGTGCGGTCTGAATGTGTTCAAGTGTGTTGAATCCATTTTCTCGGCTGTCACCCAAAAAAAAAAAAAGCTCACATACGTTCTCATTGTGAAAGTTCACACGGGAGATTGTGCATCTTGGCTTTGTTAATAATCAGCTTCATTTCATATTTGAAAGACCTAATTAGTCATATCTATGATAGTATGCTAATGTCAAACGAGCATGATTCCCGGTTCACGTTGGGCCCTCTGGGGGTCCTGGAGGTAAGGAGGTGCCATATCCCACTCACTCTCAACAAGAGCAGATGGCCCCTAGCCGGGCTGGGCGGCATGAATGAGCCGCTTTTGTCTGCGGGTGTAGTGTAGCTGCTTAGCCCAGATGGCTTTTGTACCTTTTGTTTATGCTGACTTTCTGCACAGCGAGCCACTGCCTGCTGGCTGCTGTCTGCTACAGTGGGTGGTAGTTCTTGCACTCACTCGCGTTCGTCTCTCGCGCTCTCTGACATTTTGTGGCACTTATTGTGATTCACATCTATGCTTTTTTTTTTGTTTGCCATATGACTGAAGAAAAACACGATTGCTATCGGAAAATAAACCTACACAAACCTCTCTCGAGAACAGACTTTCATAGGTGAAAACAAATTTGAGGATGTTGGTTCTTCTATATATTATTTTATATATATTTATGATTATTTATTATATATTTATTCTGATCTTATATTTATTATTATATATATTATTTTAGATATATTTTTATTGTCAATGTATGTGTTCATTTGTGCTCTTTTTTTATTTCATCAAGTTTTTGTTGGCTAAATATTATAAATAATAAATAAATATAAACAATATATTAGTTGAATTTCATTTTTTTTTTTCATTTCAATTTGGAATTTTCCATTTCAAAAACTCTGGTAAACTCACCATAAATCCGACATGCATACAAAAATGTGATTTGCTACTTTGATTTAATCGCCAATCGTGCAGTGCTTCAATCGTCCTTCAACAATGATAGTATTCAATATTTTGGAACTCATCAGTGCACGTGACGGAGGAATCGCAAAGGACATGCACCGGTTTGTGGCCTCAAGTAGCCTTGCAGGAAGTTGGCTGCTGAGGGATGCATAGTGCAACTAAATTTGTACCCAATCTGGCTGTTTTGACCATAATTAACCTTTTTAGGCTGCGCATATAAATAGCGGTTAGTGCGTCGGCCTACTAAATCTAAACTGGCGTGAATGGTTGTTTGTCTATATGTGTGCCTGGCATCCAGTCCGGGGTGTACCGCACATTTCGCTCAACGTCATATGGGAGTGGCTGCCGTTAGCCACAACACTAATGTGGAAAAGCAGTACAAAAGTTCAACCGATGGATGTTTTTTTTCAACTTCAAGTGTCCTCCGATAGTCACACCTGCAATTCCTGTACATTGAAATCCCACCGGAACGTCCCTCGCAAGAATCCTGAAATTCTGCAGGCCGTACGTCCGAGCCACACGTAGGTATTTGTAACGTGGGCGCCAGGGGGATGCCACTCAAACTTTATGAGTCTGCATGTGTTGTCATCTTCAGCTAAGTGGAAAAAGTCACGTCATGGCACAGCCTTCTTTGCTCTGCTAACTAACAGCTAATTTACTCCTTAGTTCAAGTCAGATATTTAATGAATCCGCACATGAATGCTAACAAAGACCTCGGATGACCTCCCTTGCAAATGTGCCCGGTACGCGGCGGAATGTTATCCTTGCGTGATCTGGTCACGCTAGGTTGGGATCGCGTGTTCCTCGGTGCCCTCGGGCGGGGGGGGGGAGGCCCTCGGCGGTGCAGTGGCAGGCTTCAGAGCGTGGCTAAATCCCCACCAGAGACAGTCTGCCTGGCAGCTCGGTACTTCAACAGCCTGTATTTACAACAACCTCTGGAAGAGCGGGATCCGGTTACCGCGTGGGATATATACAACGCATCAATCAGCGGGCGGACGCGTGGGTAGGGGAGAGGCTGTTATGGTTCACTGTTGTGGTGCTTTTATTACTGTCTGTAAACCTTCACACATACCTACTCTAGGTGTGCGTACAAGGACACAAACACAAAACACACAAGGACTTTCTGTGGGTCCAATCCAGTGTTTCAGCCTCCATCTTTCCCCTCAGCTTAGATCAAATGCAACAACTAGAGATGAGGTCACTATCCCACAGCTGTCCCGGCCACTCAGAGCTCCACGCGGTGTGTGTCGCCGGTGTGTGTTTCTGTGAGAGTAACTGGTGCTACTGAGGTCAAATTGGACTCTCCCTGACTTTCCCTCAAAACTCTGGGGATCCGACAGGCCGCGTTGAAAGCTCTGATCCAGATCGAGTTGCCTCGTAGAAGGTACAAACAAGCACAAACACACACACACACAAAATGCTGCATATGCCAAAGTGAGCTGCCGGGAACGGCAACCGGAGAGACTGGGAAAAGGGAGGGGAAGTGGAGGGTTGAAAAAAAGCAGGGATGATTTTACAGTACTGCCATGACACACACAAAATCAGGAAAAAAAATGTTTTCAGCACACAAAAGTGGCCACACACTCAAGCACAAATCTGTACGCTCAAATACAGGAAACCGAAATAAACGCAATATACATTAGTGCATTTGGGCAAAAAAACAAAAACAACGCAAACACAATATTATAATAACACACATGTAATTAGAGGATGTGGTTTTAAAACAACATAAATTGTTATATTAAGAGAAAAAGCTCTAACTTCATCAGACAAGACAAATGTTCTCATATTGAAGGAACAAAATTTGCAACAATAGAAAATCTGATGAGAAATAGGATGGAACATTGAGAGAATAAAGTATAAAAATACATTCTTAAGAGGTAAAAAAAAAGGTCATACATATTTGGGCAACATTTTACATTCTCATCTTAAGGTTTAAAGGTTACGGGGAAAATGTATTCCAAACTAATTAGGGCCACAATTTTTAATGCGCAGCCTTTTAATACCCAAGGCAGATATTCCAAAAATCACTGGTGTATATCAAATGCTCTAAATACCGATGAGGACCACCTGACTGCATTTTATGTACTTTTAATTGAACACTTTCAATCCCTAAAGCTCATATATTTTTTATGAACCAATATACATGATTCAAATGATCTCTCTATTCATTCTTTATCGACCCCGACCGCAGTAATTGCAGACACGGTCGTCACCTTGATAATAATTGTCAACGCTGCATTCTTCACGCTCCAAAGATATTGGGAACGTATCGAAAAGTTCTTTTAGTTCAACAGATTTAATAATGCCACTTTCCTTCTCGAGGCTTTGCTTTGCTTTACTTGCAAGACTGAAGAGTTGTCCTTTGTGTATTGGACTACGAGCATATCAATACAACTTTATGACTGTATTATAACCTGACAACGTATGACACTCGTCTTTCACCAATGATAAAGAACCCGGTTAAACATTAGTAGCAGTTTTTATTCACCTTGACCTTTGTTTTAATGAGTCCCGGTATTTACAATCCAGCCGGGTGTTACCCTTTTCAAACAGTGTACACCTTTTCATACATATAACAGTATAAAATTCAATCGAAAATGTTTCAAATGCCATATTTATACAAATAAATAGCCACACTATCACTGGACTGATGTAAAAATAACTGCTTTTCAAGAATGGCCTTAATAATTGAATCAGGAAATATTAACAGGCACTAAGCGCCGAGATAAAGTGATAAATGCAGTAATAATTATGCATAACGGCACACTTAATGTAACATATAACTACAGTCTTGATTTATTGAGGGCAACGTATCGGGAGGTTGAAAGCTTCCCGGAACTCAACTATGAGGATGGATGTTGCAACTGTACGCAGCTGCAAGAGCGCCGTGCTTCAATACTATCTGTCCCGTTTAAAGGCTGCAATATACGCGTCCGGTTAATAATAGATTTTGTGAGGATTCACATGTGCTCATAAACATACATAATGCAGCTCACTGAATCAAAATCCGGCACTATAGCGATCTCGGTGGAGGACAAGCGCGGCAAGATTGTTGCACGTCGAATTACAGCTGGCCCAACAGAATTAGAATCAAACATTTTAGTATTGCGTCTACTTCTCATCTTCTCACTTTGGATTGAAACTACTGGAAATCCAATTAAATTAACTAGTAAATGTAAATATGTAATAATTTGACAAGGCAACAAATTCACAACTTCATAGATATTCAGAGCACAAACTAACTTTTCACCGCAGTGGTAAAACATTTATAGTTAATTAAAGTTCACACATTGTCTCTACGGCAACTGAACATCTCAAAGCAAGTACACGTTGCCTTTCAGTTTAAGGTCACAAATATTTTCCACGTTGGAGTTAGTATAATAAATTATGCGAGTGGCGATCATCATACTACGTGACTTCTGCTCATATACGGAGTAGTAAACAAGCTCGAGTTACAGGAAAAAGGCTGTAAATATGATCAGAAAAAGGAAATGGCCAATCAGGGGGCTTCAAATTGACTTCACCCAAGTTAACTTTCAGGTTTAACGTCGCGTTAACAAAGACGATTATCTTTTAATTACTACTTTACGTAGTATTTGTTACCACAAAAGTGTTACAAAAAACAACCACGTCACTACAAAGCATCCCCCCCCCCATGAGTGGGGAATTAAATTAATAGTGTCAGATTACTACTATGAACCTGTAATGACGCAAATATAAAAAAATGAGTGGAAATCAGTTTTGACAGACAGAAGTTTAACCTTCAATTGATTTATTTAACAGTATTTACAGTACAAATTGTATTTATTTGCAAGGGTTACAAACATAATATTGTACACAATCTAATAAACAATACATTTGCAAGGAACTAATTGAGCAAGATGGAAAGTGAACACAATTTGTCTTACCAGTGCCTGCTTTTTTTTTTTTTTACTGTGCATTAAATGTTTGGACAATTAGCAAATACATTTCATTTGAAATGGGGGTTGGTTAATTTTGAGTGCAGCTGTACACTGGGATTTGGTGCATTAAGTGACTATTGGGTAGTTGATCATGTTTAATCTTATTTTGTTTTGTTTTTCCACAGAAGAAAATCCTTTCAAAAGAAACCAGCGGTAGTGTTTTTACTTCTGTTTTGGCCAGCGTGCTTTTCCGCTCTGGCTGCTTTGCTTTAGGCGCTGTGCAGAGTTCAGCTGCGCGGCGGGGAGGGGTTGGAGGTCACAGCGTGGCACTCTGTGTGGGTGTCGAGGCGCTCTTTGACCCCCTCTGACCCGCTGAACAGCAGCCAGAGAGAAGGCCCAAAGGTCAGGGGGACCATGAAGGGAAAAGAGCATTTTCTCAACCTCTTCAGCGACTCACTGTGCCAATTTGTGCTTCTTTTTCTTCAATGTTTTTTTTTTCTCTTCTAAATCCACCCTCCCATCATTGTTCTTGCACACATAATTCTTATAGCAATAAAACGGAATAAAAAGATGCTTTAATTCTAATTGACACAAGACGTCTTCAGAATATATACCGAACGGCGCTGTGAAAGGCTTCCACGGCCCGAAGACCATGAGACTCCTTCAACGGATTACCATCTGAATATAGCCATTTTTTTACTTCTTAATTCCTTATTTTTTTCCCACATGACATCGCATAACATCTCTTTGTCGCAGTACAATCAGTTGACTCGAGTCAAACCAATGGAGTAGCTCAAAGTCTTGCGTTGTGATTATCTATGTTTAATACTGTAAATAAGAATATATGTCATATGGCGATACTACATCAGGCTTTATTTTTCTTCCTTTCTTTGAAGACACACACATACACACACTAGGGCCCCTTTTTCTCCCTTCAATCATTCATCCCATCCTCCACCCCCCTCCCTCTAATCAAGGGTCATTTTCTCAGCTTCCTGCCTGCCTCATCTGGCTTTTCCTCCACGATTGGTTAATTCTTTTCGGCATGCTGATTGGCCGAAACTTTCAACACCTCCCCCTTTCAGCAGTCACCTAAACACCTCCTTCTTTTTTTAGGCCGAGCCCTCAGGGAGGAGGGCCTTCTTTTAATACCCCCCCACCCCCGGCGGTCCTTCAATGGTTTACTAGCATGGGTGCGCCATCTGGTGGATTACAGTTTTAACGTTTGGCGTAATGTGTCAAAAATATAAAAACTCAATGACAAAAGGATTTAAGTCAAATAAAATGAAGGGACCCTAAAAACAAACTTGCCAACATTCATCCGAGCATTGAAAAATAATTCTAAACTAAGTAAGCCATAGATGGGCGGGGTGGGAGTTCAAGATTTCATAGCCAAAACTCAGCCAAAAAAAATTAAACTCAATCTATATATATATAAATATATGGACACCTCAAGTAATCAGTTAATAAATCAATCAGAAGGTTGATGACTATCACATACGAGTTGAAGGATGGAAGCTTTCAAAGCTCGCAGTATTTGTCTCTACTAGGTTGCCACGACGGTATTGGATGCAACCTCAGTTTTAAATAATTAACCTCTTAAAATCATTCAAATCGAAGACAATGTATAAGAGTCCGCTCCACGCTACAGCTGTGTGAAAATGTAAAAAAATGCACTCTGGACACCTCGAGTAATCCGTTAATAAATCAATCAGAAGGTTGATGACAATCAGATACGTGTTGAAGGATGGAAGCTCTTCATCTTGTCCACCAAGACAATCTGGACAATACGCTTTCGGTGTGACGGTCTGAGCGCTCCCCCGTGCTGTAAAGTCTCCTTCAACACGTATCTGATAGTCATCAACCTTCTGATTGATTTATTAACGGGTTACTCGAGGTGTCCAGAGTGCATTTTTTTGACATTTTCACACAGCTGTAGCTGACTCGGACTCTTATACATTGTCTTCGATTTGAATGATTTTAAGAGGTTAATTATTTAAAACCGAGGTTGCATCCAATACCGTCATGGCAAAACAGTACAGTACAGACAAATACTGCGAGCCTTTAACAGCATCGGGGCATCTTCCCATACTCTAAATCACATCGCAGCCTTCTCGCAGAAAACGGATGCGATCATTGATAAAACTATAAAGTGCCAAAAGGACGTGATTGAAGGCATCCCCTGTGCTGCATGTGCGGGCATGTAAAGTGTTATGGCGATGACCCGACTGATGTCTAAAGTGAAGGAGTATCATAAACCCTGACATAAATCATCTCAAAGCGCCGATAACCGCACGGTCCCACAAATCAGCCGGCGAATCCAAGGATGTCCGTCTTCTGGAGAGGAATTCTGGGAACGCTTCCAGATCCCCAACGAGTTAATAGGTGAGGGTTATCAAACATGTAATACGACAATACATTGAGGGTGATTACAGTTGTTGACCTAAACTGTCAATTTTTCTGTACCATATTTGGAACTTTGCTCAAAATGCAGCAGATGAATGTTTTGTTCATGGATTCAACAAAAATATTCATAGGACCCCCAATAATAATAAAAAATAGATGCTTTGTAACAATTAAAGGGTGCATTTTCCAGCAAACAGACAGGTGGGAGTGACAGAGAGGGGGAGGGTGTGGGGGGTGGGGGACAAGAGCAAGTAAATGGCAAGATGAAAAGGCCACTTGGGAGGGTGGCGAGACGTGTACATTAAAAACGTTCGGAAGGAGGAGAAGGAGACAACAATGCCAGTGCAGAAGGTCGATGGGGGAGTGCTCGGGGAGCTCTGGGGGGGAGAGAACAAAGGGAAAGCTGGAAGTACGAGAAAGCTCTCGCTGGACATGACTGTGAAAAACTGGAGGAGGGGGGCACCGTAAATCTGGATGCCCTTCGTCCGCAACCAGAGGAGATCGTGTCCAAAGCAGGGTCAGAAAGAGGCTGGCGTGAGATGATAATACAGAAAGATTGACTCAAAACATGGCCATAAAATAGCAAGCTTGGTACTGAAGCAGGGGGGTCGGGGGGGGCTCGCCATGGCAACGCAGCAAACGGAACGTCAACTGAATTACAGATCCTTAATCAACCTGTGCCTCGCGTTAGGCCTTCCTCGCATTCTTTCTGCTTTGAACACACGCGGCGTTTTCAAATGGGCAAGCAGGAATGTCGGGTGACATCATTGCCCACATCTGTCTTTTGTTAGATGCTATTCGGAGAATGGCTCGGCTGACCTGCAGCCCCTCGGCTGCCTGGATCGTGTCAAAGATGAAAGACTGTAAAAATCTCTTTGTCTTCATCCGACAGTCGGTCTTGCACACGCACAAAGCTGATTGAAAACAGTTTTTACCCTCTAGTTGTATTATGTGTGTCATATTAACGAAAATGTCCCCTCGAGGATATTAATTAACTCCGCAAGGGACCCAAATACGCATTTCTCAGGATGATGCATGCAGTTCTACACCTCCGCAAACTATAATCACACCTATTCTTTCATTAATAAATCTCTGAAAATCAGTGGAGAGGCAGAATTCTTGGATCGTATCAAATTTGCAAGTGCACCTACTGTGTTCCAAATCAGCTGCATGAAGGAATTACTGTAATTTCTCAAGTACAATGCATCCTGAAGTATAATGCGCACCCCCAAAGTTGACCTAAGAAAAGCAGGAAAACCCTTCTACCAATGTATAATGCCCACCACCAATTTGCTGCTACCCATATGGTCAGAATATTAGGAATCCTCTGTATTTATATTTTAAGTTTGTACTTGTATTGTTTTTCAAAAAACTGTCTGTACAACCATCATTAATAATAATCATTGTGCACGTGGTGATGTAGTGGTAATATAATCTCGGGACAGGCCACAGGACACGCTTATTCTGGTCCCACTATTTTGAATTACAAATTGACCCAATTATTGTCACCTCTCAAGCTGGTTTCTCAGCTATGAGCTCCCTTTATATTACTTTCACAAAAGGCCAATGAGCTGATTCATGAACCCAATTAGGACAGTCATACTGTTGGGCCTCCCCTCAACTGTTATTGTCTTTGCTCGATGAGTATTCATTCAGGAATGTGTTCGGTTTAAATGAGGCCCGTCAAAGGTGTCGGTTTGCGTGGATGCTCGTAACACGCCACAGGTGACGTGTTTCCGCAGCGCTCTTTATTAACGCAGGGTCGGCGGCAAATTAGCGAGGTGGCGCCGGCGTCCGAAAGCGTTAATTAACATGGTGATAAAAATCTTACTGTCAGTTCTCGTCATGCTGTTAGGCGACGACGCCGCGGCCGTGTCCGTCCCGGAGGTCGGCGGGAAGTCCGTCCGGTGTGGGGGCGACCTGCAGAGTTGCGGTCGAGGGTGGGATGCTGTAAGAATGCAGATGCAACACGAGGTAAGGATACAGGTAGCAATTTTTAGATGGAAAAATGTATTTATGTCATTGTCAAATCATCTTAATACAGAAAGAATACAAGTTATCATTTTCACTATGGTACATTTTTCAAGATATTGAACACACCTTGTTCATTTGAACATTACATAGATATTAAAAAAAATCTACACACCCCTGTTTGTTCAAATGCAAGGTTTTTGTAATAAAAGTGACATCAAGATAAATCTTTTTTTTATTCAAAAATGTTTTTCACCTTTACAAAAAGGGAAGTAAAAATAAACAATTGAAATAACCGTGATGAAAGTTCATCTGCTCGAAGAGGGTTTTCTTGACGTTCTTTTTTGTTTCTTTTTAGCAGAGGCTTAAAGTTTTTGTGCCAACACCAACTGGTATTTCATCATGTTCACAATCCTTGTCCAAATATAATTTTTGGAATTATGGCCGAAATTGGTTTTACTGGACTATAACCTTTGTTTATTTTGCTTACAATGTGGCAGAGTGTCATTAGAAGATTACAGCGGAGCTACAGAGAGACTGGAAGTGTCACAGAAAGGCACAGAAAGGATGTATTAGCTGATTTGGGTTGTTGATTTTGGTGTTCAGCCCCTCGTTAGAGAATTAAAAGGTGTGCAAAAAGTACTGAGACAATGAATAATTGGAAATTAAATTAATTAAAATATATAGAGGTCAAATTAACGCTACCTCAAATGGATATCGTATAGTATCCTGAAATTTGAACCTAATTGTTTATGAGTATTGTGATGCTGGATCCATGTTTTCCTTTTTGAACCATTAAAACTTTTCTGAAATATTATAATGGGTTGAGATGGACCAAAAGTTTGAGGGCTGAGTGGAACAAAAATGCTAATTCTAGTCTTTAGATGAAAATTTTGGAGAAAATCTGAACCCAAATAAACCTTTTTTTTTTTAAAAAATGTCACAGAAAGAAAATGAAATGCGGAGGAGTTTGGACCCGGAGCACTTCAAAAGAGAGGCGTCCCCGACCACGAGCAGAACGAGCCTCTCCGCTCCTGTGGAGCTCCACCCGCCTGCTGCTAAACCCCTCCACCTGCTGACCAGCATGCTCCTACGCTCTGGGAGGGAAAGCGATCCTGGTGATTACAAATCACTTCCCAACAAGCCCCAGAGGTTTGGAAGGTCCTGGGAGGGGATCCACAAATGTGCCGAATGCGTCAGAGGGCTTCAGAACACAGAAGCACCCCAAGGACAGAGGATAAACATTCTGTGCTGGAGGCTTCTTCAAACGTTAGCCAGAGCCAAGTTGTAGAACCTGGGCTTGCGTTGGTAGGTAAATCTATTGAATAGCCATCTTTTTTTTCCCTTCCTTCCTGTCAAAAAATAGCAAAACATTTGAGCTCATAAATTGACAAAGCCTGGCAGAATTTGTAAGATCCATACCATTCTTTAAGTCAGTCATCAGGTAAATCTCAATCATTTTATCTTAAATAGGATTCAGTTTAATCTATAAGGCATTGCAGGATCATGAAAACAAAATAAAGAAATAAGGACGAAATAAGCGGGTGTCTGTTTCAGAAATTCTGTCAGGGTGTGTTAACTTACGAGCACAACTGTGTTATGATATATCTGGATGATTTTTTTTCCTTTAGTGTATACAACACTGTACGTAATCAGATTTTTTTTTCCTCTCTAAAGGTTTGAGGATTATAACTTCGGCTCGGAAGAAATTGAGGCAGAAATAAAGAAACTCTAAGGAATGATATAAATCTATTCAGGGTTTAAGTGTCAGTGGAAATATAAATTGAGTAGCAGGCTGTGTATAAAATCATAAATGTGATGCAAATAAATCTGTAATAGTGTGAATTGCCTTTGTAAATTGTTTTTGCTGCTCTCTGCTGGTCAATAAAAATAATACTGTACGACAATAACAATCTGTAGTTGGTTTGTACCCACCCTTGAGACATAGTATATTAAAGTAAACGTGTTTTTTTTTTTTTTTTGTCAGGAAAGAATACGTTATTATTCATAGCAAGTTAAACATGCTGGTTAACGTTTTAGTGTTCGTATATGTCACAGAATTATTTGAATACGTGCTTGAAATCATCAGGTGTTTGCATTTTCGCAGGTTCGTTTCGTGTAAACATAATTTTACCGAATTGTTAATCACTAAAAGTTGAAAAAATACTCTATCATGTACACTTTTGCACAAAGTTGCCTCAGGCTAGCTAGTTTAGCTTGCCATTGACGAGTACGGCGTTTTTGTTCCCTTAATATTTATTTAACTCTAATATGTACAACCATATTATAGTGTACATTTAACAAAACAAGCACTTATCACATGGACAACAAATAAAAAGAACAAATAAAGAGAAACAACTAGAGACAAGACAGTGATCACGATAAAAAAAAAATAATAAAAACACGTCATCTCGGGGCGTTTCTGACATATTTCCTGCTTTTTGCAGCAGGTATTGATTTGGGGAACAACTTTAGTTATAACATGAAGACACACAAAAAAAAAGGGTTTTACCTGAGAAAACTTATTTTGGCAATATTTTGCCATCACTGACGAAGAGGGGTCAGGCGCTAAATCGTGACGTCACCTGTATCCGGAAGTGTTTCTGTTTTGCGATTGCCCGGCTCACCTGAGAAAAAATAATACTAATATTGATAATAAATTATAACCATTTTTGTTGTTGTCGTTGTTGTTGTTGGTGTTACCATACAAAGAATCCTCACTTGGATGACTCACAGACGACTCACCAAGACAAACACACCTTTATGAAATCGGAGATGTTACTTTGGAGAATTGAATAAGATCAGCCCCCTTAAGAAAAAGAAAGAAAAAACAAAAAGAAAAAAAAAAGGAACAACCTAACCACATGAGAAAGGGCGGTGCCTCTTATTTCACGAAGTTGACACTCCATACCTGAACGAACAGAAAGGTAAGGATTTTTACACTTGTTTACCTAATCTAAAATGCCCCCCCCCTCAATTAATGTCACTTTAGTGAGCATTATGTCAAGAAAACCGTAGTAGATTATCCAGATTACATGACTATGTGTACAAGTAATGATCATTACTGAGAACACTTCAGATATACTTTATCATCACTGACCTGCAATTGTAACCCGTGTGTATTTTGATTTTATTTCCCATCTCGTGCACACAAATAGACGGTTCTTGACGCAATTTCTTCCCTTCCCAGCTTGTAGCCATGGGGGACGTGGCCAAGGGGAAAAAGGTGTTTGTATTAAAATGTTCCCAGTGTCACAGCGTGGAGGAATGTGGAAAACACAAAGTGGGGCCAAACCTGTGGGGTTTGTTTGGGAGGAAGACTGGGCAGGCACCGGGCTTTTCTTATACACAAGCAAATAAAGACAAAGGTATGACACGTGAACACGGAAGAATTATAGTAGCAAAATAGTGTGGGTTTTTTTTTTTGAAGATATCCTCTTTTTGTTTTTAGCTCTATGCTTTTGTTTTTTTTGTTTTTTTTTTAACGCGTGACTGTTTTCAGATTTGCAGGTCTGAACAGGCACAGCGACTCAATTGCCTACTCTGATAACTGCACGTGACTGCATGCTTTTCGTGACACGCAAGTGGAGCAATGTTTGTTTTTCTAGGTATTATATGGGGTGAAGAGACTCTGATGATCTACCTTGAAAACCCAAAGAAGTACATTCCCGGCACCAAGATGATCTTCGCCGGTCTCAAAAAGAAAAAAGAGAGACAGGATATCATCGCATATTTAAAGGACGCCACCTCGCCCAAATAGACGCACGACGTAGCTGTGGACACTTTCAGAAAGATTCTCTTGAACAATGATATTAAACTATTCATCAAATAAAAAATGGTCACCCTCATCACTTATTAAACACTGAAATGAAATGAAAGTACAAGGTAGAAGAATAGTTTTTGATCAAGTTCTTCTTTATTTATTTATTTTTTTTATTTCTGAAAGCCTTCTTACTTCTTTGATAAACTCATTGACGCTGCACTTCCTATTTTTGTTATTTATGTATTTATTTTCATCAATACTTTACACACGGGAAAAACTATTATGGTATTCTAACGCGGAAAAACAGCAAATAAATACAATATTTATATTTCAAGAAGTTTTTCATGGAGAATTTTCAGTCGATTCATTCAAAAAGTGAAACTAATTTATCACATAGTCACTTAAATTCATATTTCAAGAAGTCTAGCAAAAATGTGATTAGAAAGTTGAGCTAATGAACTACCCAAATTAACTACCCCCCCCCCTCAAATTAGAATACTACACAAGAAACCATAAATTATTGTAAATACAGATTTTAGTTACGATTCGGCATTATGACAGGTTTCTATGCATTATATTAACATCCGTTTTAAATAAAAATAAGTTTTATTACTCAGCTACTGACGTAAAAAAAACCTTTTCCACGATATTATACTCCAATATATATCTTTAATGAAATGAATGAAATGATTGCTTCACCCGTTATGGACTTTAGTAGCCAGCAGATGGCGCCCTTTCTCACCAGAAGAGGAGAGCCGCATTGCAAGAGGACCTCAGCATCTGTCGCATCCTACGTGTGCCACTTCAGTCGGTTTTTCAGCGCCATTGGGATTGAGCTCTGCCTTGCTGCACTCACTGTCCTCTTAGAAACATCATTCCTAGAAAAGAAGACGCTGGTTCCTGTATTATTATCATTATTTATTGTTGTTGTTGTTGCAACGACGTTATGCAAGAATCTCGCCGTTCACTGACTCGAGATTATTTGCTTTGATCGGAATCTCTTTACCGTGGAAAAGCCAGCCGGTCTACAGTTCACAGTGGAAGGTAAGCGAGATCATGAAAAGCACGTAAAGCATGGCGTTGCAACGTGTGGGATTATAGATTAAAATAACACATCGCTCGAGTAAAGCAACTGCTCAAGTGCAGTATTTTTTTTCCCTTAACTCGGCTCAGTATGTGGCAGCCTGCATGTATTTATCATGGATGCTGTCTGTACACGTGCGTTGCCATGTATTCCCGGTGCAGGTATAAGGCACATGGGCACATGGGCACATGGGTGGAGTCTCAGCTGTGCATACTTGCAACCGCTGCATTGAGCATAAGTGGCTCCACTTGCATTGATGCATACAGCATGTCTCGAGCCTTATTGCACTTGCAACGTGAAGCCAAGCGAGCATCATTTCAGGAGGTAAAGGTTTAAAAACAAAGAAGCAAGCAAACAGAAAATGCACGTTATATGAATTATACTGTAGATGTTGGGAACTGCATGGCAAATGTGATGTAACCAGTGCTACAGATTTTCCCTTTTGAACGCATCATTGAGTATTATGACTCCCTGAATTACATCCCGTTAATGTTCGATGCACGGAGAGAATGTTCTGGGTCAGATTTGGTTAAGATTTGGTCAGGTTAAAGATTATTTCTAGGGGAAACATATTTACTACTTATAGTTTTGACTGTTTCAGGATCTCTCTTTCTTGACCACTGTTACAAACATTTCTATCATATAGACTTTCAGTTTTAAGATATTTATTTTGGTCGGCATGGATCAAATATCTTCTTCAGTGAGCACAAACACGTTATCTAGCAAAAAGAATATTTTTGCATTTTATTTTGTGTGTGTTTTTGAGTCACATTAGGAAGTCGTCAAACAAAAGGGTAATTTATTTTTATTGCTGTCAATTGATAAAATGGTTCAGATTTGATCCAAAGACGACGGTTAAGAGAGCCAGCAGTCATCACCTCTGAGTGTGTCATTTGTCTTCTTTTAAAGGTTAGAATCTACAGGAGGGATGGATTTGGTGACATTTGCCCTGTCTTTCCACATTCTTGTGAGTCCGGCGTGGGCTACGTCCCATCACTCCTTCATGGAAAGATTCTTCGCATCTCACTCAGGTAGGATATTTGAACGTGTGTGTGTGTGTGTGTGTGTGTGTGTGTGTGTGTGTGTGTTATGATGACTTCCATATTTCCTTCCAGTCCTCCGGTTGCTGGATAAGCAGATGAAGTTTGAGCCCTGTTGCCTGGTGTCCCCGCCCCCTCCTCCGCTGTTCCCACCGCGCCTGCCTCAGCTGTGGAATCAGGGCAAACTTGTAAGTGTCACACACACACACACACCACACACACACACACATGCGCACGCATGCACACACACACTGCAATATATTTTCATGGAAGGATTTATTACGACGCTTTCTCTTTTGAAGGACGGTGACGGTGTACTAGCGCCGGCGGTGTTTAGAGGAGAGGCGCAGGCAAATGAGCATCCGGTGATACCGGGGTGCCCGGCTGGCCCACCGGGACCCCCGGGGCCCCGTGGCCCAGAGGTGGGGAGGCCCTTGTAAAGCTGAAATAAGCGGACGGGTGCGAATATTATATCAATGAATGTCCTGCCGTCTTTCAGGGTGACAGTGGATTACCTGGCATACGTGGACCGAAAGGGGAAAAGGTGCATTTTCTGGTCAATCGGCGTATACCTTCGTGTGTGTGTGTGTGGTGTGTGTGGTGTGTGTGTGTGTGTGTGTGTGTGTACTCATGTTCCTCTCTCTTAATTTTTCTGTCTCAGGGAGAAATTGGACGTCCAGGGTCAAAGGTGAGACACTCCTCCCCTCTCACATGCTGGCGGTTTATTTCTTCCTAGTCCATTTTCCTCACCCTTGAAACAACAAGGACTGGATTTCTCCTTTGATGTCGCCTTGTGAAATCTCAGTTGACAGACTCTGAAGAACACACAACCTGCGGCCATTTTACTGGGTCACGCGACTTTGCGCCGCACGGAAAAGACCGTCTGCTCTCAATCTCCTCCTTCCGCTCCTCAACTATAAATTCTTCTTTCGACCTCTTTCACTCCTTTCTACACTCCCGTCTTCTTGGCCCGCATCCATTAGCGCTACAGTCTCGGCACTGGACTCCGGTCCTGCTGAGCAATCCACTTCTGCTCCTTAATCTCCCTAAGTGCTTTTTACTCTCACCCAATGATAAATCACCGCAAAGAGCAGCAGGTCCGCGGTGTCCCAACAGGCCCCGCTGTTCATTTCATGACGAGCGGCTAAATGAGAGCACAATGCTCGCACGGTAGCAGCCTCGGGAGCCCCGTGCAGGCACCACGTAGATGTTTTGTAATGTATTAGTCGCTCCTGGGTGCAAAAGCACGATCCACAAACCTCGGGGGTGTACTTACAGCTAGCACAGTCATCAGTTGTATCTGATTAAGGAATCATAGAAGGTCAAACTTTTACTTCCAGCTGTTTATATAACACAATGGTATCATCTGTCATCTTTTTTTTTTAGGGACGTACTGGAGCGCCGGGTCTTCCAGGCAAACAAGGACTTCCAGGATGGCCTGGTCCACAAGGACCCGTGGTAAGTCTTACATTTTCATCAGCGTGAGCTTGTTGTTGATTTTTGTGCGACTTCTTGGCTACCATTTGAATGAATTCATGCAATTTATTATCATCATGCGACTGTACAATGAAACTGTAGAGCATCTCCTGTTGTTACATCATCTTGGATTTATCAATGATATACCCTCATATACCCCATATAATGATATACTGCGATACCACGGTATGGAGCTCGTGCACGTGAAGTCAACATTTTCACGGCGCCATATTGCCGGTCAAACAGAGGTACCCGACACCTGCTGTGTTGTTGGTTGTCACACGAGACAGATATTCAAAGAGATCATTCTATGGAATAGCAGCTGAAACGACCAGAAAATATCGATGGATTTCGGTCATTAAACACGATGGATGCTGCCCGACCAAAATACACACATGCACGTGTAGCGATCGCTTCATTTCAGGAAGGAATTATGCTTCTCGATCTCACATTACCAAAAAGTATTTATAATGCCAAGTTGGGTCATTTGAGAACAATGCGTGTTTAAAAAAAAAGGTTTCCGGAGGTTAAGTGTGACCGCAATCGCTTCCATCTACGTTCCATGCAGACGACTCCGTCCTCTTCTTTTTTCTCCAATCATAGTTAATGAATGAGAGTTTGTGTAAAACTAGGCGTCATTTATTTAAATATTAGTATTTGTATTGAATACCAGCTGAAAAGATCGATGGATTCCGGCAAAGGTTAACGTGTCTCCGAATACACTTCCGGGTTCACGAGTCGTCAAAACCGTCACTATGTGGGATTTATTCCTGATCAGAACACATCCAGCAACGAAGTATTCGTATGCATCCAGACTTTTATACGCTTTCAAAATTTCTCCGTGTAAATCTCGACGACTTACTCACCAGATACATGTGTAGATCCAGTTGTTTAAGACAAACGGAAGCGAATTATCAGTCCAATTTCTTATCAGCGAAAACATTGATTTGGGCATTAAATACGGGTCCTCTATGCCAAGTTTATCTAATTTTTCCATGTACCGTGGTTTATTTGTCTGATGGTATAAGACAAGACTCTGGGCGTCGCGCTCCAAGATATATTTCCGTGTCGTCTCCATCCGACTAGCTTGACCGACAATACGGCGAGGTAAACAAAAGTCAAGTGATTTTATGACGTAGGTGGGCGAGCTCTATATCTGAGGATAAGTGGTTCGGATAATGGATGAATGGATACAAATATATGCAACTCGTGTGCCATCCAAAACACTGAGCTTGCTTATTTTATTTTATTTATTTATATATTTTAGGGTGAAAAAGGAGACCCGGGACTCATGGGACTACCGGGCGTGAGGGGACCCCCAGGAATGAAGGTAAGCACCTAAATTGCTTATTTTGCAAATGTATTATTGTTATATTTCTTTTGTTTTCTCTTAGGGTGCGCCCGGTTTCAGAGGAGAAAAGGTAGATTCGGAATTGTTATACAAAATATGTTTGTTACTACTAAAGAATTTCTCTTTAAATTTGAAAATCAAACATTTATCTTGTTTGTGAAGCCATATTTGCTATTTGTTCCATGTTATTTTTTGAAAAGGGGGATAGGGGAAGTCCAGGAATGCCAGGATCAAAAGGTGATAAAGTAAGAAAAGGATTTTTTAACACGTCCACACTATATTTTTTTTATGTCATTATGTTTATTCTGACATTCTGACACTTTTTAGGGCACAACCGGTTTGCCTGGGATGCTGGGTCAGAAGGTATGGCACAAAATTGAAATAAACATTTTGATTTCACTCCAGATGAACCCATACCTGCCGCTTCTTACAGGGTGAACAAGGACCAAAGGGAGAGCCAGGGGTCCCGGGCAAAAGAGGACCCACTGGGCGACCTGGGAAGAGAGGCAAACAGGTGAAAATACCGACACGCGTGATGTCGGAATCACGTATGGCAAACATACATAAATCAAACTTGGGGTAATTTTTTTTCTGGTTTGGTAAGGGAGAAAAGGGACAAAGTGGAGCATCAGGATTTATGGGCAAACCTGGTCCACGTGGACCAAGTGGCCCCCCTGGACCACCCGGCCCACCAGCCGCGGGTAACTGTCACACATCGGCAGGCTATCTTGTCCCCACATCGCTTGTGTTAATCCACCGCTCTGCAACTGGCAGGTCTTTTTCTAGTCGGCGAAAAAGGGGAGAAGGGTCTTCCTGGCCCACCCGGTCACTGCGACTGTGACACTTTTCTATTAGCAAACAACGCTCCTTCCGGAAGCTACACACACGAGGAGATCGTCGATCAAGTCCCCGCCGTAAGACTTCATTCGCATAAAACTGCTCAATTCGTAATGTAAAGTTAATTCCTCTGTAGCTCATCAACGCTGCTTTATTCTTTTATTTGAACGTAGATATTTGTGGTGAGTGACGAGGACGAGCTGGGCCGTCTACATCTGGATCACGCCATAGCATTTAGGAAGGATCAGAAGGCCCTCTACTTTCGAGATAAAGACGGATGGAAGCCCATACAGGTCAGGCGGAAAGGCAAACCTGAAAGTGCCGTGCAAACACGTTCGTATATTTCTTTTACAGCCCTTCCAGCAATTCCAGTCGACTGAGAAAGTACCAGACAGACTCGGCGCGTGCGGAGATGGGAAGGTGCAGCCCCTGGATGGAGAGGAGTGTGACGATGGAAACCAAATTGTCACCGACGCTTGTCTGAGTGAGTCACATTTCTACACATAATCTGGTGATCTTGGGAGCCTTTCCAATGCATAGATACCATACAGAACCACAACACTGTAATAGCACAAAGAGCCTCCTTGATGTTCTTTCCGTACCTTCCCCCGCTATTAAATTAGCTGCAAAACGCTGCGCCGGCACTGAAACTTGTCTCCCCCTCCCCCACCCCCGTTCTTGGATCTCTGCCATTTTGCCGTCTCCCGTCCCGATTCCAGACTGCAAGTGGGCCTACTGCGGAGACGGTTACCGACATGACGGCATGGAGGAGTGCGACGGAAAAGACTTTGGCTATCAGACGTGCAAATCCTACCTTCCCGGGTAAGCTCACAGAATCCAAAAGAACGACCCACACTTCTTAAACTCTCATCAAAATTAGAATTTGAATAGACTTAGACCCGAGTTGCATTTGCTTAATATGGTCCCCTGGATCTCCAGATCCTTTGGACAGCTGAGGTGCAGCGAGTCCTGCGTCATCGACTCCACCGGCTGCAAGTACTTCACTTGATCTGCACACACCGCCGGGGTATACTTTGCAACTCGTTTTCAACATAAAAGAGGGATTTGACTTCAGATTTCTCATGAAGTCTCACCTCATGTCTCTGAATAATACTTGACGGACTGAGAGAGCGCCAACAGGGTTCTCCTCTGCTCTGGGCCACGAGATGAAGAACGCGAGTCGGCTTTTGGATCAGCTGTCGATTATTTTGTTGGCCTCGGGGGATCTGCCGCACGTGCTATGATGAGAAACACTGACATCATTGGACAAAATGATTTTCCGCCTGTTATTACAGACATAGGCCGAGCATCTTTTATAATGAGAGACCGAAAAAGCCTAAATTTTGCTTCGATGCAGAACGCTTTAATCATGTGCAATATATTGGACATCATAAATTTATTAGGTGAAATGTGTTGTTGCATGGAAATGTGTTTCATCACTGCTGTAAATAGACTAGTGTTAACCTTTTGAGATGAATGTCTTAATATTTGATAACGCAAAAGAGCAAAACAGTAGCATGACAAAACACCTTGTCAAGAGTCCTGATAATAATTGTCTATAGTAAATGATTAACTAAAGATCTTGTCGATATGTATTAATAGCCTGTGCGACATGAATAAATGGATGATTATTCAATCCGTTTTTCAGATAAAAGGGAAATTGCATTTTTTGTTTGCTCATGTCAAGAAAACCCTTGAACATTGTATGACCTTTGTTTGATCATTTTGATGTATACAAACATAAAGAGCTATTAGAAAGTAGGGAGACTAGCAAAACTAGCTAAAAAAGAAAAATGTTAGCAACTAAATGAGGTAGGAGCAGAACAAGTAGGAAAAACAGGAAACCAGAACAGTGAAGCCAATCAGGCGTTTTTTCTGCAAGAGCCAACTGAGAGGGAGGGAAAACACAACTCGGAGTGGATGACATAACATTGTCATAAATGTCCCATAAAAATGACATGCATACATTTAAGTCAAGTAGAACCTGAGATTTTTAAGATTGCCACCATGCATTTTTTAAAATATCATTATTTTTGAGATTTTGGGTCACCTTAGAACAAAAAAAAAACGGCATCAAGGATTTTTCATTTTTTTTTTTTTTACATTTCTCTAAATGTCAACCAGGATCAAATGTGACCCTGACATGCATAGTAAGGGTTAATAAGTATTTTCTCGATTTACTTGAGGGGGATTGTCAATGTGGGCGCGGCTTGAGTGCAGAAACCAACCAATCCGAGGCCCGTTTCCTGCAACAGAGTTCCCCGTGTAACGTCACTGCCACGTCGGAGTGTCCGGGCTTTGCAGCTTTGCAGCGTGAACGCCGTTGAAATCCACGTATTTCCACACCGGTGTGTCCCCCCCACCCTGCGAGGAGGCCATGCTGCTGCCGGTGCTGAGCTGGTTCTGGTCCGCCCTGCTCTCCGCCGTCTGCGGCGGAGCCTTGCCGGAGGCAGATGTCAAGATCGAAGTCCTGCACAAACCTTTCCTGTGTCATCGCAAGTCCAAGTATGGCGACATGCTGCTGGTGCACCATCAAGCCTACTTCGAGAATGGGACCATGTTTCATGACAGGTATGCTTATAAAATTGTAGAACACAATTCTAGGAGGGAATCTGCAGTACATAAACAATGCATACTACAAGTAGTGGAAGATAGAAGCTGCGCCATTTCCCGTGACAAATGGAAATTTGACAGCCTTCAGAAAAGTACTCACACTGTACTTAAGTAGAAGTACAGATTCAACTCCTGTGTAAAAGTGTAGTGGGTCTAACATGAGAATCGTACCCTGTCAAAAGTCCCAAAAATTAATTTTACTGCGAATTATGCCTGCTTTGATAACAGTACAACAAGAAATCCCCCTCTTTTAGCTCATAATGGAAAAAATGTCAAGTAGACGGATCTATGGGTAAAGCGTTGGCTTCACAGTTCTGAGGACCCGGGTTCGCCTGTGTGGAGTTTGCGTGTTCTCCTCAGGCCTGCGTGGGTTTTCTCCGGGTACTCCGGTTTCCTCCCACATCCCAAAAAACATGCAACATTAACTGGACACTCTAAATTGATCCTAGGTGTCATTGTGAGTGCGGCTGTTTGTCTCAATGTGCCCTGCGACTGACTGGCAACCAGTTCAAGGTGTACCACGCTTCCTGCCCGTTGACAGCCGGGATAGGCTCCAGTACTCCCTGGGACCCTAGTGAGGATAAGCGGCAAAAGATTATGGATGGATCTACGGGTTGTGGCCCATGTGTGCAACATTACTATTTGAAACAAACTTTTTGGGTATTCAGTTGTTTTCGAGGTTCTTCCATTGCAAAGAATATACAGTATGCTGCATACTACAAATGGTCGGATCAAGTCCATTGGATGCAGCAAATGAACGTCGTTTTCTTTTTCTGTACGCGTCGACAGCCGCGGGGATCCCGCTGACGGTGACAGACTGGCAATGTGGTTCACTTTGGGCATCAGGGAGGTGATAAAAGGCTGGGATAAAGGCCTGCAGAACATGTGCGCTGGAGAGAAAAGGAAGTTGATGATACCTCCAGCTTTGGCCTTTGGGAAAGAAGGGACAGGTACCGTCGAGCCCCCCACGTGGATGTTTTCGCGTCTGTACTCGCTTCTTCCAAATGTCCGGCATGTTTACATGTTGCATGTGTTGTTTTGAATGGGTCTTTAGGACTCCCGTACCGAGTGAAGGGTTTATTCAGTCAGTATTGCTTCTTTTCTTACCGTGGAGCATGAGAACAATACTAAACCTTGTCCCGGTAAGCTCGCTCAGCAACAACGTTTTATGATTAACTCCTACAAAATGCACGATTCGCTTTGTAATTCGACTCACTTTTCTCCTGACTCACCCTTAAGTGATGTCAAGCGTGTTCTTTACGCCTCTCAGCCTCTCGCACTTTGTCCGTTGTTAGTTAAAATTCCTCCCGAAAGCACTTTGACATTCATCATCGAGCTCCTTGAGATCAGAAACGGCCCAAGGTCGCACGAGTCCTTCCAGGAAATGGACCTCAATGACGACTGGAAGCTTTCCAGGTCTGAGGTGAGTATTTTCAAACACTTCAAAACAAAACGTGCCGTTCCTCACAGCACAGTTGAACTTTGTGCGTACTACTCGATCATTAAATATCCGTTCTGACGGCGACATTTGCATCCGTGTAATCTAATGAAAGAGGCTGAACACTGTTCTGCCTTTATGAAATAAAATAATGCTCAGCTTCGGTAACCAAGTTTCGATTTGGGCGCCAGATTTTATTGAGGCATCCTTTTGTTTTGGCAGGTCAAACAATACTTCAAGAAGGAGTTTGAGCATCACGGCTACCCTCCCAACGACACCTTGCATGAGAACATGGTCGAAGACATATTCGCCAAGGAAGATACAAATAAAGACGGCTTCATATCCTCCAGGGAGTTCACTTACAAACACGATGAACTTTGAAGATCGTCCCGTCACTTTCATACTGTACTTGTTCATTGTTTATTTACTTGTGCGTCCGTTGGATGCGTGACATTGAACATATTGTCGGTGAAAATGACTGAAGCTACTGTATGCGTTGTTGCAAGGCCACTAGTACAATGTCTATTTGAATCAATGTGATCAATAAAATGACCTTTAAAAAAAAAAAAAGTTATTTCATCACATGATTTACAGTACCACCCGATGGCCAACAGGTCGTGCTATTGTCACAGTTCTGGTTAGTACTTTGGAAAGAGAACCAAATGTACAAAAGTGTAAAATCACAGTAGAAGTCCAGTTATAATTCACATTCTACAAGTAAAATACTATATATTTCACAACTTTGTTAGAAAAGTCTTACATACAATAGCAGTTATTAACCCCAACAAGAATCCAAAATCGTGCAGACGTGGCTGTTAAAGCTGAAGAATGTCATTATTAAAATAGTTTCTCGTAAACAATCACACTTTATCAGCTCTGATCTGTTTGATTTTGCCACTGTGCAGATCTGTCTTTGTTTCCTGTACACATGATGAAATGCTTAAACAGTTTCACACAAACAATGGCCACAAAAGCCCCCCGAAAGGCAGCCACCAGAGGCCGTGTATGTGCCGATGGGGAGGAGCATCATGGAGAGTCCTCCTCTCACTCACATTCAAAACATTCCAGTCCCGAAAAGGTCAGAGGTCACACACTGTAGTACGAGTCACATTTTTACAAACAAACACAATGCCTGCTTCCAAACTGGAAGCCCCCCCGGCTCTTGCGTAACTGTCAAGGGGGTTTCTAACCTTTTTGTATCCAGGAATTGTGTGGGATGAAGCTCATCTGAGGTGTGACCTGATCCCTTGAGACGCGGCGTTTACTGTTCGGAAAAGGATGGAGGGCGAAAGGAAAACATTACAGAATGAAAACGGGAGCGTCATTTTTTTTCTGTGCAGATGTACCTCTGTTTTCTTTGCTTGGGTAGATGCGAGGGAAAGGCTTGAATTCTTCCGGAGGAGGAAAATCTTCGATAGGGTGGAACTGGAATTTGGATTCAAAGTCATCTGGATGGGGTGAAAATGCAATGCGTCATTTGCATGGTGATGTTTCCATATGATGATATTTATAGTTCAAGATTTCGTCTTTTTCTGAAGAAAGTACGTCCTTCATGATGACATTCTTTTACCGTGGTTAACAGGATGCCCTTTGCAACGCAAATGTTTGTCATTAACTCACCCAGACTGTGCAGGTGTCCATTCCTGATGCCGGAAGGGGGCAGGGGAGATGGCGGCGGAGGGGGAGGAATTCGGCCGGAGAGCTCAGTAGAGGGGGAACGTGCCGGAGGAGCTGGAGGAGGAGCCAGACGACTGGCACCTGCAGGGTGGGGACAGAGGAGTCAAAGGAGTGTCAGAAACGTGATCTTGAACATGAAAAATGCATTTAAATTGGATATGTTGCACCTTAATCTTGTTACAAGACCACATGAGCTCATGTCGAAAGCCGTCTGTCCATCCATCTATTTTTTTTACGGCTTATCCTTTTCATGGTCACAGGTGTGCATGTGTATTCAGTTTGGATCTCTCTATTTTACCGGTAATATTTTGGTGAGGATCGTCACAAAGTAAAATATGATAAATTATTTTCTGTGTTTTTCCACCTGGTTGCAATCGTTCATGCATCCCATTTATCTTTTTTTTTTTTTGTTAAGGTAATGACCAACCTGCACTTCTAGGCACAGCAGGAGGCCGTCTGGTTGGAGCGTTGCAGGGGTATGAAGGCGGTAGCTGACGTAAGGCTGGCGAAGGCACAGCAGGAATCCGGGGAGGCGGCGGCGGGAGGGTGGATGGGCAGCTCGGGGTGTATGAACTTGGGAGAGGGGGAGGTGGCGGTGGCGGCGGGGGTCCTAGAGGGCTAGAGTCACGCAGGATGGGAAACCTTGCGGGTTCAGAAAGGACAACGGCGGGTGGTAGAGGGAAGAAGGACCAAGAAAAGCGGTCCCCAGGGAGAGAGGGAGGGTTGTAATGCGGAGGAGGGGGTGGTGTCAGGAGTTGGGTGTTGGCGGCGTTTTGGTGATGTTGGATGGGGAGCCAGGTGGGCCTTGTGACCTGAGATGGGGGCAGAGGGGGAGGGCAGGAGGGCAGAGGTGGAGGCTTGTTGGACGGGCGATCCTGGAAGGTTTGGGGTGGGGGCGGAGGACGGACAGAAGGAGGGGCGGGTGCTGTCGGCGGAGGGGGCGCGGGCACGGGGAGAGGAGCAAGATGCTTGCTGGCGTGAGTCGGGGAGGGGGGCGCAGAGGAGGAGGCGACCGGTCGGTGGCCCGCAGCTCCGAGGGGGGCGAGCAAGTCGGCCAAAGTTGGCGTGTTCCACTGTGGCTTGAGGGAAGCTGACGAGCTCGAGCGGGACACTTCAACACAATCACACAAGAATTATCTTTTATACAGTTGCAATCAAAACAAATTTCCTTCCCATATTGTACAGCTTTGTTGAGCTACGAGGTCAGCGAGAG
Organism: Syngnathoides biaculeatus; assembly: GCF_019802595.1. Lineage (NCBI taxonomy): Eukaryota > Metazoa > Chordata > Actinopteri > Syngnathiformes > Syngnathidae > Syngnathoides > Syngnathoides biaculeatus. The sequence goes on along the minus strand of NC_084640.1, from coordinate 8,532,422 downwards.
ATGATATAAAACCCATAATTCAAGGTACCACTGTATTTCCACCAACCTGCCGTCTTGCCCGCCGAGTCTCGCTGCCCGGTTGGCCTTAGGGTCGGAAACCCCCCAGCAAAAAGCCCACCTAAGGGTGGCCCAGCTGTTAATGTGCCTCCAAATGAACCCTGAGGAGCACCAACATTGCCGGACAAACCTCCACTTGTGGCCTTGGGCTCTAAGAGCAACATAAAAGCAACACACATTCGAAGATGATAAAACATATTAAAAGTAGCTCTTCCTTTTTTCCACCTACATAGCTTTTCTTGAAATTTTGTAGCCCTGTGAAGGACTTTGAAACTTTTAAGTGATTAAGGTTTGTATAAATGAACTTTGAAGCGCGATGGGCTATATACACGTCTGGCGCTCTGGAACCAGTTTTAAAGTACTGGGACCAATTTACAAAATACGCATTTGTTTGACCAGTCCAACTTAGTACATAAATTTGTGCAGTTTTTCCTATGTAGTCAAGGAGAAATTACTTCTAGCTACTCCGTAAAAAAAAAAAAAAAAAAAAAAAGATGTGTGTTTCTCTTACTGTCCACAAGTGGCGCACTCCGGTCATTGACCTGCGTAACTTTCTTGAGCCTGGCTCCCTTCTGGATGTCGGCCAACAGAGCGTTCCTGCCACCTCCTCCGCCAGATTGGACTTTTGCAGACTCTGCTGGAAACTGTGTCACAAGACAAATTTCAGTATAGCTTCTCATCACAGTGCCTCTGTCCTTCCATAAGATAAGGGTTTTCGCTCATGAAACCAAACACCTGGTAACTCCACAGTTGGATAGTATTTCAGTGTAGTAAAATATTGAGACTTTTAAACATTTGTGATAATTCTGTGTTGTTATTACATCGTTGTTATCACTAATTGTCTTTACTGGTTGCTAGTTGTCCTGCCACACGATGAAGCCTAGCGGGATTTGAATGCACACTCAAAGTACAAAATATACTTTCTCTGATGTAACCTAGTACTCATTTACAATGTGGAGACCCTGCACCTGCTTGGGAAACATAACACTGAGTTCATGTACTGGATATGTGTCAATAAATAATGCAAACCAACCTCCAGGTGTGAAGAAGCCAAGAGAGAAGGACAAATAGTAACAAACAAAAAAAAAGTCTCGAGAGGTATTTTCGTACCAGTGGAGGTGCAGTGCTGGGGGGTGGTGGAGGAGGTGGTGGTGGTGGTGGTGGAGGGGGCGCCGGGGGCGGGGGTGGCGGGATTACTGGCATGTTTGGAGGCTTCCGCTAAACCTGTACAAGACAACGGTGTAACAAAAGTCATCAGAAGCTGCTACCGTGCACACCAAACACTTTAGTCGACCTCTCGCCCGATTCTCTGAACAGGAAGCTCTTTGGGGCAGCGTACAGAGCAAAACAGGAAACAGAAAGCTCTCCATCCTCTCTGGAGAAGCCTGACATTCAAACCCCCCTCCCCGCCAACCTCACCCTGTCTTCCCACAGTGTACCATGGCTGGACGCGCAAGAGGAACAATGGTGCGTGTTGTGCGAGAGGTAATGGACTCCCGTCCTTCAACGCCTTCAAGGCATTCACTGCAATTTTGTGCAGTACTGCATAAGACACCCACTGAGAATGCACCACAAGAAAAGTACACGACATACTGTAAATGTGTGTTTTCCATACGAGTGAGCGGGAAACACTTATTTTCTAATGTATACTTTTTTTTCACCAACTTTCGCAAGTGCTTTCTCTAATTGCCCAACAATGACCGTCTTGACTTATCTGAGAGGAATTTGAGCATGCACGTCTCTGGTAATTTAATAAACAACAATAAACTTGTATTTGTGCTACAAAAGTAATGGGACATGCATGAGCTACAGTTTATACTTGAGGTTTTAGCTTACCGTGACATTTTTGACAATAATATTAACTTGTAATACACCTTTGGGACGAACTAGAATAGCGAATGTGAGCCAGGCACTCACTACACAACCGGCATGCTCCTCCGTTACTATTTCTATCGTCAAGAGTGTGTCAGCAGTCTCTGCGACACTGCCGGCGAGGACTTTTAAACGGACCGAGCTGACCCACAAGCTTGCCATGTTGTGGAGGACCAGAAGGGACACAGCTCGTGTCACGGTTGTTCTTGTTTTCAACTTGTCGACCATTGACATCCTCCTATACCAAAATGACCTGGCAGTTGGGGAATAGCAGCCAACAAAAATCTTTCAAGACACTTAAAAAAACATATATATTCCTGTGAAAATAATGATTGCTGATGGTCGGCACCATAGACAGAATTAACTCAGATCCAGCTCTTGTGTTGGCTCTCATTGCATTCTGCAACTATAGGGAGAATTAAAAATGCCAATGCATCTTAATCTGTTGTCAGGAGCTGCAAAATAACATTTTAAACTTTAAGATGCGTTCTAAAAATTTGATGGTCGTGTTTCAAAACGTTTCATGGGCATGAAGGCAGTTATTTGAAATGTGGAAACGGAGTGTGTTAGAAACAACGAACTTGGGCCTACCTTCAAAAAGGAGTTAGCTGGCCACCTGCTTGCTTGCACAAAGTCCTCAGCTTGAAGGCACGGCACAAACTGACTTCATGGTTTTATTTTTAACCCAACGGGTCAAGCTCGGCTGTCCGTCATGGACCAAAACTCTGTGCAAAAAACCTTCCAAAAGTTGGTTAATGGGGTTAAGTTCTCTTTCTTCTTCTTTTTTTTTTTGGTTTACGATCCAGTCCTGAGCACATGAACAGTGGAGTATTAATTGCTGCGGTACTTCTTCCACTATGTGCAGAACTCTGACAGGGCAACAACACACATTGCAGAAAGGGGGCAGGACACCACGCGACGAAGAAGAAACGCAGGGAGGGGAAATATTACTAGAGCAATGCTTCCCAACTTTTATGAATACAAGGCACATATTTTACACTGGGGAAAAAAATCTCATGTTACACCACCAAACAAAAACCTCAGCAGAAGTATATCCCGGGAATTTTTCATATCACCTTAATTGACTCACGAATACACGTACTGTGTGTGAAATCCGTCATATAATTGTTATGAATATTAAATGAAGAAAAGTAAAATTGGATCATTTCCTATGGATCTTCTGTAGTTGGTAACCACTGTACTAACTAGCAAAAAACATGATATAATAAGAATATTAATGGTCAGAATCAGAATCATCTTTGTCGACCAGATACGTTTACCAGTATTTGGTAACTATAGGAAAATAGACAATATAGAAAACACATACTTAGGACACATATACAGACCAGTGGCGGCACGGTGGATAAGCTGGTGAAGCGTTGGCCTCACAGTTCTGACTGAGGTCCCGGGTTCGATCCCATACCCGCCTGTGTTGAGTTTGCATGTTCTCCCCGTGCCTGCGTGGATTTTTTTCCGGCCACTCCGGTTTCCTCCCACATCCCCCAAAAAAACGGAACATTAATTGGACACTCTAAATTGCCCCTAAGTGTGATTCTGACCGCGGCTGTTTGTCTCCATGTGCCCTGAGGATAAGCGGCAAAAGATAATGGATGGATGGCTATACAAAGTAGTTGTAAGACATTTGATAACAAGAGTGAAAAATCTACTCAGCACAGGTAAGTATCAATAAATGTGTGCCGGGGACAGTAATGCTGATCAAAAACTACAAATATTAAATTATGCCAATTTCTGCAGCAACAACACCCTAATAATGGCACTACAAAGCGAGGGCAAAACAATGGCTCCGTGCTTCACGACAACTTTTTGTTTTGTTGCCTTCATTTATGGTACGCATTACAGTACGCTATTTATATCGCAGTGCTCAATAGGCCTATAATCACACGATGCCACAATGGACAATGTGCTCTACAAACCTGGTATTTATTTGGCACGGTATTGACAATGTGGTTTTTTTTGTTGTTGTTGTTGTTAGCACCTTTAACCACCTGGCAGTTAGATACCGTGAGATATAATTGTGCCACATCACCCATCTGTGTTTATTTTGGCCCGGCGCCATCCTATTGACTGGCAGGTAAAAAAAAAAAAAAAAAAAAAAAAAACCTTCGCCTGCAGCGACCCCTGCGGTTCAAACCATGACACTGCAGCTAGCTGTAAACCTAATGCAATGATTCTATCGTGCTACAGAGAGCAGCTGCCCCTAGACAGAAATGTGATATTTAATTTCAACAAGTCATTTCTTTACTTACCGAAACAAATATACGAATGTTACGTTGCTGTGTAAAAATTAGCATGCTGCATTGCAGCATGTGACAGGAATGCAGTGGCACAAGCGTGCTGCTCCCTTTAACTGCAAAAGACTAACACTTAAGGCCTCAGCTTGACGCACTCAGCCCTGTCATTGTCATTTAATCATTTTTAAAGATCCCCTTCAATCTCATCATATTTTATTTTTTTAATACACAAGATGCGAAAATGAGAATCAGTTACATGCTTTAAGGTTGACGTCTGTTGTATGTTTGAATGCAAAAGCCAATAAAGGCTTGCGAAACCGGTTGATTTGAAATTGCTGACATTATGATGTAGTTTTGTCATGTAATGTTCAAATATCTGCCTATTTCGTGGTCGGCGCCCACTTACTCAATTCGTCTTAGCGGATTTTAAGCGTGCAAGTCTCAGCTGGTGCCAAGCCAGAAAAAGATAGTATATGAATTAAACATACGCTGCATTTTACAATGAGAACCACATTCAGACGCTAAGATTGAGCTCATTTACATATTGCATAATAATGAGAGCCCTGACCGTCTTAAATGCCAGGTGGAAAAAGACCTTCTAGAACAGCTTGAAAAACAACATTTGCGGCATCATCAGCCGACATTGTCATGCAAACGCAATTAAAGGACGTGAAAGGCTATACTGTACATATTTAATCCAAACGGATGGAAAAGGACCTTTCATTTCAGCTCCCCCCGCGACTCCCAACAGGATAAACAGTATACAAAACAGATGGAAGGACGAAACGCTAATACGCACTCGGTGAAGCAACAATTGGATTTATTGCGCGTGTTCCCTTCATTTCAACATTTACAGGTGATCTAAACACGGCGCAACGTGAAAACAAAAGCCAACCCTCAGAGGCGGGGTCACATCTCAGCAAATCTTGTTCTTCTGGATACAACATCAGTGCTCGACTTCATAATACACACCTCTGCTAAAACCCATTGTTGTAAAAACCTGCTAGATTTACATCCTTCATTAAAAAAAAACACACACACAGACAAACCAACAACATAAGGCACTTAAGTTCCACTCTTAACAAATTATTGACGTCACAATTATCCCTCAAGACCTTCATAAAAGCTTTTTTTTTTTTGCAGAAATCCTTCATTTAAACACATATTCAAAGTCTATCACGCATGCAGGTGAAGGGCAATAATTTACATTAAAAAAAAAAAGAGGACACCACACAATTTCACATAACGGGCTTGCTATGACAACATCTGACTATATACCCATCTTTTCTGTGACCCTGCGCTCGCTCGTCTCTGCTACTTGTCGTCTTCCTCGTCGCCATCGCAACCCACCTCCAGAACCTTCTGTACACCTCAAGGGAAGGAAGCCTTCTCATCTTTGTCAAGTCATTTTTTTTTTTTTTTTTTTTTTTCACCATCCGTCGCCTCTTCTCAGCCATCAATCACCGAACGTCGTCCTTGGCCGGCGCCACGTTCTCGGTGCCTTTATCCTCGACGGGGAGGCTAATGCGCGCCCTCCGCTTCTCTTTAAACCGGCCGGAGCGGGACACTTTCATGTTTCTGCGGCAAGTCTGCTCGTTGAAGAGGGAGTCCATGTGGGAGTCGTCGTAGAGCTCGTCGCTGAACAGGCAGGAGCCGTTGGTGGACTCCTGCTGGGACAGAGACTGGTCGGCGGTGGTCTTGGACTCTTTGGACTTGTCTTGTGCAAAAGGGTCGAAGTCTGCATAAGAGTGGGGGGAACTCGGCTCCTTGGGCCCCCCCGGCTTCTTCTTTGGCATGAAGGCCTTCCACCATTTTGCCCTCTCTGTCATCTTTGACTGCAGGGGGGAGACACAAGAAAGAGTTGGGCATCAAGTCGTACTTTACATATAATGTGAAATTTTGATTATAGCGGGTGCAGTTTTGCAATATAAAGCCAGTGAACCGCCATCTTTAACCTGCACGTGCGGTGACGGCATGGCACATGAGCGTGCTGTGGAAAACAATCCAATTTCTCTTCATTGTCCAGAAAATGATTTCTTTCCACGGAATTGCTGATCCATGTTTTGGGAGTGACGTGTAACGACAGGCAGAACGACTGAATTGCTCTTCCGCTAGATGCCAATTAACCTGTGTATCCGCATTGTGTCATTTTTGGTTGATGTGCAGGGAGATTTTTTTTTCTTTTCTCCCGCCCCGGTGCAAAATATGTGATTCGGCTTTATGAAGTTTGACAGCGGTTGGGGTAAACTCAGCCCAGTCGGGCTTTCCACAATGACACGAATCCAATTCTCTTGTAGAAAAGTACACATGTAAACAACCAAATTGTGACTTTATTCACTTGTCGGATCACAGTTTCTTTCTGTCACGAGACTTCCCACTTACTAAGCTTGTCCAACCTTCTTTGTAAAACTGGTTTCATGAGTTAGATGTCGGTAAAGAAAAACAAACCTAAGCCTTGATTCATATGACCCCAAAAAAGTAGAATAAAAAGCACTTACTTGATGAAAAGCAGGAGCCGGCGACACCTGCGATGACCCAAATCAGGACGAAAGACTCTTGATAGTGATCAGATTTAAAGCCACTGCCTTGATCCAAAGAGCAGTGACAGCGCTCCTTCAAATGGTACCGCTTAGATTCCTCCTGAAAGATGTCGTATCCTCTCCCAGAAAGTTAGTCCGTCCAGTCAAATGTCGCGACCTTTCCTTTAATTGCTCCAAAGCGTTCACATGAAAATGACACACATGCGGTGTCGCTTTCCGTTGACTGAACGAGCAGGTTTGCGCCGCCGATACTCTCGCGTCGTCGCACCTGCGCTCACCGCCCATTGGCTCGGGAGCCTCCGAGTTCGTCACGTGAGCCCCACCCAGGTAAAACTGCTGTGTCGTGAGGGCGGGGTTTTACCGTTGCCTGGCGACCCGCCCGATGGCAGTATAAATCTCTTTAGTGATGGATGAAAAAAAAACAAAAACGAAAAGAAATCCTTTGTGTTATATTTGTGTGACCCAACCCATCATTGAGACTTTTTTTTTTTTTTTTGGGCCACAGTGTCCTCAAAATGTGGTTTGGGAGAATTGAATGCTAGGTGACTTTTTATTTTACTCAGCGTTATTCATCGTTTGTGTACTCCTGTACTTAAATAATTCTACCCTATTTTTTCGTTTACACCATAAATAATTATAGGCTTCCTTTGAGCTGCAATATTTTTAAGTCACATTGCACACTATTGATGTCGAGTGAAAATCATATTCTCCAATTGAGGGTTTTTGGTGAGTCTGTAAATATGCAAAACAACAAATAATATTTTTGGAATAGACAACAGTGTCAAAACAGACTTAATAATGAAGCATAACGCAGCAATGTCTACACTGTACTTTAAATACAAATATTTATCTTCAATGTTTAAGTTTGGCGGCACGGTGGATCAGCTGGTAAAGCCTTGGCCTCGCAGTTCTGAGAACCTGCGTTCAATCCCGCCCCCGCTTATGTGGAGTTTGCATGTTCTCCCCTTTCCTGCGTGGGTTTTCTCCGGGCACTCCGGCTTCCTCCCACATCCCAAAAACATGGAACATTAATTGGACACTCTAAATTGCCCTTAGGGGTGATTGTGAGTGTGACCGTTTGTCTCTATGTGCCCTGGAATTGTCTGGCAACCAGTTCAGGGTGTACCCCACCTCCTGCCCGTTGACAGCTGGGGTAGGCTCCAGCACTCCCGCGATCGTCGTGAGGATAAGCGGCTAAGGAAGTGGATGGACGTTTAAGTCTCATTACAGACTCATAATAGAACAGCAAGATGACTGTGAAGTCTGAATTTTGTGGGTGTGTCTGTCTGTGGGTGCCCATGAGAAAGTGTTTATGCGTGTGTGGGTTGGTGTGCGATGGGCGGCGTCAAGTCACACCAAGAGTTAGGAGAAAGTCATCTTTTCATTTTTTTCACCCGGCCATAAATTCTGTTTCTTGCTCTCAGGGGTCTGTCTACAGCAACTGCTGTACGGTTCCATCACCTCTGCAGCCGTCCTAATGAAAACGCCGCAGTCATTTCCTCTGTGCAACTACACCGAACGCACGTGCTACATATTGGAGAAATCAAGTGCAATTAAAGAGCGACGCATGTGTATACTGTACTACCCCCCTCCCTTCAGTCTGGGACAGGCCTAAACCTGTGGAATATATCTCATATTGTTATCAACATTGGGTTGGGTCATCAAAACTGTGGGTCTGTCATTTTGTGATTAAAAGCTATGACTAGAAATCAAGCAGACTTGACCTCAGTTGCACTTTTCATCATGTAACTTCTTTAAAACCAAATTATTTATCCTTGCACATTCTGACAGGCATCGAGTCCGCCTTATGCAGCCAGCGTAATGACACTAATGAGCCGTCCTCACCCCCACCGGGTGTGCGGACGAGTCAAGTGAGTCAACGTCATAAGGATACACTTGAAAATGTCCTTTTTGGCATTGTGGCAGAATTGAACAACAGGTTGTACGGAGGTGTGCGAGCGAGCCATGGGAACGGGAGCAGAAGGCAGCCAGTTGGACTGGTAGAGTCAGCTTGCAAAACACCTCAAAGGAAGTGAGCGCCTATTGTGACTCAGAGCTGCTGTGATTTCCATTGATGACGTCGGCCCGCGAAAGTCCGATTTCCCCCATGGAGGGTTCATGGAGGGAAAAAAAAAAAAACGATTGACCAAGGCGTGATTTAACAGCAACAAGTTTTGCTTTCATAAATTGTCCGTATATTTGGGCGGAGGCCCTCTGAGTTTCGACGCACGGCACATTGTGTGCTCTTGTTTATTTAGAGGATTGCATCATTTGTCCGGTTTACACAGTGCATTTCTGGAGTTTGTAAGATGTGTTTACGGACCGCCGATCTTTTGTTCTCAAGTCAAAACATTTGATTCCCAAACTTTCAATTTGGCATTGACAGCGACGTTACCCGGGTGCACCTTTCAAAATGTTCAGACAAACAATACCCACACCCAGGTGCTTTTAACACGGTGCTTAAATTTGAATCGTCAAGTTTGGTTGTGACAGAGGATCAGCCACATTAGCGTGCGTCCACACCCCACACATAAAGACGCCACATCATGTGCGCACAACTTTGATGCAGGCTGCTCCTTTTTTCACAGCCACAATCATTTTCCCATGCAACTTTAAAAAAAAAAAAATCATTGATATTCAATGATATCTCAACGCTATCCATATTGTTGAGAACACCCAATTGGTTGACACTACATTTAAGTTATACTGATGATAATCTCCAATGTGTCATTCAGTCCAAATTATATGATGCTAAATATTGCTTTCTATATTTTCCATTGCACAGCTGCACTTCCATTTGAACAAATATCTGTTTCTTCTGTATGCATTTTAAAACTTATGTTTGAGAATCTGATAACCTTGAAAATCACTGTGAAATACATAAAATGTACAGTGCCTTGCAGTGTATTCATATCTCTTGAACCTGTTCACATTTTTCCACCTTAAAACCACAACTCTGAAGCTTTTTAAAATGTATTTGTATGTGATTTCTCGACAAAAAAAATAGAAAATAATTGTACATTACATTATTGTATGCAAACAAAAAAAATGAAAAAAATATGGTGAGCCCTCCCTGCATCAATAGCTTGTGCACTCACCATTTTTTGCTGCAATTATAGCTGCATATTTTTGGGTTATTTCTCTACCAACTTCTCCTATCCATACAATAAAAGTTATATCCACTCAACTTTGCAAAATAGCTTCAACTCACCCCGATTGGATGGAAAGAGTCTGTGATTCAACAGCAATTTTCAGGACTCCATTGACTAATAAGGGGACATGTGAAGGCAATTGGATTGCACTGAATTGTATTTAGCGGTATCATATAGTAGAGCGGGCTGAATACACATCAATACCACAATTTTTAGTGTCACACGAGCGTAAAATTTTGAAAACCATGTAATTTCTGTTTCACGTCAGAATCATGCACTACTTTGTGTCTGTCTAATGCATATGATCTCAATAAAATGCATTTAGGCTTTTGATTGTAAGGTAACAAAATGTGCAAAAACCTCAAGGGGTATGATATGTTTTTCTATTTTATTTTTAATTTTTAAATTGCTTGTATTCGTATCCCACTGGGGCCTCCACTCCCTGAGAAGGGTTGCGTCAGGAAGGGCATCCGGTGTAAAAATTGTGCCAAACATATATATGCGTTCATCTGCGATGACACGCTGTGGCGACCCCGAAAGGGACAAGCCGAAAGAAACACAGACAGTCGATTAAAAGGGGGAAATTGTTGTCCAAAGAATGTACAGTAGGGGGCGATAAACGTTAGAGTGATACAATTGAGTCGAAAAGGCTACGAGTTGCCATGTCGAAGAAGAAATTACGTCATGTAACGTCATTGTGACCAAGGTTGTTAATGTAAAACTGTACAGGTAGCAAATATGAGCATTTTGTGACCGAAAGAGCCGTATCACCTTGGTAAGATTAACTTTCTGACGCTTCCACCTCACCGCGAGGGTTTTGTGTTCGTGAGAGCTAACTGAGATGCTCTTGCTAGCATTGCAGCTAAGCTAATCGAGTACCAACCGCATGAATGAGAAGCTCACGCCGTGGAATAATGTAAAGATCGCACGATTTAGTATTTGTTCTTCATTAAATGATATCCATGTTGAATAAAACAAAATAAGAATAACAAAACCCAGAACATGACTTTGTAAGTGGTGTTTAACCGCGGGGTATTCTGCTAACTCCAACGCTAAAAAGCCCAGTTCTATAATATTTGTAATGTAATATACGAATAATAGTAGAATCAAATGTCACGTATGGGTTTAATATCGTGGTTACAATGTTTTGGTGCACTCTCACACGTCCCTTAGTTACGTCGTGTGTTTTGACAACTCACGCGAGATGTCGCTCCCGGCTGGGCATTGATATCTTGCCAGGTGGAGATGAGCGTCCACTGCGTCCTGACGTCCGCTGGCCGGAGCTTGTCACCATCGTGTCCCGCCGTTGGGCTCCTCCATCGCCTTCCGCTTCTTCCCTGCTCCATCAAACGGTGAGACCACTTAATACCTTTTATTCAGAGTTTTATTACACTTTCCCCGGAATTTCACTTTCAAACTTTGAAAGATGATGACATACATTGACTAGTTCCCTTCCTCCTGAAGACTAGTGTCGGATCTACTTTCCAAACTAATACAGTGCACTTATTATAGTCCAGTGTTTCCCAATATTTATTGAACTAAGGCACATCATTTCAATTGGAGAAATGTTAAGGCACAAAGCCAAACAAATCACAAGATGTAAAAATAATGATGATCTTGTCTGGGTTTATTGACAAATGTACTTAGTGTGAAATTAGGACTGCTCAAACTCAAAGCTGATATACTTACACCAATTGAACAAAACACGGAGATCTTACATAATTTTGGATAATATCTTGTAGTACACCGCATGATCACAATAATGTGCTGTTGCACACCATTTCATAATTACTAAAGTCTCAATATCTCACAATAATTATGAAGATGTTTGAATAACTATGGTGTTTTACACTAGAAACGCTAGAAGGGCAGGGCAAAAATACATATTTTGAACTTCATAACTTTTGACGAATATCTATGAAGAGGAATTCATATGCAGTTATGAGATCCTTTTCCACAATCTATTGATACAAGTACAAGAGCTGTATCAAAATGTAATAAAACTTACTTTTAATGTATTACCATCACAAATTGGTTTGAAGGGATGCACTGCATCATACTGGCAAGTGCCTAATATTCATCTCGCAAACAAGTTCAATTCGTCACCACATTGCAGGAACTTGGGATTCAATCAATACCTCCGGTGACGGCGTCAATCGATACAAAGCGTTGTTCATTTTTGAGAAATGCTAATTTTGTTATACTTTCCATTCTCAAACTTGTCACATATAAATGTTGCTTTGTCTTGAGGACGAACCACAGAAAGTGAACACATTTGTTGTTGTTGTTGTTAGAAGAAATATGTCCTTCAGAAGACAGATGGACCATCTAGAGAGGACTGCTCTCAATCAAAGACAAAGTGTAAGATGATACATTTTTTCCAATCGGCATATGTCAAATGTTTAATCTCTGACTCCCCCTGGCAGGCTGTTTATCCTGCTCAAGTGTGCGGCATCATGAATGAGTCGGAATCTGTAAAGCGTCTCAGGATAACTGCTCATCCAGATTTTAACTTCAAGGCAGGACAATGGTGAGTGGCGACACTCCTCATTGAAACATATTGCACTTATTTTTGTGGGATACATATTTTAGTGGGGAGCGGCACGGTGGGTACAGTCCGGCCTCACCAGTGTGGCGTTTGCGTTTTCTCCGGGTGCTTTGGTTTCCTCCCATGTCCACAAAATGTGCATGGTAGCTTAATTGAAGACTAAATTGCATGTAAGATGTGTGAATATGGGTGCGAATAATTGTTTATATGTGCACTGCGATTTGCTGCCAACCGTGTCGGGTTGTGCCCACCGATTTTTTAAAAAAAAAAAAAAAAAAGACTGGATAGTGCATACACATCGAACGGTATGTCGATTGGTTGAAGGCAGTTGGCCGCCATTTTGTAGTTTTCAGGTTGGATTATGGTGGGGTTTTTCCCTCAAAGTTAGGCATGTAGAATTAAAACTGATCGTGTGAGCTTGACATTTTTTCAGTTCTGGTAACATGAAGGATTTTCAATTCGACTTGGTATGCCAAAAAGGCGAAGTGTAAAGGAAAGACAAATAACACCGTGACTACCAAGAAACCTTGCGTATTACCTAGGGCCCGATTTGCGTGACATGTTAACTTTTCCCGAAATACGCTGTGAAGCACTATCATCATAACATAGCAAAAAACTAAGCTTATTGACTTATTGTCATTTAAAACATTACATTTTAAGTCAATCAGTTAGATATATTTTCGGAAATGAGGACTCGCAATGGGAAAATCGATGCTGAACGCATGGTTCATTTGTTGTCTCTGCGACGTCCTATTTCAGACAAATTTAAACTTGTTTCCTTGCATATGAAAATCTAATTCAATTTGCAGAGTTCTATATTATGAAAGTCATCAAAAATTTCACAGAAAATTTGTTTTCTTGCTTATCCACTGATGAAGTTCGGGAAAATATTTACATCGCTTTTTCGCAAAAAAAAAAAAACGTCGGCCTATAAAGGTGAAGCAGAGAGTGAACAGTGAACAACAACCGTAAACAAAACTTTGTTCAAGTGCATTACGATATTCAGAAAAAAAAAAAAAAGATTTACAAACTTTAACAGTGTCAAAGTACATCTTTTTAACTTACCTGTGGAATGTTTTCTCACAGCCACCAAACTGCCTGTCACCGTACAGGTCGGCATGGTTGCTTTGGGAGTATCAAGATGGCGGATGGCGACTTCAGTTTTGATAGCCAAGAGTCATCCTGTTTTTTTTTTTTTTTTTTTTTAGATCAGTGGTTTTGCCCCCATCCCCAGGAGTTAGCTGGAATGGGGTCCAATGCTCCCAAGACCCTCGTGAGGAGAACTAGTACAGAAAATGTATAGCTGGACCGATTTTGTGTTGTGAAGAAAAATTACCTTGAAGGTCAGGTCGCTGTTATTTTACAGGCCTGCAGTGCTTTTAACTACCAGATGTGGGCAGTGTTTTGTTTGCCTAGGCGCACTAAACCAGGTTTTACATAAAAAAAAAATAGGAAAGGTAAACTAAAATCTGCATTTATTTGTGGGGAGAAAAAAAACATAATTTAGCAATATTTAAAGTGGATTTTTTTTTTATTTTTGACAAACCATCACACCATAATGAGATTGATCTGGAATTAATCGTATTTTATAGGAAATCATTTAAACCTGCGCATTCAGTACCGCGGATGTATTTAAAGATGTCTTCACATGGCTCTTATAAGGATAATGGCAAATTATCAATTTCTGAATAACCAAGTTCTGGCTTGACGGGGGTGCTCGTCTGTCTGTCAGCGCTGCCAATGTTAATGAGCAGCGCGCATACTGTAGGTGGGCGGCGGTGAGATAAAAAAAAACCCAGCAGCCAGTTTCCCTGCAGCGCTTGATAATGAATGTAAATACATGGAAAGCCTCGAGTTTGAGTGAAAAAGGGGGCTGTTAAGTTGTTCGTCTCCAGGTGGTAGAAGATGAGGAGGCTGAGGAGAAGAAGAGTGCGTGGTGGTGGTTGTGGGTGGAACATACGTGTTCTTTTTGCAGTAGGTCCGCGTTCACGAAGCCGGAGGTCGAGTTGAACAGACGCTCATTGTTTGGGAGCAACAACAGTTTGGAGTTATTGTGCCCCTCTCTGGGTCACGCGTTGAAGTGCGCCGTGTCACTGCTGTATTAAGACCCGGCACGCTGCATTTTCCTCTGGTTTTGTTCGGCGGCCGCTCCCCTTCTAGAACCGCTGTCCTTGCTGAGGTCAAAAGGTCACAGTCTCTCGACACAATCCCACTTTGACCTTCGGCTCAGCGCGTTCCCCCCCCCCCTCCGGCCAAGCATTATGTAGTCAGTTGAACAGTCAGGCTTTCTCTTGTTCGCCTATTGTGGCGCGGCCGGCGAGGGAAGCGCGAGTGGGAAGTTTACCGAGCCGTCGACGGAAATCGAAGTGATAATCGGTCTCTGTCATACAGGGTGGATTTCTTCATCCCAGGAGTGGAGAAGGTGGGAGGTTTCTCCATGTGCTCCAGTCCGGGTCTGCTGCAGAGGGAGGGCGTCGTGGAGCTGGCCGTCAAATTTGCCAATCACCCGCCGGCACGCTGGGTTCACACTGCGGTGAGTGGGCTGACGACCAAATCACTAGATTTTGGGGTAATTAGCTACAAAAAAAATTCCCAAACTGTCACCCACAGAGAGTCGATCATCTCGGAATGGTTTTAAATCAGCCGCATCTTCCTTTGATTTTGAACAATACAGTTCCAAGGTTTAAAGATGAATCCGCCATAAATCACCTCTCCACTGCTATATAAGAATTTGAACGCCTTCATGCAGTTATCTCACGAGCTATGCCTACGCCCTGAAAATTTTTAGCTTCAGACAGAGCCTTGACACGGATGCTTTAGAGTGCCCACTCGCGCTTGATTAATTTCACACATGATTGGCGGGCACTGCAGGGACCAGAATTTGAACATCAGAATATCTTTATTGGTATTGGATTAAATACAATGGAATTGGAAAGCTGCTGCGGGAAGGTGCTGCATCTATACATCCATCTAAAAACAGTCATTAAACACACTTCACATAAGAGAACTGAATTTCAGGGAATAAATAATAAAATATAGTGGTGCCTCGGTTTTCAAACGCAATTCGTTCCAAAAGGCAAAGGTTGAAAACCGAAACGTTCGAAAACCGAAGTGCGTTTTCCCATTACAATGAATGGAAAATGAAATAATGCGTTCTGAGCCTGAAAGTTTTTTTTCCAAAGCATTTTTTAAGCTTTTCCTGATCATAAACGGCATAGTAGGAATTTATGTATAGTTGAAATACTTTATATAATTAAATAATTTCAGAAATACATTTGTTTTTTGCTTAAAATGTATGCTTTAGTAGTAGAGTACGGTAGGCTGGAAGTGCATTGCCGAATCTGTTGCGACTTGGCC
Source organism: Syngnathoides biaculeatus (assembly GCF_019802595.1). NCBI lineage: Eukaryota > Metazoa > Chordata > Actinopteri > Syngnathiformes > Syngnathidae > Syngnathoides > Syngnathoides biaculeatus. The sequence continues at coordinate 8,516,644 of NC_084640.1, read as the reverse complement.
CCCAGCCTTATAAACCTTTTTTTAATTAACAAAAGTGCAGAATAACTTTAAACAAACAATAATAGGGGCGACAGACAAATTGTTTTTTATTTTCACAGAAAGTACGTAACATACAAAAAATTAAACTTGGAACTAGAGGGAGGGTTGATGGAACAAAAGAAAAAAGGAATGCAAAACAACTGTTTCAAATGTCTTCGGTGGAGGCGACTTGCCCCTTTTTAACAAAGAAAGAATCGAATGTAGACCGTTTCTGCCGTCTTTTGAGCACCTTCCTGAAATGGCTCATAACGTCGTCATCGAAATTTCGCAGTGCTCTGCAACATTCTGCTTTGTCAGGGTGATGGAGTTCGACAAAATTATGGATGTCGTTCCATTTAGCGCGGAAAGAAAGAAGCAACTTTTCGACTTCCTCCAAGATCTGCGGCCTCTGCTTAGTCCACACAGTTGCTCCTTTCGCAACATCACTTGCTTCGAGGGCATCCTCGTGTTTCAGAATGGTGCTGATCGTCGATTTCGCCATGCCATACTTCTTCCATAGCTCAGAAACGCGCACACCAGATTCGTGCTCGGCTATCAAATCCTTCTTGAATTTGGCGGGTTCACGCACCGCTTTCCTATTTTCGGCACCAGCAGTTCCACTTGCCTTCTTTGGAGCCATGATCGTGGGTTAATATTGATCAATTGGAAGAAAAAAAAAAAAAACCATCACTACCGGGACACGTCCCCACGTAGAGGAGTGTGTGGTTCAGCTGGTCGGGGCGTTCAAATACCGATTTTCCTTTAAAAACCAAAGCAAAACAAAACAAAAAAATCTCGAAATTTTCGTTCGAACGCCGATTTTTATGTAACCAGAGACGTTTGAAAACCGAGGTACCACTGCACTTCATTTCTAAATTTGTACATTTTGCCCATTTGATTTTCACGCATTATATCCTCCATTTTTATCCCTTGAAAAATATATCCTTTAATGAGCAAGGTCCTATTTTTGGGACGATCTACTAAGAAAACACAAATATGCTCTCCTGGGCAGCGTCCCATTTTTGTGATGAGATTATAAATTAGTAAAGTTATCATATAACTTAACCATAAACGAAAAAGAAGTGTTATTTCCTTGATTGTAGGCTGTTAGGAGACTTTTATCTCAATAGGGCAAAAAATTGCCACCCTACCCATGAATGGCTTAAAAGAAGCTCGGCTTTTGGAAATATATTCAAGAGGAGGAGTTGAAATAGTGCCTTGGCAGTGGAAAAACAGTCTTACATTTATTATTTGATATTTATGTTTTGATAGCTTTAGAAAGTACTCCAGAGTTAGCTATTTCCTGTAAATAAGATAAGGCAGGGAATGACTTTGTGAGCTGCACTGACGACTCTGTTGATGTCCCAAAAAAGTACATTTTCCATTTTATGTCCCCTTCGAACTCTGTGTCATCACTCAGCAAAAAAACAAAACAAAAAAAAAAAATAGCGGCACCATAAAAATGATACATGATGGGTTCTGATTATCATTTTTGGATGTTTTACCTCCGGTTTGGTGTTGCACACGAAGCGCATGTTTGGCTCCAGCTCTGACATCCTCTTAACTTAATCGGTTTCCGCTAGAGAACGCAAGCATATTTTTTTCCTGCTAATCTTCCAAGTTACTGTACGGACGTGAACAATGTGTTATTTGAACTCTTTTTTTTTTTTTTTGCTCGTTTTTATTACAGCTCGTGTGTGTGTGTGTGTGTGTGTGAGACACTGAGAATAAATCAGCCGAAGTCGTGTGAGATGTGTTTTTTCAGACATTGTGGAATCCTTTGATCGGTTATTTTATTTTTTTGCATTGTTTGATTCTGTTTTCTTGCCTGTGAGCCCAGCAGTGTGGCAACTGTTTTATCAGTTTACTACGATTAGTGGATGTTTTTGTGTGCGTGTGTTTGTGCTCAGGCTTAAAAGTATATTTACTGCTTATTTAACATCAAAGACTCGCTCAGCGCAACCTGCCGAGCTGTCGTCGCCGATCGTGAGGTTGCGGGTTTGGCATGTGTCGAGATCAGTGCCTTGCTCTGATTGTAGCTTCGGTGTGTCTTTTTTTTAAATTTTTTTTAATGATTTTTATCTGTCAAAAAGGTCAGCGCAGAAGTTAAAAGCGCGTCTTGTCTGGAGAACGGGAGTGTCAAACTTGGTTTCCTCACAGGACACATCATCAAGGAGGACGGTTATAACTGTAAAATGATATAAGTGGTTTGCTGTTGTGTTCGTGTGAGTGCGCAACAGTATAGATGATCATATTTAGAGCAGAAATATCAAATTGAGGAAATACACCGTAAATAAGTGAAGCCCTTTCCTGCTTGCTCTCACAGTGCGCTCTAGGCTCTCAGGTGGCCATGCGCGTGGGCGGCGACTTCTACTTCGACCCCTCACCTTCGGATCCCGCCGCGGATCTGCTGCTGGTCGCCGGTGGCGTGGGCATCAACCCGCTCTACTCCATTTTGTCGCACGCGGCCGATCTGCTGCCGCTCGGCCGGGCCTCGGGCGGGCGGGGCTGCAACGTCGGCTCGGTCCACCTCTGCTACAGCGCCAAGACCACCGAGGAGCTGCTCTTCAAGGTGCGTCCCTCTCACACCCTGTCGGGCTTATAATCGTGAACGCAACATTATTTTATTGCTGTTGCGTGGCTACTCACAAGTGAACTTCCTACCTTCCTTCCTACCTACATAGAATCCGATCCTGCGGGTGTGCAGGGAGTTTCCGGACAAGCTGACGTGTGAATTCCACGTCACCCAGCAGAGCGCAGATATTGAGCCGCATCTCCAGCCGTTTGTCAGCCGTAAGTAAAGTACAATAATCAAAAGCGACCCCTACTGGTAGTTGGGGGCGGGGGAGGGGGTCTTTAACTGTCTATAGAGATCTTGCACCTACGTCATCAAATCACATCACTGACCAGAAGTGCCTGTCAAACAAGTTGGTTGGAGTGGACGCGAAAATACGTTTCCTAGAGTTTTGTCCGCTACCGGTAAACATTTAGAAGGTGATAATTAACGAAGGTACACGGAAAAATGAGAGACACTTGGCATAGAGGACCCATATTTAATGCCGAAGTCGATGTTTTTGCCAATAAAAAATTGGACTGTTAACCCGCTTCCGCTCGTCTTGGACAACTGAATCTACACATGGATCCGGTGAGGAAGTCGTCGAAATTTACACAAAAGAGTTTGAAAGCGTAGAAAAGTCTGGATGCATACAAATGTATAAATCCCACATAGTGATGGAGCTACTCAGATTTTTTCAATACAATTACCAATATTTAAGTAATTCCACAAACTCACATTCATTAGCGATGATTGGGGAAAAAAAATAAGAAAAAAAAAGCAAGTCGGTGCCTCTGTACACGGAAGCGTGTTGTGGCCACACGTTAAACTTCGGTAAACTTCTTCATGACAGATGTTTTTTTTTTTTTTTTTTTTTTTTCAAATATGCATTGTTTTCAAATAAGTCCAATGGGTATTTAAAAAAAAAAAAAAAAGAAAATAAACCACTGGAATAGGGTTCAGCCCCCATTCGGCCACAGATTAACATAACGTAAACCTGTCTGTGAGTGACGGTTTATTTTCTTTTTTTCTTTCTAAAATACGCATTGGACTCAAACGAGCCAACTTGGCACTATAAATACTTTTTGGAAATTTGAGACTGAGAAGAATAATTCCTACCTGAAATGACCATCCATCACGTGTAACTGCCAAAATCCGTCGATCTTTATCAGCTGGTATTCCATAGAATGATCTTTTTGAATATCCATCTCGTCTGTTGTAACAACCAACACCACAACAAGTCTTTGGCATTGTGGATATTCTGCTCGGGTTCAATGTCCCCCACACTGGCGAGCGGCTCTTTTTGACCGGCAATGTGGCGCCGTGAAAATGGTGACGTCACGTGCACGAGCTCTATACAGCATGAATAATGTTGACCTTAAGTAAACTACAAACTATGTCATGCTGACGCAGTTTGAAAGTGAACGAGTTGAGATTGAATCAACAGCTCCTTTGTCAGTTGCAGCATGAACCAAGTGTTAAGTCCCCCCCAGCCCCCCATCTCCATTTCCCTGCTGACACGATTCAGCAACAATCGATTCTGCACAATCAGTCCTTAACAATTCCGTAATTGACTAATCAATTATTGTCCTCGAAGTGGCGTAGCAGGACACAGTGTACTAAGAAACGGGACATTTCCACGTGCTGGAGATGAAACAGAAGAATACACACTCTTATCTTCTTGTAGTAATCAGCCACATGGCAAGAAAAAAAAAATACAATAAAATGCAACAAATTCTTCTTTCTTATTGCGGTAACAATTTATGGATTCGCGTCCGCAGGTGGGAGAATCACACAGGAAGAGCTGCGGACACACGTGGACCCCCAGAGGACTTTGTGTTACCTGTGTGGACCTCCGCCCATGATCGAGGCCATTTCCAAAACCCTCTCGGCCCTCGGCCTACCGCAAGACAGAATTCTCTTTGAGAAATGGTGGTAGCCGCCGCTCCCGCTCCCGCAGCGGCGCTGTGTTGGGCAATCGGACTCCCCGTTTTGAGCTTCTTTTTGCAGTTGCGCGCTGGGAGTTGAAAGACGACAGAAGGAATAAAAGCGACGTGGAAGTGCTCAGGCGTGCAGCTGAAACCCGCACGTTGACCCACATCATTTGAACTGGGACCACCGAATGCGTTTTGGGTCATGGATGTGCGGGTCAAATATTTCTTGACTCTCATTTCGAGTGCTGATATTTTATTAAGATTAATGCGTTATAACACCGATGGAAACATTTATAAGACAGTCAATTCCAATTGTTTGAGTAATTTGCAGTCACTCTTTACCGCTAGTATGACATAAACGGAAAACATTGTAAATCCCGGTTTACAAGCCGCGTTAGCACCACTGCGCTAGCGCAGGGCTCAACATCCTTTTTGAGGCCGAGGGCTACTTCGTGAGCACCGATCGTATAAAGAGCTACGTGACCTGTTTGCGTCAAAATTTCAGACTCAGTTCATTACACGTACATATAATATTTTCGTTTTCATTTATTGTAGTAAATGACAGACGTATTTTAAAACTTTAATTCACGTAAACAAGTCAGATTCAGAATTTAGAGCACAGGTAATAGTAACAATTTGTGGCCTATGGTATTTTTAGAACATACCTCCCGGGCGCCTTATATGGTCCTCGCGTTGGTGACCGCTGCGCTAGCTTTAGCACCGCCGCGTTAGCGTTAGCACGGCCGCTCTAGCATTAAACACTTGTGTACCGAGGCTCATCACCAGGTGCGGTGTGTCGGCCGGGAATTACAGTATTTAATCATCATTTCCCCGATGCTATTTTCCATCTTGTAATTGGCTCAATGTTTTATTAATTTACATATTTTGAGGTTGAGTCCTCATCTAGATTTGACAGCCGAGTAAATCGTCGCATTGGCCAATTTTCCGTGTTTTGACTTGCACTCATAGATTGAACACACTAGTCCCTCCCCCCCAGACTATCATTTTTACACGGCTCAGTGAGAAACCCACGGCTCAGACCGTAATGGAGCCTCCAGGTGGGCCCCTGATTGGTCCGTACCCGTAAGACCTCCCGCGGAGACCGTCGCGAGCTTCTCCCCGAGCGTCACTCGGCGGGGGTGCCGTCGTTTCATTTGAGTTGCTCCACGAGGGAAACGTTCGACGCTCTAACGTGATGATTGAATGAAATAAATGACGGAGAAGCCGCGTGAAATGCTTCATTTACTTTCGCTTCGGATGGAAACGCTCGTGTTGCACACAAAACAAAACAAAATAAATAGCACTGTACACAATTTCCATTTTACAGTAAGCAAAATACACTCATCGGACACGATAACAGGTACACTCGCATTTGTAAAAGCAAATTTCGATACAGTTCATTGGATTTCTTTGGCAGCGAGTAGTAAGCCAAACGATGCACTTGACAATATGAACGTTCTCAAGGGAAAATATGCATGCTAGCTGTCAAAATTCTCAAGCTGTGATAAAACATGAATCCCGCTAAGCCGGGATGGAAACATTATGCACAAGTAGACCACAATACACTGTACGTATTATTTTCATTTGGGTAACATGATCCTAATTTTTTGGAATAAATGGGGTACGGTTTGCAAAACAGCTAACGCTAAAAATAGCAACATTTTGTCACATTTAACTGTTAAGAAGTGTGGATTTTCAAATACATTTTTTTTTTGCACATTTGCAACATTGTATTACATAGATCACATCAAAATAGTAATTACTAAACCTAGATGTTAATTCTAAATGGAGGTATTAAATCTAAATGTTAACTTTGAATGTTAAATCGGAATTTTTGGATCAAATTAACAGTTTTTAGTGTCCCTTTTATAAAACTCCAAATAACATTTTTTTGTAGTTACTATCACCACAATCTATGTTCGTCAGTAATTAGAGATTTTTTATTATAAATGAAACATTTAGATTATTATTTAATCATCACATTTAATATTTAGAATGATATTAGAAATGTAAATTCCGATGTAACATTTTGATCCGGATTTAAGATTTAGTGAAACATTTAAATCTTGGATTTTAAAAAAAATGCAGCTTTTAAGTTGACAAATATTGTTGTAAATGTGCAAAAAAAAAAATTGTCTCAAGAATTCAAAATTTTAGAAATTGTTTGGAGCAAAATGTGACAAAAAAGGTTATTTTCATTTTCGGCATCAACCACCTCGCAAACGCGACACCGTACCCCGCGTACAAACTAATTTCCACACAATTTACTACAACGGCGGCGGCACCACGTCCACGCGGAACAGTCTTAACAGCAGTAAAGCAGCAAAGAAGGCAACAAAATACTTTTGAGTGGATGGGAAAAAGCGCCCGACTGTTCCGACTTTGTTCGTCTCGTTTTCATACCAGCGCACCAATTAGCAACGGTGACTCAAAAACCAGCAAAAGTGCACGACGCTGATTCCTATTTCAAAGAGATAAAACCTCCGCTTCATTTATATTCCCAAAGTGGAGCAGATGGATGATTTTTTTTTTTAATTTTCATTTTATTTCCCCCATAACAGTCACAATATTAGGGACACCTGTACAGTCATTTAACAGCCGATACATGAGTGGAACCAAATATTCTAAGCACAACAATAATGCTCACTTTTGATTGATATTGTCAAAGCGGAGTTTAATAAATATTCAACACTGCTATAACTTTGTTATTGCGGTAGAACTGCACTGCTTCACCTGACAGTACGTGACAAATAAAGCAGTGTAGTGCACTTCAACACCACTGCACACAATAATAAATATCCATTCATCTATTTTCTTTGCCGCTTATCCTCACTAGGGTCGCGGGGAGTGCTGGAGCCTATCCCGGCTGTCAACGGGCAGGAGGCGGGGCACACCCTGAACTGGTTGCCAGCCAATTAATGTTGCTAGTTTTTGGGATGTGGGAGGAAACCGGAGTGCCCGGAAAAAACAAAACAATAAATATATGTAGTTATTTTATTAATTTATTTTTTACTGGCATACATTAGTTTTAAAAATGTGCCTGCTGCCATTTTAACTTTTGGTGTATTTATAACAATTTTCAGATATGATATATATAATATTTCAGCAATAGATTTGGGAGGGGTGATGAAGGTGTATTGCAAAACCTCTCCACTAATATATATGCATATGCATAACAGAGTTTACGGGAAAATATAAAAGTATTGTGGGACACACTATAGTCATCCAGTACCACGAATCACGATACTGATTAATTTAATCAATACTTCGGCGATAGTATCAATCAAATCTGAGCATTATTCTAGTTGTGAGATAGATACTGTTGATAGCCGAGGTATGGAAAGTCCAGTAAAAACGGATTGGATGCCAATTAATTGGTTGGTTTAATTGATTACCCATTTATTGTTCAGATATCAGCGGTCAGGTCCTTTATCACTGCCCTACATTTACAACCTAAAGTCTATTAATAGGTCCCTGAAAATGTATTCATTGATGATAAATGTCTGTTCTCAAAATTTCCTAGCATTTCTCTTAGCTGCACAGCTTCCAATACATGTTGATGTTTTTCTGTCCAATCAAATTCAAGCCTCTATGTGCTGCCATGACGACGTAATCTGCAGGTCGGTATAATTTCTCGACCCTGTGGAGCACCGGTGTCAAACGCAAGGCCCGGGGGCAACATTCGGCCCGCCGCATGATTTTATGTGGCCCACGAATGCAAGTCAAGTGTGTCAACTTCTGTGATTCTTGTGGAAATCTGGACCAAAATTTCAAACCGTCATACATCAGAAATGATAATACTATCACAAGCATTACAAAACGTGACCAATAGTTGAAAAAAAAAACAAAACATTACCCTCCATGTTTGATTCGATAACTAGTTCATACATTTCATGTGTAAATACGATAAGGCAATTCAATGTTTTCATGGTCCGACACTCAAAATTGGCCCTCTGAGGGGAACCGTCGCGACAATGTGGGCCGCGACAAAAATGTATTTGACACCCCTGCTCTAAAGCGAAGTCATGCATTTGTTTCTAAATACATGACACATATTTGAAGCTCATTTCTGAAAACTAGTAACTATGCAGTAAAGAATGCTCGCGTAGTGTTAAAACTGGTTTTCACCATTTCAATTTTACGGATTTATTTATTTATCTGCCATGAGTTGCCCCTCCCGATGATGTATTTCATTTTTCACCATTTTATTGGATAAATTGAGTACGAACTGCTCCACATACCACACGTGCGTGCTGTGCTACGTTGATACTTTTGCGCAGTATTTATGTTTCCTACAATTGCGTCGGGAGAAGAGGTGGACTAAGTTGGGGGAAAACCAAAACCACCAGAAATGTGTCTTGAGGCTCAATCCAACTTCTTTTTTTTTTTTTTTGGTGGGCCAAAACGTCAACAGACACCGGAAAAGAGTTGCCGTTTGATGTTGTCGTCCGTCTTTACCTTCTCTCGGACTCCCCCGCCGTCCCCGCGGCACACGTCCGTCCACCTCGCCGCCCTTTCCCGCCGGGACGCCGGCACGCCGTCGACGTCCGTCTCCTCTTCCCGGTCTTCCGGCGACGGCTCGCGGCCGCCCGAGAGGAACGAGAGGCCCTCTGGATGCGCGTCCTCGTCGCCCTCCCCCTCGCTCCATCCCTCCGTCCTTCCCGTGGGCCAGCCCCCCCCGCCCTCGCCGTCCTCCTCATTTATGTGTCTCAACTTGCCCATCTCCGTCTCCGTAACAAGCGACCTGTCCTCGCCCTCCTCGAGCATCTCTCCGCATGAGTGTTTTTTTGTCTTGTGGCGACCTCGAAGGTTCAGCATCTGAAACACAATGGAGTCGTTTGACACATTTCAGTTCTGTCCCTCACCCCCCCCCCCCTTTTTTTTTTTTTCCCCCTGTAGACACCTGACAAAATGCAACAAAGCCTCTCGCTGATGATTCCTTCTGTACGGCGCCAGGCATTTGCCTATTATTAGTCTACATTTCGATTAATTGTACATTCCAAATTTAGGAACGTGACTTCATAAAGGCGCCGAGCGTAACGTTAAAGTCAAAGCCGCGTTTGGAAGGAGTGACAGATTTGTTGGAAATGATGGAGCCCGCCACCAACCTTGAAGTCTTTTCTCCTGCGCTGCAAAAGAGGTCTCTGAAGGAAGAGGATTTGCTTAGTCGACAAACTCCCGTCACTGCAGACGTGGGGAGAGAGAGAAAAAAAAAAAGAAGCAGTCGGTTTTATTCCTTTAAGCTGGAATGTGATGATGCATTCAAAATTATTTCTTTTGTTCGCCACGTTTTTTTTTTGGAAAGACGACAGGTTACCAGGCGAAGAGATCAGCCGTCGCGCTTTCTGGCTGACGGATTGAAAAAGGCGGTTTCATGTTAAGGCATCCGGCGTAAGATCTGGATTTGTTCAGATCTCGTGGCGACGGCGCCGCCTTTGGTAGCGAAGTCTGTCAGCGCTAATTCTTAAAAGGCGGCGGCGGAGCGCGGCAAGACGGAACATAATCGTCCTCATTAGGCAAGTGAGAGACTTATCGTTTGCCGCTGTAGGAAATAAATCAAAAAGCAGGTCTGGCATTGTTTTTGCACTTATGAAAAGTGGAAAGTGAACGACGTTCTCTTGCATTTCAGTGATAAAAAGACATTTTGGGGTGATCATTTTCTTTTAAAACACCAAAACAACAACAAGTTATACCTCCATACTCTGACATCAATCCTCCGAATTCTCCACCATGAACTTTGGATCAAGAGCGTCCCCCCCCCCCCCTTGTCAATTGAGGAGCTTCATTTAGACAAAGGTACTGTAATTCCCGGCCTACAGAGCGCACCTGGTTATAAGCCTCACCCAGTAGATTTGTAAAGGAAATACCGTTTGGTACATACATACGCCGCAGCTGTGTAAAAGCTGCAAGTGCCCACATTTTTACAAAGAAAGACTTCACACAGAGAGTTTAATGCTAGCGCCATGCTAACAGAGCTGGTTTAAAAAAAAAAAAACGCTGGTAAAAATCACTGAGACACGGCAGTAACACACTAGTGCAGCACTAACAGGGCGGGACCGGTAAAGGTCACTTCCTCGGCACATATATTCCACCGGTCTCACTCACGAGATAGGCTTAGATGCAAAAAGATGACAAGCCGAAAGGAAAAGAAGACGCTAGGCCGCAGCTGTGTAAAAGCCGCAAGTGCCCACATTGGAACACGAAATAGTTACAAAAAAAAGACAGTACACAAAGAGTTTAACGCTAGCGCCGGCTCGCTAATGCTAACACTAGCTCCGCCGCGCTGAAAGGGCCGGTTAAAAAAAATAATACCGGTTAAAAATAAATAAATAAATCACTGGGACAGGGCCGCAGCGGTAAAAGGCACTTCCTCGGCACATATATTCCACCGGTCTCACGCTTACCTTTTCCGCTCGAGTGCCCCCTTGCGGCCGTCGGATAAAAATGCACAAATTAGCCGCATCACCGCATGAACCGCAGGGTTGAAAGCGTGTGAAAAAAAAAGTTGCGCCTTATAGGGTGGAAATTACGGTAGTGCTTTTCCACAATCCTGAAGCGTTGAAGTGAGTTTAGGAGTTTGATTTAGACAAAAATAGTTCTTTGTGCATCTATAGGCCAGTGGGACCACCTAAAAAAAAATTGATTTGCTTTTCAGCACCATGATTTTATACCTAACATATTAAATATTATTTTGAGTGAGTACCATTTTAACATGAACACAGTGCTGTAAATGTACACAAAACTGTACATACTGTAATTCAACCAAAAAAAAAAAAAAAAAGATTGAATCCAAATGTATTTAAAAGTTGAGTACAACTGAACTGTACTTAAATGTAGTGGAGTACATAAAAAAATAAATGTGATGTTCAGTTTGAACAATTTAATTCAGCGGTAGTGATATTCGTGGTACTTTGATTGTAGACTGATCGCATGACCTCCTTCTCCAAAATCCTAAATCAAGGAACTGATAATTGAGGCCTTTTGAGATTTTTAGAGCTCACCAGTGTGTCGTTTATTTTCCAAATCGGAACTTTTGACGCTCAGATCGCTGTTGTTGAAGTAGCGTGTGTACCTGTTGGTCTTGACGATGGGTGTGGGCAGCACGCACATCAGCCTCCATCCATAAGGAGCCAGCGACTGCAGCAATGGGATGTAGTCCGCCTTCACGACCACACCCTGACCACGAGAAACGGTCCACAAAAACTGAATGCGCCGACGCCATCTCAAGCGGTCCAGACTCAATAATTAATTACCGATTGACAGGATTAAAAGAATTTCATCAACATTGACACACATAGTGCAGAAACACAATTAAATCAAGCAAGTGCCTGTTGATTGTTTGGGAACAAGTTATTACAATTTAATGACACAAATATTACACGGCAACTTTTTTTTTTTAAATAAGCCAAAATATATAATTTCATCATGTTTTTTGACCATTGATGTCACCTCTGGACAACACAAATTAAAAAAAAAAACAACATTTCAATGAGATCATGGGGTTGCACAAGTGTGCACACCCTCATAATCAGGGATGTGGCAGTGATCAAAACTACGCCACTCAATCACATTATAAAATCACGGGGTTAGCAGAAACCCTGCTAACATTTAAAGTGCCTCAAAGTGACCCCAGATAAAGTTCAGCTGTTCTAATATGCTTTTCCCTGGACAGCACCAGCACCCCACTTTTTAATGCACACTTCTGCCATCTACAGGAGTGGGGCGGAACAACATTACCCTGGATGTCATTATTATTATTGTTTTTAAATCAAACAATGCAAAATAACAGGATTGTTTGGCCTTGGCAGGAGTCGGTGCCAAGTGAATAATCTTTGTAAAAGCCCGTTTTGTAATCGATCATGATTATTATTATTATTCAAGTGTAGCTAATGTTGCACTAAGACAGCAGGCGCGAAAAATGCGTCAGCGCAGGGGAAACATGAAGGAACTCACGTTAATGACAGTCCACTGCTCCACCACGATGGCGTCATAGGAGGTGCTTGTGGTCTCCTCGGTCGAGTTGTGGAAAATGAACACGCTGTCTACAGATGAAACGCCGTTATCTGGAGAGCGGAAGAAAACAGACTTCTGAGAAGCGGCGGACGCGTTTTAACAGCCTCCCCCAATCTTGTCCTCAACCCGCTTTTCTTTTCGTCCCAGGAACGCTCGTGTCGTCGCGGGGCCGCCGATTACAAAGCGCGATAGCCACTCGTTGGGAGCTCGCGAGAGGCTGGCTGCTTGAAAAGTAGATCTTGGGGTAAAAAAAAAAAAAAAAAAAAAGTCTGGGGACCCCTATGCCATGGTAACCCCCCCCCCCCCCCATATCCAAACAAATAAGTGGAAGCGCCGCAGATCAGCGCCCGTCCTTTACCGTTATCATCCCTGAGGTGGAAAAAGCCGTCAACGAGTTGCGCTCCGTTGGTAAAGTGCTGCGTCATGTGGTCGAGCCAATCGCCGTCGACTTCGGTGACAAGCCCCGCCTCCTTCCGAACGCGCAAGGGCACCCTGAGCGAATAGAACCTCGGAGACGCGTCGAGCTCGCCCGTCGAGTTGTACAAGGCGAACAGCTGCAGGCCTGCATGTGGACACGCAGATTGGGAATTTGAAAACAGGAAGACGAAAGTGTTAAGAAAGAGGAAGTGACATCATCAAGTTACTCACGAGTCTGTGAGGGCGCTGAAGGGTCATCCTTTGCCGTCTCTCTTTTCACGCAGATGTGGTTGTTGTTCCAAGTCAGGTCCGGGGCTGATCCTTTTCGCTCTCGCCGACTTGGAACTTTAGATCCGAGTCCTGGCGGGCTCTGGTCCTCTTGTTCGTTTGACCCCGTACTTTGTGGAGCTCCGGGACTCAGCTGCCTTTCTCGAGTCCCGGCCGGGTCCCGACTTTCGGGTGGTTGAACGGCGTCTCTGTGATCTAAAGTTTGGCTTGTTGCTTGAAGTGACTCTGTGAGGGGGTTCTGAGAGATCTGAACCTGATCAATCGAGCCCTGCGGGTGGAGTTCAGAAGTCCAGGCAGCGAAGTTTGCTTCTGAACTCAGCGAAGCCTCGCGAGCCCGTCTCGGGTGCTCGACACTTTCATGCACTTCCAAAGGATCCGTCGGGCTGGGTTGAACGCTGAGGGGGTGTCGGTGGATGGGGGAGGGGCTGGAGTGCAAGGACGAGAAGTCGTCGGACTCCCAGTTCGCCGTGAAGCAGGGCGCCCCCCCCGGCTGCTGGAGAAAGCCCACGAACGTCACCCCTTGCTCTGCTACATCCTGAATCTGTGGGGGAATAACAGTGGGACAGCATCGTGAAGACACGCAAAAAAAAAAAAAATAATAATAATTTAACAACATCAAAGAATCAATCAATTAAACAGCACAGACAAAAGTATTGGATAAGCTATAACAGCTTCCAGTGAGATTTTTTTCCTTTGTCTATTCAATCAGAATTACTCCATGTTTTTAAATTCATACACTATATAATACATCACGGGTGTCAAACTCAAGGCCCGGGTGCCAGATCCGGCCCGCCGCATGATTTTATGTGGCCCGCGAGGGCAAATCATATGTATGGACTTTCATGATTTATGTTAAAATCCGTACCAAAATTTCAAACTGCCATATCATCAATGATAATGTTGAGATATTACAAGTATTTTTGTGTTACCAAACAACAATAGTTAAAAACCAATTACTGATTCCAAAATAAGATCATAAATTTCATCTGGAAATTTGATGAGGCAGTTAAAGATTTTTATGGTTTCACAGTCATAACGACCCTCAGAGGGGAACCGCAAGTCAAATATAATATAATAATACGATATAAAAATGAGTTTGACACCCCTGTAATACATGAATCCTGCAAGACAAGCATTCCCATGATTTTTCCATTTTAATACACACATTTTAACTGCGACAGAACATTGCTCAATTTCTACCACAAATACACCAAGAAAATATACGTATGTATATTACAGGTCAAAAGCAACCGATGCGATGTCACGTCAAATCATAGATTTAGAATCACGACAAAGAATCTCATTCGGTTCCTCAATGTCAGCTGCTCGAGGCCACCAGCCGGCACATCACAATTGAAGGTTCGATTGTCATTCACGCGCACGTTTTTCATTATATCATAACCATATCGCATCATTTCAAACATTTGCCCGCATAATGTCAATATAAAAGACAGTCATGGCAACGAGTCTGTTTCCATTCGCCATTCATGTGCCGCCACGAATTATTCTATTTAAGCGACGCGGGGGCTTCATTTACACACGCACAAAGGCGAGCTGGTATTCAGCTGAATTAGAACCCCGCTAATCATGTGCAAAGATCAAATATTCAAATGACAAAAGGAGCTCATCCGTGTCCGTCCACATGTGTGTGCGTGGCGTGTCAGTCCATATTTGGGCCGACGGGATCGACGGCAGCGAAATGAGACCGCAAAACTACCGCGGCGCAGTAATTACACACATCTTCCCCGTTACACACCTGCCTGGCACCTCATTCGTCCACACTCGTGCTATGTACGCACAATGTGTGTGTGTGTGTTAGCATTTGCTGCAGATGAGCTAATAGAAGTGCACAATTGTGAGGGGAGACAGATTGAGAGTGGGAGGCCTGGCGAGCGCTCGGAGAAGGAAAGATGACAAAATTGAACACGCGAGCGCGCGCACATGCCACATAATCAGTCTGGATGCTTATCTTGAACCCTCCTGCTCCTCGCATCCGATTGGCTATTCGGATCACGCCGCTGGAGCCGATCACATTAGACGCCGTGATGTGCATTTTCCATCCAATCAGGTTTCCTTTTGTGCGCGCTCTTTTGGGCGTTCAGATGCAAATCTATTCAATGGAGCACATTTTCATTTCCCATTGTTGGGCTGTGGGCAAATTTACAAGCAGGGGAGAGAGTAAAAAAAAAAAAAAAAAAAAAATGATGTTAGGCAAGGGATCTAAAGGGTTAAGTCCCACCTGTTCACTACAGGCGGTGGCAGATGCAACAAGTAGGAATGTTGTGCTTAGTTCACACTTGTTTTTTAAGTAGAACGTGCAATTAATCAACTTGCCAAGCAAACACAAATAATTCCTAAAGCACTGAGGCCAATGCTCCCTCTCATTTTTGACGCGTCTGAGCAAGCCCACTAAGGCCGTGAGCGCACACTTTGACTGACCACTGTGAGCAACATCAGACGTAGGCACTGTGGTCAAACAGTGTAGTCCATAGAAGTTACATTGCTCATTAAAAGGTTCAGATTGCATACCCATCAGAACATTTTGAAAAGCAATTTTGTGTTTTTGCAAGTTTACACTGAAAATGTCAACAAAAAAAATACATTGCAAACCAAACCAAGCCAACTATGATCCATAAATTTGAAAGGTCGCTTCCAACTTTTTCATTTTTTTTTTTTTTTTTTTAATCCACGATGATATCCCTGTCTGTTTTTCTTGGTGTAAAACTGAATTATTGCTTGCAGAATATCTTTCGCAATGCATGTTGAAAGCTGAATGATGCTCCCAGACAGTTTTAGGGTTCATGTTATATTTCCTCCTATATTTAAAATACAGAATTCGCTTTTTGTGCACCGTATTGTCTGTGTTTTCATCCTCGATCAGGCTGTGCCAAGGTGGAATTTTAACATTAGACACCATCTCATCCTGTACTTTATACTTTGGCTTCAGACCAGACCTTTTTACTCAAAAAAAAGAGGAAAATCTCATCCAGTTTCCCCACTTTTTCTTCTATTATTCACATACCCCGATATTCATTAAGGCAGGGGTCACCAACATGGTGCGTGCGGGCAAATGGTAGCCCGTGAGGACCATATAAGGCGCCCGCGAGGTATGTTCTTAAAATACCATAAGGCCACAAATTGTTACTATTATTTGCGCTTTAAATTCTGAATCTGACTTGCTTACGTGAATTAAAATTTTAAAACACCTGTAATGTCATTTTTAAAACAAAAAATATTTTATGTTCGTGTAATGAACTGAGTCTGAAATTTGCCGTAAACAGGTCACGTAGCCTATCATACAATCTGTGCTCATCCGCAAAAAGGTTGCTGAGCCCTGCATTAAAGCAACAGCACTGCTTTCTTTATTTTTTAATTCCTTTACTTTTACCATTATTATTATTGAGAGTAAACGTAAGCAGCATGTCTAACTCTCTTTGCTCTACATTGCCCAGACTGTGTTTGTAACTAAAGCAGTGGTGGTGGTCGGTGTTTGTAATTATGAGTGTACCCCTTTAAGTGCGGAGGGGGCGGTGTCAGGTAAACTAGGAAGTAGAGTGTGTGTTTAAAAAAAAAAAAAAGACATAACTAGTTCACTGCGCAGGATCTGTTTTCATCTGCGCTGAGTGTGCGACAAGTGCGCAAATGCGCAGTTGCGCAGCTCAGACGGAACACAGTGACTGAGGCAACTCTCGTGCAAATGATATCTTAATAACGCACAGCTCTCTGTCCGCATAACAGCGGCGTGATAGCATCAAGCAAATGCTGCCAATGCTGCCAGAGAGGGCTTGTGGTAGCAGCATGATTGGACAACACTGATCTCTTTGATTACAGCTCACAAAGGGAACATTATTCCCGCGCTTGTGGCATCTCGATGGGGAAGCGTTTCTCGGGAAAAGGGAATAATAATAATAATAATAATAATAATGGCTGCAGTCTGCCCGTCGGCCGCGTTGAACTCACCCTCTTCACGTAACTCTGAATCACGTCCGGATCAGCCGCCTGATGGCCGGCCGCGCACACGTCTGTCTCCAGTCGGTGTCTCCACAATCTGCTTTCCTGGCTTCTCTCCCAGCTGTAAATTGAGAAACGAAAGCTTCCGTAACAAACATCAGTCGCAAAAACCCGACGAAGAACTTCGCTTCAATTCCGTTCTCACGAAGCAGAAAATGCGCCTCCTCGGGCTTGGGTTTACTTTTCATTATCGCCCGGCGGCGCCATTACCCACTTTCCAATCGGCTTTGATACCGTCGCCCGCTTTATCGGCTGCGGCGGACATTTTCCTCGTGTTCGTGGGCGCTCCCTCAAGCGGAACGATCGCACCAGAACCATCGCGTTCGCTTCGCGAGGAAGTGGCTGCTTTCTTTTCCATTCCCCGCAATCACAGCAGATTTATTAGATGGGGGGGGGGGGGGGGAGTTGGAAATGCAGCTCCTACTGCAAGATGTGATCATAAAAGAAAATAATAATAATAATAATAAAAAAAAAGCAGTATTGAAATATGGCTCTTCATATTTGGAATGAGGTCAGGGAGAAGGCCGTGGTAATATACGCTCCGAGGCGTAAGTGACATTCCCGGCTAGATTTGAAACAGTTTATCTGTCACTTTTTTTTTGCGCCCTCCTTTCGTTTCTAGTCTTTTTCTTTCTCTCTTTTTTTTTTTTTTTATTAAAGGGGCCGACGGTGATGTGAAGATAAAAGACCTTGGATAAAAAAAAAAATAAGATGGAGGGGGACAAAAGAAAATGAGGGAGGGTTTGGGTCAATGGAGAAGGGGATGAAAGAGCGAAGAGACGGTTTCGCGCTTTCATTGGCCCGCCGGTGACGGCCGATGATGCAATCGGCCATCGCCACGGTGACAGGTGCCGAGCAGTCGCCGGACCGGCGGGTGAGGCACGTCGGGATCCCGGCACCTGTCTGACTATTGCTGTCTAATTATGCGTGCATTACCAAGGCGTATTGCCAGGTATGATTTGAAACGTGTCTGTTATTGCAATTGCGGTTTACAGTGTCGTGTCGAAGTACAACACAACATACTAAGAGTGCTTTTTAATATCTAGGTCACCTGACTGTATTTACATCAGCCACTGAAGTGTAAAAACATGCATTGTACAAGGAACCCCTTGATAATTGCATCTATTTTTATTAGTTAATGCCACTTAAACGTGGTTGCATAGCACAGTTATCAATAATAGTGAAAAGTGAAAGAATTGGGGCAGCGAGCTGGAATCAAACATTTCTCCGCCTTGATTCATCTGCTTTAATTTGACATGAAAAGATGAAGGTAAGCTGCAGACTGTTGTGCTGTTGATAAAACGCGTCCCCTTGTCACATCAATGAAGACACAAAAGCGGCAATGTTTGTTTGGAAATTTGTTTCCGACGTCAATTAAACGCGCGTGCAGCATTGCCTCATAATAGCCCAAATTACGGCTCCGTTACATTGAGTATGATGGCTTATGAAATATTCATCCATTTTTTTAAATAATGCTTGCTCTCATTTGTCCAAGCAAGACGGATCAAAGTTAACTTGGGATGAGGGTTGACCTAGACTGGGACATACAGGAAAACAGCAACTCACATGCGTGTTTTTGGAATGTGTGAGGGAGGAAGCCGGAGTCCCGTGAGAAAACCCACGCAAGCACGGGGAGAGTATACAAACTCCACTAAGGAAGGCCGCAGCCGAGATTTGAACTCAAAAAGTATCTGTAAGGTCGATGTATCAAGGTCACTGTACAAGATGAGCCACAACACTGTTCCCTGCCTTCTCCATTTGTGGATAATGGCTATCACGGTGGTTTGCTTGGGTCCTAAACCTTTAGAAATGGCTTTGTAATACACTGGCCGCGTTTATGTTGACAGACATTCTATGAGTGATTTTTTGATTAAACAGTTCGGAAAGTAATTAGCCTTGTGTAAGGTCAGTGAAAATGAGATTTCCAGAAACTGCAATTAGCAATAATGAATTAATCATTTAACAATGAGGTTAAATTGGGCAATTAACTTTCCACGCTGCTTCAGCTAGCTTTGAATACTTATTTCCCTTATCATACCTCGGTGTTTCTCGCACCAACACAGCCCGGTGGAGCTGCCGCTGGATGCGGGCGTGATGGGGACCGCAGGGGTGCACAAACGGGTGGACCGAGACCAGGACGAAACCCTGCGAGTAGAGCTCTCGGACCTGGACGGGAAGTTCTCGGACCGAAGAGAGGCAGAGCACCGACGACACTGGCACCTCTGGAAGAGACAGACAGAGGTACAGAAGTGCTACCGATTGAGGAGCCGCAGCGCAAAAATACTGAGTAGAATTTTTCCCTCTGAGGAAAACCATATGGCATCGTCACGCTAAATCAAAAACTAATTACACTAGAACGCCTTCTTCACTGTGGCCTCACAGATGTTCAAGTGTGCAAACACTTTAACTTTGTTTTTAATCGTCACATTATAGTTACGGTTGCCTGCGTGGGACATAATGTGAAACCACATCAATGGTTTTTCCAGTCTTGGGCCAGGCGTGGTTTAATATGGACCTTGATTTTCGTGCCACGGTTTGGTTCATATTGGGTACTTTAAGGGAACAAACCATCACCAACCATCCATTTTCTTTGCCGCTCATCCTCACAAGGGTCGCGGGGAGTGCTGGAGCCTATCCCAGCTGTCAACGGGCAGGAGGCGGGGTACATATTCTCTCTCTCTCTCTTTATATATATATATATATATATATATATATATATATATATATATATATATGATAACCTCGAAAGGGGTTCGATTGCCTGTAGAAGCCAGAAAAGGGCATCGAAGCACTGTTTTTGCTTAAACAAAACTCCTCAACTCACATCAACATAGTTCCTTGGCACAAAATGGCGGCAAAGCGCCACTTTTATGTACAAAAACCTCCTCAATTCCCTCTAACACGGTTCATTGGCAAGATGGTGCCATAGCAATGGTTGTTTGGCTGAACATAACAGACACAAACATTTAAAGAAAGACAACGCTATCACGTTGCAGGTTTTTAGCGCGTGGTATAAGCAGGGCTCGTTGACAGATGAAGGAGAAAAAAAGCAAAGAAAAAAATACCTTATTACCACACAATGAAAAGAACCCCCACACGCCTTCTCACTCGAGTGGAAATGGTTAGCGGAGCTTATCGTACGGGAGCAAAACTGTCACAGCAAATGCACGAGGGGCATGTTTATGAGAAGCGCCCTCTCGGGGTCGCCGCATTGTCGTCAGCCTCGCTTGTGTTAAATGCGCGTTGGGGAGGGAACACCGGTGGCGGGATGCCGAGTGAAGCCAGGTGTGCGCGCGAGAGAGAGAGAGAGGAGGATTGGAGAAGTGAAGAAAGAGAGGCGGGGGGGGGGGCATGTTTGTGCCTGAACGCTTGTCATGCTTCCCATTCAGTCTCATTTGCATTGGTCTGGAGAAGAGGAAATAACCTGAATAAATTAAAAAGGTGCACACGCACACACATACACACAAGGAGAAAAACAAAAAAATCACGAGCCATCTCATTTTCAATTTGTTCTCCATCATCTGCCGCGCTCACACATAGCCAGATGCACACAAACACGTGCGCATATGACACCTGCCAGCATGCACCGTGGGTGAGAGGAGCTCATCCTCATATTTTTCTTGTGTGGACCAGCCAACGTGTCCGCACAACAAACAAGGTGGGACGGCAAGGGGTTATGCTACACAAACAAGTACACACAATCACACAAATTGCTCCTTGCAACAGAAAGAGGGACAAAAGCATCATCTTGGCACGAATATTTGGAAATGGGAGAAGCTTTCATCCACCAAACACATAAACGGGTGTCTGTGCGCAAATCTCCGAGCGGGATGGTAATGATTATATTAGCAGCTGGAGAGCACGTTGGTTGGCGGTGGCGGTAACAAAGATCCCGTCATCAGTCGCCATTAGCGCCGCGTGGCGAGGCCTTGCTCGCCCTTCGGCGCCATGAAACTTCTCACACGGGTGCAGCAAAGTCAGGAGGGTGGGACACTTCACTCTTGGGAACGCCATTTATACCATCTGCCACTGAGGGGATTAAACACACACACACACACACACACAAATAAAGAGGCTGAAATTTCCCCTCCAGAATGGAAACACGGATGGGACCCACTGATTTTATAGGCCCTGCCTGTGAGGGCAAGGAGGTGCAAGCTGGGACTGCCGACAAGAAGAACCACGTCAGTATTTATAAAGGCGTATGCGTGGTGATGTGACATCGAGTGTCTGCGATAAAGAGGAGCACGAGTAAGTGTGCGCGGGAATGTAAACAACAATGTTTGTCATCTGTGTGTAAATACTTCGGATGGATTTTCAGTGTTTAAACTGGATATCAGATTACAAGACACCTCATCAGGCACACCTGCACAATCCAATGGGAAAATATATTAAAAAAAATGTTCAGAAATGATGTCCTTATGCAATAATTGCACAGTTGTAGGAAGGGAGTTTACGGAAATCTCTATTTATTGAACCAGAATCACAATCAGAATTATCTTTATGGCTGTATAACAACCATGCAGTCATGGGCAAAAATACAATTTTCTTTCTTTAACCATGCAACAAAAATGTTTTTTTGGGGAGGGGTGTGGAGGGTGAAATGGATTAATGGTTTCTGAATTCATTTCAATGAGTCAAAATGCTTTGAAAAATTGATTTGGTAAATTGAGCTCAGAGCACCGCCATGAACCTAATTGAAATCCGTTCGTG
This sequence comes from Syngnathoides biaculeatus, assembly GCF_019802595.1. NCBI lineage: Eukaryota > Metazoa > Chordata > Actinopteri > Syngnathiformes > Syngnathidae > Syngnathoides > Syngnathoides biaculeatus. The sequence continues at coordinate 8,494,696 of NC_084640.1, read as the reverse complement.
GGCGGCATCCCATTTTTGGGATGTCATGATTTTCACGCATGATATCCTTCAGGATATCAAAATATTGAAGTGTTTTCATCTGAAGCCATAACTTGGTATCTGGAGAGGATCACTCGTCGGTCAAAGTTAGCGCGGAGTTATTTCCCTTTCCTTCCTGACCCAACATGGCTGCCTCAAGTACACACGGAGCGTTTTCCAAGAGAAGAAAGGGAGAAAAGTCAGTATGCAACCAAGTTTGTCTTCAAAATGCTAATCCATCAGTATTATTAATGCGCAAGTGTTGTTCTAAAATAAGAATTAATTAATAAACACATCTCTAGTATGGACCACTTCACAGAACTGATAACATACCTGTCCAAAATCATCTTTCTACATCTTTTTCACCCTTTGTTTTATGCGTTAAATGAAAAAGAAGTGTTATTTTGTGATTGTGGCCTGTTAGGAGACGTTTATCTCTATAAGGCAAAAAATTGCCACGCTGCCCATGAATGGGCTAAAAACAAGACATTTAATGACGATATTTTTTTATTTTTTTTTAAACCCAAGCTGAAACATTTTTAGGAAGAAGGCTTTGTAGCAAGCATTTTTTTTATTAATCTTATATTGGCGCTCATTATAGCACACAGGTGGAGCAAACATTGCAGCCATTGGGGTGTATATGACGCTACCCTTTACACTCGATTTCACTACTGTATGTAGTATGTATACTGTAACTAGAGATTAATAAAAAAATGAATATCGTGGATGATTATAAAGTAGGCATTGTGGCATAGCACCCACCCAGCGTGCATTGCCGTTAGAGATGAAACATTAAGCCTGCCAGGTGACGAACGAGGATTAGGGCTCACAGGCGCCCTCAAGGCTTATCCTTGCTTTGCTGGTAGGTTCACTTTTTTTTTTTTTTTTTTTTTTTTTCATTATTCAGATTGCCCTCTAATGACTTGCAGATATTTCAGGAAGGGATCCGCGCCAAAACGGTGGCTATAAAACAATCAACTTCCTGGAGCCCGGAGCTCCCTACTGTTCTGGGAATGCAGCCGCAGGCTACGAAGGTTGCTGGTCAGCATCTGTGGAGGCTGGAGAGGGCTCCACTTAAGGGAAACGTGTCATGGGCGGGGGTGGGGGGGGGGCAGGAGGTGGGGGATGTACGACAGCTTGAAGCAAAAGGCTCACCGTATACTGTGTGACAACAGCTGAACGCGACTGAACTGCGGGGTTTCTGCAACAATGGCGGCGTATAGTTTGTGCGCTTGTGATTCTGTAAACTGCTTTTCTTTGTACATAGCGGCTCGCCGTCATCGTGGCTGGAGATCGCTCACGTGACGTGAAAGATGGCCCGTGAAAAGGAACTCTAAAGGAACTCTCGTCACGCAGCCCCTTTTAAATCATCTCGGCGTCGTCGCAAACGCTCACGTGTTCCCTTGAGTGAGCGCGTCGGGGCAGGGCACATCTCGCTAAGTGATGGATTTGTCTTTCATGGGGTGTCTCGACCAAATCAATCACAAACGCGCGGGGGCGAGCGAGCGCTTCGATAGCACAGATGTATGATGTAGAAATATGTGACGTTTTATCAACAAAGTACATACAACATGCATAGAGACTTACTGGCCACTTCAATATCTAATGAAATCCAACACAAGAGGCAATTAAAGCCAAAAAACATTGTTTAGTAGCTAGTTACTGATAATGATAAAACATAAAAAATAAAGCTAGCATGACCCTTTTAATACGTCCGGAAGGCCTGAACATCTGGTCATACAATACAATGCTGATTGATTGATTCAGTACTTTTATTTTCATTTTTTTTCCCTGCACTTCTTACTGAAGAAGGGAGTGTCAAACCAAAGCTCGCTCGTCAAACTTTGCATCATGCGACTCGTGAAAATGGCAGCGCCCCTGAAAACTGACAATTGTCGATATTCTTCTCAAAACACTATTAAATGAGAGGATTTAACATCACATTGTCTATATAGAGCACATATCACATGACCTATTGGATACATTGTTCAAGCAAAGCACTGGAATTCCCCTTTAAGAGCTGTTTCTATTATTTTTTTAACCAAATAACAAAAAGGAAATATTCGAAACACCTTTATGAATATATTGGGAAATGAATCGAACAAACAAAAGTGTCCCTAATGTTGTGTCCACTCATTGTACTGTTTATATCAAGAAGTATTGTGAGAATGGAAAAGATTTGAAAAATCAAAAATTCAGTTGTGGATGAGAGCGGCATTCACTTGTGTGAATCGTGACCAAATTTAGACATCGTACCAATAACTAAAGGCCCCGCACACACACACACACACACACACACACACACACACACACACACACACACACACACACACACACACACACACACACACACGCCGGTGAACTTGGCTGAGAAAATTAGCCACGTTGTAGTTTTAATGAGCCGAGTGGTCGCCGTCTCCCCCGGGGCGGCACAAAGCCATCAGCAGCTCCGGTCCTGCGGCACGGCGCCATCCCAAACTCCCTTCCACATCCTCCACTCTTCGCACCACTTCAAGTCCTCCAGTCTTCCACGTTAACGTGGCTATTCGTCCACAACGTCCGGCAATGGCAGTCAACGGGTTAAACCATTATTTTGTTCGCATCTTTTCTCCACTAACGGGCTCCTTGGTCTCACACCCTCTTGTTAGTACATCATCACACTCACTGGCTCTGCTCCTTGGGTCACTGTCCCTTACTTGGGACCTTCATACAGACAAGATGACATTTCAAGGCGAGATGATGTCACAGGGCGCAGCTGTTGGATGATAAAAGCGTAATAAGGCATTCGATTTGCGCTTTATGGTGAGGCGGAGTGCGACCCGCGAGAGACGCGACCCGGAGGCCGTGCGAATACCAGCCGACCACAATCAGGCACCGTGGCCTAGTACGACTTAGTCGCCTCTAAATTCGGATGCCCCACTGGGTTCTAAAAATGAAGAATTCCACCCCCGTTTTCAGGGAAAGAAAACTCAAAAGTGGGACGAAACAGTCTTTGTGCCTTTCGTTTGGCTTTTTTTTTTTTTTCTTTGCTGAATCAAAACCATAGATCGAACTCTTGCGTGATGTCACGTGACCCCTCGGCGGACTTGAGAGCGTCAAAGGATTAACTACGTCATTTTTTTTCCTTTTTGACGCTCCCTCCAAGAGGAGGACCAGCTTCAAGAAAGGGTGTTAAATAGAAAGCAGAAGACTCCACGTCAGAAATTACATTCAGTAAGTAGATTCCAGTGTCACCATATAAGTGGTCACTTGTCAGTAGTTAATGTTGAGTCTTACAGTAGTGCTGTCGTGATCCAATCCTGCGATTGGCAATCAGGGCCAATCGCATAATCTTAAAATGAAGGATCATATTTAATCATTATCCTAATTCCTATACGTCACAGTATGACAACAATCCCGGGGGTACAAAGATTTTGCCAAGTCATGCATTTGCAGTCAGCCACGGTGTTCTCAGTAGTGGGCGGGGCCTCGCGAAAAAGGTCACACCCCTGAGCATGTGTTCAAAAGATAGCCACAAGATTTCATGCTTGCCCGTGGGATGAGGAAGCATTTTGCCGACGCGGTCAACAGTTAGGACGAGCCAAACGATACTAAAAATGAAGTCGGCAAAAGTCGAGCGGAGCCTGACAGCTTGTTGGATGACATCAAAGTGTTGGAAGAGTGACGGGTTAGCAAATGTGGTGAATTGATAAAACGACTTATGATTTCAAAGAGAACTCTAATGTGTGAATTATTTGGTGACAAGCAAACTTGTGTCCCTGGTTGCATTTAACGAGTTAAATAACCAATAGTGTTGCCTGGAGATCAGCGGAGTGGAGCACTCGCTCACCTAGCATTGAGCTGGCTAGCTAAAAGCATTAGTGTTGTCTTGATATTGGCGGCACAATGGGGCTCAGCGGGAAAGCGTAGGCCTCACAGTTCTGAGGTCCCGGGTTCAATCCTGGCCCTCCCTGTGTGGAGTTTGCGTGTTCTCCCCGTGCCTCCGTGGGGTTTCTCCGGGGACTCCGGTTTCCTCCCACATCCCCCAAAATATGCAACATTAATTGGACACTCTAAATTGCCCCTTGGTGTGATTGTGAGTTTGTCTCTACGTGCCCTGCGATTGGCTGGCAACCAGTTCAGGATGTACCCCGCCCGTTGACAGCTGGGATAGGGTGCAGCACTCATGTGACCCTTGTGAGGATAAGCGACAAAGAAAATGGATGGATAGTTTCATTCTGTCTTCATTTGTTGCTGCACCGTTTGTGATCTAACTTCAGTTTCTCAGTTGTAACATTGCAACTCCGATGCCAGTAATTAGCATAATTAATTAAGGCAAAGTTATGTGATTTGGTCGAATACACAAAATATATTTTTTTATTTTGTGAGTTGGTCTCTATCTGGCAAAACTGCTGCCTGGTGCGAAGTCATTTGAGTTGCCTTCACTGCCTGCCGCCATTACGAAGCTCGAATCTTACAAATTTTTGCTCCAAAGTCACAGCAAAAATGACATGTATCTTAAAAAAAAAAACACTTCTTAATCAACGTATGTTCCCTGTGACTGGAGAAACTTTTTTTTTTAACAGTAAATTTGTAGAGCGCATTATTAATGCACATCAAATTGTTTTTCCCACAGTTTTAAAATAATTGCTTTTCATAATTTTCAAGGGGGCGTTTGGATGGTGGTGGCTGTTTATGTCTCTATGTCCCTTCCGATTGGCTGGCAACCAGTCCAGGGTGTACCCCGCCTCCTGTCCGTTGACAGCTGGGATAGGCTCCAGCACTCCCCGCGACCCTTGTGAGGATAAGCAGCAAAGAAAATGGATGGATGGATGGATTGATATTAACTGATTAATCCGTGTGTCTCAATACTTTTGTCATTTTGTGTTGTTCCAAACTCAAGCAAACAAACATTTAAAAACAAAACAAAGGCAGACTGTCTGAAGCTCTCTGATCCCAAGTCTGTGTAGAAGATACTTCGGAGGTCCTCTCTGAGAACACGAGTTTAATAAACAGTCACATAACTCAGAGGGGGAAGCAGCTGTGATATTTGTTTTTCATTACCGACAGTCATCAAGTCACACTGGCAGCCAAATGTTATTATTAATGGCAGCCAAATTGAATTAGAGCGTGGATTTGACCGCAGGTTTCTTTTTTTTTTCCCCCTTCCCCAATGTCAGGGACAGACATGAGGATGCCTATATCGACCCCCTGCAGACACACACACACACTTATACAAATAAATCCCTTTCCTGGGAATGAGCTCTCTCAATCTCCACAAACAATCAAATAATCCTCCAGGAATCCTTCACTCCTCTTGCTCTCTGTATCACAAAATGGAAAGAGGATGGAACGCACACCGACATGCGTGCGCACTCTCCCTCGCGCACACGCGCACACACACACACACACACACACACACACACACACACAAAACACACAATCAATTCATAATAGCCATGTGAGTAGAGTCATCTTAAGGCCGCTCAAGATGGCATCGGCGGGTTTACCATATAAATGACCCGCCTGCCCGTCTGCTTGAAGATAGCAGCGACTCTGCTCCCAAAGAGACCAAAAAAAAAAAAAAAAAAGTCTCGAGTGCGGAGGGATGAAACGGTTTACGGTTTCACCGACGGCATTCTAGGCCAGGGTCGACACGTCAAAACTATTTTTGACTCATCTGAATGATCATAATCATAATGAAGGAAAGTTTTATATTAGCTAAATAGCTGGCTGTTTTTGGCTCAATTGAACATGTGCAGCTTGTGAGGTGTTGGATGCGTGAAAAGTCACTCGATGAAGAATGAAACAAGTGCATAAGATTGCTGATTTGATATATACAGTGAAGAAAATAAGTATTTGAACACCATGCTATATTGCAAGTTCCCCAAATTAGGAATCATGGAGGGCTCTGAAATTGTCATCGTCGGTGCATGTCCACTGAGAGAGAGAATCTAAAAAGAAAAATCCAGAAATCACAATGTATGATTTTTTTAAACAATTTATTTGTGTAATACAGCTGCAAATAAGTATTTGAACACCTGAGAAAAACAATGTTAATATTTGTAACAGTAGCCTTTGTTTGCAATTACAGAGGTCAAACGTTTCCTGTAGTTGTTCTCCAGGTTTGCACAGACTGCAGGAGGGATTTTGGCCCACTCCTTCACACAGATCTTCTCGAGATCAGACAGGTTTCTGAGATGTTGCTGAGAAACACGGAGTTTCAGCTCCCTCCAAACATTTTCTATTGGGTTTAGGTCTGGAGACTGGCTCGGCCACACCAGCACCTTGATATGCTTCTTACGGAGCCACTCCTTGGTTTTCCTGGCTGTGTGCCCCCAGAACATGAAGATACCACCCCCATAATTCACACAAGGGATGGTGTTCTTGGGATGAAACTAATCATTCGTCTTCCTCCAAACACGGTGAGTGGAATTATGACCAAAAAGTTCCCTTTTGCATTTTCCAGCTGTGTGGAGTTGTACAATTTTGTCTTTGGACAGCTCTTTGGTCTTGGCCACGTTACAAGTTTGAGTCTTACAGATTCACATCACCTCACACAGGTGCGTCTGATTCAGGATAATACATGAAGTGGAGGTGGACTTTTAAAGGCGGACTAACAGGTCTTTGAGGGTCAGAATTCTAGCTGATAGACAGGTGTTCAAATACTTATTTGCAGCTGTATGCCACATATAAATCGTTTAAAAAAAAAAAAAAACATACACGGTGAGTTCTGGATTTTTTTTTTAAAGATGATCTCTCTCACAGTGGACATGCACCTACGATGAAAATTTCAGACCCCACCATGATTTCTAAGTGGGAGAACTTGTAATATAGCAGGGTGTTCAAATACTTATTTTCTTCGCTGTAGCTGAAAAATACACTAAGCAAATAAATGCTTTGGGAGTGAAAGCGAGGAAATGCAAGTGATTCCCACTTGTCGTGCATACAGATAACGCTTTACTAATATAAACTGGTCAGTTTTGAGTTACAGTCCAAAAATGTAATTACAGTGGTGACTTGAGTTATGACTTGGGTGTAGTTCCGTGACCAAGCTGGTAATTCAATTCAATTGTTCCCATTGAAATATATCAGGGTGTTCAAATACTTATTTTCTTCACTGTATTACTTTGTATTGAAAATAAAGCGTGCTTTCGGTTCATGGATCTGGGAATTTTCTGATGTGATTTTGTCTCATTAGCAGTTAAATATTGATGCCTCTAAAGTTACTTTGCGTGGTTCAATGTTGCCTCTTCAGGATTGATTTCCAAATTTGTGATGTGAGGTGGATTAAGTCAGGTAAAGCAGCTAAAGGTCCATTTCATTGTAGTTTTTTCATAAAACCGCAATACAAACAACAACCACAATGATTTTGGTATTCATATTACATTGTCAGACCGTTTCTACATGAGCAGCCAAGAATGCTTGAGTGAACAATGTGCGAGTACTTGCTCAATGCGTACTGCAGGATCGGAGGTTCAAAAGCTCTTTTACGAGAAAGAGAGAGAGACCTGAGCCTGGCCAAGTTTTGCAACAATAACAGCTGTTACTCATCTGGGAAGACTTGTCTGTAAGGCTTTTTGTCAAGCGATCCAGAAGTCTTGAGGTCAGAAGTCATTGATGTCAGCCTGGCTAATAATTTCCGTCTTGTTTATCCCAAAGGTGTTTGCTGGACTGGAGTTTAGTTTATCGACCTTGCTTTGTGTACTGAAGTACAGAAAGGGGCCTTCCCTAAACTGTTGGAAGTAGAGAATTGTCCAAAAACAAAGATTTAGGGTGGGAAAATCCCAAGCCTTGATGAAAAGAGTTGAGAGAAAGAGTACTTTTTGTCCATGTCGTCTTCAACCTTCGTGGCCTTTCATGCGTTTTAAAACAATTTCAGGCCGGCAAATCTGGTTGGACTGCAGCAAACGGGCCAAAACACAACAGGGCCGTCCGGTAAAACCGACTAGTTGGTCTCCAACTGGTAGCGACATCGTGTCTGCCGTCATGTCTGCTACAGTTTTGCATTAGAGAATCACCCGCAGCGGATTTCTTTGAGCCCCTTGCACCTGTTTCGGCTTGTCGCTTCATATTGTACGCGGCGCTTCGCTTGCGGAAAAAGCCACGAGGGGAGCGCAACCGTTTTGTTCTATCTGCTTTTAACGCTCGCTTTCCCCTCACTTTGCTCGCCTTTCTAATCGCGCCAACGGTCCACGCGAGCAACACGGTGGCAGGGTTTGTATTTTTAGAAAGTGCAAGCCTCTGGTGGATTCTCTTCAAACTTTTGTCAAGATGCTGCAAGTGCACGCCCACACGTTAGCAGAGTATTTTGCAAATGTTCATTGAATGGTGCAAAAAAAAAAATAATTCGCATCATTTTGTGAAGCAGAGGTCACATCAACAACGTGCGCAAATATGTGAACTTTCAACACGCGCTGACTCACTGCACATGCACAAAGTTTATAAGCTGTTTTTTTTCTGCCTTCAGGATACTCACAGTGTGAAGACTTGCTAGCGTTCAGCAGAGTCGTTGGCCTAAACATTGCATTTCTCCGGTTAAAGTTGGAAAAAGCAAACGTGAAAGTCGAAACACGGCACGAATCACGGCGGCGGCAAACTTTGGAGTCCTTCGGGTCCCGGCGGCATAGCATAAAAACAATTTCCCTTGAAAGGTTTTGGCGAGGGACCAAATGGCAATTATACGGAATGGGTTTCCCCTCGCTGGAGTGGAACTGTGACAAATGAGGAAACCTCATCTAATTGTGACATTTCGTCAATGTTGCCATAACCTTTAAAGAATTGATTGTTTACACCAGGGGTCACCAACCTTTTTTTTTTGAAACGGAGAGCTACTTCTTTGGCACTGATTACTGGAAACACACTTGTGAAATGACTTGATATGTTACTATTAATGATTCAATATCTGTGGGAAGACGTTGAAAATAATGAACACATTGATTGCATTGTATAGACCGTTTGCGACCACATGACTACATCCAGGGCACGCGGCCATGTTGGATGGGTTCACTCGACTGACGCGCCATTCACGCTATCGCTTTTGCATACAAATCAGTTACACAAATGTTCGTACGACTGTCAGAAGTGACGCATGACGGCTAAAAAGACTTTGGAAAGTTATCCCTGCTCATTAGGTGTTGTTTCAAGAAACCGTTACGACAAGAAGTGCGCTTTGATCGACAATATCGACCCATATGCCTTGGAGAAACACAAATGGAGCACACAACTGTGGGCGTCGGTAACCTATCCAGACATCGTTCCACTATCGCCTCTTCTCGACAAGCGTTTGCTTATCCCGTGGACCAACTAAAGAATTACAACTACTTAGTTACATGTGTTTACAAACCAAGATGGTGCCCGCGTTCTAAATCGGAAGGTGTGTGAAGTCAGTCGAAAACTGTCCATTGAATGCGCAAGATCAACTCAGCAGACAGTTCATTAGGTACACCTGCACAGGACCCAAACTTTAAACGCATCATGTAGCACCGTTACGTCGATAAACTATGTAAACAGATGCTCGCTTTTGTGGTGATCAGTAAAACTAGATGGGGGGGAAAAAAAAAAAAAAAAAAAAAGATTATTTCACAATCTGCATTCTAAATCAATATTGACCCATTTTGGATCCAAAATATGAGAAACGAGAGAAGAGGAAGTACTTAGGGACTGGCCAGAGGGCGTTAGACTTGCTTGGCTCAAACTTTCATTTCGCTTTGCTAGTCCGAAGACTCAACTCGACTCGGACTTGAAACGTGCCTCGACAAGTTTTGCTGGTTTACATTTGAAAATATGTATTTCGAAAGAAGGGTTGTTTTATTCGTACAATGCGAACAGATCTGGCAATCTACCAGCATGCTGTGATGCGGAGTGCGGAGGTCACCTGACGGAGCAACTGCCGTGAAAGGAGTTCTAAATTTGGATTCAGGGATTATGCTTTTGATAAAGTCAGGGAAAAGACAAGGCCAAGACGCAGGATTTCCAACTCAAAAGACACTGGAACATGACATGCTAACTGCATCCGTCACGATGAAACACACAAAGATAAATAAACTTCATTAACGTCACATTTTCACTGATAGCTGGTCACACGTTAGTGATTCATGTGCCCTTAATTGGTGCGACAATAAAATAATGCGGGCACTGATTTGCGATCATGAGGAAATTAAAAAAATGAATTGTGAATGTTTTACTGCAAAGCAGCTAAAGTGTGAATATATGTGGCGACTTGGCAAGATTGTATAACTTGATTTATGATTACTTGCTACGCAGACTTGAGGTGCTTAATTTTTTGCCACAGTAATTTCGGACATTAAAATTTACTGATAATGTCCACATTCAGCATCCCATTTGCATATCGTGGTTATACCGCAGTTCGCAGTACAGCAAATCGTGCCAAAACTTATTTAATTTCACAACGCTGGGCAGATGTTGGTAATGTTTTAGCCACAGCCACGCCTGCGTAGCCAAGAGCGTTCAAGAAATAAACAAGCAACACATGACTTTTTTTTCGTTTTTTTCATCCATGGAAGAGTTTTTCAGTCACATGCCTCACTGAGATGCACACCACATTGAGACATCGTTAAAGCCCAAGTGTCATCCCTATAAACATTCTAAAATAGATATTGAAATGAAAAATACACCCCGGACATTCGCCATTGAAAACACGCTGTGGCCCCTACGATGGGTGACGAACACGCCCCTTCTGACACGGAAGTTTTTTTTCGAAGAAGTGACTAGGGAAATATTACCCTATCTTTTCGAGCCATATTAAGATGATATGCGGATCACTTCAAACTAACAACAGACTCCCAGACAGTATGTATGGAGCCAGCGTGGCTGAAGCTGTGCTCATCCATGAGGCACGACAGCTGTATAGACACCTGCCTGTCATTGGAAACCCACAATTCTCGTCCTTTGCACCCGTGCAAATCCATTTTTCACGACAAACTAGGTCTCTTGGAAACTTATGAAGGGGTAAATCAATCCTCCCGACTGTTATTTATAATAATAATAATATCCAGCAATGCAACGAGCCGGCATTTTGGCCAACACGAAGGAAGAACGAGCTACCTTCCTGCAGGTAAAACTAATAGAAACAAAAGAGACCGCTTGAGCGCGCTACTGCCTTCGTCGTCACTTCCTGCTTCTTCTCGAAAACAAATCCCTCGAGAGGATTTTTATGGCGGGAGTTCCAAAAAGCCATATACGTCAAAATCATGTTTTGTGGTAAAAATGCGTCCATACCGGCTGCTGTTTTTTCATTAATAATATACTAAAAATCATCCATTTCATGACAGTTGACCTTTAAGTTAAAACAACCATCTATCAGGAAATATCCATACCTTCTTTCCCCAAGAGAAAATCCAGGAAATGGTAGGTGTAGGAGACTCCCACTTTGGTCTCCACCTGAGGCCTTCGCAGGGTGGAGTAGATGTTGCCTGGGCTTTGCGTCTCTTCGGCTTTGCGCAATTTAGGGAGCCTACACCCCATAATCTCTGCAGAGAGGAGACAAGGAGATGAGGAGCGCAGATACTGCTGCTAAAACCCGGCATTGATGGAGTTGCTAAATATAAGAATACATTCACACTTCCTGGGAAGTCCGTGTACGTTTTAGCGCTCGTGCGCAAGATCCCGCTGTGGGAAATAATGCGTTTGGTTCTCTCGGGCGGTGTAATGCGGCAACGTTGAAATATGAAACTGTCACCCATTACCTGCTTGCCAGGCTGCGATACGGCCGTCTCCTAATCAGACGTGGCTGATTGGGAGCGACGTGTTTGATCAGAATGAATTAAAGCCGAAATGAGAGTGATTTCCTGCCCTGTCAGGCGCGGCGACGCGACACCAGACAGAGAGGAAAGACGGGAGAGCTAAGATGGCGAGCGTGTTGTAACGCCATCCAATTTATATGTTGATCCACAAGGTCAGCATTCCATCACAAAGAGATTTTCTCAAGACTGCGCGGGCCCAACAGGCAATTAAAATGACAATTTATGGTGCTCAAAATTCCCTAACCTCCCTTTGACGCTTCAGAGAAAGCAATATGGATCCAAAGCTCTCGGTTATTGCGCCGAAAACAGGATTGAGGTGCTTTTCTAGACAAATAACATTAGACGGGAGGCAGAGAGGGTCAAATCGAGACGGCGACGTATGACGAGTTGGCAAAACTCATCAAGCAAATCAACTGTGACAGCTTCGCCAACCTCCAACCGTCAATTACAGCTAAAATTCCCACCCGCCACGCTTTACAACAGTCACGTTGGTGTGTGTGTGTGTGTGTGTTCACGCATGCACTCCATCTCCCCGAAGGCCCGCCTGTACCTCGACTTGGCGGCCACGGAGAAAGGCACAAGTGCACAGACATTAACTGGGCTAATGATCCTAACAGATGACACGAAATAAGCTATATTTCTACATATGTTCGAGCTTTGGCTGCGTAGCACGTGCCTTTCCACAGGCTATAAGGTGAACGATAAGATGCATTTTCATACATCATTTGTTGTGAAACATTCACTCATCCTTACCGTAGCGTGCAGCTGCATTCTTGCCATTACTTTGAGGAGGCAGTCGAGTATTCCACTATTTCCTCTTAATTGTATCTTTAGGCGGTGGAGTAGAGAGAGCTAATGAAGTGGCGAGTGGACTACAAAGTCGATTTGGTCTTCAGGTAGTTGGCTCGAAAGGCCTTCCACTAAATCTGTTAGATTTTTGAATTTTTTTTTGGGCCATATCAATCTAATCTGCAGAATCAGTCATAAGAGTAGGACTCCCTTCCAAATTAAATGTTGCATCCCACCTAAATAATTTTCGACCGTTGCTTTAACCTCGGGTGTCAAACTCGTATTTGTCGCGGGCCGCATTGCGGTTAAGGTTTCCCTCGAGGGCCATTATGACTGTGAAACTGTAGAAATCTTTAATTTCGTCATCGTATTTACTACGCGCACATTTTATGAATTTGGAATTTAAAAAAAAAAAAAAAAAAAAAAAAAAAATCAAGGTAAATGTGTTTTTCAACCATTTATCATATTTGGTTACAAAAATGCTTACCATTTATGATGTATGACAATTTGAAATTTTGGCATATATTTTCACATGAATCATGGAAGTTGGGTGATTTGCCTTCACGGGCAATGTAAAATCGCGGTGGGCTGGAGCGGGCCCCCGGGCCTTGAGTTTGATACCTGTCCTATAACCAATTACTGTCATTTCCGCCCAATGAGAAGCAACTTTTTTCCACACGCTTTCAACCCTGCGGTTTATGCGGTGATGCGGCTAATTTGTACTTTTTTTTTTTTCCAAATGGTCGCAATTGGGCACCAAAGAGGAAAAGTCAAGACCAGTGGAATATATGTGCCGATGGGGTTTTACCGGTCCGGCCCTGTTAGCGCTGCGCTAGCGTGTTACTGCTGTGTCTCAGTGATTTTTACCAGTATTTTTAATTTTTTTTAAACAGGCCCTTTTAGCGCAGCGGCACTAGTGTTAGCATTAGCGAGGTGGCGCTAGCGTTTAACTCTTTGTGTACTGTCTTTTTTTTTTTTTGTAAATATCTCGTGTTCCAATGTGGGCACTTGGGCCCTTTGCATAGCTGTGGCCTATCGTCTTTTGCTTTCGGCTTGTCCCGTCAATCTCTTAAAAGGTAATAGTGAGACCAGTGGAATATATGTGCCTACAGATGCCACAAGATGGTGCCAAAGCACTATTTTTGTCTAAATAAAAACAACTAAACTCCCTTCGACGCTACAGGGTTGCGGAAAAGCATTACCGGAATTTCCGGCCTATAAGCCGTGACTTTTTTCCCTCACACGCTTTCAACCTTGCGGTTTATGCGGTGATGCGGCTTATTTGTGCAGTTTTTTTTCCTAACAGCCGCAAGGGGGCACTAGAGCAGAAAAAGTAAGAATGAGACCCAGGGAATATATGTGCCGAAGAAGTGACTTTTACCGGTCCGGCCCTGTTAGCGCTGCGCTAGCGTGTTACTGCTGTGTGTCAGTTATTTTTACCGGAATGTTTTTGGGGGTTTTTTAACCGGCCCTGTTAGCACGGTGCTAGTGTTAGCGCGGTGGCACTAGCGTTAAACTCTGTACCGTCTTTGTAAATATCTCGTTTCAATGTGGGCACTTGCGGCTTCTACACAGCTGCGGCGTATGTATGCACCAAATGGTATTTCCTTTACAAATGTACTGGGTGAGGCTTTTAACCAGGTGTGCTCTGTAGGCCGGGAATTACGCTAGATTTCTATCGTGTCCTCACACTAACCGTCAATAAACCTTCAGTCAAGCTTTGACTCGCAAAACGTATCTGTAGCTATCTGCACACATTCTAGAGTATAATGTATTTTATTTCAACGCTTTGTTATTGTAATCTAAGATAAACGCAGATTTTGAACTGCTTTAGAATATGTACACGGCACAGCTGCATGCTATGCCGTTATATTGTGTTGTTTTATAGTATTGACCGTTTCTATTGTTGATATGTGATAGTAGTGCTATTAAGAGGCGGATTAAGTCATATAAATCCCTAATTGCGTCTGTGGTACATTAGTGTTGATAAATAGCAAGGACGGGCGTAATAGTTGATTGATTGTTCTTCTACTGTATGTCACAACTCCAATATTGGGAGTGTTTGCCATGCCATTTAGGGAGAGCAATTAATCAACTAATGGTTTGTTAATTTTCCCCATAATTGATCAGTGCAATTTAGTCAAATGCATCGTTCGAAAATCAATACGCCAACAGATTGCTACGGCATCCCCAAAGCCGGTGGGGAAAGTCACCCATGACGTTAATAAGCGAGGATGGATGGATGGAATGCACTTTCAAACCACTGACACAAAGGTTTTTGCTATTAAGACAGATCACTAAAATTTCCAGAAAATAATGCTCGGTGACTCGCTGTCCTCGTACTGTAATTCAGAACTCATCATGTCATTTGTACACAAATGCTGAATGCGTGGAGAAGTGTAGTTTGTGGAAATGCATTGCAAGATATGCTGCTTGCTGGGGGGGTCGGTTGGTAGCTAGCGCTAATGGAACAGGTGTCCAAACAGGTCCAACAATATGAAGGACCGCTAGAGTCTTGTGATCTGTCGTTGCCATGGCAATGATAAAGCCACATTACAAGATAGTGTAGCTTCAAAACACCTTTGAAGCCAGTCTTTTTAGGTCGTCGTACAGAAAGGTTTGACCAATCAACCGTCACTAGTTTACACTTTTCTCACCATCATGCCAATTATGTGTCCAATTTCTTCTGGTCTTCGTCGCTACTTTGTCACATCCTACTGATGCCCTCATGCTCGCTCGCCATCCATTCACCCTTCTGTGCGCTCAGTCCATCTGTCCGGTGGCTCATAAGAGTTCCCGCCGCATACACGATCTCCCCCCCCCCGCCGAGCCCATCTTGGGGCGTAATCTACAAGAATGTTTCCAGCCAGCCACCACGATGCCTGAGTTATGACTAGCTTAGAGCGCAGCCAAGCATTCGGACTCCCAAGGCCTTAGCACAACGTCTAGGCACGGAGACGGGTCAACATCACGGTTGAGGGATGAGACAATGAAAACCAAACTCGACAGCAACGCTGCGCTTGTGTAGAAACTCGAGAAAGTTCCAGACTTCGAGGCCTTTTCAAAACAGAATCTCGCTACTTGCGCGCACACAAGGAACAAAAAGGGCCTTGCTGGAGCCAAGCGAAAGGAAAAGGAAAGAAGACGGCCGCACTGCGGAGTGCTTCTCATTTTGAGAATCTCTTGTAACAGTCTTGGAATTGACAGACGATTTGCAGGAGCGCGTAATCCGTCTTGTCTGCTATTCCTCTTGAATACACACGCTCAGGGAGGGGAGTGGGGGGTGGGGGGGCTCCTGCCTCCAGTGGCGCAACAGACGTCCGCCGGGGAGGAAGAGCCCGACCGAGCCTGAGAACGTTCGCGGTAAACAGCCGGAGCCGCTGGGGAGGCTCCGGTCATCCAGTCAACCTGATCGTTCACCTTCAAAACAAATATGTAGTGGGGCAGGGGGAAGAGGGGGTGTTCATTTAATGCCAAGCACCCAACCACGGCTGCGTCATTATTTGGAAGTTACTGGGTGGCGCTTTGCAGACCTAATAAATCTGGAAAATTCTACTTGAAGGTATGGTGAGGGAAAGACGCGTTTCACTTAACTCACCGTTTCAGATGGACAGTGAAGAAAAGAAGTATTTGAACACCATGTTATATTGGAGTCTGAATTGTCATCGTAGGTGCATGTCCACTGTGAGAGAGATAATCTAAAAAGAAAGATCCAGAAATCAAATCTATGATTTTTTTTTTTTTTTCAACGATCTATTTGTGTGATACAGCTGCAAATAATTATTTGAACGCCTGAGAAAACCAATGTTAATATTTGGTACAGTAGCCTTTGTAATTACAGAGGTCAAACGTTTCCTGGAGTTGCTCACCGGGTTTGCACACACTGCAGGAGGGATTTTGGCCCACTCCTCCACACAGATCTTCTCTAGATCAGACAGGTTTCTGGGATGTTGCTGAGAAACACGGCTCCCTCCAAAGATTTTCTCGTGGGTTTAGGTCTGGAGACTGGCTAGGCCACGCCAGAACCCTGATATGCTCATTGGTTTTCCTGGCTGGTCACTATCAGGCTGACAGACCCAGCCATGACCCATCTTCAATGCTCTAACTGAGGGAAAGAGGTTGTTCCCCAAAATCTCACAATACATGGTCGCGGTCATCCTCTCCTTAATACAAAGCAGTCGTCCTGTCCCATGTGCAGAAAAACACCCCCAAAGCACGATGCTACCACCCCCATGCTTCACAGTAGGGATGGTGTTCTTGGGATGGAACTCATCATTCGTCTTCCTCCAAACACGGTGAGTGGAATTATGACCAAAAAGTTCCAATTTGGTCTCATCTGACCACAAAACTTTCTCCCATGACTCCTCTTAAGACGGACAAGTTTGAGTCTTCCTGATTGTATGGGCTGGATAGGTGTCTTTATGCAGCTAACAACCTCACACAGGATTCAGGATAATACATGGAGTGGAGGTAGACTTTGAAGGTGGACTAACAGGTGTTTGAGGGTCAAAATTCTAGCTGATAGACAGGTGTTCAAATACTTATTTGCAGCGGTATCACACAAATGATTACAAAAAAAAAAAAAATCATACACTGTGATTTCTGGATTTTCCTTTTTAGATGATCTCTCTCACAGTGGACATGCACCTACGATGAAAATTTCAGACCCCACCATGATTTCTAAGTGGGAGAACTTGTAATATAGCAGGGTGTTCAAATACTTATTTTCTTCACTGGAGCTGAAAAATACACTAAGCAAATAAATGCTTTGGGAGTGAAAGCGAGGAAATGCAAGTGATTCCCACTTGTCGTGCATACAGACAACGCTTTACTAATATAAACTGCTCAGTTTTGAGTTGCGGTCCATAACAGTAATGAAATACAAATGTAATTACAGTGGTGACTTGAGTTATGACTTAAGTGTAGTTCCGTGACCAAGCTGGTAATTCAATTCAATTGTTCCCATTGAAATGAATTAAAATGCTATTAATTTGTTCCAGACTAAAACAAAATATGGATGATTGATAAAGAAATGCACTGAATTGCATATAAACAAAAATGCATATTTGCCGTTTGGACACGAGGTGCCGGTTCATGCACTTAGTTTTCTTTCCCGTTTCTACTTTCATATAGCAACTATCAGCAAATCTGGGCCCTACTGACTCACAGCATCCATTAGAGAAGAAATTGTGAATAAAGTGAGAAGGCCAAATTGCCCTTCCAGCAACATTAAAGTGTTTTCATCGGGCTGGGGAAAAAAAAAACAAAAACAAAATGGCAGACACACTAGTCTGCACTCTGGTCAAATGCAAAACAACTTTTTTTTTTTCTTAAATCAATTTAATCTGCTGAAAGACCGGACGAGGTTGAGGTCTTCCATTTTTTTACAACGGGGACCTGGCCAAGTGGTCAGCGGCATGTCGCAGAGTTTCAGACAAGTTCCATTAAGGGATTAAAAATAATAGCAATAATAAGAAATGTACATATATACAGTTGAAGCCAGAGGTTTACATACACAGTCATTGTACATTAGGATGACTCATTTGCACTAAAGTTTTAGCTTCCTGGCTGATGTCTCGAGATGTTGCACGTAATGTTCTTTCTTCATGATGGTACCCATTTTATGAAGAGCTGCAGTTCCCGCTGCAGCAAAACAGCCTCACAGCATGATGCAGCACCCTCATGCTTCAGAATCTGTATGGTGTTCTCAGGTCTACAAGCTTCCCCCTTTTGTTCTGGGGTTGAGTCGCACATTTCGGATCAAAACATGTTCATCTCTGGGACATACAGCCTGTCTCTTTGCCGAGCGGTGTGATGGCTGCATATTCCAATGATGTATATACTTGGGTGAAATTGTGTGAACAGATGAACGTTGCATGTTCAAGCATCTGGAAATTGCACCCAAGGATGACCTTTCCTTGTGGGGCTCCACGATTTGTTCTGCGATTTTCAGATTTCTTCTGATTTTCTCATTTCAAACATGGAAGCAGAGTTTTGAAGGTGTGGCCTTAAATACATCCCAATGTGTGCTGTCAATTAACTCGTCAGTTAACCTATGACCTCATCATCTCGGCCTCCCCATGTTCTTTCAAGACAGTACTTTTCGTGGATGCTAACTTTTAATCTCGAAGAAAATATCAAAATCTCTCATTATTGTGGCATTTAACAAAATTAAATAATTTCAGTGATCCTGACTTGAAACAGGAGAGGTTTACTCTTGATTTGTCTTCAGTGAGCCAAAAAATGAAACGTGTTTTTGCACAGTGTATGTATACCTCTTGAACCGCATGAAACACGAAGTACAGATTTAACCCTTTCATGTGTGTCAGAGGATCAACCAGCATGTCTTCAAAGAGATGCTGTAACATTTGCTCCGTTCAGTGCGCGAGAAGCCGTGACAGCTGTGGCAGGACATCATGCCTTGAGCATCTGACAGTTCCGGAGCAGAGGAAAAACATCGCCGTACTGGAGCACCGACTCGGACATCCTGGCTCAGTGTGATTTTTTTCCTCTTTCTCAATCTCAAAGCGGTCATCAAGGGGACCAGTCTTGAAAACACGGACGGCATCGAGATGGTTTTGATGACAAAGCTGCGGTGGATCCCAAAAGACTCCCCCCCCCCCCCCCCAGAGTGCGTGAAGGCGTGGCAGAGAAGGCTTGGAAAGTGAGTTAGACTCATAAGGGATTATTACTTCCAAGAGACTTGTAGTTTGGGATTTTAAATGTTTAGTGACGCCAGTTCTGACACACATGCAGACACCCAAGTGCCATTTTCTTTCATAGATTGGCCCCATGTTTAATCTCACATTGGTGTTCTTTTTCCAGACCTGTATCTGAGGTAGCAAGGGCACAATCCAGTGTTTTTCCAAAACGTTCTAGATGTACCAAGATGTTGTTTCAGCTCCACGAGTGTTCCATGTGAATATAAAGCATCTTAAAAATGTCAATTTATCTGATGCACTCCTACGACTCCTCATAGGGTTCCAGTTTACACGCTATTAAAAAAAAAATGTTGCAAATGACACCATATTGTTTGAAAGATGGACACACACCTTCGACCTGTGACACTGACGAACGGATTCAACATTTCACGCAATTCGATTCCAAACACTTTTCCCTACGACAAGCTAGGCGAAAACTTTCGACACATTGGCTCGGTTAAATGTCACGCAACTTATCCTTCGATGAGTTTTTTTCGGGAGGGAAAAAGTGTCGTTTGGACAAATCCTCCACGCGTGTGTAAATAGTTCGAAGTGAGACGAAAAGGAACAAAAACTCACCGTGCTTGGTGCTCGTCGGCGAGCCGTCCTGGGTACAAGGTATCCGCCGACGACGCGAGCCTCCTCGGCGCGGCTGGTGGGGAGACACACGCGTGGGTCCGCTGGCGTCAACCTCTTGACAAGGCTGGGCTGTGTGCTCCCTGCTCAGCCACTTGGAAGACTTTTTCGACGGAGAGCGCCCCGTGACGTTTTCTCAACGCCCACGCCCCCATCAGGTGGTACCCATACAGCGCTCTGTTCGCCCAATCACGGCCGCCTTTGAGTGCCATTAGCCGAGTGTTGCCGCTAGTATTTTTTTGATGAATTCATATTTCATAAGCAGCAATCCGGAGCCATTCATAATTTACAGAGGTCTGACTGGAGGTGGGATGGGGCAGGGGTGACCGCAGCACTCTGGGGACCCCCAGCCACACGAGTCGACAGCGACAATAACCCACCCAAAAATTAAAATAAATTACAGTTGCTAGTGAAGACAAGCCTGAATGAATACTGGAAAACAAACACCCACGACATCACAATTAAATTTTTTGGGAGTTTTTTTATTTGCCGGCAATACGAACACTGCAATGCTGAGACTCCTTCAATAAAACGCTTTAGCAGTTTTTTTTTAGGGACACAAGAGACCAGAAAATATTGAAACATGTGCAGCCTCCACCGAAATGCAACAAGACAAAAGCAAAAAAAAAAAAAAAAAAAAAAAGAAAATCCACCTTATGTGCAGTGCAAATGAGGCGATGCAGTTTTTTACTGGCTGGCCGAGTGTAAACAAAACAACTTGGATCGAGATGACTTTTCAAATACAAATTACAGTGAGGAAGTGTTAACTTTTTTTTCTCACCCCCCCAAAAAACTCTTGAATTGTCCTCCGTTGACAAAAGGAAGTTTCAAAGTGTTTCTAATTTTCAAACAAGTTGGCGGGTAACTGCCATATTATTATGTAATGAAGTTGATGTGCGAAACGTGACTTTGTTGCTTTACTAGTGCTTGCCTCCACCCGGTGTCATGAAATTAAAGGACAAAGTAAACGTGGATGTGAAAAAAACGCAATAATGTGGCCAATATGTTGAAGCATATAAAGGTGTGCTAATTGTTTTACAGTGACAAAAAAACAAAAACACCAAACTCTTAAAAAAGAAAAAGAAAATAAATACAATGTAAATATATACATATATATATATAAATAGGCACAATGGGTTTTTTTTTTTTCCCTTTTTGGGGTAAATATCAAAAAAGCTGGTACAGCGAGCGTGCTCTGCTCTTTCTTGTCACCCTTTTCTGAGTGATCTTTACAGGTTAAAAGCACTTGAGGTGAGTGGTCCCCGACCAGCTGTGGGTCAAAGTGGACTATGAAGGGACTACAAAAGAAATTAAAATTGGCCTCGGAAGCCAAACGAATGGGGGAAACAAAATGTCAGGGGTGGAGGGCGTGGCAATCAGGTGAAGCAGAGGTCTTATCCGTACGCTGATGTCCTGTAGCCTTGGAGAGAAGAGGGCGGAAAACGTCAGTCGTTGCTTTTCAGCGGCATACGGTTGGCATGTAAAAAACCTAAATCTGATGTGGTGCGTTACCTGGTGGGGGGGGGGGTCAGAAGGCTGTGCGAGTTACAGCACGGTCAGCATGGTCTGAACACCACACTCAACAGCATTCTACAAAAGAACAGTTTCATAGGAGTTATATGATATATATATATATATACATACACTCACACAGACAATAACTCAAATGTTTTAAAATGGCACAAAGCAAGGAGGACAAGAACAGACTGCCATCTAGTGGCACGTTGCTGGAATTTCACAGATTGAAAAGGTTTCAAAGTTAAAATCCAAGTACCCTAAAATTTTGGCTCGCCGGTGGCAAACTTGAGCTTGTCCTGTTTGATCAAGTGCACTCAGACATTTGCTGTATGTCGCGGCTTGGTTTTATCATGGTGTTACTCTCCCTGGACTAATTATTGGTATGCTTAGGCTATTGCAGGAAGGTTGACGGTACGAAGAGGTGAAATTTGATTTTGTGACGAATCAAATAAAATAGCAGGGCAATATGTTTCAACGAGAGTTACAATCGGTACACTCAAATGAGGAAATGAAGTGTTCTAGCAGCCTGGCTAAGCGCTTTGTAGGCATAAAACTACATTTTAATGACAATTTCTCATTATTTTACGCAAAGACAAGGCCACATAAAATAAAGGCACTTCAATTTCCCAACAATTTATTTAACACGGTTGTCTGATTGGGAATAATATATGTTTTGTTAGCTTGCCTGTAAGTAATTTCTTACAGTTAGCACAATAAAGTGATTGATGGTGCAACAGTCGCTGTGTCTATCCTTGACTATCATAATAGGAAAAGCGTTAGAAAGGAAAAACAAAAAAAAGATATAATTATAAGTGGATGCCGACATCTAGAGGTCATGAAAAGGCTTTACACTTTCACTCCGATATTCCGCGGTCACCCAAAAGGTTTTATAAGAGGTGTTTTTGAAATTTCTACTTTTATTGACAGGGAAAGTATGACAGAATATATTTAGTTGTGTTTAAAATATACATACACTGGCGGAATTTGTGAAACAATTTAGAGTTCAACTTTTGTGGATGCACATTATAATTGAGAAATTACTGTATTTACAGTGTTGTCTATACAGGCCTGTGATTTGACTGAATGAAAAAAGACTGAAAAATATCCGGGGGTCAGGGAACGACAAGCATGATCAAAGGATGATCACCGATTCTAACATGCAAGTTTTATAAATTGTATTACGAATGGAATATACCTAGAAGAAAGCTATACTGTTTTCAAAATGTACGCAAAATTATCATTATTTAGGTCCATACCATTACCCCAAAAAATGACAAATTCAGATTTGCGTCATGGCATGCAAGTGTGTATATCGTATTTATTCCAAAACGTTTTAATTTCTTGTTTTTGTAAAACATGGAAACGCATGAATTTGACAACAATTATTAACGTCATGTTTCGTCCTCAGTAAGTAATAGACATTTTTACAAGTAATTGCTTCTGAACTCTCACCACTGAGCCCATGAGCGCTCCCCTTGACCACTGTGAAAACGTCAGACGTATGCACTGTGGTCAGATCAGTGTCATCCATTGAAGTTACACGGCTCATTCAAAGATTCAGATTCCAGCATTTATATTCCCATCAGAACATTTTTACGAACAATTTCGTGTTTTTGCAAAGTTACAATGAAAATGTGAACAAACAAAAAAAAAATAAATTGCTAACCAAACCAAGCCAATTATGAACTATAAATGTGAAAGGTCGCTTTCATCTATTTATTTTTTTTAACCCACCATGATATCCCCGTCTGTTTTTCAAGATGTAAAACTGAATTATTAACTTGCAGAATATCTTTAGGAATGCTCATTGAAAGCTGAAGACTGTGCTTCCATGTAAAAAAACAAAAAAAACAAAACGTCAGCCTGTGGTTGTTCATTGCGCTGGATCGGTTTTCATGTGCATTCAGAATGTGCGTCAAGTGCGGTATTGCATTGGTCAAGACTACACAAAATAAGACACTTGTAACAAATTTTACACGCGTAATTTTTCGTGCTCGACTGCATATTTGCGATGTCCTTGTCAAATCAGTGACTGCAAATGGCCCCGTAAACAAGCGTTTTCATTGGTCGAATGTGTTCTACATTCAACCAATCAACAAACGCGTATCAGATTTTCCGCCTCCCTTGCAAGATTCGGATCGGAAAATATGGAATGTGGATTCTGGCAGAGTTATGATAGGAATATCGCAGAAAAACACAAAATGTATATTTTTTAATCTATGCAATTTAAAAAGACGTAATTCTGACTATAAACGGAAAAATCTCGGCTGTATATAATACATTACAACTATCGATGGCAAGGTATTTCTAATTACCTAATTGGATACGTTACTCTGTGTTGCTGACTGAAAATGTTTTTGTGGTAGGCTACACATTGCTACTTCTTCCTCGTGCAAAAATTATCCAAAACTTTAGACACCTTGTCTTTTGCAGACACTTCCTTCTGACTCGTAGCCATCACACCAACTTATTGCTAAACTCAGTTGTGTCTGCAACTGCATTAACAGTCCATTTGTAAATATGATCCCTGCGAAGCTTTGAGAGATTTATTACGCTTCAAAATGTATCATTATTTTTTTGCAATCGAATCATTTCATTTCATTGATTGTTGCAGCCCTACTTCCAACAAACCACTCACTTTATGAACTCACCTCAGTGGTCAATGCTGCTCTCTGGCCAGCCGTCCAGTAAGTCGGAGCATACTGTGTGTGTGTATGTGCGTGTAAGGGAAAGGGGGACAGATGTCAGACAGGACAAAACAGGGAAATCGGACCAGATCACATGATCCGTAAGCAGAAAATGTACCTGGTAGGTGTACATATTATGAGAATTCACTGGCATCTGTGGAAGAACCATGTTTCCAATTTGGGAGTAGGGGTAAACCTGCCAATATCACAGTGGATGTTAAAATATGGCGGCACTGTGGAGTGACTGGTTAAGAGCGTCCACCTAACAGTTCTGAAGGCTGGCGTTCAAATCCCAGCTCTGCCTACGTGCGTTTTCCTCCCACATCCCAAAAACCTGCATTCATTCGAGACTCTAAATTGCCCTCAGGTGCAAGTATGAGTGCAAATACTTGTTTGTTTCTATGTGACGTGATTGGCTGGTGACCAGTTCCGGCTGTACCTCGCCTCTCACTTGAAGATAGTTCGGATAGGCTCCAGCACGACCACGACGCTTGAGAGGATAGGTTGTACAGAAAATGGATGGACGGATGTCTTATCTGTACTGATTAGGAGAAGCAGCATGTCGTCGGTGCCTTACTTTTGTACATAATTTAAATTAGAAGTCGTTTACTTCACACCACGGTAATTTTTGGACTATAACCCCCAACCCCCCAGAGTTCAGCCAGTGGTGCGACTTATATGTAAAATTAACACATTATGATATCGAGCCATCCATTTTCGGAGCCGCTTATCCATTATTTTCACACTGACAACCGCAAGAGGTCGCGCTACGCCTGTGCATCTGTACCTGCTAATTCTGGACTTATAAAAACAACTGAGAAGGACTGAACAAAAATCCCATTGAAGTGAAAATCTTATTCTGCAGATTAATGCAGTGAAATATGCAGGTACACTAAGCGTCCGGATGGCTTCTTTCGAGCATCAAAAGCTCTGTTGGTGGTGTATCGATAGCATGCAATCGCACATCACACCACAGTTCAAAAATAAATGAAATGTTTTCAACTCCATACCTGTCATCATCCCCGGACGCTTAACAAAAATACTCCAGCTATTTCATATCTCCGCTTTAAGGCAGGCTTGCATAGCACGCCGTGGATGACGGATGGAGATCACAGCCTCTGGGCGAATGCGCCATGCAAAAATAATCAGAATAATTTGCGCCAGCAACTTTCCGGGAAGTCGTTGGATGGCTCCACAAAGATGGACTTCGGTAACAACCAAAACCATCCTGTCGGGATTCAGAAAGTCAGGAATAGGCCAGTTGTAACTCCAACTGACGATGAATCTGATGGAAGCGGCGTAGAAGAGGAAGCGGCGTGTCATCTACCTCTGGAGTTAGCGGAGTTTAGAAGTGACACCGAGGATATAGATTTTATTGGATTTATTGATTTAGTGACACCCATGGTTTGGTAAGCTTGTTAGCATGTTTTTTATGCTGTAGCTATCTGAATAACTGTTATATTACGTCAACATAGCAGGCACGTTCTCAGTTGTTTTTATGCATCATGTAAAATTAGCAATACCGGACATCTAGTCAGCCTTTCTCTATTCTATTTTTATTTTAAACTGCGTTTCAAGATGAAATGTCTGGTCTTAGTGTTGGGTTTTATCAAATGAATTTCCCCTCAAAAATTTAACTTATACTCTGGAACGACTAACCCTATCATGTACTTTACCTTTTCAGAGTTTACACAATTGACAAGTTTTTTTTCTCTTGTACTACGTTTGCACAAGCAAGTAAGTGATACGCATTTCTTTCAAATGTTTTACTGCTTAAGAAATGTGACGTGGCACGTTTGAATGGCATTAAAAATAAAATGTTTCAAAAAATATTTTCAACCTAGAGAATTGAAATCTAATGGTGAGGCCAGTCCAAGTATGCTTGTACTACATGTAGGTGCGCGTTCTTTTCTTACTTGATAGTAGGGGCTTGCACCATTATAAAAGTGTGTGGACTGGGTCCGAGGCATTCCACTGGGCATGCAGCAAGAGCAAGAGCAGGACACGTACTGGGAAGGGACCATCCAAGCCTCAACTGGCATCATACGTGGTGGTGGTGGTGGTCTAATAGTCCCTGAGGGCAGGCGAAAGAGGTGACATGACATAAATAATGCAGAAACATCGACAATGGTGTGAAGAGTGCGCTCAGAATGCATACGACAAGTCCTCTGCTTGATGATTGCAGGACCCATCTTGAGTGTCTTCCCTTTCCAAACTATGTTTTGCTGTAGAAACAAACAAAATCTGCAAACAACGGCACACCAATGTTTTACCTTTAAACTTCATTTGTACTTACTTCAACAATTGACTTGATGTCAACATCTTCAGTAAAGTACACAAACCCATACCTGCAAGAACCATTGGTAAACCCGGAACTTAAAACTAATGTACAATATTAAAAATTCAACATCTTGAACTACTTTTACTGCCTATGTGTTTAACTAACCCTTTGCTGAGTCCTCCGCGGTATGTGATGATTTTCACATCCCTGACTGTACCGTACGTTGAAAAGAAGTCCTTCATTTCTGCTGTGTTAACCTGAAGGTTTGCAGGGAATTCAAAGTAAAAACAAGTAAAACATTTTAGTAGACCATCTTTAAAACATGTTCCACTGTACAAACTTGGGTTCGATGTACATGAACCGTACAAATCAACCAATGGACCTTTCCGACCTGTCACTCGTATATAGCAGCCAATCAGATAGCCGCAATGTCTTAACCCCTGCCTTGACACGCCCCTCTTGCCATGTTGTCTCAAAAGCAATGCCGGTTGTCAGTAGCGTGCACTTGGAAAAGTGAATGTTACGAAGAAAATGCTCCTCAGATGCACTTGGGGAATGTGCAATTCTGATGAAAGATATCCTGCGAAGTTGCGACCTCTTTGTTGAACTCTCTTGGACAAGTCTGACGCATTTTGGCAAAAAACATACCGCAATATTATCTGGAATACGCGTTAAGAGAATCAACTTCAAACATGTTCTGTTCAGTATCCATTTTGGAAGCTTGTGGGACATGGCAAACGTAGCTCAGAGGGGCGGAGCTTAGGATCGGTAGTCGGAAAGGTCAATTTTTTGCAGAAAAGGTCACACATCCTTACCTGAGTGTCAATCCCACCAACAAAGATGGCGTTGGGACAGACTCTGCCCTGTGGCAGAACATAGCCGTTAGACAGCTGTGGAGAAAGTGAATCTTGGCGGCTGCCCTACAAAGAAAACGTCACTGTTAACAAAATTATACAAATGCATTATGTAGAATAAACCGCTTTTACTATGAAAGAAATACACATTGTTTTAAACTGTTCCATATTTGTGTAATGGTATTTATTATGAAGCAGCAATTCTCAGTGGTGTACCCACGTGTGGGTACATGGGCTGCTACTGGTACGTATAGGAAAAAAATTGACAATAAGGCTTGAAACCATCTAACTCCTTTTTACAACCAAACACATGACACTTCAGGACAAGTTTAAGAGCACTTTTTTTCCTCCCCAAAAACATAACGTCAAAATTTTCCATTTATTCTCAAATTGACTCAAGTGTTATTTTATGTGTAACTTTCTTCATTACAAATAATTCTTCCACTGTGTACACATTCTACTTGTTTTACTCACTTATAACAGCACTTGTATCAAGGTTCCCCAAGTTTTTCACATTTCACATCCTACGTTTCGTCTTTTTTTTTTTTAACACCACAACATTTTGTTCCAATACTCTTATCATTTGGGAAGTCCCCAAAAATATGTGTATGGTGTGAATCCATGCATCCTCATAATCTCCAGCAAGGTGGCTGGATCGATAATTTCTTTCCTTAAGAGGGTATAAAAAAAATAAATAAACACGTTTCCAATCAAACACGCTCCACAGTGGAAAATGTGGTTTGAGTTAGCAGAAATTCAGCCATTCTTCATCAATAAAAAGGAATATTTTACGTGCAATACATTTTAAAAGAAACATTAGGTACATGTTTTTTTTCCCACTTGATTTTGTGATATTGTGACTGCATTGTTAATGTCAATGCTACATTGGCCTAAACTTATTTGGTAAAACTTTAAAACAATATTTCCATTTTAGTGTCTTGTACTTCTCATGTAGTATATTGTTTAAATAAAGTTGGACTGATTTGAACTTTTACTTCAACACTCTTGCATTTAATATTAGCAGTTTTTTTTAAGTTTAACGTTAAAGAACAATGCATTTCAATTGAACATTTAGACTATTTTCCTAAATGTAGGTGTAGTGTCTGTTTTTATTTTTTTTTAATACAAATGTTGGTCTCGATTGTGGTACTTTAAGACCTAAGGATTTTTTTAAGTGATACTTTGTGTAAAAAGATTCAATTATTACTGTTTTAGAGAATATGTTCATGATTCAAAGCCTGAGTACGGTGGTATTCTCCCTTTTAAAACTAACAGTGTCTGTTCTGCAACATCCAGTGAGGTGAAAAAAAACCCGGATTGGTCTAATTGCTGGGTTCATAACTCTTCGCTCTGGGTCTTACCCCCCAATTGGTGAACTTTTACCACCTAGCCTTTAATAGTGCTCACGAACAACAAGCTTTTTGATCTTTGATCATGATGAATATGATGATAAAGGCTATATGTTTGTGCTAAGATGCAAACATTATAGATTGTCAAGTTGTGTAATATAAATGTAAGCAAACGCGTAATTTCTAAGTTACTATTTAGAGCAACAAAAGAGTCCTCGAGGAATTCACTAATTGACGTTACCGGACTATCGAGTCAGTGACGATTTTTTTTTTTTTTTTGCCCAACATGGCACCCATAAAACACGGGGACAAAATGGCGGATTGTGAGACAAATGCGTACTCTTCAACATGCCGTAAAGCAACGTGATAAAGGTGCGTTGTTTTATTAAAAGTTTTTCAAAATGCAGTTGATCGCTGAAAAAAAAACTCGAAACGCCAGCTAATATTCCAAACGTAATGCGCATTGACGAGCATTTTCAATGATGGTGCCTTTTTTTTTTTTCAAAGCTAGCTTGGCCTTTTTACGATAATTAGCAAAAGTCGCTGGGACACATTTGAAGTGACGAAGATTCAAATTCAAATTTTCGTGCCACGCTTAGAGTCATACATTAGACATGCATATCGTGTAACTTTAAAACTTACCATATTTAAAACGACAAAACTTCTGGATTTTAGACCTGACCTGACGTTCGACCGCAAGATACGCGCTTTTTTTTCTGCCCCACCAACTGTCCACTTAGCCCACCTCGCTTCGTGAAACCGCCCAGTCCGACGTCACATGACCACAGAAACAACCAATCAGACGTTCGATGTTTCAATCTTAAAATGGATGGTTACTTTCCAACCACGTAGAGTCAACAACCGAGCCTACGTTCGTTCTCAATCATGTTCTTTTTTTTAATTATTTTTAAAACCTACAAATAACTTAAAAAGAGTAACAAACAAGCGTTATTCATTCTTGGGGGTTTTCCACTCGACAATGAAGTAATTTCCTTTCAATTTTAAACACTAGATGGCAGCAAGCTACTATTGTCCATTGTTACCTTGCTTGAGGTAAACACTTTATAAACAAAATTTGTTTGCTGGCCCGAGAATAATATTCATTACTAATGGTCGAAAAGGGAAAGATCTATTTCAATCCACACTTTCATTACTCCAGTTTATAATGTCTAAAACACCATTAAACAATGTTTACATTAACAAATCTGTTGATGGGCGTTGATTTAACACCTGTAGATTATATTCGATTAAACTCTTTTTACAAAGTTTTCTTTACAGATGAGGGGGACGTTTAAAAAAATGTTTACTTGTTAAGGATGAGTACTATTTATATGGAGCTCTCTGTTAGTGATCAGTCAGCCTTTGGTGTAGGCCGTATCTGTATTCCAATCTCAGTAAAGCAATTGCATCATATCCCTCCCTGGATTGTAAACTCCAAAAAAAAAAAAAAAAGTTGTAAACAAAGACAGAAGACAAGACTAGTGTAAAATGTAGCCAGTGACGACTTTTATTATGCTCATAAATTTCGCAAGGTTTGTGTACATTAACTGTAGAGTTATTTTTGCGTGGATTTGTCTGACCTGGGCCCATTTGTAATTTAGACACACGAGACACATTGCAAAATAATGCTGCGGGAGCCAATGCGATCCAGTAGTTTCACAAGTTTGACTTTTAAAATGGGCCCGAAACCAAACTGCATCTCTTGGCATGATGAAATGCATTGTTATGTATTCTGCGCAGTGACGGTGTTGATCAAAATATTTGCATTGTTTTCTTTGTAAAGGCAGAATCGTTGCTACAACTTGCATTAGCTCTCGTACAATTCTACAAGTTTACTTTATTTTGTGGCTGTAAAATTTCAGTCAGGGAGCAAAAAAAAAAGGGAATTTTCATTTTGTCTGGCATTTACCCCTGAGGGGGCTGCCTTGGCACCTATCCACGAGCAATGCATCATAATAATTCCCCCTGAATGTTCCAGTAAAAGCTGTGGCCACGATTCTGGCTGAAAAAAACAACAACTCCCAAGCACATTGCATGAAATTTTGCAGACAGAACACTCACTCAACAAGCCTCTGCCAATGCCTTTGGCCAATATTCAGGCTTTTTCTTTATCTCATCAAATTGAAAAGGTTTTTTGAGTATTAAAGAACTGTTTTAAAAGCATCAGAACAATTGCCCAAAGCTCCTGTTTAATAAACAAGTGGCAACTCACAACTTCAGAGGAGCTAGCATTTAAACATTTGCAAAAAACAAACAGTAGAATTCTGTCTTTCAATGTGCTTAATGAGATTTATATCTTAGGAACACTGAAGGTTTATTTGTGTGAAATATTTAACCCTCTATGAGGACAGTTGTTGACAGCCGACATTCCCAAAACATGCACGTTAGGTTAATTATGGACTCCAAATGGTCCATAAGTGTAAATGTGCGCGTAAATTGTCGGCGACCCGTCTCAGATTGGCCCTACCTCAGCCGTGGCCTTAAAATAGCAGGAACGCTATAGAAAATGGATGATTAATGTTAGCATTAAGGTTAGCAGAAATGAAACATGAACAACAAAATGGAAGACTATTAACATAACAACAGTAATACTCTACCATTTTCTTCTCTCGGCATGCATTGAAGGCACTGACTTAATTTTCCTTTGCCTTTTAATGCCGTGGCTAAAGTATTATATGGCTTTGATTCTCATTAAGGTCACAGTCGCTAGAGCCAATCAGCAGACTTTGGGCGAGAGACGGGGTACCCTGAGCCTGTCTCCAGTCAATTGCAATCATTATTAGTCTGATAATATCAGTAAAAAGTCATACTAATATTAACTGTTTATTACAATTTATTGTTAATAATCATCATGGTGTATTTCTGTCCTAATAATATTTTAACTTTTTTACAATTATTTATTTCTATTATTATTTGTATTGGTCATAGAATGAATTCCATATTTTTAAATAATTTTCTAATCCCTGTCTCCAGGCAATTGTAGTTATTATTGATATTATTAATACTATTAGCAGTAATAATATTCATTGTAGGAATCATTATATTATTATTAATGTTAATATCATTCCTATGATTATTGTTAATATTAAAAACTGTTCCAAACAAATACGCGTTCATCTAAGGTGACACGCTGTGCCGACCCCTAACGGGACAAGCTGAAAGGAAAAGAAGAAAAAAGTAGTAGTAGTATCAATTTCATAATTATTTATGACGGTGATCATGATAATGATGATCTTGATCTTTTTAAAGTAATCTTACGTCTATCCATTTTCTGTACTGTTTATATGGGTGAAAGGTCATGGATTTAAACATTAATAGTGATAATTTTTGTGAAATATCTAATATCATTGCATTTGTATATAATTAATTTACTACATCAACAACTATCATTAGTACAAATAATAACAGTTTGGAGTGGCTCATAGAGCAAAAAAATAAAAGTGTAACATGTAAAGAAAATACAGAATGAGGAAAAAATGAAAGAACAAAAGAAAGAAAGAAGATGGCAACAATAACTACGACTACCACTAGTACTATCATTTGAGCTATTTATGGGGATAAACATAGTAGGCCTACAAACAAACTAAATAAAGAACATGAGAGAAAGAAAGAAAAAGAAGGAAAGGTAAGAAAGAAAAAAGGAAAGAAAGCAAAAAAGACACAAAGAAAGCAAAAAAAGACAGAAACAAATTGAGATGCTACAGAATTGGTGGAGTGTGAGGAAAGGATCAGGCCATAAAAGCATCTCAGTTTCCTCAGTTCACATCACATCAATCTATTGAGCTGTGTGGAGAATGTGATGAAGATTGTCAGCGCATGTCTGGGAGGTGTGTCGATTCTTGCTGTCACTCAGTTGTTGCCCCCCCCCCAGCCCCCACCTCCTTTTTTGTTTTGTTGCAGGGTTGTGCCATGCACACACTGTGTGCGTGAAGGAGGGAGGCGTTCCAGAGCGAGAGGGTGAGAGAGACAAGTTTCCTGCGCTCACAGTAGCCGGCTCCCTTCCTTCCACCATGGCACGTTTGCATCCATGTGCAGCTTGTGTGCATGTCTCCGCGCAGAGCGACCTGTGAACCTCACCGTACGAGTCGCCATGGCCGAATTTGGGCAGCTCAAGCGCGTCGGTCCACCGGTTGCTGCTCCTGCTTCTGCTGCTGCAGCGCCAGGTGGAGCCGCGGGAAGCCCCGAGACGCGCCGCGGAGGAGAGCCGGTGTCTAACGGCAACTGCAACCCGACGGATCCCGCGGGGAGGCTCCATAGGGGGTCCAGCTGTGAGTCCCCGACGTGGGAGGGCTTGGATTCGGCCACTAAGTCATTACCTCGACGCAGCAGTCTCATTAAGGTAGGCCGGTTTCTGCAAATCAACTTACTTTCAAATGTAAGAAAAGATCATTTGGGTTAGTACTCCCGCTTGTGCTACAAATTTAAATTAAAAAGAAATAACCTTTATGTGAGATTAAAAGTTGTTTGGCCAATTATTATGATCATGGCGCGTAATACAATGTTTCCCAAGTTTCTTTGAGCAAAGGCACATAGAAAAATTACAATAGAATTACATAAGTAAAATCTCACGGCACAACACCAGAGAAAAATGTCACAAAAAGTAAATGCATAGATTAATTATGAACCGCCTGCGATGTACTAGAAGAGCAAGTAATTGTTCCGCCTGTGAGTACGTGCCCTCTTTTCCTGATTGGCTTAACGGGTGATAAAACTGTCCAACCGGAGTTAGTGAGTTAGACCAGTGTTGGTAATTTTGTAGACCGGCGGATTCCAGAGGATCCGAGAGGGATGGGGGAACTCTCTAAATCGTCTATTTGTGACTGGCGACCAATCCAGGGTGTAGCCCACTGCTGAGCTAAAGTCAGCTGGGATCAGCTCCAGCTCACCTGCAACCTTCATGAGGACAACACTATAAAATGTAAGGTTGCCTCAGAGGGTCTAGACCGCATTCCTGGTTCGAGCCCCATTGAGGTCCACTGGGGATCTATCAGGATGCACATTTGGTGCTAAGTAGAACTGTGTAGACACTGGTGGGTCCAATACAGAACCACTAAGAATTGGTTTGTAACTGCCCGGGGAAAACCCACATAGGCACGGGGAGAACATGCAAACTCCACACAGGCGGGGCCCGGATCGAACTCAGAACTCAGAACCGTGAGGCCAATGCTTTACCAGCTGATCCACCCTTCCGCCCTGATACATTCAACAAATTGAAAATATTAAACGTAGCCATGGGATAAGTCCAAGTTTACAAGTCACTTCTTACCTTTGTAAGTCACTGTACTTAAACATTAAACTCGAGTGCAACTAATTTATTAAATATTACAGTGTTGAGGTGAAAATGTAAACCATTGCAAAGCCACCTAGGTAGAAAAATCCTTCTCTGATTCACCCTAAATATAACTTTGGACATGGCATTGATCTGGTCCAGCCACCCAAAACAGCTACTACTGTACTATTTAAGAAAAACAAAAAAGTAATCAGAATCAGCTTTATTGACCAAGTATGTAAACAACACGCAAGGAATTTGTTTCCAGTAGTTAAAGCCGCCCTTGCACGAAAGACTTGTTGAGTATGACAGTAGTCAAGTCAATTGATAGAACACTTTTAACTCTCAGCTGTGTAAAGGATGCATCTACTAGTATTTAGAGCAGTTAGAATGCCCATGAGAGCAATAGTCCAGTGCAAAGGGTGTCAAGACTTCAACGTATGCAGTTTAAGGTGACTAGTCGTATGATAGTCTGGGACAATGTTGATTGTGCAATTGTTGCAGATGCTACTCAGCTACTAGTCTTGGTCAACGACAGACAGACGTGCAGTCTGTAATGTACGACTGTAAGTGGCCCAGCAGAATGTGACAACCCGAGGCAGAAAATCGTCTCGGTCGGGTTTGAGAACATGAGGAAGGAAAGGCAAAAAAAAAACAAAAAAAAAACATGTAGGACCCAAGTGCATTAAAGCAGTGAGGCGAGGCGAGAATCTTAAAATATTACATTTTTGAGAAAAAGCAATAAAAGTACCACTTAAATGAACCTAAGATGGGAACAAAGCAAGACTGGTGATATCACTGGTATGACATACACGAGCAAATATTGGACCGAAAAGAACTGAGAAACCAGGAAGTTAAATAGACAGGTTGCCGAGGCAATGAGGAACGCCTGGACAGGAGACGAGTGGTTGGGTGGAGGTGATTGGTCAACGTGAACAGGTGGACACAGCTAAAAAAAAAATGCATACCCAAGACGTGGAAAACATGAAACAAAACCAACCCAAGCACAATGTAACCATGACGCTAACCCCCCAGTTTCCAGATGTGGAAGTGGGCTGGTAGGAAGCCACAGAGCCGCTTGTCAGGGTCAGTCTGGTGGCCTTCCAGCCCCCACCCCCAAAAGTGATGTGCTTTCCCGACAGCATTGATGTTCACCACGTGATCCAGTACTCATGGGGGTCACGTAGGTTTACTTAATGTTGTGTCTAGTGAGCGCCAGCTTCTGTTTTCTCCTCGTTCCTCTTCACCTTCTTTAACCGCAGCAGCTGCAGAGGAAGTTGACAATGATGTCACGTGTGTATTGTGCGCAAGGTGTGCATTAAGAGGCACGATATGTTCTGTTATACTTGGAGCTGGCATGTCGTGTTCTGGCCTCAAGATAGGAGCAGGTGATGTCACTCAGCGCTTGACTGACTAGAGATGAGCCGGAGGAGCCGGACCACCTGCTGCAGTGAGAAGTCGTCACTTTGCCTCGAGGCCACGCCGACCCCGTACTCCTTTTCAGTTCATGACAGATTCCAAATTTCTGACGTCTTAACGTCTCACATAGACGTTGTGCTGTGTTTGGATCGGAAAAACATTTCAATCTTGGTGCTGGTAATAGCGCATCGAATCAATAACTTTCCTCCCCGTGACGGCGTCCTCACCTACTTTTGGTTCCGTATTGATCTCTTCGCGGTTCGTCTCCAACGCGACCGCTTGTGAAGACATCATCGTTATTGACTTAACCAGCAATGTTTATTTTCAGCAGTGTGACATGTTTGTTTTGGATCGAAATTATTCATTAGGCCGGCCGTCGTCGAAATAAGATCTTTGTAAAACTTTTTGAAGTTTTCCCATTTTGAACTGCAATCAGAATTCATCTTTTTTTTGTACCAAACTTTTTGTTTGTAAAACAGTACATTAGAAAACGATGGTAATTCTATTTTAGCATAAAAATATTTTGATGCTGCCACCGTAGTGGTGGTGTATTCATTACTATTGAAGCAAAAAAAATGTATCTTGTCTTGCTTCACATACTGTATGATGTATCATGCCATTTCTTGATGAGATGGATTTGAGGTTGAGATTTTTGGTTTTTAGTTTTGTTTTGTAAACGTCATAGAGAGCATGAATAGGTCAGTGCAAGACAAAAAAAATTGATCTATTCTTAACATAGTCATCCATCCATCCATCCATTTTCTTTGCCGCTCATCCTCACGAGTGTCGCGGGAAGTGCTGGAGCCTATCCCATCTGTCGACGGGCAGAAGCCGGGGTACACCCTGAACTGGTTGCCAGCCGATCGCAGGGCACATGGAGACAAACAACCGCACACACAATCACACCTTGGGGCAATTTAGAGTGTCCAATTAATGTTGCATGTTTTTGGGATGTGGGAGGAAACCGGAGTGCCCGGAGGAAACCCACGCATGCACGGGGAGAACATGCAAACTCCACACAGGCGGGTCCGGGATTGAACCCGGGACCTCAGAATTGTGAGGCCAACGCTTTCCAGCTGATCCATCGGCTGCCCTAATATGGTCAACAAAGTGAAAATATTTAGGGTGGCAATATAGCAATAGCATAAGTCTTACATTTGTAATTCACTGTACGTAAGCATTAAACTATCTATAAATATTAGAATGTTAAGGTAAAAATGTAAACCAGTCCAAAAGCTCCACCTTGGTAGAAAAACCCTTATCTGAATCCCCATCAAATTGCACATGTTCATACAGGCAAAACGTCATCTTTCAGATGGATGCATTATTATCAGAGAAAGCAACAACAATCTTGAGCGCAACCTGCAGTTTCAAGTAGGGAAGAAACAAAAAAATGTCTTCCTGTAGCTTGTCAATAATCGATTAAGCAATTGAGCAAAAATCAAGTGCACACATGGTTGTCACTACTGGCGGCACTCCTTTACTAAAATAACAATAACCCCCCCCGACACACACACACCACACACACACACACACACACACACATAGTTATTGTATTTATTTATTGTTGTATAATCGATCCAAGAAATCACACCTGTAATTATAAAATAAACAATGATTTCACGTTGTGACTGCATTTGTTTCCTGAAGTCACGTTCCTTTAGGGGAGCAGCAGGTTTCAAACGGCAAAATTCTCATCTCAACCAGAACTAAATGAGCAGTCGGCATCACCACGGCAACCGGTAAAAACCTGCCGCGGGGTCCAGCTGATTGTGGCATTTCTTGTCCGTTGAACTTCTATTGTGACTCGGGTTATTCTTGTAACGCGTCGTTTCATCACGTATTGCAGCCTCGCGCATCTCTGATGTAATCAGCATACCCCGCATATCAAAAGTGATCCTCTCGGGCAAAGATAGAAACAAAATCAAATAATAAAAGCTGTGTTCTCAACGTCCGTGGATAGTTTTGAGTTTCTCATGAAATAAGGTTCTTAGCACAAGTCTGCATCCTCCCTTTTTTTTTTTTTTTTTTTTTGATGTGAGTAGCAACAACTCAACTGCAGGAAACTGGACAGTTGGCCAATTTCCTCACATAGTTCATGTTGCAACATTGCTGTTAAGTCATCAGTATTCAGTGATGACATTTTACTGTCACTGTGGACCTCTACACACATTCTCACACACACACTTCTCTGCTCCCACATGCAGGGACGATCAGCTGTCTTGGCGTTCTCTAGCAAGTGCCTTGACTTATGAGTTTAATTTGTTCTGTGCCTTCTGTGGTCATGCTTGTAATTCAAAATCTGTCATATCTATAATCTCCTTTAACTGCGGGAATGCCATTAATCTGGTCCAGCAGCCCAAAAACACAGCGATTATTGTACTTGGTAAATAACACAGTCATCAGAATCCGCTTTATGGGCCAAGTATGTAAACAACACGGGGAATGCGTCCGGGTGCGACGTACATGCTGAGTGTGACAGCAGACTTTTAACTCATAATTATGCAAAGGATGCAGTCGTCCAACATTTAGAGCAGTTAGAGCAACAGTCCAGTGGAGTGACCAATGTGCAAAAACATGGAGGACGCAAGTGCATTGAAGCTGGGGACAAGTTGGGAGTCTCAAAATGATGTTTAATTTTCAAGAAAAGGCAACTAAACAAATAAACGAACCTACAACTGGTGATACTGACAGACACGAAAAACAATGGACTGAAAATTTGTGGGCGTCACAGTGGGTCAGCTGGTAAAGCGTTGGCCTCACAGTTCTGAGGTCCCGGGTTCGATCCTGGACCCGCCTGTGTGGAGTCTGCATGTTCTCCCCGTGCCAAAAACATGCAACATTAATTGGACATTGGACTAAATAGATCCAAGGTGTGATTGTGAGTGCGACTGTTGTCTGTCTTCATGTGCCCTGCGATTGGCAACCAGATCAAGGCCCGTTGACAGCTGGGATAAGCTTCAGCACTCCCGGCGACCCTCGTAAGGATAAGCGGCAAAAGAAAATCGATAACTGAAAGAAACAAGGAAGTTAAATACACTAATTGAAGGGACGAGGGTGTCACTGATGGTGTAGTGGTACACAGTCCTGCCTTTGGTGGGGGCAGCGTGGTATCGATTCCCGCTCAATGATGGTGTCAATATCTGACTGGCGACCAGTTCAGGGTGTTCACCCGAAGCTAGCTCGGATAGGCTTCAGCTTTCCCGCAACCCTTGTGGGATTAAGCGACCTAGACATTGACATGGAAACGAGGAACATGAATTGTTGAAGGGATCTGATTGGTCAACAAGCTAGAGAGTAGTGGCAAACAGTCAGTAATACAATTTTGTTGGGCTGGGGGGGGGGGGTATATTGTACGCCGGTGAGTATTGTTATATTATGAGTAGACTGTGTTTCATTGCTAAAAGAGTTGAAACTACCGAGAAATCAATGACAGGTCACACTACCTGACTTCCAGAATTTGATACCAACATTTAACATCACCTTCCCCCCTATTATAATCAAGAGCAGAAATGCGGCGATGGGGATGTTTGCACGCCTCACCTGTAGTGGATCAATGGAAATGATCAGTGACTTCCACGTTTGCTTTCATGAACATGCTCATGCTTAGAATTGAAAAGCCCTGAGTCGAAAGTTTTGGGCTAATCAATGCATTCATCAGGGGTTGGACGAGGTCTACCCTTGTGAATTTCAATTCTTTGTCCTTCAAAGGTGTTCATTCTTTCAACTTTGTGGTAACAGTTTGGGGAAAGAAAGTAAGGCTCCCGAAGGCATGCTTTGATGAGGCACTCAATAATAAGCAGTCGTTTATTTCCACACCCAGTTGGAGTTTCCTGTGTATTCAAAACAATCGCATCCTTTTGCTAGCTTAATGCTAACACAGTGCAAAATGCCATAGATCAGGGGTGTCAAACTCATTTTTTGTCACGAGCCACATTGTAGTTATGGTTTCCCCTCAAAAGGGCCATTATGACTGTGAAATCATAAAAATCTCTGACCGCCTCATCATATTTACGTTTGGAATTTATGAAGTAGCTTTGGAATCATAAATCAAGGGAAGGGTTTTTCAACTATTGTTGATGTTTGGCGACAAAAAATGCTTGCAATATCTCAACATTATCATTTAGAATATGACAATGGGAAATTTTGGTGCGGATTTTAGGTAATAATCGTGGAAGTTGTTACACCGCGGGCCATATAAAACCACGTGGCGGGCCGGATCTGGCCCCCAGGCTTTGAGTTTGACACCTGTGCCATAGATTGACAGACGAATATCCTCTATGTGGTGGTGTTATACTCTTTAGGCACCGGCAAGACCCGCATGATATATTTACGCATGAAATACGTAAAATACGCAGCTTGCTCAGTCACTTAGCTGTGGAACTCAATTGTGTCTGTATGAATGTATTAAACTTGGCCAACAAAGTTTCTTTTCGTTTCAGTCGGGAAAGATGATTTGAGATAGGAGTTTTTGGGTTTCAAGCACGCTCACAGAACAAACTAAACCCATAAGTCAATGTATCAAAGTACTGAATAAATTGCCGTAGTGATCATGTTGTGCTTCAACTAGACTGTAGTTGAGAGTAAATCACCGCTGCTTGCACTTGTTGCAGCCAAGTAGTGCATTCCATTTCGCTTCAATGC
Organism: Syngnathoides biaculeatus; assembly: GCF_019802595.1. NCBI lineage: Eukaryota > Metazoa > Chordata > Actinopteri > Syngnathiformes > Syngnathidae > Syngnathoides > Syngnathoides biaculeatus. Next base: position 8,454,787 of record NC_084640.1, on the reverse strand, counting down.
GTGATTAATCAGCAATACAGTCAATAAACTTTGCACAGACTAATTAATCAATGATTATGCCCATCCCCACAGAGCTATAAACATTTCATTCCAACCCACTTCCACCAGAGAAAAGGGATTTATCAGCTTTTGCTTGTGACCCAACGACAACGCAGCGCTTCCAATCAGTGTGCACAACCTCGTCATTAATTCTGGAATTAGTGTGTCCATCTCTCCAAAGTTACCCACATTCCCAACATAGATCCTGCAAAAGCCTCACTCCGATTCAGTAATCTCAAACACACTTAAATGACATAAACACGCGCATATATATTAACGGACGGGCAGTTGCGGCGATGACTTAGCCGCCTCCTGGCCGAAGATTCATATTCAGCAGATGGTTACGGCTCTGGATCCTCAACAGAAGAAAGATTTTTTTTTTTTCCATATGTCAAGCTAGCAGACATCAGTCAGCACGGGCGCAAGTACGGCAATTGGAAGTCTTCCCTTCATTAGTATGCGCGTCCGCGTTTTGGATATTTGGAGCTGTGGAGGATATGCAGTCCGAAGTTTGGATCAGAATCCTTTAGTGTGCTTTTAAAGCACGTTAGCATGCATAAGCGTGGCCCTGCACAGCCCGGGTCTCATTAAAAGTTGCGTATACAATAAAACATCCCAAAGAGGTATTTATTTAAAAAGATGTTGATGATGTACTTTGTCCACTGAGGAATGACTTGAGCTTAACTTCCTCCGAGGTTGTTTTAATCTCTCTTTGTGAGCATTTACAGATGGCACCTTTGTGTATGTAGTGACCCATTCTGCTGATGATTCACAGGCCGGCTCGGTTCAGGTCCCATTTGATGTCGTCCCGTTCGGGTTGTTTGTCTCGATGTGCCTTCCCTGTCATTGGTGGCCAATCAAGGTTGAAGTCTGCCTTGTCCCCAAAGTCAGCTCGGATAGGTTTCACTTCCCCATCCTGAACTGGAGGAGCGACAGTCTATAGAAAATTGATGGATGGGTTTAAAGATAAAGAGAACCCATTAAAAAATCATTCCATTTATATTTATGTGCAGTGACATACTATAATTCTCACGAGCAGTTCCATAATTTATCAGTGAGTTACGTAGAGGGCAAGCGTTTGTGTCCGGGTGTCCCTCAGGGCCAGATATAGCCGTAGATCATAAATCACCGTTGCAGAAAGAACGTTGGGTTGAAGCTCGTGGTTTGGTTCACATTTTGTACAGTAGAGGAACAAAATGTCACAATGCCCCCAACCCATCTTCATACCTGCAATTTTTTTTGGTGTATGTGATTAAGGAACAGATTTAATTACATGTAAAATGAAACCAGAAGCTGATCTGGACTGTCGGTTTACACACTTGTTGCACGGTTAGAGCTTGTTCCACTTCATGTCCCTTGCTTAATATGAGAACCCTAACCATCTATTTTTTCCAACAAAGACCATGTATGAATCCAATGTTTGATGTCTTTATGTATTATTTGTCTTTTGTGTGACAATGGCCTCTTTCAGCCTTCTGTAGGGTTCACATACCGTACAACTCCAATTCCAATGAGGGTCGGATATTGCGTTAAACATGAATAAAAACAAAATGTAATGATTTGCAAATCATCTTCTACCTCTATTTAATTGAATGCACTACAAAGACAAGATATTGAATGTTCTAGCTGATCATTTTTATTTAAGCAAATAATCATTAACTTGGCAAAAAAGACTGAAAAGTTGAGGAATGCTCACCAAAAAATGGAATTTTACACCTATGATATCGAGGAAGTGGCAGGGTGGCTCAGCTATGTGCTTTGCCATTGGCTGGCAACCAAAAGTTCAGGGTGTACCCCGCCTCCTGCCTGTTGACAGCCGGCATAGGCTCCAGCACTCCCTGCAACCCTTGTGAGGATAAGCGGCTAAGAAAATGGATGGATGGATGGATGGATGGATATCAAGGAACTTGTAGTTGTTCTAAAGGATTGGTTTTAGAGTCGGGCAGTGGGGAAAAGTCTGCCTCGTGTGCCTGTTGGCGCTCATCTAAAGCGCATTACCACAGCTTATGAAGTGCAGCGGTTCAATTTATTTTTAAGTTCGAGACAGATTGTTTTAGTCTTGGAGTAGGTCAGAACCCAGCTCTCATTCTTGTTAAATCTGTCAAAGTATAGATACGTTTATGACACAATTTTGTATTATCTTATGTGCAGATGAATCTAATTAGATGTACAGTGAGAGCATTTCTTTGGAAATAACAAATCAGTCTAGATGATGATTTCATGATTTCCTATAGTTGGCACATTTCAAATTGTTTTGAAATCCTAACCCAAACCCATCCAGCTCTTTGCACTTCACATCTTGATCACTTCTTGTAAACGGAAGTCTTTTGTCTTAGGCTTTTGTGGTCTGACTTTCACTAAACAAATTGCAATAAGATATCTGTATGCGTTCCATTCCATGTGTGTCGCAGAGCTGTGAAACGGCATCTTTTTATCGTCAGACAAGCGGAGTTACTGTGAGAACGCTCACCGCATTTTCTGTGAGGTGTTTTTTTTCCCACACACCGAATGGCCACAAGTACTTCCTGACCTCTGTGTAGCTAGACACTACAGAGTCGTGTCACACTTCACCAGAAAGTGCTTCAACCTGACTCGGGCTGCAGGGACGACTGCTTACAGTAACTTCCAATCAACAGATAGACTGTTCAGTGACATGAGAGCGCTGGAAAGTCCCACTTCATCTCAAGACTCCAAACTACACGCTCGCATGTGATTTGTCTTATTTTTTAATCTGATTTACATTATTTTAGAAGTGAGTATTGCAAGAAGGAAGGTGTTAACATGCAGACTGCAAAGTCAAAAGAGCAATTTAAGGATTAACTACTCGATGAGAGTCATGCGTGAAATATTTGGTTATCAATAGCCTATATCTATATTACACTGCTGAAAATAACGGAGAAGCACAATGTCCATTGTATTGAAGCAAAAAAAATGTCGATTAAATTACGGGGATCAACTGGTAAAGTGTTGGCCTCACAGTTATGAGGACCTGGATTTGATCCCAGACCCACCTGTGTAGAGTTTGCATGTTCTCCCCGTCCCTGCATGGGTTTTAGCCAAGCACTCCGGTTTCCTCCCACATCCCAAAAACAAGCAACATTAATTGGACACTCTAAATTGCCCCTTGGTGTGATTGTGAGTGCGACTGTTTGTCTTTATGTGCCCTGTGATTGGCTGGCAACCAGTTCAGGCTGTACCCCCGCCTCCTGCCCGTTGACAGCTGGAATGGGCCCGCGACCCTCGTGAGGATAAGCGGCAAAAGAAAATTGATGGATGAATAGTCTGCATTTCTTCTTAATAAAAGCGACATTACAAAACGTTTTGCCCTGCGATTGGCTTGCAACCAGTTCAGGGTGTACACTGCCTGCTGAAATTGCCTCCAGTACTCCCGTGAAGATCCTTGTGAGGATAAGCGGCTCAGATAATGGAAATTTTACATTGATATTGCATGGATAATAAAATTTCAAATGCACGTGAATTCTTATTGTTCCACATTAGTTTGAAGCTTGAATGTTAGTAGTGCAGTGCATAACTTTTGGTATCATTTCCTAATACTCTGTGGACATATTTGACTGGTGCTCGACCAGCTGCTGTGACCAAATATTTTATCTTCTCCGAGTTCATCTAAGAAACCTTTTGAGTAATGCTATTATATTGTGAGCAGGGACAACAATTCCCTCTGGGCAAATTTCTGTTTCCTAAATGCCCGCGTGCTGCTGGTTGTTTTGGCAAAGATCCTCTTTTCATATTTGTGAAAACATCTTTCCCTCTTAGCCCTCCACTCATACACACAAATACAGTTTTGTTGTAATAGACAATTAATTCCGACTAACATTTGGAAGTGAAATAATTGATGCAAGCATGTAAGCCAGCACACTATGGTCTACAATGTCTTTCACAATATTGCCTGTCAGCTAGCTAATAAGCGCTCAAGGTCATGCCGGGGCTTAGAAACCATAAGTAATTACAAGTATCACAGATAATGTCCAACAGAGACCCAGAGACTACATCGCTTCCCCCGCCCCTCAACTCGAGTTTTCTATTTCTCCTCCCAGCATGTATTTTCCTCACCCGCTTTGTGTTACTTTTGTTGTCTGCTGCGACCGATCACCGAACGTAATCCCTTCAGTTATTTCAGACCGTTTCTCTTTCACTCCTCACTCAGTCCACACTGGTCCAGTCCGGGGGGTGGTAATGTCGTTGCAATGACGGCGGTTTTGACAGCAATCCGCGGCACTAAATCTGAACTTTGTCATTGATAAATTACAATGTATAGTTAATTAACTGTTCAGAACTGTGGAAACTACAGAGGAATAAAGATGATGAGCCACACAATGACGTTATGGGAAAGGGTAGTGGACGCTACACTCAGGACAGAAGTCAGTATCTGCGAGCAACCGCATGGTTTCATGCCTGGAAAGAGTACCACAGATGCATTATTTGCCTTGAGGATGTGTCATGATCCTGCCGCTTCAGCATGAGCTGTGCAGGTGCCCGCGCGGCTGCGCTGATTGGGAGGCGCACACCTGCTCCTCATGCGGGCTGATCGTCCCCTGTATAGATAGGACCCGGTGACGACTCGTCCTCCGCCAGTTCGTTGAGCTTTATGTCCCGTTCCAGCACTCTCGTACTCCTGACTGAACCTGTGTGTACTGACCTCCGTCCGTTCTCTGACCAACCTTGTAAGCCTGACTCCTTGATACTTCTGCCTGCGTTGATTGTTTCCCTGTGTACCGACTCCTGCCTGTCCGCTCATCTGTTGTCTTCGCCCGACGTCACAACTACCGCTGCCGCACCGGACTGCCTGCTCGATCCCCGACCTCGGCATACAATAAACGTGTCTCTTCTTGAACTACCTTGCGTCTTCCGAGTTCCTGCATTTGGGTCCTACCTCTCGTTCCGATGGGACGTGACGGAACGAACTGGCCATCACAGGACCCAGCCGGGACCGACGCAAGGTAGACCGTCTGCCGGAGGACCAAGCCTGTCCAATCCGGGTAGGCTCCCTGACGTCCTCCACTTCCGTGTCTTACGCTCTGCCAGCGAAGTACGAATACGTCCCGACCACGACCCGTCCGGCTCCTCATATTCTTCTGGACTCTGACTTTTCGGAATATGAGGAGGACCGTGATTTGTATGCCGGGCTGCCTGAGTACGACTCCGACGACTTTGATTTTGAGTTTCTTTGCCCGGCTTTTGATCCCAGTCAGTTTGACCCGCCTTCCCGCGTTTCCAGCACTCTCGTATTCCTGACTGAACCTGTGTGTACCGACCTTCGTCCGTTCTCCGACCAACCTTGTAAGCCTGATTCCTAGACACTTCTGCCTGCGTTGTTTCCCCGTGCACCGGACTGCCTGCTCGATCCCCGACCACGGCATACAATAAACTTGTCTCTTCTTGAACTACCTTGCGTCTTCAGAGTTCCTGCATTTGGGTCCTACCTCTCGTTCCGATGGGACGTGACAGGATGCTCGTGGAAAAGTACAGAGAACGTCAGAAGGAGCTACGTTGTGTCTTTGTAGAGCTAGAAAAAGCCCATGAGAGAGTACCAAGAGAGGAACTGGTACTGCATGCGCAAGTCTGGTGTGGCAGAGAAATATGTTAGAATAATACAGGACATGTATGAGGGCAGCAGAACAGCGGTGAGATGTGCCGTTGGTGTCTCAGGAGAATTTAAGGTGGAGGTGGGTCTGCCTCAGGGATCCGCGCTGAGCCCCTGCCTGTTTGCGGTAGTATTGGATGGAGCTGCCAGGCAAAAGAGTGAGAGGGAGACCAAAGAAAAAGTTGATGAATGTGGTGAGGGAGAACATGAGGACATTGGGTGTTAGAGATGAAGATGCACGAGATAGGCTTGGATGGAAAAGGATGACACGCTGTGGCGATCCCTAATCGAGGACAAGCCGAAAGGAAATTAAGAAGTTAATTAACTGCACAGTGGAACTTCACTGTCCAGGCATGTTTTAAACTCTTTTTAGTTTTAAAGCTTTCCTTTTTCACAATAAATTGAATGCAAAACAGTTGCGAGGTCAAACCTTTCCTACTCATTTAGTTGGAATTTCACAAAAATATGATGAAATCTCCTTCAATGGCATTCAAACGTGGAGATTCCATCATAAGTATGCGAATGGTATTGTGCTGTACTGTATTTACATTTTGCTGAGTTGACAGTTTTATTTTGTTTCACTTTGTTTCGATTGTGTTCATTTGTCACAATCTCGAGGAAGTGTTGCAGCACATGGGTTTCAGTCGAATTCAATGCGAGCGATATCAAATGGGAATTATGAATGCCGCCTCGCTTTGGTTCTTTTCTTTCTTTCTTTTCCACTCTTTCTCACTTTCTTTTTGCGTCGTCACGCCGCTCGCAGCCTCACATTGATGTGCCCACCGCATCCCGTTTTAAAAGCGCAATTTTTTTTTTTTTTTATAAACGGTCGATGTCCGTCCCCCTTTGGTGAGAAGCGCGCCATTGAGATCTTTGTTCCGTGAATCAGTTACCATATTATTACTGAACATAATCAAAGTGGATCAGGCATGTAGACTGCACCTCTGATCCATTTGAAAATCTTTCTTTTGTTCCTATGGATGAAAGAGTACATTTGCATTTCAGTCTGTCTGGTTGTGGGTTAATTTACCCGCCTTGTACTTTGTGAGCATAATTCTTTCTTAGTTGTCGGTCCACAAAGGTACATGACAGTCTGTATATTTGCAGTAATTAGATCTTTGGAGATAAAAGTCTCACGAGGAGAAATCGTGTCCAAGGGGGGGCTGAATGGTTTTGTCAATTCACGAGCTGTTAATCAGGAGCAGTCCATGTAGTATCGGTGCTGATACATCCACACAGCCGCCACTGTGTCGAATGTCCACACGCACAGAAAGACGAGATTGATTGCTATCATCAATGTCTTCTACTGGTCACCCCATGTGTAATCTACAGGCTAAACTATTGTTGACATTGTGCGGACTGCTACGGTAACCCACGGTATGGTTCAAAAATCAATCCACACTGAAGATTTGAAAGAAGCCGGTGTATTGGTACACACTCCTGCCTTTGGTGTGGGCAGCGTGGGATCAATTCCTGCTCAGTGATGGTGTCGATATCTGCCCTGCAACTGACTGGTGACCAGTTCAGGCTGCAGTCCGCCTTTTGCCCGAAGCTAGCTGGGATAGGCTCTAGCTTTCTGAGGATAAGCGGCTTGGATAATAGATGGATGGATGGCATTTTTTCAGATTCTTGTCTCTTGAATCCTCTTCTCGTGCCAATGTTCCGACAGTTGATCACCTCCGTGAGCTGCACTTTGAAACCAGATGTGCCACGTAGTTACAACTGTAAGTAGGTGACTGCGTAATGGGCACCCCCCCCCCCTCGCCCCCAGAGCTTCAATGGAAAGTGAACTGCAAAAGTGAAAAAAAACTCAGTTCATATACCGAACTGAGTACCTTCCAATCAATGGGTTATTTGAAGACGCCAAACTTGAGGAGCAGCATGTGTTTTCGGTTTGGATGAGCGCATAAAATTAAGTAACTCCCCCGACAAGTTGTGCTTTGTTGAACGTTCATCTGATCAGAAACTGAAGAGGTCCTGAATAAATATGTGCTATTTAACCCCAAAGGAAGCTTTTAGTGCAAGTATCACAGCCCAGGGGGGGTGAAGGTTATTTTTGGATGGCTGCCTTCCTGTGTCATTGCAAAACAGAGTTAAGGGAGGGGAAAGCTATCACCATTTGGACCACTTCCTTGAAGAAGCGTGGACTCGAGGCACATGACTTGGACTCGAGTGACATCACTTGGACTTGAGTCACATGACTTGGACTCGAGTCACAATTTTGTTGACTTTTGACTCCACTTGACAATACGGTCAAAGACTTGCAACTCGACTTGGACTCGACCAACAGTGACTCGGGACTGTACTTGGACCTGAAGCCATATTTAGACCAAGCACTGAAACAACAATATTTCATACATTTCTCGATTTACATCTGTATGTGCAACTCACTGCTTAACTGTAGGAATGCATAAGCATCAACTCAATGTTTAGATCTATATGATCCTATAGGAGGTGGCACGCTGGGTCAGCTGGTAAAGTGTTGGCCTCACAGTTCTGAGGTCCTGGGTAGGACCCCGGATCCGCTTGTGTGGAGTTTTCATGTTCTCCCTGTGCCTGTGTGGGTTTTCTTCGGGTACTCCCACATCCCAAAAACATGCAACATTAATTGGACACTCTAAATTGCCCCGAGGTGTGATTGTGAGTGCGGCTGTTTGTCTCGATGTGCCCTGCAATTGGCTGGCAACCAGTTCAGGGTGTACCACGCCTCCTGCCCGTTGACAGCCGGGATAGGCTCCAGCACTCCCTGCGACCCTTGTGAGGATAAGCGGTGAAGAAAATGGATGGATGGGTATAAATATACTATAGGATCTACATGAACTGCTCGAGCTGGGATATTTAGATTTAGATGTTCATTTTGTCGGTAAAATGACTTGAAACGACTCGAAACAAAGCGTAGGATTTGCAGCTTGACTCCGAATTTGCGTGTCTCGACGTGAGACTTGACTTGGGACTTGAGGGAAAGAAACGAGACTTGTGACTTGCAAAGCAATGACTCGCTCCCACCTCGGCGTCTGTGTAATGAGAATGTACGAGGTAATTCCCGGAGGATTTGGGACGGTTAGACGGCTGGCTCCCTTTCACTCAGACGCAAAACCTTTTATTTTCTGTGAATTATGTTCCCTTCTCTCACATGCCCATTCATGCACCGCACATGAATGAATTCCCCTCTTCTACACAAAAACTCAATCAACTCGATGGTAAAGATTAGAGAGGATTTGTTTGTTGTCCACCAGCCATGAATACGTTTATTCATTTAGTTATGCGCCGCGTGGCTTCATAAGGTCATGAATTTTACGTTGAAGCATTGCAAACACGCAGAAAAATTACTTAAGAAGTCTTCTTGGTACACTTTCATTTTCAGTGAAGTCTTAGTAGTTTCCTATTTCCAACAGGAATGAATATTTTCCATCTGAATGTACACAAGGTAGGCGAGCTAGAAATTGGAATAATTTTGATACTTAACTAGAGCGTACATTATGTGGGTGTTTGCATTTGGATTGAATTGACTTAATTGAATGAACTACAATTGCATTACATTCTGATAGATGAGCAACGTTTGATTTGATTTTCTTGGCGCATTAATGCACAAAATGAATATGTTGTTTATCTTTTTCCATGCAGTTGACTTTCGGATTCCATGATAAACTGAGCTCAGATTGAGCAACGGTGTCATGTTGAAGGTGTAGAAGTAGAATACAGTACCGCAGCCTGGTACTTCAGTCTAGTCTGGAATGATTAATGATGACCAGCAAGGGCAAGGAAAGGCTTTTTTTAAGCATGGTATAAAAACAACAACAGATTGGTAGGAAGAGCCAATGTGTGTAGGATAAATAATCTGTATTTATTTTTGGTTATGTAATAGGATTTTAATCTCCTGGGAAAGTGTTTTGTCGTGCTTAAGCAGAGGGAGCATTGTCTTCCTGCCAATCTCTTTCCATGGTATGATACGCACCTCTTCTGCTCTTCACTTCCACCGTGCTCTCATCCTGTGCGCTTTCTTTCGTCATCAGGATGGCTCCCGGGCGGGTCGCGAGAGGAAGAAAACCGTGTCCTTTAGCAGCAGCCTATCAGAGAAGAAGATCAGTAGCGCGGCCGACTGTATTCACTCGATGGTGGGTTAGCTGCTACGTGACCCCTTTGCAAGCTTAACCGTTCCAGATTTCGCGTACTTTTATCGTGTGCGTGAAATGTTGAAATGTTAAAGGCCGTTGGAGCTGTTCAAAATGTCCAACTCGCTCATGTCCAGGTGGAAGGGAGCGAGTTGAAGAAAGTTCGTCCCAACTCTCGCGTGTACCAACGTTACTACCTACTGGACGCAGGCCTGCAGGCTCTGTGCTGGGAGCCTTCCAAGAAAGAGTCGGACAAAGCCAGGATCGGACTCTCCTCCATCCGAGAGGTCAGCATCCAGTCAAAATGCTAAATTTAAAGTCCTGTCAGTTATTGCCTTTCCCAACGACTCCATTAATTCTTTGACAACAACTCATCGATTACGACCTCGAACGACACGAATGGCTGCAGTTGTCCTTATTGCGTCTGACTTGGGCGTATCTCTTGTGGCGTCTCATTTTAGGTGCGAACAGGTCGCAACACGGAAATCTTTCGTACTAGTGGCGTCTATGAGCAGATTTCGGAAGACTGCGCGTTCTCCATTATCTATGGAGAGCTGTACGAGAGCCTGGACCTTGTGGCCCACTCAACAGAAGTGGCTAATATTTGGGTGACAGGCCTAAGGTAAAAAAAAAAATAATGATAAAAATTGAGTGTTAACGTTATGCTCGTAAGAAACATGATAAGGAATTTTACTTATCATTTCATTTGCCAACAGTAAATACTGAAAACAGTAGGCTACATATCCCAAAATGTCAAATTTTTACAACAAATACATGATCCAAGACAACCACAAGATACTGTACAGTATCCCATAGTGCATCAAGTGTTAATAATTCTGTATACGTACCATAAAAGTTGCCCATTAAAACTTGTAATTACAAGAAGAAATGAAAATGAGAATTTTCTCTCACTGCACTGTCATCTCTACTTTCCAGGTATCTGATACAATATGGGAAAAACGCCCTGGACATGCTTGCCAGCAGACAACACAGACTTCGTCTCGGCTGGTTGGAGCAGCTTTTCTCCTCTGCTGCCGATTCGGAAATTCACAAGGACATTGAGCAAGGCATTTGCTTGCAGTCTGCCGTCAAACTGATCCAGATGGTGAATCCCGGGGTGAGCGGTGCAAAAGTGGAGCAGAGGTTTCAAGAGCTCCAGAGGGGTCGAGCGGAGCATCTTTCTCTTAATAATGGATCAGGAGCCAAAGACCACACCAAAGTCACGGCAACACCGGGGGCAAGAAACGAGCGGGTCACGCAGCAGGAGTTCATTGAGGTCTTTCATGATTTTTGCACACGTCCGGAGATTTACTTTCTCTTGGTGCAGTTTTCCAGCAACAAGGAATTCCTGGACACTAAAGACTTGATGAGGTTCCTCGAGGCTGAGCAAGGTGTCGCCGAGGTCGGTAAATGAACCCGAACACCCGAGCGGTATCCCAGCGTTTCATCGTCTTTACGTGTGATTGCTCCCTCACTCAGGTGACCGAGGAAGACAGCCTGAGCCTCATCCAGTCCCACGAGCCATCAGAAGAGGGCCGGCAGCAGGGCTACCTGTCGATGGACGGCTTCAGCAGCTACCTGATTTCTCCGGAGTGCCACCTCTTTGACAGGGAACACGACATCGTCTGTCAGGACATGTCCCAGCCTTTGTCTCACTACTTCATCAACTCCTCTCACAACACCTACCTCATTGAGGACCAGTACAAAGGACCCTCTGACATTTCCGGCTACGTACGGGCGCTCAAGATGGGCTGCCGGTGTGTAGAGGTGGACGTGTGGGACGGTTCTGATGAGGAGCCCGTGGTGTGTACCGGACACACACTATGCCCTCCTCTCGCTCTGCGCAATGTCTTGGAAGCAATTGGACGCTTTGCTTTTGTTGCGTCAGAGTATCCGTTAATAGTCTGTCTCGAGAACCACTGCTCGCTTAGACAGCAGAAAGTGCTGATGCAGCATCTGGTGAAAATACTCGGGGATCAGCTCTTTACACGCTCCCCAGACGAGAGGGAGTCGTACCTTCCCTCGCCGCAAGCCTTAAGGCGCCGGATCCTGCTGAAGGGGAAGAAGCTGAAGGTGGGCTGGGAAGCGGAGGACGGCGAAGTAAGTGAGGAGGATGAAGGGGCTGAGATGTGTCCAAGGATGAAGACGGCGGCCAATGGGGGGGCAGCACCTGGGGACAGCGAGAAAGGAAAACTGCAGAAAAGCGTGCCTTCAGCAGTCGCCACGCTGTGTACCCTCCCTCACCTTCCTCACAAAAAGTTCCTTCTGCTGAAGGAGCTTTCGGACTTGGTGACTCTTTGCGAGTCAGTCCACTTCATTGACTTCCCGACGTCCGCCAAAAGACAAAAACCTTGGCAACTGTGCTCCTTCGACGAGACCCAGGCCGGGCGTCTCGCCTGCGAGAGCCCCGGCGACTTCGTCAACCATAACAAACACTTCCTGTCGCGAGTATACCCGAGCCCCATGCGCATTGATTCCAGCAATATGAATCCTCAGGACCTGTGGAAATGCGGTTGCCAAATCGTGTCGATGAACTTCCAGACGGCCGGACTGATGATGGACCTAAACGCAGCCTGGTTCCGGCAAAACGGAAACTGTGGTTACGTATTGCGGCCTGCCATCATGCGCCAGGAGGTGTCTTACTTCAGTGCAGATACCAAGGACACCGTGCCTGGGGTGTCGCCGCAGCTGCTCCACGTGAAGGTGTGAAGGAATACCACAAGCGCCACATAGAATTTGTGTTACCTTATCAAATAGTCGTAATTGTGTTCTGAAAACAGCCCATGTGGTGACTCCCCCCCCCCCCCCAGGTCATCAGCGGACAGAACCTTCCCAAGCCGAAGGGTTCCGTGGCCAAAGGGGACGTGGTGGACCCTTACGTATACGTGGAGATCCACGGCATCCCGGCTGACTGCACAGAGCGTCGCACCAGGACCGTCTCCCAGAACAGCGACAACCCGGTCTTTGACGAGAGCTTCGAGTTCCAAATCAACCTACCGGAGCTCGCCATGGTTCGCTTTGTGGTGCTGGACGACGACTTCATAGGAGATGAGTTCATAGGTCGGTTAAGACTGAGTGGAACTGTTCCTAAATTACTCAAAACCACAAAATATTTGATGCATTCCTGTGAGAAGACCTTCCACAAACCCAGTGACGGCGATTTGGTTCCCAATCAATGTGATATAAAATCTCTCTCCCGCAGGTCAGTACACCATCCCGCTGGAGTGCCTCCAACCCGGGTACCGTCACGTCCCGCTTCAGTCTCTGACCGGGGAGGATCTTCCTCACTCCAAGCTCTTCGTCCACGTGGCCCTCACCAACCGCAGAGGAGGGGGGAAGCCTCACAAAAGGGGTCTCTCGGTGCGAAAAGCCCGGAGGCGGCGGGACTACACGGCTCTGAGGGACTTGGAAATCCGGTCTGTCGACGAGGTTTTCAAAATGGCCGGTCCTCTGTTGCGAGATGCCACGGACTTGCGGGAAAACATGCAGGTGGGGGCGTCCTGAATCGTACAGTGCATTCATTGGCTCCTATTTGATTCTCGTAAGAATTTGGCGTTTATTACCCCCAAAACAGAATTCTGTGGCCACGTTCAGAGACCTGTGCGGCGTGTCGGCTGCGTCGAACCTCATGCAGTGCATACTCGCGCTGGGCTCCAGGGTGAGAGGACCTGACGGCTCGCCTTTACTACTGTTTGACCTCCAGACGCACTACCCCACCGTGGAGCCTCAGGGACCCCTGCCCGATGTCCTTCGCCGTGTTGTCTCCACGTACGATACGGTGAGGAAGGAAAGGAGCAGCCAGTAAATATGCTGCTTGTCTCCCCCCCCCCCTTTGAGATACACAACATAACTCTGAAGTACATGAAAAGGAAGGAAATGCGAAACAAAAGCAACACAGATCACCAATGCGCCACCGCCCATCTTCCTGTCTGCTTCACACAACAATGACCTCCCCTCCCCACCATCATGTAGATAGAGCTTCCTTTTGAGCACTTACTTCCCCCAAAAACAAACCGACCCTCATTGTTGTGGGTCTTTTTTTTTTTTTTTACTTTGGCCTAAATCCAGTATACTTCCACCCAAATAAAGGCGGTCAATGAAAGGACCGAGGAGGAAGTTATTTAGTTGATTTCATTTCTGTAAAAATAATGCCTAATAAAAAAAAATAAAAAATCAGCCCTTGTTGAGTTAAGAGTTGGAGAGGTTTTGTTTAAATAAATTGTTTAGAACTCTTTTGCGCTTTTGACTGTCAAAGCGGATTTGAAGTACCTTTGAAGTGAAAATAAACATGACAGCGAGATTTGACGCGTCGCAGCGAAATGTCGTTAATGACCAAATTTGCTCACCACGTTTATAAAATGAGGCTTCAAAATCATCCCAAAAGATTAAAAAAATTTCCATTTTAAGATGCTGTGGGTGTGTGGGCTGAGCCCCCCCCACCCCACCATCACCCCCACTTAACTGTCAACCGTCAATCAAACTCCACTACTAAGATGCTTTCAAGTGGCTGGAATACATCCCAGAGTCATTGCGGCAAGAGGCGCTCTCAAGTGGCCGTGCCGGCCCCGGTCCCCACACCGGCTGTCAAGTCTGACTTAAAAGTGTATTTTGAGTTTGTCGGCTGAGCTTGGCCGTGAACTCCATGCCGCAAATGCGCCGCTTCGCTCCTCATGAGAACTAAAGTGCCCAAGTTCTTGCATGTCGCATGTTCTCTCCGCGCTTCTGCGGGTTTCTTCACCCACGTTCCAAAAACATGGACGCGCGCCACATATTCACAGTGAAGAAAATAAGTATTTGAACACCCTGCGAAATTGCAAGTTCCCAATCATGGAAATCATGGAAGGGTCTGAAATTTTCATCGTAGGTGCATGTCCACTGTGAGAGAGATAATCTAAAAAAATTCCTGAAATAACAATGTGTAATTTTTTTAATATTTGTGTGATACAGCTCCAAATAAGTATTTGAACACCTGTTTATCAGCGAAAATTGTGACCCTCAAGGACCTGTTGGTCCACTTTTAAAAGTCCACCTCCACTCCATGTGTTATCCTGAATCAGATGTACCAGTGTGAGGTCGTTGGCTGCATAAAGACACCTGTCCACCCCATACAATCAGCAAGACTCAAACTTGTAACATGGCCAAGACCAAAGACCTGTCCAAAGACACCAGAGACAACAATTGTACAACTCCACACGGCTGGAAAATGCAAAATGGAACTTTTTGGTCATAATTCCACTAACCGTGTTTGGAGGAAGACGAATGATGAGTTCCATCCGAAGAACACCATCCCTACTGTGAAGCAAGGGGGTGGTAGTATCACTTTGGGGGTGTTTTTCTGCACATAGGACAGGACTGCACTGTATTAAGAAGAGGATGACCGTGGCCGTGTATTGTGAGATTTTTGGGGAACAACCTCTTTCCCTCTGTCAGAGCATTGAAGATGGGTCGTGGCTGGGTCTTTCAACACGACAATGACCCGAAGCACACAGCCAGGAAAACCAAGGAGTGGCTCCGTAAGAAGCACATCAAGGTTCTGGCATGGCCTAGCTGGTCTCCAGACGTAAACCCAATAGAAAATCTTTGGAGGGAGCTGAAACCCCGTGTTTCTCAGCGACAGCCCATAAACCTGTCTGATCTAGAGAAGATCTGTGTGGAGGAGTGGGCCAAAATCCCCCCTGCAGTCTGTGCAAACCTGGAGAACAACTACAGGAAACGTTTGACCTCTGTAATTGCAAACAAAGGCTACTGTACCAAATATTAACATTGGTTTTCTCAGGCGTTCAAATGTTTATTTTCAGCTGTATCACACAAATAAATTGTTAAAAAAATTTTATTTCTGGATTTTTCTTTTTAGATTCTCTCTCTCACAGTGGACATGCACCTACGATGAAAATTTCAGACCCCTCCATGATTTCTAAGTGGGAGAACTTGCAATATAGTAGGGTGTTCAAATACTTATTTTCTTCACTGTATGTGGCCCGTGGCTGGTAACCAATCCAGCGTGGACCCGCCTCTTACCTCGATCCGAGTCAGCTGGGATTGGCTTTGTCTCACCTGTGACCCTAACGAGGACAAGCACTCCAGAAAATGGCTGACTGGGTCCTCGTTTTGCTTTTAATCCTCCGACTCTTTCACCCTCCGACCAACACAGTTCGTGGCCTTTCCTCCTTTTTCCCCGCGGGCCTCCTTCAACTGCGGCTGACCCACATAAAGGGGCACTCGGCGCAGATGTGCACTTGCGCGCGCCCATTCTGCCGAACATTACACCAATTCGCGGGTCTGCAAGCGCCGGCGACACACAATGTACACATCTATACTTCTTTGTGTCGATGAACTCGTGCACTCTGTGAACTCCGAATGAGGACAATAATGTTCTTTTGCAATGATCTCGTTGTAATGAAGGCTTTGGTGCGTGGACCTAATTTAATTCCAGCTGTTTGTCCGTGTCATTTTAGTCGAAACTGACAGAGTGTGTATTTCGAGCTACTTTCCTTTTGAATCAAGCGCGGCGGAGTTGAAAAGGATCATGGCGGTGTTGAATGTCATTAGCATAGATTTGAATACGGTTTGACTAAATGGATTTTCACACCTCCTTCCTCAACTGTGTGTATCCTGCATCTGTGTGTGTGTGTACGAGTGCGAATGTTAATCATTAGTTTGTTAAAAGGTGGGGTCGCACCCCTGCAGGCTTTGCAAGATGAGGCCAAGCATTAATCAGCCTGAGGCAACTAACGTTATTACTGTTCTGTGCGCCACGTGTGTGGTCATTATTCTTAACGGAGTGATTGATCTCGTTGGTTCTCCGGAGGATCTGGGGAAGCATATGTGACTTTAATCTGGCGTAGTCATTATCCTAATTAACAAAGATAAATGCAAACAACTGTTTGACCGCATTACAAACGAACATTAGCCTGTTGTCAGTTTTTCATTTGTAGCTGACACACAATAAAAAGTATGGACTGAACCTACGTGTGTGTGTTTGTGTGTTAGCGCAGATGGTCCAGGCCAGCAAAGCTGTGTTGGAGCTCTCCGATGGAATCTATGAAAGGATTCTGCATATCCAGACCACAGGTGAGAGAAATTATCGCGATAGTTTAAACTAAGCATGATTTTATGAATACGTCTTGTTTTGGGCACTGGTGCACAGTCATGGCAGAACCGGGTTAAAAAAAAAAAAAAGAAAAAAAAAAAGGTTCTAATAAGAAATAATTAGAAGCGAGGGATAAACTAAATTGTTTTTGGAATGGAGGTTAAGGTTACTGTAATTTGAAAAAATATCTACATTTTTGAGATGGGAAAATTTAGAGCAGGGGTTTCAAGTTCAATTTAACTTGGGTCACAGCATCAGCGCACATGGACTTATGTGGAATTAAAATTAGAAATTAAAAACTGTCCTATTTTCTCAAACATCCATCCGTTTTCTTTGCCGCTTATCCTCATGAGGGTCGCAGGGAGTGCTGGAGCCTATCCCAGCTGTCAACGGGCAGGAGGCGGGGTACACCTGAACTGGCTGCCAGCCAATCACAGGGCACATAGAGACCAACAGCCGCACTCACAATCACACCAAGGGACAATTTAGAGTGTCCAATTAATGTTGCATGTTTTTTGGGATGTGGGAGGAAACCGGAGTGCCCGGAGGAAAGCCACGCAGGCACGGGGAGAACATGCAAACTCCACACAGAACCCGTGTCCTCGGAACTGTGAGGCTGACGCTTTACCAGCTGCTCCACTGTGCCGCTCTTCTCAAACATCTTTTTTAAAACACAAAATAAGATGAAGGACACTGATGTTTACAAGTTGTGTGTAAAACGTATTTAAAAAAAAAAAAAAAGAAAATTATTTCTCTGCTTGCATAAAGCCCAGTCGATGTCACACGCCAGATAGACATCTACCCCACCGTGATTGGTCTGCTCCGCGCACAACACTTGTAAAAGTGCCATCCATATAAAACCCAAGGGCCGCACTACCATTATACTTTCACATTAAGGTGGGGGCCGCAAAATATCATGTCGCGGGCCACAAATGGCCCTCTGGCCGAATGTTTGAGACCCCCTGGTTGAGCACCTCCAGTTGCTGGAATATATTTTAACGAGGCGCTCTAAAGTGCATCGCTGGCGCTCTTTGAGCAACGCAAAAAAAAAGAACGCTTTATTTCATTCCTCTTCTCTTTGTACTTTTTCAGCAATTTTTGTCAAGGTTTTGTCATGTAATAATTTCAAAGCAAATTTCGAATTCACTTTTATAGAGTTTTAAAGAAACGACCCAACCCATTTGTCCACGTCGTGCGTTTGCGCCCACGATCGCGGTTTTGTCGACGTCAGCGTTCTCGCTCCAGACTTGCCGGCACAGGGCCATTAAACAGCAAATCATGTGTTTGAGGGTAAAAATGAAAATAATAAATAAAAATGGGAAAAAAAGACCTCGTGAGATATTTTTGTTGTGCATCAGAGGGTTTTTCACATGGATGCTGTTTTGAGTAGAGAAAGCTTTGACAGAGATGAATGTCGCGCTTGTAAAGTCCCCCCGAGTGACTCTTCTGTCTGCCGCTCCCGAGATTTACTTTAATAATCATATCTTTGCATCTTTTGAGCTTCTGTTACCAGTACAGTCCATATTATACGGGAAGTGTCAATTCAGAACCAAACGGCGATGTTTAAAGTTAGGTTGTGCGTCAGAGCGTCCGCTGCGTAAGAATCCGCAGAGACCCGAGGTCCGATCGTACACACGGTAAAGATGCCAATCAGGCAATCCCCTGGCGACGGTCCCTCGGATGGCCTGGGGGGCGGGATTAAATAAAACTGTTCAACCTCACATGGCGGAGTACAAAGACCGCATCGGATATGCGATAAATAAACAGATGCTTATAGTTCAAGTGCATAAACGGAGCCCAGGGTGGCGGAATCCAGCCGTGCTGGTTGCCAAGGTGATATGAAAACATGTGACAGTGACCTAATTAGGGCAATCGCTACAGAAAATGGATGGATGTTGTACTGAACTCTTTCCTGGAAAAGAAAAACACACTTTTAGGTCAGAGGTGCGCAAACTATGGCCCTTGGACTATTTCCGGGCTGCTCCAGTTTTTAATCTGGCCTGCCGAGCAATGATGTCATTGAGAGCGTCGCATCAACCTATTCGATACTGAAATATTTAAAAATAATTTAAAGGTCAAGTGTCATCCCTATAAACATTGTAAAATAGATATTGAAATGAAAAACATAACATTAGTCACTTCGATGTCCGCGAGGCACTGCGTGGGAGCCGTCCAACGTGCACATAGACACATTAAGCAACCCTGTCATACGTACGCGGATCTTTTGTTACGTAATGAGAGATTATGTGGTCTCCCCCCCCCCCCCCCCAAACTATTATTTTTTCAGTAGCCGTATACACATCTCCATGTCATTTGGAACCCACGAAGCTTTTGCACCCGTGCAATCCATTTTTCACACCGAACCGGGTCTCTTGGAAACTTATGAAGGGTAAATCAATCCTCCCGACTGTTATTTATAATAATAATAATATCCAGCAATGCAACGACCCGACATTTTAGCTAAGACGGAGGAACAATGAGCTACCTTCCCGCAGGTAAAACTAATAGAAACAAACGAGTCCGCTTGAGCGCACACCTGCCTCCAAGGTCACTTCCTGCTTCTTCTCGAAAACAAATCCCTCGAGAGGATTTTCGTGGCGGGAGTTCCAAAAATCCATATACGTCAAAACCATGTTTTGTGACGAAAAAACAGAGGGGTCCGTACCGGCTGCCATTTTTTTCATGAATAACATACTAAAAATCATCCATTTCGTGATCACTTTCCAACATTTCATTCATTCATTTATTTAATGGAAACTCGTGGATATACAGCATATAGCAACACTTCATTTTACTTCTCATGAGTCGTTCCCAGCCCGACGGGTCAATTTTTTTCCCCTCATCCCTCGACCTGTGACCCCCCAACCGAGACGTGAGGTAAAACTGACGCGCATCTAGATTCGGCCTGATTGGACGATTTTTGAGGTCGCGTTTTTTTATGCTAAGTATCTACTATGTATTACTTTCTCACTCCTATATAGATGCAAAGCTGCTCCATAGGTTTTGTGTTTCCTAGCAACGCTGGCATAAAAGTTAGAATTCAGGCAACATCTGGAGTATGTACAGTATATGAAGCTGTGTGTGTGTGTGGGTGCAGAATGGGTAAATGATACTCCAAGCTCTTTATGCCTCGCTGTGTCCACTACCGTGCACGTGTAACATCTGGACTCCTGCCCATGCCTCGCAGTTTAATGTGCACCCCATGCTAACCCACTTCTCTTGTTTCCATGGCAACTGTGGGACAGTGGCCCGGGGGCGGCCAGAGGAAACCGGATGCACAACACAGAATTCCCAGCACGCGCATAACTGGATGCTTTCTTCCCGTTTAGTGTTTTGCGTGTCGGGAATACCTGTTGACTTTCCTTTCGGTGCGGCGTATGCGATCTACATCGGCGGTTTGTTTTTTTTGGCAGCTATGACATTCCACGAGCATCTGCAGAGCTTGGCGGCGAAGGAGGGGTTGAAAGGTCGCAAGGCGGGTCGGGCCGTGGAGAGTTTCACCTGGAACATCACCATCCTCAAGGTCAGAAACGCGCGCGTTATACCGGGAATCCGGTCCGGAGCCGTTTGACAACGTGGCCTTCAACCGCGTCCTTCGCAGGGTCAAGCCGATCTGCTCACGCACGCCAAGGCCGAAGTTCAGGAGAACGCGAAGCAGGTGCGCGACGCCGTCCTGGCGGGCAACCTCGCTCGGGAAGGTCAAGGCGTTCCGAGGGGTCGCTCGCAGTCACGGAGGAGTCAGCACGACAACCCCGCCATGAGCGTGTGACGGCCGATTAGGGCGATGCGGCTCGACTCGACCCGGTTGCCCTCGTGGGTCTTGTCCGTCGACTACACGACACTACACACTCGCCAGGGAGGGCCAAGGAATAAGCCGTTTAGTGTTTGGTATCGTGCAACATTCAGGTCTGGACAATTTGTTTGCAAAAAAAAAAAAAAAAAAAACAACACAAAATGTTGGCCTTTTTCTTTTGTGCAATATGATTATTTTACGTGAGGGGAATGAGCACACAAAACAATCCCGATGGACAAGGTCAGGGTTGG
Source organism: Syngnathoides biaculeatus (assembly GCF_019802595.1). Taxonomy (NCBI): domain Eukaryota; kingdom Metazoa; phylum Chordata; class Actinopteri; order Syngnathiformes; family Syngnathidae; genus Syngnathoides; species Syngnathoides biaculeatus. Next base: position 8,433,900 of record NC_084640.1, on the reverse strand, counting down.
GCTGGACTAAAGGTGGGCAAAATATCTAAATTGCCACTAGGTGACATTGTCAGTGCAGCTGTTTGTCTCCATGTGCCCGGCGATTGGCTGGCGACCGATTCAGGATGTACCCCGCCTCCTGCCCGTTGACAGCTGGGATAGGCTCCAGCACTCCCCGCGACCCTCGTGAGGATAAGCGGCGAAGAAAATTGGATGGATGGAAGAGTACTGTCATATTTATGTTGCAGCTGTTTGTTTTTGCAACCCTAAAATCAGTTAAAATATGTATTTTTGTTGTATTTATTTAATTAAATATAGGTTATTTGTCAATAGTCCAATTAAAAATTATCATAAATAAAAAAAAAAAAAACTGAGTGGTGTCTTGAGTTGAATTTCTATTGTGACGAGTCGTAACAAATCATCCGTACTGAATGGAAAGACCACTCATCTGTTCCGGCCTTCCAAAAAGGAGAAAAAAAACTTTAGCACTGCATAATATTGGATTATAAAATTAAATAACCTAATGAAATAGACTATAAGTAGTTTTTAACCGGACATTTTTGCTTCATTCAGAAGATGTGCTGATTCTGGTGTGGCTGCAGTGGCCACCAGGGGGCAGTATAATACAGACAGACATACAAGGAGCCGGTCACAGCTTCTCAGTAAACTGCAGTTGGATGAAAAATGTATGCTGGTGACTACTGTTATGCCTTTATGTATCGCTTGACTCTTTGTACTCGTACATCTGTTGCTTAAAGGGTTATAACCCCGCAACATGGATGCTTTTCCAGTGTTTTGCATTGTTAGCTTGAAGCTGAATGGTCATTCCTGAGGCAAAGTCATGTGGTTGTTTTGGGTGGAATTTTATTTCTTTGATGTTCAGATTTGAGTTTGGTGTTTTAGGGGTGGCAATAAACAGCTCGAAGCCTTTTCTAGCAGGAATGTTTGTTTGTCCAGCTGCTCCTTGTTGTGAAGTGAGTTGGGTTCACTGCCACTGTAAAGTGCTTGAATATCAAACTTTTGCTCGTAAGTCAAAGCAAAAAAATACATATTTCCATGCGAGGTCACTGCCATCTCAAGGCACCACTGTATATTTACTAATTGTCTGGTTGAGTAAAGTTAAAATGAAAAGAAATAATCCTTTTTATTTTTAAAATGAACAATTGTAGATATTTTTTCCAAATATGCCCATCGGCCTGTTTAAAAAAGAAAGAAAAAAAAATCATCAAACGTGGCCCCTTTAGCACAAAACTTGGCCTCCCCTTAGTTCCCCTGACAACAATTCTTTGCTATCAACTTTGTGGATTTTTTTGTTTTTTTGGGGGGTGGAGCGGGGGTTGTTTCCTTGTGCACAAAGAGGTCCAAATAACAGTCCTTGTCAAGAGCTCGACCCTGATTTATTATTGTATATCAATGAAGCGATTCATATCAGAATTCAGCGTCCCAACACTGTTTATATCGCGACGTTACATCACGTTTTCCCTTTCCAGATAAGCACGAGGCTTGTTTTCCTGATCCGGTCACCACGAAACCCGCTCGGTATTGTCTCGTTAACGTCGACCCATCACTGCTGTTGTGTTGTGTGTATAGCTTTTAATGTATGACTTTATTTGCGTGCAAATTATTGTACAGTATTTTGATAAGATGTCATTCTTTTTTTTTTTTTTGCTGTCAAATAATGTTTTAAACAAGTTGGAAACATTCCAGGGCCATCTGTGGAGTTATTGTGCAGCTCCGGTCGGAGACGTTTCTGAACAAGTGGAGATGGAAATAAAGTTGTTTTTTAAAAAAAATAAAATAAAAAATGAAAAAAAAAAAAAAACAGTGCTTGGACGTGTTGTCTTTCAATTAAAATTTCTGCTCGTTGAGCAAAATTTAGGGAACAGAATGGCCAGAGTTGTGGAAAGTACGTGGAACGAACTGGTTGGATTTGAAGAAAGATCTCAGATATTAAACTTTGCATTATTAAAATGAAATGACTTACCAAGCAAAGGCTAACTCAAGTGTATAGTCACTTTTTATTTGTAATGATTTAATGCTGAGTGTGCAGTTGCTTGTGTGTGTACTGTTGGGGTGTCCTTTGGAAAACACGAAGTTTATTCACGTGTACATGCTTCCTTTTAAAAGTTCACGTTGAAAGCAGTAAAGGAAAGCAAAAAAAACAAGACATTACATAATTATAATAAACCCACTGGAAACTGATGGTTTTGAGGATGAAAGAAAAGAAAAAAAAAAACAACGGAATAAAATCGCAGTGGGATTTTGTTTGGTTCTAAGAGGCACTGGTTTGCGGATTGAGGAGTGTGACGTCCTTGCCGAGGAGGACGTCATCCCTCGTTCCTAACGGAGGCGTAAATGTCCTCTGCGGGACACACGGACATAAAACAACCCGCACGGCAACCGACAAGACGCTGACAATCGGGCTTATCGGTACTCGAGAGCAGAGGGCGCGGTTATATACAGTAAATTGCACCTTAGCTACTTACAGTCATTGTTCGGCTACAGCTGAATTTGAGGTGTGAGAAAATAATTTAACTCGGAATCAGGGGTTGCTTTGTGCTTGCATTTTCTGGTTTGTTTTGTGGTATTGTGCCAATTTTCTTTTTTTTTTTTCTAATTAACAGGAGGTCCCCAAAAAGTCTATAAAGCATGACAAAGGAATTCAAACAACTTTCTTTCATTGTGACACACGAAAGTTCTTCAATGTAGCGGCAACCACTGGCAAGGACAATTTAACGTTAGATTATTATTAGTTTTGTTTTGTTTTGTTTTGCCTGAAGCATTTGTGGCTTACAAGTACCCGATACCTTGATTTAACACCGGCATTGGCCCGATAACTGTTCTTCGGGGACTGGAACAGATTAATGCCATTTCCATTCATTTGGATGCAGAGCGATTTGAGATAAGGGTGATTCGAGTTACAAGCGTGGCCACGGAATCGTAAACTATGTACTATCTGTATTCTACGTGGACTTGGCCAGTACTTTAGAGAATACGGGAAAGGCTGCCTCTCTGTGGTCGCAGTCCACATGCACAGCTTTTAAAAGGATAGCAGCTTGTCAAAAAAAAAAAAAAAAAAAAAATCCCCTGGGGAGTGGTTTACTTGTTCAAAAATCGCTGGGGTTGACGATGGTGAAGTCAGAGTCCTTGCTGTTGGTGGAGCCTTCGTCGGGGCTGGAGGAGCCCGAGGCGCCGGCTCCCGTCAGGGGGTCGTCGAAGGTCCCGGCGGCTCCTTCGGGCTCCATGCGGACCAAGCCGCGGCCTCGCCTGATGGGAGGGGCGGGCTCCGGTCCGGCCCTGCCTCCGTCCGCGCCTGCCCCCGCGCCCGGCAGGTCCCCTTCCTGGGACACGAGGATGTAGTCGTCCCAGTTCTTAGCTTCCGAGCCCGTGGGAGACTGCACCTGTACAGGAAAGTATGGTCTGCCATTTTTTATTTTAGCTGAGTCATCTGAAAAAGCAAAAAACAAAACAAAAACAAACAAAAAGATCTCCAGCAAGTCAGTCTTTTAAGCGCTACAACTACGCAAAAATCTAACATTAAATATGTTCTACATTTGGACGGGAGGTCTTATATTCCCACAAACTTGTTGTTTTAGTCTGGCAACAAGGGGAAAGTTCAGCACAAGGCCACGGGTCTGTCCGCGATTAAAGTGATAAATTGATGCTTCGAAATCCACGCCTTCTATCCGTGATTGGTTGTTTTTGCTTAGGCGCTGTGATTTCTTGCATATGAAATGAGTCACAAGGCAGTACCAGAGACGGCAAAAAAGTTAGTTATGTCGGCTTTGGGGTCAAATTTAAAGATCAAACTAAAATCCATGCACATTTTCCATTTTTGCAGTCATCTTGTGGCATTTATCGGCAATCACAAAATCATTTTAGGGTGGGTGGCTCCTTTCCAGCTGACCCAAACGTAACGAAATATCTCAACTTCCAACGTTCATTGAGCATTATGAGACATAGGCCACTATTTGTTTTAGTGGCTCAATAGATCTGGTCATTTAGGTGAGACAGAACTTCTAACAGAACTGAGTCCACTATTTGGAGACGTATGGAATGAGAGGAAAATTTCAAACAGTGAGACAAATCGAAATTAATCCAGTCTGAATTTAATCCCAACACACATCATTCGTTCAGTTGTGTCATCGCCAATGAACCTCGTGCAACGTCACGGTCTGCTGCTCCTCCTCCTCCTGCTGCTGCTGCTGCTGCTTGTCGTCCGCCATCTTGCTCCCGTCTCCATCCGGGCCTCGCCTTCGCCTGCCGCCGCCGCCCCCTCGCGCCGGCTGAATGCCGCGGTGGGCCCCGGGACCGCCGAGGGCGGGTTCCGCCGCCGAGGTGTAGTGGTTGTCCGCAATCTTGATCTCCTCGTTCTCCTCTGCCTCCAACTGGCTCTGGTTGAAGCGCAGCGCCCCCTTGAGGATGTCCTTGATCTGAACGCAAGTAAGCCAGGTAAAGAGTGGGGGTCACTCAGGTGTGTCGTGCATACTCAAAACTTTGGCGACTCACCTGTTTGAGCCCAGCCAGTGAAACAAGCACCTCATCCTCTTTTTCCAAGTGTTCTTGCAAAATCACTTCCTGAATTTTACCTAAGTGGAGCACAAGCATACTGACAATCAGCTCAAATTTTCCCCCTCCTTGCCATCAACATAAGAAAAGGGAAGATTCTCTAATGCAGGGGTGCTCAATGTGTCGATCGCGATCGACCAGTCGATAGTGAGGCAGTTTTGGTCGAGAAAAAAAAAAAAAAAAAAGGACCGGCCATATATATATATATTTTTATTTTTTTTTAACTTTAGCTCATCGCGCATCTGCAAACGACGACAGTAGAGGAAAACATGGTGTCAGTGAGTTCCCCCCCTATTTTAAACTCTTGTTTAAGAAATCTTAAACATGAGTATACTTTTCCACAATGTCATTTTCGAAGTGCGTGTGCCTCATCTGCCAGTGGAGTCAAATGTTGAGCGGCATTTTCGGCCCGTTTAGGGAAAATACGACACCGACCTTCCACCGAAAAGCAAGCTGAGAATGAGAAAAGTGAACAAACTAAAACCGCAACTGGCCGCACAGCAGTCACTTTTCACACAATATAGTTCAACAGTGCCCCCGAAACATCGTTTCCGGGTTCGTCACATCATCGTTAATGACAAGAAGTCCTTCCAAGACGATCTTTTAAAAATAAGGCGGAAATATTATCTTCAATAAAATCTCTGCAGCTCTATTTCATTAATGCTCATTCTTTAATAATAAAAAAAAAAAAGCACCCCCCCCCCCCCCACGGCGATAGCAAGAGGCTGGATTCTTGAAAAGTAGATCTTGGGGTAAAAAGGTCTGGGCACCCCCACTCTAATGTCTCTAAAAGATTGTCCCAAGTGATTACCCCTGTTGCGTTCGGTGTGTTACGAGCGCATTTCCCTAGGAAAACCTGTTCAATATTTCTGATCGCCTGTGGCCAAGTTATGCCGAGAGATCGTCGTTATAGCAAGCCATGTTAAATTCAAAAGAAAAACTTCTGTATGGAGACACAGCAGCTAATATGCAGCAGTCAAATTATATTGATAAATTTGTAAAGTATGAGGGGTTTTGTTATTTTGGAAGTTTGCCGCATACAGGTCATGTAGCCCTTCATGTGATCGGCGCGAACGAAATAGCCTCTCACAGGTGAGTCTTGATTTTCAAATGTGTCTGCATGTATCCCGCTTAAGTGATAGCACTTAATGAAACTGTTGTTGGACTTACAGATGTGGCTGTTCATCATCTTAGCACAATATTTGCTCATGGCCTCCAGGTCATTGATCTGTCCCTGTAAGAACGACACCTGAGCCTCCAAGTCCTCCTCCTGCCACCAATCAGAAAAAAAAAAAAAAAAAGAATGAGAAGACCAGCAACGGGTGTTGAGAACGAGAACGTGTCTCACCGTCTCCTTCCTGGACATGGTTTTGCTGTGGGAACGCGAGCGGGTGATGTGGAAAAACGACTCTTTCTTGGCGGCCGAGAGGGGCGGCGAGGAGGCGCTCAAATCGCTTCCTCCCCTGGAGAGCGGCGGGGGCGGCGAGGCCGAGGGCCGACCCGAGCCAGCGGGGAGGTTTTCAATGCTCGGAGAGGAGCTGAGCCTCCTGGAGCTTTGGCCTAAGAGAGGAGATGAACCACCATGAGTAGAGGGGGGGAAAAAAAACTAAAGCTCCTTATTTCAGGTAGGTCTTATTTTCATATTACTGTGTATTTTTTAATGCAAGGCAGCGCTAATGAATGATGCGGATGGCAACTACCACCGGCCGTTCAGAATGACAACTATAATCCTTACTAAGTGAAAAATACTTCCAATAAAACTGCTGTCTCGTAAAACCGCTGTCTTTAATTGGAGTGCCTAAGCAGTGAACTCAAATCAATGAAACACAAAGCCCCCCGCCTCCCCCCTAAATGTCATGTAGAAACTGACCAATCAGTGCTGTTTCCTCTTGAAAAACACCTCATTAACGTCTCCATTTAAATGTAAATTGAACTTGTCTGCTTCCGACTTGCGACTGTGATGACTACAGTAAATAAACCCATCCAAAGAAAGGAGGACTGCAGAGGCCATTTCTCCCCCCTCCCCACAACACCCCACGTAATGCTCTTGTGTGAGCTCCCTCTGCTGGTCTGAGTTTGCTACTGCACCGTTGTGGATCCTGGAACTGTGCTGCATATGCAAGTGTCAGACAAGTAGTAAAACTGTTTGGCATGCAAAAAAACACAAGCACAAAAAAGGGACCCGGTGGTCCCAAGTGGTTCTCCTTTACCTTGAGTGTCAGTCTGCGTTGGGACCTGAGAAGTTCCACCTGAAACTGCATCTAACATACACCAGAGTCAAGCTAGTGCGCGCAGGCTAATCGGCGTTGTCGCCGAGGAGGAGATTCCATTGCGCTCTGCTGCGTACCTTTGCCGAGGTAGACGGGCATGCTCTCGGATTTCAGCATCCGGTAGTGCTGCAAGTGGGCGTGGCTCTGGGTCTGCGGCGGCGCCGCCTGGCTGGTCGGAGGCTCGGCGAGAGGGTGCTGCGAGGCGGTCCCGGAGCTCGAGGTGGGGGAGGTGGACGAATAGGACGACGGCGAGTGCGCCTCGCTGTTGACGGGCGACACGGCGCTGGCGCCTGCCGATATGGCCGGAGCGATGAGCTTCCTGCCGAAGTTCAGCAGACTGCTGGACACTTTGTTGATGTTGAGGGGGGGTGCTTTCGTGCTTGAACTTAAGTTGCAGGGGGAGGACGGGAAAGCAAGATTAGAAAAAAATTAATCTTATATAAATCAATAATATTTGTAGAAATGAATGGCCAGAACAAAAAGTTCTGAATCATGTGTTTACTGTGTTTGTTAAACTGGGGTTTCCGATGAGCTGTTGACAAAATTATTATGTTGCATCATTTTTAAGAAGTCCATATGGGGATGGGTGCACCAATAAAACGATCGTGACAAACCAATTAGTACCCCCTAAATAGGCTTTGGGCCCATTAAAGGCTGTGATATAATTGTGCCGGATCACATAAATCTGACATCACTGCATGAGCGCAGTATTTGCACCAAGGTGAAACTGCCTTCTCATGCCCAAGTTGAAAAATTCTATTAGTACACATGGTAGTTGGCTAATTGATGTTTGGATTATGAGGAGTCCTTGGATTTTGTTGTTGTTGTTGCTCATTATATACTTTTTTTGCATGCTCCATCTTCAGAAGTCAGGAACTAAAGAAACATTTTATTTCTCAGCTAAAATTGCTTTATTAATAACTAAATCAAACACTACTGCCCTGGTTACAGGTGATTTGACTGGACTCCATGTACCGTCATTTCCGGCCTATAAACCGTGACTTTTTTCATCGCTTCCAACCCTGCGGTTTATGCAGTGATGCGGCTAATTTGTGCATTTTTTTTTTCCTAACGGCCGCAAGGGGGCACTCAAGCGGAAAAGGTAAGATTGAGACCGGTGGAATATATGTGCCGAGGAAGTGACTTTTACCGGTCCGGCCCTGTTAGCGCGTTACTGCCGTGTCTGTGATTTTTCGCAGTATGTTACTTTTTATTTTAACCGGCCCCGTTAGCGTTAAACTCTGTGTGCGCCGTCTTTCTTTGTAAATATCTCGTGTTTCAATGTGGGCACTTGCAGCTTTTACACAGCTGCGGCGTATGTATGCACAATGTGGTATTTCCTTAATAAATGTACTGGGTGAGGCTTATAACCAGGTGCGCTCTGTAGACCGGGAATTACGGTAAGTGCTTTGTGAGCAACGCTTCACGTTCACGATATCACCTTTCAATTCTTCCGGAAAAGACTTGCATTTAATTGCATGATAACGCAAAGTGGTAGGAGCCCATAAATTCAAACCGAGTATTTGTAACGGTCTGCTGGTCTGGCCTGCAAATTGTAGTTACTTTCTCCCCATACCGCAGTACTCAAGTGTTGAAACCAATTTTATCCAGTCAATATCTGTATTGTCTCAGAGAAATTTGTGACAAACTAAAATCAAGTGACAAATAATAAGATTAGTCGGTCCAGAAAAGTTGTGCCTTTCACAGTTCCTTCTGAAAAGCAACCGCACAGCATAAATAAAAAAACAAGTGTGTTGGCTTCGCTTGTGTGTGCGTGTCCTCAGTTGTAAAGGTCAGAACCTTCCGTGCCCTGCCAACGACAATCGAATGGCTGTCAACTATTAAACTAATCCCAATGCTTCCATAATCATTTTTAAAAGGTCAATTTCCTCTGTATCCAGCCAGTCAGCGAGCAGAGCGAGTAAACATTTCCGCTTTATATACTCATTCGTTAAAGAATGTGAGCGGAGCGAGTGAGCGTTTTTTGTTTGCTTCCCATAATCGCGGATTCGCTACGCCCTATTTCATTCTCCACACGGATTTCGCGTCGCTCCGCACAGACAGACGTGCACAGTTTGAGTCCGGAAGTTTATGTATCCTATTTACATCTGGTTTGGAAATGAGTGATAAGGGAATCCTCTATTAAATGTTGGAATGTCTCCCAAAACACCCGTTTTAGGTCTTAACATTCGAACAATAAAGATATAAAACTCATCTATTTCATATTGTTCTATTCTGTACGGAAACAATTGCAGCAAAATTGAATCTAAACTCGAACCTCCGGAGACCAAGATGATTATGTTTGTTCTGTGAAAGACAAACTGAGAACGTCGCAGCGTCGTCAATGTGCCGGAGTGTTCATTTTACCGTGTTTTATTCATCAGGTCGGCTCCCCTCGTTTTGTAGTAATCCAGGCTCTGCTGGAACTGGTAGTTGACGGGTCGAGGATGGTTCTGCGAGAAGTAAGGAGAGTGTCAATCATTTTTTACAATCACGCACGAGCGCTTCTGAGCATTGAAGCGCTTTGCTGTTAGCGTACAGTTCTATTACTGTGCGTGATGCCCCCCACCCGCAGGTGTAACTCTGATGTCTATGAGGTATGACGTGGTCATCCACCCCAAGACATCACTGTCACTTTGGATCAACGCTGTCTGGGATCTTCATCCCAGGAGAGGAGTGGACTGGAGTGTGAAAAACTGCTGTGTCTGGGTCAGCAAGAGGTTTGCTCCGGTCAAATTGGACAATGCTGATATACAGCAAACTAAGTTTTTCCAACTGAACGATAGAACCAAAAATAGAAATATCTCCTCTCCCTCTCAATTTGGGACAAATTAGTGGAGTGAAAGTGCCTAATCCAGCATGGTAAAGCTCCGTGACAAGCGTAAACGACATCATCGCTGTGAAACGTAAAATCCATTTGAAATCAGCGCACGCGGAAGCGTTGCTTACTCTGGGATCCCGGAGAAAGAGAGCTTTCTGCAGCAGGGAGTTGATGTCCCCCAGGGGAGGGTAGTGCATCAGGAGGCCGAGGCAAGTCTGGAAGTTGCTCGCAATCACTGAAACACACACGTGTGACCCCCCAAAAAATTGAATATCAGATCAGCATCAAAACTACAATGATAATTCTCACAATGACAAAATTATTCAAACAAGACAATGAAGATCATCAACATTGAAATTGAATCACATTCTTCCAGTCAACATGTTAGCTTTTACTGGATTTCGACAGCGCGTACAAGCGTCTCGGATGTAGAGCAGCATGGCGACAAAGACATAATCCACCAGATCCAGGGTGATGCTGTCAGCAAATAGAGCGTCCCAAACCACGAGCAGATCCTGAAGCGGAAATTCGCGGCCGAACAGCAAACGCACCCAGCGGCTGGAGGGCACAAAAATGCACAATGAGCGCGTTCGTGCAGCGCATCCATCTTACGAAACGCAACGGGGTGAACTGACATCCCGTAGATTTGCGGGGCGATTTCCAGCCGGTTGAGATGCATGTGCAGCTCCACGTCGTGCTTCTTCACCAGCTGATCTTGGATGCGGTTGACTTTGGTAACTATGGCAACAGAAGGCCCGGCATCCTGGGGCCGAGCAAAAGGGATGCTGGTAAGCATCTCTTCTTTACCCTGGAGGGACAAATTCATATTACTCTTTAAGAAATACCACGAAAAACATTGTTGCTGTAGTAGTAGTAGTAGTAAGACATCTTGAAGTAATTTTGGGATGAATGGCTTCATATAGACCACTTCTTTATTCCTAAATCCTAATGCTTGAGCAGACCACACAACCAGCAGAAATTGTCCGACACCGGTCGTCCACTACGTTTGGATGAAACTCACCCTCCTCACTTCTCTCTCATAGCAGGAGAACCACGGCTCTGCCGTTTCCATCAGTAGAGAGAAGAGTGCACTAGAAAGAAGAAAAGTACTTCTAATCAATAATAAGAAACAAAAGACTGGGGTCTTATGAATGAACTTCAAATGCACGTTTGAGGAATGTGGGAGGAACCCTGGCGGCACCCAGAGAAAACCCACGCAAGTTCAGGAAGAGCATGGAAACTCACAGCAGGAAGTCTGGAGCACACTTCTGAACCCCGAAACTCAGAACTGTGAGGCAGAAGTGCCAACTAACTTGTTGACTGTGCTGCAGGCTCTTTAACTAACATGCTCACATAATTTTTAATAAGTAGTGACATTTATTAAGATCGACGTGGGCATATTCTTGTTCATCAAGTTATTGTTCCATACTTACTAGGCATCATGCTCAAGGTACAGCGGATTCAACAAACATTTCATCTCCTCGCTGTGGGGGGAGGAAAGAGAGACCATGAGTCACCCATGAGGATCGAACACTTCCTAAGCAGAATGAGCGCTGCCGAGAGTCTCTTGAGCAAAGAAACCTAATTCCCAATTACTCAGGGGCATAACTCCAACCCTCACTCTGATGCTTTTCTAATTGTACATATGCGGAGTCGCTGTATGCATGTAATAAGAGTGTAAATTAAAACCTTCTGCCTCCAAACAATAAAGATTCTAAAGATAATTAGGCGAAAGCGCCTGTTTCGGAGGAAATGGGAATTGACCTGGGGCTCGCCGTCTCACTGGCGTGTTGGAAGGCTTGATGGTCGCAGTGAAGCACAAAGACGATGGGAGCCAGCAATTCGTGCATCCCCTACGGACAAACAGGATGAGACACAGGGGTGTGTGTGGAGATTTTTAAGGGGGGGGGGGGGGGCAGACGAGAGAGAAAATACGCTTGGTTCATTTGCGGTCAGTCGCCCTTTAATAGTGATGCACAAGGTTTATAATCCATAATGACAGGTTTAATTTAGATATTGTTAGCGGCTGCCCGGCCACGCGTCACTTCCATTTTGCAAAAAAAAAAAAAAAGATGCTTTGCTAGCCAACGAGCCTGCTCCTGGCGCCTGTTGCCGTTACAGATAATGATTCGATCTTGGAGCCATTTTGTTACTTTTGCCTGGAAACACATGGAAAGATTTCGGGAATACAATTCACTAGTTTCCAATGCCAATGAAGCTGCAATAGAAATTATACTCTACTTTAAAATCGGTACTTTATAAGGCCCACCGTGTACCTAGTTACGTGCCCAAACTTACAGTAACTGTATTGACCGTCCCAAAAAAAAAAAAAAAATAATAATAATAATAATAATCAGAGTTGGCGACTCACACCTGCACATAAAGCAATTTAGCACAAGCTGCTACAGAAGAACTGCGAATTTCGAGGTTCCACATATAGTATACTATTGTGTATTAGTTTTCATTGAACAACAAAAACATGGCATGATTATCAAGGAAGAGAAGAAAGAGTAAAGACTCAAAAACAAAACTTACTTGCTTATAAAGCAGCTGTTCATTTTCTCTGGCATAGCAGAAGAGAATGTCTGTCAGTTTGGTCCGCACATCCTCATCCTGGAAGTAACGAATCTCGGGAAACCTTCATCATTAAAATAAATAAATAAATGAAAATAAATAGAAAGCTGAAAACAATGTTTGAAAAGGTCACTCAGAACTGAAACATTACATACGTTCTCAACACATCCTGTTTGATCATCCCCTTCAGCTCTTTATCCTGGAAAAACTTGTTCCACAAACTCTGGGCAGGAAAATGAAACATTTCAACAAAAGAACGACACAAATATGACTCAGAATGCAAAGGAAATGAAATGCTTGGAGGAAGTTTGAAGTACCACACGTTGTTGTTCTTTCTTTTATCACAAAAACGTGTCAGTGATAGTACACCAAAGGAATGACTTGGTTAATCATGATAAAACACAAATTAATGTAAGTTTCCAGATATTTTTTGAATATCTCATTAATTTCCTAATCAAACACTGATCCACCGGCTTTGTAATTACTTACTAAATGCTGTTAATGAGGCAATAATGAAGCACTAAAATGGTTTGTAATCAAGCCAAGTAGTCTAGAGGGAGTATATTGTATTAAGGTCAATTCTGATGCGCAAATGTGAAAAAGCAAGTGACAAAGATGCATAAAATTCATTTTTGTGCTCATGATCAGCCGCAAGACTAAAATATGGGAAAGAGCGATGATGTGTTTCAGTCACCCCCTCGTCCTGGGACAGCGGGTTGTTGACCACCAAATCCTGTTGGCCGGCAGCCTTGCGAGGGTTGGTGATGTGCTGCGGCAATAAAAACAAACACAAATCACACATCAGCATTCACATTAATAACACGATTGGCCCCAATTTATTTCCTTCACTACTTGCGTGTGGGAAACGTGCTACGGAAAGACAAGAACATAACAAAGAAAGCATAACTGAGGAAAATGTGCTTTTCAAATAAAAATGTATCATAGTTTATTCATTTCAGTCTCAGTAATTACTGTATTACCTTATTCATACTTTCAATTTATTATTTAATTACAGAAAATAATTCATTAACATGCCACGGCTGTTAAAAATTTCATCAGATCTGAAATAATTATATTCAACCTATCTACCTACAGCATTCAATTTTAAAATCCTTCTGCAATTAGATAATCATCCTTTTTTTTTTTAATGTTTAGATGGTTTTTTTTCCCCAATGGGGAAAAACCCCAGCAAATGGCAAAAAAAAAAAACAAAAAAAAAAAAAACCTCACTGTTTCTTTAATCTTTTCATACTGGCCCCGGAGCTCCTTGGTCTTCTTGATCCACTCACTCTTGTCCTCTGGAAGTGCCTCCAGGTACAACTGTAGAGACCCAGAACATCCATACAATAAGATAAGATCTCATTCAAGTCATGTAGATCCTTTTTTTAAGAGTTAACCTGGTGAAAGAGCCACCAGTTTTCTGGGAAAATGAGGAAATTGACAACGCCAGTGTGGTCAAACTTAATAGAACAGCTCGATCCGTTTGGCAGTCACCTTCCAGCATATGCTCCGAAAGCGACTGCTCCTCAGTCTGCCACTGACGCCTGCCTGCCGGATCCTGGCCAAGTAATTACTGGTGAGAAACAAGTCGTCCCATTCTTTCCTGCGCGGGGAAGGGAGATTTATGAGGATCGGCGCTTATTATTCAACTATAGCGGCAACCGGCAGTAAAAACTGAGAGGCAGTAGTAGAGGTGAGGTGGGGGGGGGCAAGAATTTATGCTTCGCTCACACAAGTAAACACTGCAAAATCTCACCTGTACGAGAGGAAGGTTGACGGTGAGTGAGTGCTGCTGTCAAGTGAGTCTCCTGTCGAGACAAACATGTCCACAAGAGGGTAGTCAAGGGTTGTAAAAATAAACAGCTGTATTTCTTTCTTTTTTTTTTTTTTTCATGCAATAGGAAAAACAGCAGAAAAAAAAAAAAAAAGATCCATAAATGGAAACTTGAATTTCCACTAGATATGCTGGAGGCCTTTGAATGAGTCGGTAGCTGGTGAGGGGATGATTCAGAGCCGTACTTCTATTTGTCTTTATTGCCGGTAATACGTCTAATTTGGCCTGCAGGTGAACGGGAGCTCAAGTCGGGGAGCTGTCTATCAACATTAATTACAGGAGTGGATCATTCCACGGGGACCGCTCAGTATGAATATTCATCACGTTCGGTGCCGTACACGCATACGCCCAGAACGCTCCGTGGATGGAACAACTCACTTTTGTGACTCAGACAAAACAGTCAGTTAGCGTAAATATTAGACTAAGACTATACTCGGAAAAGTGCTATGTTCAAATGTTGAGGGAGCAAGGAAAAATATTTAAGAAGACAGAGCCCAAGTACCGTAATTTCTCGAGTATAAGGCGTCCTGAAGTATAATGCGGACCCCCAAAATTGACCCAGGAAAACCCTTCTACAAATGTACTATGCGCACTACAAATTTGCTGCTACGCATATGCTCAAAAAATTGGGAATTATCTGTATTTTTTATTTTGTTAGGTTTGTACGACAATCATTAATAATAATAATAATAATCTTTGTGCACATGCTGATGTAGCTATAATATAATCTTGGGACAGGCCACAGGACACGCTTGTCCTGGTCCCTGTAATTGAAGAGAATCCTTCAACCATCTAAAATAAATGCTCAATCATGGCATATTTTAATATTTTTGATAGCACATATTACATATTCAATATGAAACACTGCATCAGCACGAATGATGACACATTTCTTTAAAAAGCAGCTGCACAACTAGCCATTGTAGTCAACATTTTTTCTTGGTTTAAGTTAAAACAAACGCACGGGCAGTCGTTTGTGATCTTTGGTGCAGTAGCAACAAACATGCTACGCTAACGATCGTAAAATGCAAGCTCCCCGAGGAGGTCATAGAGTTCAGGTTGGGGGAGCACAATACCGTGATAAATGTAAATAAATGTAAGTGTAAACGATACAATGTCATTGAATTTTTTATTTTTCATCCATACCTAAATATAACGCACTCTATGAACTTTTTGAAAAATTTGCATATTATTTTCGAGAAATTACGGTAACTTTTATTTTGATTGAGCTCGTGAATCTAAGCAAGAGACGACCTACTGCTGCGGTTCTTGTTGATGTTGTTGAGCGGGTCAAAACCTGTTTCCTGCTGCTCGTCTGCCTGGAGCGGGTGGCGGGTCTCGAAGTTGGGGTGCTGCATGGCCCAATCTGTTACAGAGACACAAAAATCATACCAGTACAGCAAATATATTCAAAATACTGAATTACCCTTCTAGTTATTTTTTTTTTTATTAAGAGGGATGTCTCAAAACGTCAAACTACACTGCTCAGTGACGTCGACATCCGAACGCTCAGCGCACGGACGCAGACAAAGACTGCGACCCGTTTGCACGACTTACAATCACAGCCTCGCAGGTCCTCTCAGCCAAGACTCAGAAGCAGAGGACGGGTCCGCATGGGGTGGAAGAGCAATGACACTATCAGCGAGAGGGAAGACACACAAAAAGGAACAACGTTTGGGAATTGAGACTATAACATGACTAAAACTGTAGCCTCAGCATAGTGAACTCGTGGCTTTTGTGAAAGGGGATTTCAAAAATACGTCCTGCCACATTTAGACATTTTTACGCAGCTAAGCAACAAATTTGGCATCAAGTGAAGCATGTTATTTCACTGTTCCATTCACGCATGAACCAAATATTTTTTATATTTCTTTGTCTTGCTACAAAGTACCATACAACAAATCATACAATGGATACACAATGTTTTATAAAAGGAACACTATGACATTCTTTTACCTTCAAATTATGGCTTCAGCATTAAGTTTTACAAGTCCACCATTTAAGGAAAGCAATGATATGTCAAAAATAGTCGTTTTAAAATCATAAGAGTGCATCAGTTTACAATAAGGAGGCAAGACTACTTTGTGGTGCAAAACTCTCTTGTGTTGTCTGCGCAAGGATCAGTTATGCAAAGATTTATTCGTGTCATAATGAATATTAATTTTAGATCTTAATACGGACTTTTATTTCTGTCGTTCCATAATTCTGACCGCGGTAAACACATGATCAGGCTGTCAATTTATTTTTAACCACACGGTCTTTAATCACATTTTGAAACTGTAAATGGAGCCCGACAACAAATATATTCAACTGCTGTTAACTGTTAAGAGTCTTCTTATTTTCCACTACCATTACGATGGGGGTGATTATCCATCCATCCATTTTCTTAGCCGCTTATCCTCACAAGGGTCGCGGGGAGTCCTCGAGCCGACCCTAGCTGTCAACCGGCAGGAGGCGGGGTACACCCTGAACTGGTTGCCGGCCAATCGCAGGGCAGATCGAGACAAACGGCTGCACTCACAATCACACCGTGGGGCAATTTAGAGTGTCCAATTAATGTTGCAACCGGAGTGCCTGGAGAAAACCCACACAGCCACGGGGAGAACATGCAAACTCCACACAGGTGGGCCCGGAATCGCACCTGGGACCTCAGAATTGTGAAGCCAACGGTTTTCCAGCTGATCCACCGTGATAAGATTATGATCCGAAAAAAAAGTTCAAACCAATCATCATTACAACTCCATGTTGTTTTCCAACATGGTATCTGATGACAAACACAACGATAAAGTAAGAAATACGTGATGAATCCCAATCCCGAAAGCTCGAGAAAAAGGAGCAAAAGAAAATGTTAGTGGCTCAGAGAACTTTGTCGAAGAACAAAGGCAATCTAGGCTAACCAATTCTGTCTCCAGTCTTTATCCGGCTCGGGATTATCGTGCGTTTATGAAAATGGTTAGCCTAATACAGGAACCGAGAGAATAGCGCGCCTCCACTGAGCCTAATGTTCTCTTTCCATTTATTAATTGTGAAAATAAGACAACAAAGGAATCTCTTAAACCTATTAACAAAGCGAATGGAGCAGTGCTCCATAAATCAAGCGACATGCGTCATCAAAATAGAAATATCTGTATATGCATAATGTATGTGCCTTTGTCCTGCCTTTGGACGCATCCTCAAAGACTAATGCAGTCCTCAAAGTTCGCCACCACCATCCAAACGCCTCCCTTGAAAATTACAAAAAGCAATTAATTTAAAACTGTGGGAAACACAATTTGATGTGCATTAATGCGCTCTACAAATTTACAGTAAAAAAAAAAAAAAGTGTTTCTCCAGTCACAGAGAACGTTGGCTTTAAAAAGATATTTTGCTCCATTTTGGGGGAGGAATTCATTTAACAAGAGTGTGGTGCTTTGATTTACAAGTTTGTTTTTTTAAGATACACGTCGTCGTTCAGATGATTTTTTTTTTTGCTGTGCAAAAAAGCAAGAATTTATTTTATTATTATATATTGGATATAATATATTTATATATATATATATATATATATATTATATTTTTAAAAGGAGCAAAAATTTAAGATTTAAGCTTCGTAATGGCGGCAGTGAAGGCCACTCAAATTACTTCGGACTAGGCAGCAGTTTTGGCAGATAGAGTCCAACTCACAAAATAAAAAAAAATTATATTTTGTGTATTCAACCAAATCACATAACATTTTAATTCTGCTACCTCACTGCTAATAACTGGTATCAGCTAAGAAACTGATGTTAGATCACAAACGCTCCAGCAACAAATGAAGACAGACAATATGAAAATACTTGGGCATATTTTCTTAATCCTCTCCAAAGAAAGATAATGATCACTGCAGTTTACAGAAAATTTGAAATAAGAGTGTTTCAGGCTGGTTATGGAATGAATAAACCTCATATCAAGGTACCGCCATATGTTCATGAGTATGAAACTGTGCAATCGCAGTGGTTCTTATACATTGCCCCTTTCATATGTTCAGCAGTACTGCCGAAAATTTCAAAGATATTTGGATGCGTACGTGTCCCAACAGGCCTCACACACCCAAAGCTTCATCCCATATTTCCAAAAATAAAAAGTCATTCTCAACTTGTGCTCTGATGAAATGACTGGCCCCCACCCCCATACAGCCTTAATAGAACTTGTGTCTTTGGCAGCCTGTGCAACACAAAGATGATTCAGTGAACAAATCTTCTTTTCTTGTTACATTTTCCTTAGGGCAGACATGAGAGAGAGCATTGATTACATAATGCAGATCAGCATCAGCACAAGTGCAACCAGTGCACCTAGGGACTTCTGCAAAAACAGATTTTTAGATGAATCGGTTTTGATTGACGCTGTTTGAGAGGCATTTGATTTTTTTTTTTTGCACTTGTCACTTGGAGCGATCCAGAAATACGCTGCATCATCCTGAGAACTGTTCCTATTTCTAATCTTTTAGTTACCTTTTTGCTCTTTGTATTTAAAGAGGAAATCCAGTGGTTTGCATGAACAATGTATCCAATAGGTCATGTAATATGTAGTCTATTTCAACAATGTGATGTTAAATCCTCTCTCATTTAATAGTGTTTTGGGAAGATTTTGATCGACGACTACAAATTTTCAGGGGCGGTGCCATTTTCGCAAGTCACATGACCTACGTGGGCCTATGTGATGTGTTTACGTGCCGTTCCAAACGCTTGATTACATTGTTCTAAGCGCTGACTTCCTCAGATTTATCCTCATCTGATGAAGAAATAACAGTATCAGTGATCGGGAAGATGGAGGAATATTTCCATACAAATTTGAACCTGTGGCGGTAATTAATGTTGAATATTCGGATGCATCTTCGGGCGGAATGACGCAGAGTGTGAGTACTCTGAGGCCTACGCGCGACATAAGTGCATAAACAAAGGCTACGGATGGTTCTTCGGACCAGAATGACGTGGAGTCTGATGGGCAAGCTCCGGCCACGGGCCGCGAGCAGAGCTTCAGCGTCCGGGGAAGCCGTTAGCCGAGCTTCGACGTCTGGGGAAGCCGTTAGCCGAGTTTCGGCATCCAGGGAAGCCGTTAGCCGAGTTTCGGCATCCAGGGAAGCCGTTAGCCGAGTTTCGGCATCCAGGGAAGCCGTTAGCCGAGCTTCAGCGTCCGGGGAGGTCATTAGCAGAGCTTCGGGGACGGCGGAGGCCTTTAGCCGAGCTTCGGCATCTGGGGTTAAAGGCCTCCGCCACCGCTGAAGCTCGGCTAACGGCCTTTGCCGCCGGAGCTCGCTCGTCAGACTCCGCGTCATTTCCGTCTGAAGAACCATCCGAATATTCAACATTTACAATCACAGGTTAAAATCTGTATAGAAGTATTCCTCCGTCTTCCCGATCAACCGATACTGCTATTTCTTCACCATGAGGATAAATCCGAGAAATCAGCACTGGGCATAAATGGTGTTTCATGTAATCGAGCGTTTGGAACGGCATGGATTTCCCTTTTAAATACTTTTAATAGCACATGATTACCTATTGTGGTTCTACACTGCCACAGAAGAAAACCACGACATGAAACATGGTGTTAAACCTCTTTGGCTGGGCAAGACAAGCTCTTTGGCTTTTTTTAAACGAATAACAGTGACTTCATGATCGCCGAACTTTCATATCCCTCCACTGAGTTTGCAGTTGCCATGAATACCCACGTACTTCACTGCAACACTAACCTTGTGCTTCCACTTGATTACAGCCGCGTCATCGCAATCTTCAGCATCATGAGAATATTTGGGAACGGACGGATCAGCTGACGGTTCTGGGGTTTCACCTCAGTAAAGTGCAATTTCAAAAAGCAGCGCTTCTTCCAAGCGGCGTTGTTTTTTTGTTTTTTTTCTTTCACAAGCCCACAAAAAAAGACCCTGTGTTCAGTGCCGATTAAATCACAAAGCACAAGGAAAAGCTTGTTCTGTAAAATGTGCCCTGAGCCCTCTGGGCCTCGAAGGCGCTTGGACTATATTTCCAAGAAAACAATGTCATATTAATTCTTATTGAATGTTTTGCCAAAGGGACAACCACATTTCTATCGAGAGGACGAGTGTAGAATTAACTACGCAGATGCCCATCAGTTGCCGGAATGGTCTTGGGGGTACTGTCACAAGACTCACCATCAAAATTATCTGATTATCAAATAGGTGGACATTTCTCACTGTGAATTTCAGCAAGGAGCATTGAGTTGAGCGGTACGTGGCAGAACGCCCAGCTAAACAAACTCACATGCCTCGCTTTCAAAAACGGAGCTAAGAGCTCACACATGCAGGAGCTCTGGGCCGGTCACATGCTCCACAAGCTCGCAGAGAACAAGTGGAGGACCTTAAGCCAGGGAAAATATCATAAACATACTGAATCTCGACCGACTGAAGTATAAAATATGTGACTAAAGAAGCAGAGAATCCATCAAATAGGGCGGAAGATAAAAATCAATCAATGAGGAAAATACATCACTCATTTGGCAACTAATTTGAGATGTTTTGCTCTATTTTGACAACTGGCAGTGCAGGGAAAAGTTAAGAAGTGGTGCATTAAGTGCTCAGAAAACCAAGTCGTGGAATGAATTGGTCCAACAAAGCCCTCGTCACGATTTGAAATCTGAACTCATTTGTTTATATACAATACATTCAGTTTACTAGCAGCTCAAAGTAGTCAGACACACAAAAGCTCACTATTGTCACCCACAACAATTGCACAAGTCGAGACGCTAAAGCAGAGATATCAAACTCAAGGCCTGGGGACCAGATCTGGCCCACAATTGAAAAAAAAAAAAAAAAAAAACATTTCTGTCCTTCATGTTTCTTGTTTACATGGGTTTGTGTTTCTGTTCTAAAATTGCATTGTTTTTTTTTTTTTTTTTACTTTTAACATACACCACAAACATTTTGCTTAAAATAAATTGAGCAATAGTTGATTTAAATATTTGCATGCAACAATTGTACCTAACTTCTGATTTCAAATCAAATTTGTTGTTAACGATACATAAAACAATCACAGGAGCAACAGTGTGTACTACATATAATAATAAGATGAGGTGACTAGCTTGGACAGTGTTTAGCTGCAATTCGTGGGGGATAAGGACAGCGCCCTGGTGCAAGTAGCAAAAATTCACAATTTACACCCCCAAAAAGGATTATATATCGCTTTGTCCAAAGCACAACAACAATAACTAGATTAAATTTTCTGTGACTAACAAAAGGCAGTACGGAGGGTCAGCTGCTAATGTGTTGGCCTCAAGGTTCTGAGGACCCGGGTTCAATCCCGGCCCCACCTGTGTGGAGTTTGCATATTCTCCCTGTGCCTACGTGGGTTTTCTCCAGTTTCCTCCCACACCCGAAAACATGCAACATTAATTGGACACTCTTAATTGCCCCTCGGTGTGATTGTGAGTGCGACTGTTTTGTCTCAGTGTGCCCTGCGATTGGCTGGCAACCAGTTCAGGGTGTACCCCGCCTCCTGCCCCTTGACAGCTGGGATAGGTTCCAGAAAATAGATGGATGGATGACTAACAGAACATTTGCATTTCGTTTGTAATTCAAAAACCGACAAATGATTTCATTACTACAAATTGTGTGTCCTTGGCCATCTAGTGTCAGGCAGAACAATAAATGCTCTTCCTTACCATGGCAACGAAACAATTTATCCACTTTTTGTGACCTTTTGTGTGGTGGTCTGGCGTGAGTTAGTTTCCTAATGTAAAATATTGACTTAATTAACGTCGGGAAAACAGTAAAGTCGCATACCTGCACAGATTTTAAACGGAAAGCTATTCCTCAGTGGGTTAACTTAACTTTTGAAGTGCCAATGTCGACAGGTACAATTTTAAATGCTCAGCATTCTCTATAACGCATAGATTCATCGCTTTCTATGGCGCAAAGCGAATAGAAAATTGCATTTCCCCATACATAACGTGGTTATCATATATCGGTGACATACACTTGAAGGTTAGCTGCGTAGCGAAAATTGATGACAAGCACGAACATGACAGCAGAATAAAAACGCCCGACAACAAGCAACAATTCACGCCGCCAAAATACGCGTACCTTACGCGACAAATGCATCCGATACACGCCACTGTTGTCTGAAAACGGCAGAGGATGAAAGAAAATAGTAAGCTAGTGCGACGTTAGCACGTCTATGAGTACGGCCCGTAGTTACTTCCGCCACACGCGGCTCGCTAACGCGCTGCCGTCGGGCTACGCGACAAGTGGCAACAAACTCTCGCGTGCACGGCAAATACTCACCCAAGTGTTAACAGACGAAGGCTGCTGCCCACACAAGCATGTCTCTGACGCGGTTCTGTTCACACCGGCCTCTGAATTCGGCTGTTTGGAAGAGATGGAGCTTTGTAAACAGTTGCGGCTAAATCAGGATGTGCAGGGAGACCAGCTGACTAGTCATGTGACCAGCTTGCTGACAAAGGGCCTGCAGGTAAACAGCAAAAGCCAGTTCAACACATACTACTACTACTACTACTACTACTACTACTACTACTACACTATCACTGAGTCACTGAATTATGTTTGGTTTTTTTTGCGGAGGGGTGGGGGGACCTAAAGAAAATGGGCATATCATGTGCCTTGCTGAATTGTGGGTAGTACTGTGCTGTGCATTTGGTACCTGGGCCTTAATTTTGGAATTTACCATCACTTCACGTCCCCATATTTGATTCACAATTATAGAAAGCATAAATTCTGTAGGCGGCACGGTGGATCAGCTGGTAAAGTGGTACCCTCACAGTTCTTAGGTCCCTGGTTCAATCCTGGACCCGCCTGTGTGGAGTTGGCTTGTTCTCCCCGTGCCTGCGTGGGTTTTCTACGGGCACTCCGGTTTCCTCTCACATCCCAAAAACATGCAACATTTATTCGACACTCTAAATTGCCCCTAGGTGGGATTGTGAGTGCGGCTTTTTGTCTCCATGTGGCCTGCGATTGGCTGGCAACCAGTTCAGAGTGTACCCTGTCTCCTGCTCCTTGACAGCTGGGATAGGGTCCAGCACTCCTCGCAACCCTCGTGAGGATAAGCGACAAAGAAAATGGATGGATAACCTCGATACAAAAATGGAAACTAACAGCATGCAGCTGTGCGGAATAGGTAATGAGAACCAGATAAGAAATTATATTTGTCTCATAGCATGCCAAAAAAAGGTTACCAGAAATTATTAAATGTATTAATGTGTGGTGATCTCACGAGCTAACATGAGGATGGAAAAATGCTGATCTTATTGTGAGCTGAGTACCAGGCCCTGTGGGGTGAATTTAAGTTTGAAATCAGATGGAGTTAAAGTTACATCCATCTATCCATTTTCTTTGCCGCATATCCTCACAAGGGTCGCAGGGAGTGCTGGAGCCTATCCCAGCTGTCAACGAGCAGGAGGCGGGGTAAACCCTGAACAGGTCGCCAGCCAATCGCAGGGCACAGAGAGACAAAAAGCCGCACTCACAATCACAGCTAGGGGGAATTTAGAGTGTCCAATTAATGTTGCATGTTTTTGGGATGTGAGAGGAAACCGAAGGAAACCAACGGGGAGAACATGCGAACTCCACACAGGCGGGGCCGGGATCAAACCCGGGTTCTCAGAACTGTGAGGCCAACGCTTTACCAGCTGAGCAACCGTGCCACGTTAAAGTTACATTAGGTAGCACTTCTGGTTTTGAAGGCCCTTGACAGATGAGATTGACGCGGCAACACATGGAGGTGAATTCTGATTGGAGAAAAACCACTGAACAAACACATGACTGGAAGCAATGCAGCCAGGACAAACACTACAAAATAGCAACTTTCGGGATTAAAAACTGAATATATGGAACACATATATAGTGGCATGGCAAAATGTGCCCTCGGCACACCACCCCCTGACAACATTTGGATTTAGGACAAAAGTACCATCGGCACTGCAGAACAGCCATTGTCGAACGTGTGTTGATAAAAAAAAAAAAAATTAGCTCACGCCGTATTAAACACAATATGTCCATGTATTTGTCAGTAGTGTTGCTTATTTAACAGCCTCGCACTGCGCAAGATGACAAAGAGATATATACGTGACATAAGGGCCTCCAGTTTACTACACGAGGATTCATCGGGACAGTTTTATGAAGACTTAATTATAGCAATTTTCGCAGCAAGACGAGCATTGAGGAACACTTTTCTTCTCAAGGTGCTTATAACAAACACTCAATAAAGCTAATGTTGGAAGAAAAGGGTTGGGGGGGGCGTTATGCTCATCACCTTTGCCGACACCGCATTTCACGAGCACCATTATCATCGTTATTACTGCTAATATTATTGATGATGAGGCTTTAATGACCCCTGGCCGGCCTCGACGAAAGCGTCACCATGGAAACATTCTGCCGTGCAATTTTACAGCAATCAAATTGTGCTTCAATGTTGGAGTTCAAATCTTGCGGCGAGCACGCGAGCAATAATCTTCCTGTCGGGGGCGCGCAGGCAAACTCACAGAAGAAGGGAGAAAGGATGAACCATGCAACAAAATATTTACTGAATATGGACAGCATGTACTCACGAATAAATGTGATGTCTGATCAATTCTGTGATGATTACCAAAACATCACTCTTGCTCACTTCAGTAGTTATATTATTATTATTGTTATTGACTCATTCAAATTATTTATTAAGTACGGCAGTAAAAGTTGCAAGAGTCATTGTTGAAGCTCTGAATACAAAAAACTCACTAATCTATCAGTGTAGCTGATATATGATATTAGTATGTAATATTACATTTTGCAAAAAAAAAAAAAAACCCAAAAAAACACATAAAGAACTTGAACCTAAAACAAAGCCATTTTAAAGACACAGTTTACATATAATTTTAACAAATGTCGTAGAGATATTGATTACGTGATAACAGAGGAACACACTTCAAGTATGAAGATGCTTTTTTTGTTTGTTTTTTTTGTTTTTTTTTGTGATATGTCATTCACGGAGAAAGTACCGTCATAACTACACACACAAAGGTTTTCTATTCAAAATGCGACTGAAATGACATCAGCAGTTTTGCAAGTGGAATATGCCACGCGAGGAATAGGAGAAACAATAAATGGAATTGATCTTTAAGAATTCATATAAAGGTGATGCATTAGTAAAAAGAAGCATCTTATGGCTTAATATTATGGTTTGATATATTGTAGCTCTCATGTTCTTCCTTCATTGTGAAACTGGTTTGCGTACTCATATCCAACCCTTTCAAGGTTATAATGCTCATGGTGTCGCTCCTCATTTTCGCGAGTCTTTTCTCCTCGTCAATTTCTCCCGTTTGACTTTTTAGCTCCCCGTGCTGCTCGGTTCTTTTGCCGGACGCGGTCCCGTCCGTGCATTCACGGCGGCTCTCTTGTCTGTGTTTTAGGACCTGACTGCAGCACTGACGCTGCTCGTGGGCTCGACCCGGCGTGAGGTCTTGGCTGCTGAAGAAGCTACGGATGATGTGTTTGGGCAGGTCCAGCTGAGCCGACAGGGTGTGGACCGCCTCCTCGTCCGGGTTCAGGCCCACATCCTGGATGAAGCTCTGCAAAATCCCCAAGGCTTCATTGGACACTCGTAATCCCGTACGTTGGACTTCACCTTCATTCCCTGCCTGCGCACAAATCCCAAAGCCATCACCGTCTTCATTCTTCAAAATAGGCCAATCCACTTGAAGCTTTTCCTGAGCTGTTGCATCCTTTATACTTTCTCCGCCTTCGTCTACTTCACTCACCTTCTCGTTGCTTCCAACGTTATTTCCTTTCATAAAATAATTCCATTCCGCGCCCAAACTTCCGTTGTCTTCTTCACCTCCTCCCTCGGCTGAGTCCTCACCATTGCTACTGCTCTGGCCCTGCACGGCGACACCCGACACCCCCCAGTTGCTCCCGGTCTCCAGTTCGGCGGGGGATGCGGTGCACGGTTGCCGTGGAGACGAGTGAGGTCCCGCTTCCGGATGCAAAGGTTGGTGGGGTTGTAGATGGTGTTGATGAGACAGCGGAACGTTCCGCTGATACTAGGACAGGAAGAAACCGTCAATTATTACATTATAAAAACAATGTCTGATTTATTACGTTTTAGTTTCAACTCATCTAAAGTGCAGTGATTTAACCTTGTTTGATTTAATAATTTTTAGCTAAAGCACAGCCTTAGGTGCATCGTTTGAATCCATGCTATGATTCAATCTAATTATAAAATAGCGCTGACATGTTTTTTTTGTTTTTTTTTCCGCCTTACCAGTACATTTTCATTGCCGAACAGTGCGCGTCTCTCGGTGAGGTTCTGCGCAGGGGTGTTTATGCTCTCCTGTTCGTAAATTGCATCTCGTTCCGTCTGCGGCAGGCTGAGGAAACGGCGGATCATGCACAAGTTATCCCACAGGGTGCGGTTCTCCGGGCTGGGATCTTCCTTCCAACGAAGCAGCTCGCACAGCCAGCCCTGTGGGCCAGAACCACGTGTAGTCTATAGCGTTGTAATAGACGGGAAAATAACGGGATTTGACCTATTCACACCCTTATAGATGCGATATTTATGTTGTTCTTGTGTTTAAATCAAGAGTTTTCTTTTTTTTCTTCAATACACGAGCAATTCTAGAAAATTGTTTTCTCGAGCACACATTTGTAAATGGTCCGAAAGCAATTCAGTTGCAGTTGCAACACAGACACACAAAATGGCAGCCGCCCAACACCAGTACACAATGCCATCCAGATGCAAGGGGGAGATATTACAGCAAAGATCTAGCATGGATCTGCCTGCCAAACAGCCAGTTAATACGGAGAGATCAGGAGGGGGAGGGAGGGAGAGAGAAATTGCGAGGTAAATAAAATTATTATTATAATTAAAGCCATAGAAAAGGGGGAAAAAACTAAAGGAGTGTTGGACCCCCTGCTTTTTTCCCCCCATAATGACTGCTAAATGACCTCTATGTATCTTTATGTTAGAAGACAACAAGCAGAAACAAATGAGAGAAAGAGATAAAGGAAGGAAAGAGCATTCCTGCCATTCCGCGCCAGGAAATTATCCTCCAAACAAAAGTAATAACAAGCTTATGGGGGCTGCCGTAAAATGCTAAAACGATAAACATTCATACCATGCGCGGTAACGTATACAGAGATGTAAGTAAATAAGATGGATATGTGAGCTCTTGTGATTGCAATTTTTTTTTAATGGCGACTACTATAGTCATTACTTTCGACACGATAGCAGTCAGATGCGCTAATGATAGTCCGCTGCCGATTATAGCTGTTGAGTACCTGACTCTTGGACGCAGCCACTTTTGCGAACAAAGCCTGAGACACCTTGGCTCGCCTCATTTCGTGCTGAATCTCTTCGTAGATCGACGAGCTGACGTTGAGAATGCAGCTGTCTGTCCTCACGCTTCTGTCTGTTGTGACTGGCGACAGTCGGGCCTACGGGAAGAAGAAGAAAAAATGGATTTACAGTGAAGAAAATAAGTATTTGAACATCCCGCTGTATTGCAAGTTCTCCCACTTAGAAATCATGGAGGGGTCTGAAATTGTCATCGTAGGTGCATGTCCACTGTGAGAGAGATAATCTCTAAAAAGAAAAATCCAGAAACCATAATGTATGATTTTTAAAAATAATTTATTTGTGTGATACAACTGCAAATAAGTATTCGAACACCTGTCTATCAGCTAGAATTCTGACCTGCAAAGACCTATTACTCCGCCTTTAAAAGTCCACCTCCCCTCCATGTATTATCCTGAATCAGATGTACCTGTGTGAGGTCGTTAGCTGCATAAAGACACCAGTCTAAACATGATGGTCAATCTCAATCGGAGTGGAGCACCACGCAAGATATCACCTCGTGGTGTCTCAATGATCCTTAGAAACGTGAGGAATCAGCCCAGGATTACACGACTGGACTTGGTCAATGACCTGAAAAGAGCTGGGACCACCGTTTCCAAGGTGAGTATTGGAAATACACTAAGACGTCATGGTTTGAAATCATGCATGGCATGGAAGGTTCCCCTTAAGGTCATAATTCCACTAACCGTGTTTGGAAGAAGACGAATGATGAGTTCCATTCCAAGAACACCATCCCTACTGTGAAGCATGGGGGTGGTAGCATCGTGCTTTGGGGGTGTTTTTCTGCACGTGGGACAGGACGACTGCACTGTATTAAGGAGAGGATGACCGCGGCCATGTATTGTGAGATTTTGGGCAACAACCTCTTTCCCTCAGTCAGAGGATCGAAGATGGGTCGTGGCTGGGTCTTTCAACACGACAATGACCCGAAGCACACAGCCAGGAAAACCAAGGAGTGGCTCCGTAAGAAGCATATCAAGGTGCTGGTGTGGCCGAGCCAGTCTCCAGACCTAAACCCAATAGAAAATCTTTGGAGGGAGCTGAGACTCCGTGTTTCTCAGCGACAGCCCAGAAACCTGTCTGATCTAGAGAAGATCTGTGTGGAGGAGTGGGCCAAAATCCCTCCTGCAATGTGTGCAAACCTGGTGAACAACTACAGGAAACGTTAGACCAAACAAAGGCTACTGTACCAAATATTAAAATTGGTTTCCTCAGTTGTTCAAATGCTTTTTTTGCAGCTGTATCACACAAATAAATCATACATTGTTACTTCTGGATTTTTCTCTTTAGATTATCTCTCTCACCGTGGACATGCACGTACGATGAAAATTTCAGACCCCTCCATGATTTCTAAGTGGGAGAACTTGCAATGTAGCAGGGTGTTCAAATACATATTTTTTTCAATGTAAATATGTGCCGCACGAAAAGGGAATTAGCTGTTATAAACTGGGAGCTGGCCAAACCATATAACAGAAGTAATTAAAAAGTGCAACAATAATGGTAATAGGATCCACTTTTGGCCGTGTCACTGTTACCATCATGGATTTTTATGTTATCAAAACACAACGTTGAATGCTCAATATTTCCTCTCTATTGTTAACGAAAATCCTCTGGATTTAAAGTTGGTTGTTTGCAACAGACTTGACAATGCAGTCTACAATTTCTTTTTTTTTTTTTATTTTGTGTCTCAAAACTATAACTTCGGTTCTCACCTTGGGGCGTTAATAGTAATCTTTAATGTTGAATTTTGATTCATTCGTAACATTTTTTTGAAGCAGAGGAAATCTATTTGTATCGTCCATTTCATGCAGTGAGGCAATATTTTATTTAACTGTGATCTATGTGGAATTTGACTAGATTTTTTTTTTGTTGCTTGAACTAAAGCAAACTATTTGATATGGATTTTGCATTTTTGACATGATTTTTTTAAAACAGTATTGTTTTTTTTCTTTGGGTTTTTTTTTAGACTCCGAGTTCACTTTTGGCCTCGGAAAATAGCTACAGTGATTTTTCCACAAAAACCATTTGCATGTGTATTGTTCACTGATTTAAAAAGCACTTGTTATATGTGTAATTGGCAGTTGCCATGGTAATGCAACGAGGGACCGGGCAACCTCAAATGAATCAGGATAAACGAGCATTCGAATGTCCTGATAGTCGGCATTAAGGTGTTGTTTTAAGTGGAAGCCGCCAAACTGGAAGTTTAAATTTTCCTAATTGAAATTTTGTTGGGGGGAGACGCTACAGTTTGATACATTTGACTGATATAAATGAATAGTGTATGTAATTGTTGTTTGGCGTACTAGGAAAGCTAAATTGAGAGGGCGACTCATTTAATTAAAAAAAAAAAGGATGTCAATTTATATCACAGTCATCTCTATTTGTTTCTAGAGAGAAATTGGGGAAAAAAAAATATTTTTGGCACAAACTATTATCCTACAAGTAAGAGAGTATACATTTAAACAAGTGAAACTAAGCCTGCAGAATAGTAATGTATGCGCATTGCAGTGGCACACATAAATAAAAATAATAAGCCCAGAGTACTGCAATATTTGTGCAACGCATTGGCATAATTACTGCATCTATTTCCGAGGTCTTTCGCTGCGGGTTTTTTTTTTTTTTTTTTTTTTTTGGAGACCTGAGTGCATCTCGGTGGAGTGTTGTTGCAGCTCGGTGTGAATCCAGTCAGGCTCCGCTCTTTCTCCTCCTGGTAGAAGCGTTCTCGTTCCGCCTCGGGCAGCTGCAGGAAGCCGTGCATGGCCCGCAGGTTGACCAGGAGGGACTGGGAGGCGTTTTTCGGGTCCTCCTCCTTTCGTAGAATCTCCGAGAGCAGGCCCTGAGTAGACAGACATGACGGATTCGTTCAGGGACATATTCGCCACGATATATTAGATGCTTACTGGTCTCAACTTTAGGAATGGAAATGAAATATTTCTAAATCTTTTGCCAAGAGGTAAGTTGGATGATAAACCTCTCAACCAATAACTTATTTATAATTATTTATTATCATTATTGGGCCATTTGTTTAACCCAAAAAGGTTTCAGAAAGCTTATCTACAATCAAGCACACCAAAAAAAAAAAGATTATTTTAGAGGTGTAACCATTTGAATATTTGTGTTGACACCAGTGAGTTCAAAGGCTGTTGAGTTTGAGTTTCAATATTCATGTATGGAGAAATGCACGTGATGAAATATTCATCCACGGTTGGCCGCCTTGGCTTCTTGAACGTTGCAACATACAAGTTTCTTAAGACTTATGGGAATCCATATTCATCTCAAAATCTAATTTGGCCAGACAGGCCTGTGCGGTTTTAGTATTTCAAATCCACGCATAGTCGTGAGCCAGTTATACGCTGGCATTATTCTTGGTGTTTTGTGGGTCTCTATGCGTAAACCATCCAACGTGAGCGGGGGGCGGGGTGGATTTTGTTCCTGAAAAATAAATTACGTTTCATGCTAGGAGTTAGAAGACACTTCCAAGTCGTGTCTTTGTCAGATTTGCCCACAAACCAGTCGCCTTCCTACGAGAGAGGAGCCTTAAGATGACAAATGATGCCTCCGCTGCTAGATGGCATCTTGGAATCATGCCAACTTGTGCGGACGACACTGGGGAACCCTGGAGCTGGCAGCTGGGAGACGCGGGCATGGATAATAGCTAGCTCTGCTTATTGTGATGAAAATGATAATGATGATAATAATATTAACAAGCCTCCTTTGAGCCCCGTTTCTCCGGGTGTGCCGGGTGAATGTAAAGTGGCCTCGGCTAATGTGGCATTTTAATATCGGAGGCGATGGGAGATTCGGATATGAATATGGGGAAGACGGGGGGGGGGGGGGAGAAAAGGGAGAAAGATTAGGAAACAGATTGACAATAAAAGGTCAAATGAATAGAAACAGATTGAGGGATGGCGAAATGGGGGGGGGGTTTAGTGAAAAGGAATCAGAGGTGGAAAAAGGAGAAAGGATCTCTCCGAGGGGTTGTGATTAGGTAGCCAGCAGCTGCTTCAGTGTTGGCACCAGATTTTTGCTGCAGAGAGCTGGCACAACCATGGTTGCACATGCAAAACGGGGGAGGGGGCATTGCGGCAAACGCCACGCCGAAGTGCCGACCGTCTACGGCCGTATCACCACCGAGCACTGCAGTTGACTCGAACTCCGGCTAATCCTGACCTGGCGGGCATTTCGGTGCTAGGTTATGAAGTTGGGACAGTCAAAATGAGAAGTCAACTACAAAAATGTCATTATAGAAGAAGAACAAAGAGTATTGCTGTCGGACTCATCAAAAATAAACACGCACATCTAAAATACATACTCCCTAGGATTTAAGTCTGGAGATTGACTACGCCAGTCTAAAACTGTCTGTTTCTTGTCCATGATTACATCCCTGTAGTTTTGGCAGTAAACGAAGAAGCCAAATGATATTACTTTCGCTGAGGTTCATAGATGGTGTTGTACACTCGTTTCGGGATCATAAGCAGATCCTATCCCATCTTTGTCTCTTCAGCCAGTAAATCTTTGTCCCAGAAATTTTGAGGCTCATCTCTGTACTTTTGGAAAATTTCCTCCTGCTGTTGTTATTCTTCATGTGGATGAGTGCTTTACATCTTCTGCTGTCAATGAAATCTGAGATCATATTACATTCCCTTCCCCCCTTTAGAGGTTGTTGATGATGCAACGAATAGTTGTTTTAGGGTCTCTCTTTACAGCTCTCACAAAGGCTCTTTTTTTGTTTTCCTTTGGTTGACCCTTTCAGTGTCTGTTATTAAATGTGACCTGTATGGAAGTAAATAAGTGCCACCAGGATTTGAATTTAAAATGCCACAGAAAACAGGATTTGAATTTGAAATGTAACGTGATCACATTTTCAATCGTTGTAGTTCAGTGTAACTTTTCAATGTTATCAATTCAACTGGCTACAATTCGCTGTCTAAAACTCCCTGTCTCTAACACCAGGCAGAACACCCAGCCAATCACAGTTACGCTTTCTTAGTCACGTGACGTCACGTACTAAGAAATTGTAACTGGATTTGTTGGCTGTTTGGTTCTAACCTGAAGTAACCCTGCCTGGTGGCACAGATCAAATCTTATCCCACTTCCCCTAATTACAGCTGCCTTGTAAATAAAAGCTGAAATTTTGAGAGTGTATCATTTATATTTTTGTGTCTACAGCAATAATAAAATAATTGGCCAGCTGCTCTAATATTTTTGAAGTGGAGTGTCAATTTCCTATCCAATAGGCTTGTTGACACGTTAAAACGTTTCTATGCTGGGCATTAACAGCACAAATGAAGTACACATATTCGACTGTAGCTTAGAGAAAGTACTAGAGAAATACAATTCAACCGACGTTGAACTCGCTTTCCCTCCTTGCATACCTGAGTCCTGTTAAAAGCCACTCGAGCAAAAATGGCTTGAGAAATTCCAGCCCTCTTCATCTCCTCACGGACACAGTGGTAGATGTCGTTGGGCACATCGACCAAGCCCAGACACGACGCAGCCGCCGTCTGGTGTTGCAGCCCGGCTGGAGGAGATCCATCTGGACCGCATTGGGCCTGCTGAGGGGGTTGGGGATCAGGCGCTTTGGCCAAGACCTTGGCAGGAGACCTCCCCACCGACGGGTGGTTGAGATACTGTTGAGACGCCGGTGAGAGCCCCTGTCCTGCTAGCATGAGCCGCACGGCGTACTGCTGGTTCAGAATTTGAGTCATGACTTGTTGCTGAGATCTGTTCAGAGTCTGCGTTAGCAACCCGGAGTTGCAAATACTGTGAGGGGAGTTTCCGGTCACCATGTTGGCCATGCCGCCATGGAGGTAAAGAAGGTTGGAGCTCTGATCTGATGCACTGCTGCTGATTGGCTGCTGAGTGGTGGGAATATGCGATGACTGCTCTGGGAAGCTGTCAATCTCTGGTGAACCAAAAACAAAAATAATTAATGACATATTTAGGAAATTGTGAATGCAAAATGTAGACAGAGAAGGTCAGAAGGAGCTATCTTTGTAGACCTAGAGAAAGCCTATGACAGAGTACCAAGTGAGGAACTGTGGTACTGCTTGCACAAGTCTGGTGTGGCGGAGAAATATGTTAGAATAGTACAGGACATGCATGAGGGCAGCAAAACAGCGGTGAGGTGTGCCGTTGCTGTGTCAGAAGAATTTAAGGTGGAGGCGGGTCTGCATCAGGGATCCGCGCCGAGCCCCTTCCCATTTGCGGTAGTAATGGATAGAGCTGCCAGGCAAAAGAGCGACAGGAAGACCAAAGAAAAGGCTGATGGATGTAGTGAGGGAGGACATGAGGACAGTGGGTGTTAGAGGAGAAGATGCACGAGATAGGCTGAGATGGAAAAAGATGACACGCTGTGGCGACCCCTAACGGGACAAGCCGAAAGAAAATGAAGAAGAAGAAGAAGTGCTGTATGTGGGTGTGTTCCAGTCATTCCAAAGGTATTATAAACGGACAAGAAGCTCTCTACTTCTGATTGATTGTTCAATTTATTTTGAGACATTTTTTCCCAAGATGTTTGTCATATCTTGTGCAGATTTAGTGCAATTACAGTGTGGCGACTTACTGTTGCACTTGGATGTCTTGAAGTTTTTGTACCATCGCCCAAACTCCTGACATTTGGCGGTTGAAACGTTGGCGTAGTAGGTGCAATTAACTATGGATGAGATCATGCTCTGAAACAGATCGGGGAAGGTAAATAGTTGCTCAACACATTCGCAGCACTCGTTGGGACTTTGTGTCAATGTGTCTCAGCTGTTCACGTAGCTCATATTAATGAACTCGTGTGTGTGTGTTATTAAAAAAAAAAAAGCAGAAAGGTAGATGAGATAATAAAGGTGGGTATGTGTGTGCGTGTGTGTGAGCAGTGCACGGGTTCTTGTGTGTGCATTCATGCTTACTTGTGCCCATGTGCATGTAATCGGGGGTCATGTGAGACAATGCACTTCTCTTTCTCACTCTCTCTATCTCTCTCTCTCTCTCTCACGCACACACACATTTTCCCGCGAGACCGTCCTGCACGATCTTTACATCTGATTACACCTTTCATCTTCTCATATTTATTTTAATCTATCTTGCAAACAGGCAAAGGGGAAAGGGAGAGAGAGAGAGAGAGAGATGGAGAGAGTGGGAGAAGAGATGGGGGAGGGACAACTTTGATCATCTTCGATCTTATCAGCTGAGATGGAAGGAATATGAGGAAGTCAGGAGATAGCGAGCTGTTTCTCTTATCTTTTAGGTGTCCTAAGCCTGGAGGGAATAACCGATTAAGTTGATAATTGCTGGTATTTGTCGTTATGTTTGCAGTTGAGGAATGTTATGAAAGTTAAAAAGAGGATGATGGCATTGGCATCGGCATTGGCGCTGTGATGGTCGGGTTAAATTGGAGATAGTCATCTCAATCTATTTCAGTCACGCACACACTCCCTCGCACCTTATCTCGCGGCGCATCTGGACTTCCTGTCTCACTATTGGCCCACACAGCCAGTCTCATTTGTCAGTGATCGGGGCGAACACACAGGTGTGTGTGTGTGTGCGCGCGTGTGTGTGTGTGTGTGTGTGTGTGTGTGTACGTGCAAGTACCTGCGACAGAGGACACTCCTTGGCCAATGAACTCTGGTTCATGTCCTTGAGGAGTTCCTTCAACGAGTTCCGAACGGTCGAGTGCGTCCACTGCTCGGCTGGCAAGTCCTCCAGTTTGGGGCAGCTACGCAAAGAACACGATTAAACCACCACGGGCCGTTTTTGATAGATGTGCGGATATAAATTGCCGCAGGAAGTAAAAATAAACAACCTGCGGCAAGCGAGCTGAATGTAAACAAATAGGACAACGCACCTTTGCAGCTGTATTTTAAGCGTGATAACGTGGTGGACATCCTGCAGCATCTCGGCCACTGTGGCATCCGGAGCGTCCGTGACGCTGGAAAGGGGCAGCGGGTTCCACCTGCCCACCTGGATCAAACCTGACACACACGCAAATGCGTTATTCGGTAGTACTCGAAGGGTTCAAAACCAACGTGTTCCCTCCAGTGTCATTCCTCTGGTTTTAACACAAGTACACTGGCACTTGCACACCATAGCTAAGCTACTGCAAGCTCCAATGCATGTAATAACAAAGGTATAACAAGAGGCGCCGTTCAGACCTTTGGCCTGAGCAGCAGAGCAGTGTGAGTAGCCCAATGTGAGCAGCGCCATCTCGATCAGCTGATTGAAGAGCAGATCTCGCTTGATCAGAACAAATTCGGCGTGTTCTTCTTTCCTCTCTCCCTCCACTGGACTTTCCGTGTGCTCCACCACGCAGAAAACGGGCAGGGAGCTTCCTGATGTGGAAGTAGGGAATATAATGGGTTCGCCTTTGCTAATATATATATATATATATATATATATATATATATATATATATAATATATATATATATATATATATATATATGTTTTTTTTTAATATTTAGATTGCACTCAAATTTAATTGGTTTCAGCCAACAATGACAGGTTCTAAAATATAATTGCAACAACTCCATTTTCTAACAACAATGATAATGTCAAATAATTTTGACATGTTGCATCTGCGTATTAGACAATATGTATTTTCACACAAAATCAGCGCATAAACAAAACGTTTAATGCACTGCGTGTGTTTTGCTCAACCAACAACACAATTTGCCTCAAAAACACTGTATTTTAAAATAAATTCAAGGATTTCATAAGCTCTCTGTCTATATTTTTTTTCTAATTTGATAA
Source organism: Syngnathoides biaculeatus (assembly GCF_019802595.1). Classification (NCBI taxonomy): domain Eukaryota; kingdom Metazoa; phylum Chordata; class Actinopteri; order Syngnathiformes; family Syngnathidae; genus Syngnathoides; species Syngnathoides biaculeatus. Next base: position 8,397,784 of record NC_084640.1, on the reverse strand, counting down.
GATAAGTCACCTAATGACATGGATATATTTTGAATCCATACATAAATAAGTGTGTTCGTACTCAATAAACATTTCTCTGGGGTTACCTTTTCCAGTTACCCGACTCTGGAGTGGAAGGGGTTGCCTGTCAGTCTGTCGGACTGCAATGCCCGCAATGTAATAATAACGCCCCATAATGTAACACATTTGCCCCTTTTCAATGTAATAGCCCCATAATGTAATAATTGGCCAATAACGTAATGAAGTCCTCAACCCGAGTCCTGAGCGTGGAGAGACGGAGAGTGAGAGACACTTGCAGAGATGGAAAGAATATACGTTTACACAGTTACATCCCAAAATAAGTTCAATAAAGTGATATTGGTAAAGTATATTTTTGTTTCATGGGCTCTGTTATTACAATTGCAAGATGTTTAGTTTTTTTTTTTTTTTTTTTTTTTTTTTAAGGTAGGCCAGTAGCTTAATAACCAATCAATATATTACTGGGCCAAAGTTATTAGGTTTAAAATTTCATTATTACCCAATTATTATGTAATGGAACTATCCATCCATCTCTTTTCCGAGCCGCTTATCCTCACGAGAGTCGCAGGAGTGCTGGAGCCTATCCCAGCTGTCATCAGGCAGTAGTCAGGGTACACCCTCAACTGGTTGCCAGCCAATCGCAGGGCAGTTACGGAATTATCTAGAATTGTATCACATTTTAAAAAGTGTAACTATATTATGGTATGGTTTTTTTATTCCATCATGTCTTTGTACCTACCTCTTGACTGATGAGAGCTCTTGTGCTGATGCCGTCCCGTGGTGGCTTTCTGGAGCAGATAAGGGTTTTTAGTCCCGGGGCTCCCTTGCTTGTTCCTCTCCTGCACCGAGCATCCAGCTCCGGGTTGTTCCAGACGGGCCATCTTGGCCGGAGGGGGCCTCGGGTCTGCGACGGGATCGGCGCCCTCTGGTTTCTTGGCTCCATTACACAGCGGGTCCATCTGTGGAGTCACGCTGCATCCACAAAGAGATTCCGATTGAGTGGACCAGGACTTTTGATGGCGCGTCAGATTGTTTCGCTATTGTGCAGTTCTGGTGAGCGTTCGTGCCCATCAAACGCACAACGACACACAATACACAATAGTTGGGAAAATCGTTGATGCATCTTTTGTGTTGCCATCCTAAGCTGTTCAAGTGGAAATATTAGAATTACAAATAATGAGTCACACTACTTGGCTATGACCTTCCCTCGGATGCACATCGATTCGGTTCACAGCCAGTAAAAGTCTTGCAAGCGACGGGAATTCAAATCATCTGCATCACACAAATGTGCTCTTAATAGTCCCTTGTTGGTCGCAATTCCTGAAAGTTTAGTCCAAACCAACCTGTTTTTAGTCCATACAACGTGCGCGCTTGACACCGCTTCACGGACTGCACGCCAGTGACGGCAGAATCGCTTTTAGGTTTGGATTCGAGCATCTTATTACAGCCGCGCCGATCGTCTGATTCAACACCGAGACACTGACGGTCGAAGTAGTTTTGCCGTACCTCCATATGCCCTCCTCATTGCTCCGTTCGCCCGCTCGGCTCCTTGTTGTGGTTTGATGATGAACGAGCGCGAGGAGAATCGACCCGGACGCTCTCGCGGAGAGAACAATACGCAATGCATGTGCAGGCTGCAGTCTGCACCCTCTTATCTTATTTATAGGCGTGCGCACACGGCCAGTTGTTTTGCTGGTTCTCTCCCAAAGACCTCAGTGCACACCCGAGGAGAGAGAGAGAGAGAGACTGTGAGAGAGTCAGGAAGAGAGAGAGAGAGAGAGAGAGGAGAGAGAGAGAGAGCGAGAGAGAGAGAGAGAGAGAGGCACACACACACACCAGCTGCATTAACATATGGTGTAATAATGAATTCACTAGCGCGCTCCGTAAATGTATTAAATGTGACAATTGCGCATAAATCTATTTATTAAATTCTGCAGCATGCTGTGCACGCTCGTACTTATTATTGGCTGGAGGCTATTGGTGCTCTCCATGGTAACAAAGTGGATGAGAAGTAAAGGTTGCCTGTCATTAAATTGCTGATGTTGTATATGCTGTTGTGAAGAATGTGGCCATATTATTATTATTGTTATTACTATTATACGGAGGTATTGTTAAACTTTTAAAATTATGAGTGTTAGTACTTGTACAGTGGGGGTAAAAAGTATGTGAACCCTATGTGAATTCATGAATTTCTTAAATGTCTGCATGAATTGGTCCTAAAATGTAGGCTGATATTTCACTTAAACCACAAAAATAAGCAAACAGGGGATGTGTGTAGAGTGTTGCTTTAACTCGCAATTGAAAATAATATAAACACTCACAGGGAAAGAAGGAAGGTTTAAGTGACTCTTTAGGCCAGGGGTGCCCAGACTTTTTTTTTTACCCCAAGATCTCCTTTTCAAGCATCCAGCCTCTTGCAAGCTACCGAAGACGGAGTGGTGGGGGGATGATGATTATACTTCCAAACCATGTTCAAGAGAATGTTATGTTGCCTCCTATATTTAAAATGCAGAATTAGCTTTTTGTGCACTGTATTGTCTGTGCTTTCATCCTAGATCACGCTGTGCCAAGGTGGACTTTTAAAATTACACACCACCCCATCCTGCACCTTCGACTTTGGCTTCAGACGAGACCTTTCCCACTCGGAAAAGAGAAAATCTCATCCAGTTTAACCACTTTTTCTTCAATTATTCACGTACTCCGACAGTCATTGCATCTTAAAACAACAGCATTTATTTTCAAACTTTTGTCTATTAATATCGAAAGTAAACATAAGCAGCATGTCTAGCTCGTCTTTGCTCCACGTTGCCCAGACTGTGTTGCTAACTAAAGCAGCGGTGGTGGACGCTGTCATTCTAAAACACATTGATGGGCTGCGTAAGTACTGTAACATTTGTAATTATGAGTGTATGTCTTTAAGAGCGGGCGGGAGGTGTAAGGTGAACTAGGAAAAAGAGTGTGGCAGAGCAGCGGTAGTTGTTAGAGAAAGTTCTATTGCTGCATGTATGATGTCTGCAAAACCACACTTGAATAGTCCATAGCACTACTGTCAAAATATTCTGTTGACGGATTGAAACAAAAGTTGATTTGTTTGAAAGGAACACAAAATGGCGCGTGGAGAAAAAAAAATAGCACAATACGGCAATATCAAAATCTTATCCTAACTGTGAAACATGGTTGCAAGAGCATCATAGTATTGGGTGTGCTTTTTTTTACATCAGGGCCTGGACATCTTAAGATTTTCAATGGGAAAATGAATTCCCAAGTTTATTAAGCTATTTTGCATTCGAACTCAAGGCCATCTGTCCAATAGGCGAAGCCCAGAAGATGGTGGGTGTTGCAACAGGGGAATCATCCAAAACACAGAACCAAAAATTAACAACAGAATGGCCCAAGCATTAAAAAAAAAAGTATTCTGGATCAAAAGTGTCGGGATCATCGTCCATTACTTTGAAACTTCACCTTGAAACACTGGAATGACTTACTTTCCTTGAATACCAGTTTATCTCTGTGTGTGTGTGTGTGTGTGTGTGTGTGTGTGTGTGTGTGTCTTGACGAACAGCCAATTACAGATATTCAAGCACAGATTGCATGCTCTACTACTTTTAAGTAATTAAACAAAGTGAATTAACAACCTCTCCAGCCAGAACGCGGCATGGCTGGTTACACATCTTTCATTGTGAGTAAACTGGAGGAAGACATCACTCATTTTGTGGAAATGGACAGAATGTTGGGGGGGGGGGGGGTTGTAAACATTTATAGCTCACATGCCAAAGTGTTTAAATGTGCTTTAAGTTTTTATACCTAGATATTCACCTCTCCACTTTCTTGCTATTTTATTGTCGGCTTGAAACGTTGTCAATGAGGGCGGCACGCTAAATGATAATTAAGGCCATTACACGCTTGCTGAGCGTGTTACCAGTGCGTGGCACAGAACGCGGAGTACTGTAAGCCTCATCCCGGGAGACACCCAACTATTCACACACTCGTGTATCGCTCCAAATTAGGTTAGAATTTCACTGCGCCATATTCATTAAGCATCTGATGCGGTGATATTGTCATGATATGCTCCGTGAGCCCGGTGCTGTTCGTCGGATGAAGTTTGTATCGGAACAAAACTCGAGTACTGTATTCATCTTTTTTCTTTCTGGTATTGTATCAAAGCACATTTTCAAGTGGACTTCGCATTTCATTATTGAGTAGCATTAGCATTCACTATTCTTGTATGAACGATAGGCGAGCGGTGCCCAACATTCTGGAACGTTGTGAATCCGGACTCACCAGAGCACATTGCGCGGCAGTCCAGTCGTTATCGTCCCTGGCAAACCGACACACTTTCTCCTTTTAATTGTCACTGATAATTGGTTTTCTTTAGGCAACACACAGCTGTTTCGGACCCATCCCTGGAGGTCTCCGCGTACAGCGCATGTGGAAAAGGACCAAATGCTTGCGTTCAGGTTCTGCACTGCAAAAAAGAAACTGGGCTAATCTTTTTCCCTTACAATTAGACAGTTCCAGCTTTTTTTCCCCCAGCAATCTATTTAGGAGGTTTTTATCCTTGATTCAGGAAAATTATTTCACCCTCAAATAAAAACTTTGGGCGGAACGATGGATCAGCTGGTAAAGCGTTGGCCCCACAGTTCTGAGGACCCGGGTTTGATCCCGCCCCCCGCCTGTGTGGAGTTTGCATGTTCTCCCCTGTGCCTGCGTGGGTTTTCTCCGGGCATCGATCCGGTTTCCTCCAAAATCCCCAAAACATGCAACATTAATTGGACACTCTAAATTGCCCCTAGGTGTGATTGTGAGTGTGGCTGTTTGTCTCTAGGTGCCCTGCGATTGACTGGCAACCAGTTCAGGGTGTACCCCGCCTCCTGCCCCTTGAGAGCTAGGATAGGGTCCGGCACTACCCGCGACCCTCGTGAGGATAAGCGGCAAAGAAAATGGATGGATGGAATTTTGATTAAAGAGGCATGTACTGCAACTCAACGACTGGGACCAACTCAACCATGACACTCAATGTTGCAATCCTTAAATGACCGACTAAGTACTTGATCACGTCAGTGAAGCATCACTGCTGTCTGCTTGAATTGTGTCATCTGACATGTTTGGATCATTTTCTCTCCGTGCTCATTGGCTCACGGAGCCTCACCCCGGGCACTTGACCCATACATCTTTAAATATGTTTTGGATGTGTTTGTTCAATTTGGAGTTTGAGGTGATGTATGAATCACAGCTTTGGACCGTCTAATGACTTTGTGATTATCTGACAGATTGCCTGACGAGTAAAACGTGATTGGTTGACAGATTAGATGTCTAGTAGAGTGCGATTGGCTGACGCGACGGAAGAAATGACGCACTGTGATAGTAGTACTTTGTTACAGCATTTATTTACTTTTTTACTTTTCCTCCTTACATTTTTAAAGAGATATCTGTGCTTTTCTCCTTTTTTTTTTTTAAATGGGCCTTTTACATACATAGAGAGAGGTAAAGTAAACTAAGGTTGAGATAGGGATCATTGCATTGTATGCAATTGAAAAATAGTTTTACGCTCTACTTTTGGACAACATTGCCAACATTCTCAGATGCTACGTCTTGGAAAAAAAATATCTTTGATGTCCACAAGAGGACGCTGTTGTACACCTCAAAGCCTCGTCCTGTTTCGCTCCTGGTTTTCACCACCAGATGACGCTCAAAACTTGCGCGTGTGTTCGTGCTCGTCCAGCGGCTGTGCACTTGTGTGTGTGCGTGTGTGTGTGTGACAGGTGTGTTTGCTCGAAAAAGACAGAAAACGATCGTAACGATCCCGCTATCAACACAAACATATTCAGGATCCAGCCATCTGTCTCCAAAGGAAGTGCATTCACGGGGTCAGACCCGTTTACGTTTGACCTTGTTCGTGTTGCTACCGCGAGAAAAGCTTTTTTTTTTTTTTTTTTTTTTAAATAATAAATAAATAAATTATAATAATTAACTGAACACTTTATTAGGGACACCTGACGGTGACATCGAAACTCTGAGTAGACTGCGCCTACAAGTGTCCTGTGCATTCTTTATTTTGTCGTGTGATGTAAAGAAAGTTAAACGCATGGCTTCTAAGTCTAAATCCATTACGTCGGTGCAAGTTTTTTGCTTGCGACTTTAGATGCGTGCGCAGGCTGAGAAAAGTGAGCGTGATGGATGTCACCCCCCATTGCACGCTGCGGACAGACGATTATTGAAGCCAGTGACAATAATGCCACCCGTTGACAGGCGGCCTCACCCTGTCGCTTTGGTCCTCGGCTCCTACCCGTCCCGCACCTGTGGGTCTTCGCACCCCCGCCCACTCCTCCCCTCCTCTTTTTCATTTACGCACGCAATTGAAACTGCAGACGCACCGGCTGCGCGCACCTCCTCGCCCGAGCGTCGCGTGTTGTGCTGCGCGGGGCGGAAAACGCGTCCTGTGCACGTAGCTCCGTCTACAACCTTTCCAAGGGTGGCCTTCACGCGTTGAGACGACTTCTCTTCACTCACTTTGATGGGGACTTCGACATTAAGCAGGGAAAATGCCTGTGATGAAGGGATTACTAGCACCGCAGAACACCTTTTTGGACACTATAGCAACGCGCTTTGATGGCACTCGTAAGTTTGGCTTCTTAATGACGCCCTGATTATTCGAGCAGTTCCAGATGATGCCTTACGACTTTCGGAATGTTAGGAAATTATCCTTGCTGGGATGATTTCATAACATACTGGCTGGAGGGAGACGATAGTGACATGGTGCACATTTCAATGTTGACTTATTATGGGATTCTGTCAATGTTTTGATGTTGCTCATGATGCAAATAGTTGTTGCATACTACAGATAAATTCATTATTTACTTGAGTAATAAATAGTATGTTTATTGACTCAAATGCAGAGTGCAACAGTCATTAAAGGAAGTGTTTTTTAATTGTTATTTTTGTGTGGATTTTATTAGTTTGCTTCAAATCGATAATGATGAATCCAAAATGTAAAAAAAAAAAAAAAAAAAACAATATAATGAGTATGATATTTCTAAATAATATACAAACGTGCAAAATTGCAGGTCACGAAAATTGAGTAATTGATGGCGTGGGGTTCATTTGCTTGACGGTGTGAATGTTTTGCGGTCTCGAAGTGCATTGTGATGGAGTGGCAATTAGTCCGCGCTGTAGCTTGGTCACATAATCAAAGGTGAATGCTCACTACTTTATAGGTGATGGGACTGGAGTTTGCTCAAAAGGTGTACTGAGCAAGCACAGACGTTCTGAGGAAACGGTTCTGTGCAAAGACAAGACCGAAGCTTCCCGACAAGTCACACCAGGTCTTTGTTTGCAGATTTTAAAATGAAGCATACAAAGAAAAGAACACTCAGCTAGGCTCAGTTATGCTCTTTGGGCTGCTTTATTGCATCTGGTACAGGGTGTACAGAACCTGTTAAGAGTGCAGTTAAAAAAATAAAAACTATGAAGGCTTTCTAAAAAGCTTGGTAATCAGTTGCTGGTCAAATTATTGACCAAAAATGAAGAGTTAAATACTCTTGTGAATGGTGCCTATCAAGCATGAGACAGGAGAAAACACTTGCACGTGTATACGATGACATCATCCCCATGGACAGTATTGTGATAATTTATCAGCTCAAATCCATATTAACATACAATCATTTGCTTCTGTACAAATTGGTCAGAATGAATCCATCAGTATTTTGTACATCAATGTGCTAATTTGTTGACTGTGTAAAGGTATTAGAGCCAATATTTTGCAAATGTTGTTTACCTGAGCTGAGGCCTTTATATGTTCAGCCAGACGACAAACTTGGTGATGCGTTCAGGGACAGCATGTATTAAAACAGAGGCAGCTGTTTGAAGAGGTACAGTCTCCAGGTACCTTTAGGTTTAGACTACTACAGCTAAACCATGTAGTCCAGTATCATAATCATCCCATGGTTACCCTTCAGCACCATGGAGAGTAACAAAGCAGCCAACAAATAAATATCACTTATTTTGTGAATCCTTTTACCTGACAAACAAGCAAGCATATTAATTGCAATCATTTGTACTGCAACAGAGGCACTACTTCCCCTCACTGGATTTCTAGAAACTTCTGTCTACACATTATATTATTTAATGTATGTATCAGCTGTTTTAGCTTATGACATGCAATTTGTTAATTTTGTGACCAAATACCTGTGTGCCCTTGTCTGGGTGAAGTGTTTTCATCAACGTATAAATAACTTATATTTAGCACTTTTAAAAAATAGTTTATACTTCCTATCCTGGAAGTCAACAAGAGATGAGAAATTTTTGCTCTCCTAGATGCAAAATTAACATAAGCTGACACAAAGATTAAAATACCATGTGGTGTAAGTAGTACTAAAGAAAAAGTACTTATATAGAGAATAAAATAATGGAAAATCCGATCAGTTAAAAGGTTGTACATGCTGTATTGGCGCATAGATGGCATATGCTAAATACTGCATGTCAAATAATATTGAAATACTATAAATGCTGTTGCAAGAAGAAGAAAAAAACCCATCATAACCGGAGTATTTCCACTTCCAAGATACATCAACTGACCTCTGACCCCTCTCCCGACCTCGGTTTTATTTTTGCCTCCCGAACATTCTGCAGCTTCAGCGACTTAGAGCAAGCTGTTACTTTCCTGACACCGGGGAATTGCGGCTGAACCCGCAGCAAGTGAGTAGAAAGGAAGGAAATGAACATTGGATTTGAACTGGAAGATGACGGCACAAATGAGCTGTGATGGCCTTGCCGGGAGCAAAATCTAAAGGGCTTCCCTGTTACGTACGGCCGTTTCGACCTCACCTGAAGCCCGAGAAAACCGCTCACATTTGGACACGACCTGACAAATAAATGGATGCCAGCCTTTAACCGGAGAGTTTTTCTACATAAATTGATAGTGGCTGTGATTTACTTGCTGGAATGTTTGGCGTAACTGAACGAGTGGCAATTCAGACGGCGTTTTACACGCACACTTGTTATATATATTTTTTTATTGAGCGCTGTGAAACAGGCGTTGATCACTTCACGCTCGGTGAAGCGACATTGATGAAGCTTGATGCTGAAATCTATAAGCCGTTGGAATGGGCAGGACACTTTAATGAGCAACACTTGAAGGATGCTTTTCAGAATAAAAGCACAGCTCGCTTTACCACAACTCAAAAGACCACCAGTTCCGCTACTGTATGTATACTTGTACATGTTTATGCCATCAAATTCCCTCGTAAGTTACTTTCAGGGTTATTATTTTGGTGCAATTTAATTAGTTTCTAGCTTGGAGGTGACCAAAACAATAAATATCTCCATTTTCGTCCCACATCCCAAAAACATGCCAAATTAATTGGACACTCTCAATTGCCCATAGGTGCAACTGCTGTCTGTCTCACTGTGCCCTGCGATTGGCCGGCAAACAGTTCAGGCTGCTCGAAGATTGCCCGGATAGGCTCCAGCACTCCTCCGGCCCTTGTGGGGATAAGCAGCTCAGATAATGGATGGCTGGATTGAAGCTGTTCAATGCCACACCCAGTTAAAGTTTGAAGGTTAACAGTGATCACATCTGCTAATTTAATGCAAACATTAATGTGTTTGTATGTTTTAAGGCGCAACTAAAAGTGACTTAAATAAAAAGGGTGCAGTAACACACATAGACAGACAATATAACAATACTCACAGGCATAAAGTGATTCCCTCTGCAAAAAAAAATACAAATATTACTAAAGTTTAGAGAATTACCAGAGTTATGAAACCCATCTTTTTTTTTTTTTTTTTTTTTTGCACCTCCGTGACGGCCTTATACCGTCTGGTGCCACTGCCGATGGCCAAGTTGCGCTCACCAGAGGGAGCTGCAATGAATTTCTCTGTGCAATCGTTCTCATTCTTTTTAATTATCCTATATCTATGTTTGTATAAAGTCGCATTATAGTCCCTGTGACAGTTGTCACAAAGAGACGTCATGTGATGTTTAAATACCAGAAAGTAAATGCACACCGGCAGTGTGAAAAAGATGTTTGGTTGAAAATGTAAGCACTCCCCGCGACCCTCATGAGGATAAGCGGCAAATAAAATGGATGGATGGATGATACGGGGGGGGGGGGACTGGAGACTGCGTGCGAGGAGAGATGAAGTCACAGAGGACCAAAACGGAAAGCGAGATGCGTTTTCAGCACTTTGCTTTCCGTGCGTCATCCAACTCGCTCCGGAGCGTGCGCGAAAGCTCATTCGTCTCTGTCTTTGAACAGAAGGCCACAGAAGAACAACTTTTACTCTCCCGCGAGGAACTTTTTTTTTTTTTGTTCGGCGCCGCACTTCTAATGAAGTTGATAACACGACATCTGTGGGGATTCCGCTTCCACCCTTCGGAAGGGATTGACAACTGAAGGAAGAAATGAGTGTAGTTATGAGCCCGGGAGGGCGTAATCAATCATCACTGACTTCAATGCTGGAGGGTTCTCATTTTCTGCCAGCCGATTGGCTCACTTTTCTTAATAAGGAAGTGGGTTAAAGGCACGACGGGAGAAGGACGCTCTGCTGTGCTTGAGCTTAATAGACCTGCTGTATCGTGATACAGTATCGCACGGTACACTTTCCAGACCCACTCGCAATAATGATAAACCATAATATAGTGATAACATCCATCCATTTTCTTCACCGCTTATCCTAACGAGGGTCACGGGGAGGGCTGGAGCCTATCCCAGCTGTCAACGGGCAGGAGGCGGGGTACACCCTGAGCTGGTTGCCAGCCAATCGCAGGGCACATAGATACAAACAGTGACACTCACAATCACAATCAGACCGATGGGCAATTTTAGAGTGTCCAATTAATGTTGCATGTTTCTGGAATGTGGGAGGAAACTGGAGTGCCCGGAGAAAAACCACGCAGGCACGGGGAGAACATGCAAACTACACACAGGCGGGGCCGGGATTGAACCCGGGACCTCTGAACTGTGAGGCCAACACTTTACCAGCTGACCCACCGTAACAACATGTATAAAATAAAATAAAAATCCATTGGATGCAAGAGCTTTATCTAAAATATTGCAAAGAATGCCTCTTTTTAATCAACTGCAATGTACATTGCGTGTAATATAGAATATATTGGCAGCCGCCCATGGGTATTGCGCCATTTTTTTAATTAACAAACCCAGCAATTATAGTGAAAGTCTACCGCCGCAAGACAACATACATTACATTGTAATAATAATCGGGAATAAATTGTTAATTTACGACTCAGAGTCAAAGTGTTCTTAAAAGCAGTTTGGGGGGTATTGACTTTCTATGACCAGCGTGTAGTAAATATACATTTGAAATTACCCGGTGTGTGTGCGTGTGTGTGTGTTGCTGTACATGAACGCTAATTGATTACTTTTCCCAACGAGTATTGTTTTGATCACATTCCAAGCATTTAAAAAAAAAAAACGCATTGATATATTTTCATTAAACCTTGCGAAGGGGTGGCCAGCGACAATTAGTTGTTGTTATTGATATGAATAATAATGGGAACGGAAGACTTTATTGAGTCATTAATTTTATTCCCCCATCCCGGAATGCAAGCGGAAATGGAAACCCCATTAATCCCAGTCGCACAAAAAAAAAAAAAAATGGCAAAAAATGCTGCAATGTATTTTTAATCACAAATATAGCATTCTATAATAGTGTAGTTTTTGAAAACATACAGTCATGACGTAATTACACGGAATGTAAACAAACATTTTTTTAAATTTTTTTTGGCTTCAATTCAATGGACATGTGGTGCTCCTTTTAACACTGCAACACTGATGCTATCTGCTAGCCCGTGTATATTGTTTTTCGTTATTTTTAAGCATTCAGCCAGAGTTTCCCAAACATTATTATTTTGTTGTTTTTTGAGGGTTATCTTTTGACATCTTGCTGCCCAAGGACCACGTTGACGTGATTTGAGGAGCTTCATGCACTGCTTTGTCAACATCGTGTGCTAACTTGGTGCCAAGGAACCTATGTGGGTGTGACTTTAGAAGCTTCATGTAGTGCTCAGCCGACCTTTTTCTTCCAATATTACAAGTTTATTCTCATACTTTTCATTCATCCCAAATTGCTGCTTCATTCTTGTCAGAGTACACACTGCTGATTGCAGAAACTGCAGCATTACACAGTACGGTTAGACAAACAAACCCAGCCATCCGTTCTTGTTTAACCACTCACATTCACGCCGTTATTACCGGAATTTCCGGTTGTTACCGGAACAGAACCCATGCGAGTCAACCACTGCACTGTCAATGACTCAAAAACACATTTGCTTCACTGTTATGAGCAATTTAGTTTTGGCTTTAATTTGTGCTCTTATATTGAATAGCTTCAAGGTTTAGCGATACATATTTGGGACCGAGCACCCAAAATTTGTCCGGCCATAACCTCGGTTGTCATGTAATGTCTCACTGGTAACTTTGGCAGTTTGAGATGACTTTTTTTTCGAGGGGGGGGGGGGGGGGGGCTACAGTATGCGAGGGCTCCATATTACTTTCTGAGTGGCCGTCATAAATTCTCGCAGAAGGGTGACTATATCTTTCCATCTGTCACTCCATTGTTCCCAACATTTTTCCCGTCGACTCCATCTCCGTCTTATTACTGCTCATCTCAGAGCTTTATCTCTTCCATATCCAACCTTTGCTCTCTTTTCGCCATCCATCTTTTTGCTCTCCCTGCTGCTTGACTAACTCACACCTTTGACATTGAGACTCTTTTCCCGTTTCCTGTGGCGCTTTAAATAGCTTAGGTTTACCTCAGATCCTGAAATGGGAGAGGCTTAATGTGCATATAGAGTGACCCTCGAGAGGAAAACAAATGCGGACCCGACCTGCAGCGACGCCAACATTAGTTTGGAGAGGTTGTCGTGAAACCACGGCAACATCCAGCATCCAAGATAGAGGTCCAAACACATGCGTGCTAGGTGGCTTAAGATACAGTGGATCAGCTGGTATAGCGTTGGCCTCACAGTCCTGAGGACCCGTGTTCGATCCCGGCTACGCCTGTGTGGAGTTCGCATGTTCTCCCCGTGCCTGCGTGGGTTTTCTCCGGGCACTCTGGTTTCCTCCCACATCCCAAAAACATGCAACATTAGTTGGACACTCGAAATTGCCCCGAGGTGTGATTGTGAGTCCGGGTGTTGCATATCTCTGTGCCATGCGATTGACTAGCGACCAGTTCAGGGTGTACCCCGCCTCCTGCATGTTGACAGCTGGGATAGGCTCCGGCACGCCCCAGGACCCTCGTGAGGATAAGCGGCAAAGAAAATGGATGGATGGATGATATTCTTGGTAAACCGTGATCAACTTTACAGCCTATCATGCAGCCACCAGCAAATCTCGAGCTTTGTGGTTATTCCATTTAAATTAATGATTAATTATACATGTTGGGCATTTTCTCCGCATAAATGAGCATGTAATTGAATTTTTGTTCAAATTGTATTGCTCAAACGAGGCGGTGATGAGTACATCTTTCTCCCAGTCGAGATTCGGGGGTTATAAACTTTTCTGTGTGGAGGTTGCATGCTCTCCCTGTATTTGCGTGACATTTCTCCTGGTACTCTGACTCCCCCATCCCCAAATACATATTTGATTGAATGGGTTAAAAGGCGTGAAATTGAGTGTGAATGCTTGTTTGTCTATATGATTGGCTTGCCACTAGTCCAGGGTGTAATCTGCCTCTTGCTCAAAGTCAGCTGGGAAAGGCTCCAGTAGGTTCAGGCAGTATCGAAGATGGATGGATGGATGGATGGATGGATGGATGGATCAAATCATACTGAGCACGCAGGCCTGTTCTTCTGTACCAGTAAATCCCACTTTTCATCTTCAACGTACCATTGGTATTTTCTCTGGTGATCACAAAAAAGAGTGATGCTCAAGAAAAAAACAAAACCCTCTTGGGGTGTTCAGCTTGTCAGTCCCCCCTCCCCCTTTTTTTTTTGTATTTATATCCCAACATTTGAGCTGATAATTGAAAGTATCAATCAAAAAGGAGAAGTAAAAAAAATCCTCCATATAAATTGCTCATCCCTTTTGCATTGTTCTTCCTTCCCTCCTCTCTCACCTCTGCCGCCACCCTGACTTTCTTTGCCCGTCCCCTGGGAGTTTCCTCAACAGCTGTCAGGCACTATTGTGAGCATGATAGGAAATGAAATATGGGGCTTCCACAGTGGAACAATTAAGCCAAAGAAATTCAGGGTGGGGGAGAGAGAGCGAGAGTGAGAGAGACGAGAATTGGAGGAGATGAGGAGGCTGACATAGAAAAAGGAGAGGAGTAAAAAAAAAGTGCTGTAAAGAGATGATTCAGGCCTTTTGGAGGTGAAAGGAAGCGGTCAGAGCAAATGCTCTCAGGTGGCGGTGAGAGAAGGTGTCAGCGCCAAGAGGGGAAGGAAATAAATGATAGTGGAGAGGATGGCTACCCTGCTGGAACTCAAAGGGCTGGAGAGAAAATGAAGAGTAATTAGACAAAGTGATCCAAAAGGCTGGCGGAGGGAGGAAGCTGGGAGGAGAAAGCAAAGAAAGTCAAGAGAGGGAAAAGGCGTGCCGAAGTAAGGAAACTTTGAGGGGGTAATAGTTGGATCGTTGCCATCTAATAGTGAGTAATTCATTTGGAGGGAAATAGGACAGGAAGCTGTGTGTGAATTGTTTTAACCAAAAGAAGAAGAAGTAAGAGAGCCGTTAAGGCAATTTGAAATCATGCCGCAGATCTTAGCAAGAATCACGTAAAATCACGCCACATAAAATGATGTCGTGGGCCATTTCCGGCCCACGGGCCTTGTGTTTGACACCTTTTAATGGTTTCTTTGTCCGCTGCCAGCGCCCTTGTGATGGGCTGGCGGGCAGTCCAGGGCGGGGCTAGTCTCTCGCTCAAGGTCAGTTGGAGTAGGCTCCAGCTCAAATGTCCACTCGTGTTTAATAGAAATGATAACCTTTGTATTTTACAGCGTATGATCCATATTGTCAGTTCTCGCTCACTTTTTTCCGTAAACACAAGTTTCCTGTCATGGCCCGTGTCTCTGGTGCGCGTGAGTGAGGCTGCCGTCAGACAGGCCGCGGGCCTTGGCATCAGGGCGCTTGGGGGCCAGCGGTCTTTGCTTACCATGAGGGGCCCGAGGGGGCCTCACGACTGACAGCTGGTCCCAATGCAGCGACCGGATCTGACCATCTGTCCGGCGCCCGTGTATCGCTGCTGACAACACATTCTCTGCGTGTGCGTCCCTCCTTTATTCCTTTACTGCTTATTATGGGATGTACCGAATGATGTTTCTAGTCACTTTATTGAAAAATAAATATGAATGCCTACAACGGGATGCCCTACGTGTATTTTCATTGTATTCGTTCACATCGGAAGCATAAACTACGCGATCAAGCTAACCTAGAGACATATCACGTGACTCTCACTTGTATAATGAAAAGCTCCAATCACCCAAACGTGACATCAATTCATATTTTCATAGCGTTCCCACGAGCACAAAGGAGCATTTGATTGAGTACAACCTCTTGAAGGACACCTACAAGTAGTCAACATTCTCAATTCGCAATATTCCCACACGTCATTTGATTCCAGGTGGTTTCCTTCAACAAAGCCTGACGTGCGACATAAAACAATTAAATACCGGGAGCTGTCGGGGGGGGGGGGGGGGGGGGATGAAATCACTGATGCAGAAAATAGATTTTTGTAGTGAAATTATGGGAACATGTAACTTTGCAGGGTGGCTCGGGCAATGAATTACCAAGTTTGAACTCTTGTCTGTCTTACGTAACAGCTTTGAGTGCGAGTTAGGTTTTGAGTATTTGTTGTGCAATTAAGCATCTGCTCCAAATGTATTGAACACACTCTTGACTCAACCACCATATTATTATTTATCCATACAGTGTATCGTTACTCTTGAAATACAGTTTTGCTATGCACATAGCAGAGGTTCCCTTTTAAGTCATGCAATTTTTAAATAATTATTACAAGTTGCAGGTTTTCACCAACTGTGGTTGGCTCCTGAATGTATCACTGATTCAAATTCTGATTCTGATTCTGATTCTGATTCTGAATCTGATCCGGTCCCTCCCGCAGACAGCAACTTCATCCTGGCTAACGCTCAGGTGTCCAAGGGCTTCCCCATCGTCTACTGCTCGGATGGCTTCTGCGAGCTCACGGGCTTCTCCAGGGCCGAGGTCATGCAAAAGAGCTGTGCGTGCAAGTTCCTGTACGGCCCCGAGACCAGCGAAAGCATCATCATCGGCGTCGACGACGCCTTGGAGGGGCGCAAGGAGTTTAAGGATGAGATCATGTTTTACAGCAAGACAGGTAAGACCTGAGTTGTTCGGCGGCTGTCGTTTTGAGTACTGTGCAAAATCCCGTATCAAAACAGTGGATCAGTATTAGTACAAAAACCTACAAGATTCTTGTCCTGTTACTTGAGCCACTGGAGATGGCACCACCATGTGTGACATACCATTGGTGCAAATGCAGGACTCCGAGACGGAAGCATGATGTTAGGCGTGGTTTGTTCAAGGAACAGGGTCTGAAAAGGCAGAGGCACAAAACGCTGAGCAAAGGCAGGATACAAAACCGTGAAGCGAGGTCTCATGACTAGGAGACAAACCAGGAAACATGAACTACAACTTGACTATGACTATGAAACATAAACCAAGACAGGACTAAACTGTGGTGGCACAGAAACACCATTCTCAGTGGTGGAAATTCCTACTGTCAGTGAATACAACTCAGTAACTCATGGCAACGAACTGGCAAATGCCAGTGACAAAAACTCCAACTTAAATGCGTGTCTAATGTAGGGATTTGCGAGTTTGGACCCTACGCGTGTTCACGGATCAAGGAAGTGCAATACAGATGTCCGGGTCTTATCTAGGCATCTGCTGCACACGTGACATGTGTCTTCTGCCTAAGAGGAAGACAAAAGCTGCCCGGTAACACAACGTTTTTATGTGTATGGGTCCATGGTAAAAGTGGCTGCCCCCTACCCTCCCGAGTCTGCTCCTTATCTGGTGTCGTCCATCTCCACGGCAACGCCTGGCCAAGGAGGATGTTTTTCTGCGCAAGGACAGCCGTCGCGCTGCACAACACATCCTTGTCTGATTAGCAAATGGACAACACCTTATCTTTTGATTTAATGTATGATGACATATCTAAGCAAATAATGAAAGTACAATAAAAGTAAAATAGTCTCCACTAATTACAGTCCCAATGAGAACCAGCTGTGAGCGGTGACAGGTGTCACCGCCCAGAGCAGTGGCGTGGTCACGCAACCTCTTGGCAGTGGCCAAGTCTTGCTCATGACACCACGTCTGCTTTATGTATTCATAAAACGATGGCAGTTCTCAGCATCTGCTGTATTTGGAACGAGGCTTCGTTTTAGTTGTCATTGACGTACATTGACGTCCATGGATGGATCCGAGTGAGGCTGAAGACGGCGATGATGTGACATTTTTCTGTTCCACCGTCATTATTTGGTTGTTAAACAGCGTCAACGGTGCGTCATTCGGCTCGAGGTCCCGGATGTAGAATGTTGTACACTAAGCCAAGAGAATAATTGACTTTACACATTGCGTATGGCCGTGCTCCACGTCGGGTCGAAAATAATTCAAAATAAAAACATCCTCCCGACTGAATCAACAATCGGTCATCGTGTCGCGCGACTTTAAAGGGCTGCTTTTAGCAGATGGTGTCGTAAATTATGCGCCGTCACAGCTTCGCTAACGCCGCCACAGATGTGGTCTTTCCAATAAGTCGTGATTTTTGTCGCTTTTACGGGAACGCTCCGCCATGTCACTTTATTGCTTTACTCGAGCCAACATCTGTCCTTGAGCGTTTCAACTTTCTCCTCTTTAAAAATGAATTTCCAAGTGGAGCATCCGCCGTTTCCAAATAGTGTGCTTTTTGGGTTTACGAGCTTGTCCCCCCCCCCCCCCAACCCCCGTTTCGGTCCTTTTGTGTTGTCGTCTCAGCTTGAAACCAGAACATTAGCTAATTGTTATGCTGACGACACCCTGCTGTTCGTACCGATGCAATTTCTAAACTCTTCAATGTCTTGGAAATTCCAGGTCCTTTTTTTTTTGTCTCCAAATAATTTGAAAATGAATGAAGAAGAGGTGTGTGGTTTGATTCCTGCATGAATGGAGGAGCAAGTTGTCCGCAGATAATGAGTCTGGTGTGTAAAATGACTCCCGAAGTGCACAATTACACACAGCGCCGAGCGAAAAACCGCCTGAGTCATCAGCGGGGAAGCGAGTGTGAGTGTGGGGGGGTGTGATGATGGGAGGGGAGTGGGGGGGGGCACTCCATGGGAGATTCTTGTCATTTGCATTTCATTCCTACTCCAAAAGAAAGACTAGAAAAAAAACTTTGGCGGCTTTTCCAAACCGGTCAAAATGTTGTGTTTGGTGCTCTGTGTTAATCGCACTCACCTTCAACTGGCAAAATATGAATACATAACACAGGATGAACAATCCTATAATATTCATACTACTAATGGTATTTCTCTTATTTCAAAACACATTCCATATTTTTGGGGACATTTTAGGCGGGGGAGACTGAAATGAATGAAACCCATTCGTGGGCAGCGTCCCATTTTTGGGACATCATGATTTTCACGCATTATATCCTTCAGTATATATTAAATATTTAAGTGTTTTAATCTGAAGCCAAAATTTGATATCAGGAGAGGATGACTAATCGGTTAAAGTTTATTAAAGATTATAAATTAGTAACGTTATCGGATAACTTATAAACCATAAACAAAAAAGAAGTGTTATTTCCTTGATTGTGGCCTGTTAGGAGACCTTTATCTCAATAAGGCGAAAAATGGGTTATGAATGGGTTCATGTCATTTCCATTCATTTCAAGTTGAGTTGGCCAAGTACTGAGAATTTATATTTTCTGTGAAACTCACAAAATGCTGACCTGGCTTTCCCCCCAAAAAGCAACCCATTTAGCAAGAGACGGAACCAAGGATGCTCGGTTCATCTTGAGAAACATGACTTGGGTCCATATAAAGCCTTTGTTTCTCCCACGGGGGACCCAACTGTAGACGGGCTCGCTAATAAGTCCGGGAGTGTGGGGTACACACTACATTGTTGCGCTACAATGCTAAACACGTACGTGCACAAAATATATCCACACACTGCGTTTTGCCATTGCAGCTGTGCTCTTCTGGTGCCTGTTGGACATTGTCCCGATTAAGAATGAGAAGGGAGACGTGGTGCTCTTTCTGGCTTCGTTTAAGGACATCACGGACATTAAAGCCAAAACCCTTCAGGAGGACAAGAAAGAAGGTCAGTGAATGCGTGGAGTCGTTCTCACACCCCTGCTGAAGGAATTATCCCAAAACCAAATTTGGAAATATATTTTTACAGGTTCTCCCTTGCCTACCCATTTTATTTAATTTTTTTTTATTTTTCCCAGGAAAACCCTTAAACATTTTGAAGGAAGTGACATTTTTGGACTGAAGTCACTTTTCATATAGCAAATATCACATGAATGACATTGATTGAGCTATATTTATTTCAAAATTAGGTCATTGTGCATGTGCGTGTGGGTGCGTTCCCTCGCCCGCGTCTTACCTAATTGCGCTCATTACCGTAAATAAGGCAGAAACAGGAAGCGTCAACGCAAAGCAAAGTTATTTATTTTTGCTCGCGTCATGAAAAGCTTTTCAACCGAAAGTGAAAGTGGCTGATGCAGCAGGCGTCCGCAGACGGAGACAAACACCCCAACTGGAATAAGTCGCTGGGTGACAAGTATGGATGAAATTAGAATATGCACAGTAAGGAGCAATTTGCATTTTCAGGTCAGAAAGAAAGTAGTAGAAAGTCAATTTCCCCGTCTGTTGCGTCGTGCTTCTACGTTTGCATCCAGCCATACATCCGTTTTCTTAGCCGCTTATCCTCACGAGGGTTGCGGGGAGTGCTGGAGCCTATCCCAGCTGTCAACGGGGAGGAGGCAGGGTACACCCTGAACTGGTTGCCAGCCAATCGCAGGCAGATGAAGACAGACAACAGCCACCCTCACAATCACACCTAGGGGCAATTTAGTGTCCAATTAATGTTGCATGTTTTTGGGATGTGGGAGGAAACCGGAATGCCCGGAGAAAACCCACGCAGGCACGGAGAGAACATGCAAACTCCACACAGGCGGGGCCGGGATTCGAACCCGGGACCTCAGAACTGTGAGGACAACACTCTAACCATTAGCTCCAATCTGCCCTACATTTGTATATATAAAGAAATATTCTACTGATAGTTTGTAGATAATTGGATATATATATATAATGGATATAAATAGGATAATTTCCCCCCGGCAGATCACTCACGGCACACTAATAACGTGCCACGGCACGCTGCTTGGGAGTAACCATCAACTCCCTCGTTTCTATTTCCAGCCTAATGTTGCTTTCCTTCCATCGTTAATCCGCACGGGCCTCTATCGCATATCCATATGCTTCCGTCGCCGAGCTTTTATGTGTTTCCACAACACCTCTGGACCCCCTCCCACCTCCCTCCTCCCCCCACAAGAATGGTTCTAACAGCAAAGGGTTATTCATTAGGTTTTAAAAAGAAAGCATTTCTCCTTCTCCGCGTTGGTGTTGCCTCTTGACTGATGGGCCTTGTCTGTTCCCCTCATCTGGGGTCTGTCGGCACTCGATGGCGCACCAGAAAACGTGCACGCTTTCCAAACAACACTCCAAAGTAGTTAGCGCTTCACTCCGTCCTCTTTGTTACGGCCTTTATCTGCCCCCGAGCCAGTCTGGATTTAGTCCTTTCCAGTATGTTCAGAGCACGCCGGCAGTAACACTTCCTTCTGTTATCCGAGTTCCAATCTCAATGCATCACTCTCAACTGTCCATCTCACGTGTGACGTTTACACATACAGTGAAGTAAAATAAGTATTTGAACACCCTGCTATATTGCAAATTCTCCCAGTTAGAAATCATGGAGGGGTCTGAAATTTTCATCGTTGGTGCAAGTCCACTGTGAGAGCTATCCTCGTAAAAGAACAATCCAGAAATCCCAATGTATGATTTTTTAAACGATTTATTTGTGTGATACAGCTGCAAAAAAAGTATTTGAACAACTGAGGAAACCAATTTTAATATTTGATACAGTAGCCTTTGTTTGTAATAACAGAGTTCAAACGCTTCCTGTAGTTATTCACCAGGTTTGCACACACTGCAGGTTGGGTTTAGGTCTGAAGACTGGCTAGGCCACGCCAGAACCTTGTTATGCTTCTTTCGGGGTCACTCCTAGGTTTTCCTGGCTGTGTGCTTCGGGTCGTTGTCATGTCGAACGACCCAGCCACGACCCATCTTCAATGCTCTGACTGAGTTCTTCCACAAAATCTCACAATACATGGCCGCGGTCATCCTCTCATTAATACAGTGCAGTCGTCCTGTCCCATGTACAGAAAAAAAAAAACAACCCCCATGATCCTACCACCCCCATGCTTCACAGTAGGGATGGTGTTCTTGGGATGGAACTCATCATTCGTCTTCCTCCAAACACGGTTAGTGGAATTATGACCAAAAAGTTCCATTTTGGTCTCATCTGACCACAACACTTTCTCCCATGAGTCCTCTGTATCATCCAAATGGTCATTGGCAAACTTAAGATGCCATGCAAGATTCCAAACCATGACGTTTTGGTGTATTACCAACAGTCACCTTGGCAACGGTGGTCCCAGCTCTTTTCAGGTCATTGACCAAGTCCTGTAGTGTAGTCCTGGACTGATTCCTCACCTTTCCAAGGATCACTGAGACCCCACGAGGTGATATCTTGCATGGGGCGCCACTCCGACTGTGATTGAATCATACATTGTGATTTCTGGAGTTTTCTTTTTTCGATGATCTCTCTCACAGTGGACATGCACCTACGATGAAAATGTCAGACCCCTCCGTGATTTCGAAGTGGGAGAACTTGCAATAAAGCAGGGTGTTCAAATACTTATTTTCTTCACTGTACGTGCAAGTACATGCAAAATCACTTCAGCAGCAGCAGCAGCAGCAGCAGCAATTTACAACCTAAGTACCTCTGCTAACGTTGCCCTGCATTGTTGGAAAAGGCATTCATAAATCAGTACCTTCGGCAAAGTAATCTGATTGAATGAAAAACAAGTAAAGCACAACACTAAGTTTTCACCAAGATGCTATGCAGCCAGTGAATTTTGTCTGGATTTTTTTCACAAAAATGTTCACAAGTCAAATTTGTCTTGGCAGAGCGGCGGCGCGGCAAGATCAAAACAGGCTCTCCGTTCGGCTCTGCTCGTATGCGGAGCGGCACCGTCCTGTACCACGTCTCGGGCCACCTCCACAGCAGGGAGAAGAGCAAAATTAAGCTCAACAAGGTACCGGAATAGCCTCACACACTTCAGACCACCAGACAGATGGGGACATAATAAAAAGCCATCTATTCGAGGGTGTTCCAAGCAAAAAAGTGGAATGGGAAACCTGATGAGAGCAGCGGATTCTTTTTAATAACTCTCACCATAGTCTGATTCATTTTTTTGCTCCTATGCTTCATCACAGATTTTTAAGCAAGTATTTTTCATGACTTCTATGAATACACAGGCAAGTCTGAATTTAAAATGACAGTAGTGCGCCTTTAGTACCATGTTGTGCCGCAACGTGCTCGATTGGAAGAGGCGTCGTAATTAAAAGCAAGAAGAAGCAGGCAAAATCCTTAAATGAGTAAGTATAAGTCGTTCCCACAAAGCGAGTAATTTAAAAATTAAAAAATGTTTGAAAAGTAGTAGTTGTTTGAAGGTTTAAAGGAAAATTCCGGTGGTTTGGAGTGACAATGTACCCAATAGGTCACGTGGTATGTCCTCTATCTTGATAATGTGATGTGAAATCCTCTCTCATTTAATAGTGTTTTGAGAAGATTTTTATCGACAATTATGAATTTTCAGCCATTTTCGCGAGCCATACGACCTACGTGCGTGGATGTGACGTGTTACGTGCCGTTCCAAACGCTCGATTACTTGGGATTACATGGAAGCGCCGATTTCTCGGATTTATCCTCATCTGATGAAGAAATAGCCGTATCGGTTGATCGGGAAGACGGAGGAATACTTCCATACGGATTTGAACCTGTGGCTGTAATTAATATTGAATATTCAGATGGTTTCTCCTCGCGGAATGATGCAGCGTCTGACGAGCGAGCTCTGCCGCTCCCTCCGAGCGCTCCCTCTCCATGTAATCGAACGTTTGGAACGGCACGTAACACGTCACATCCGCGCGCGTAGGTTCTGCGACTCGCGAAAATGGCGGCGCACCTGAAAATTCGAAATTGTCAATAAAAAATCTTCTCAAATCACTATTAAATGAGAGCGGATTTAAAATCACGTTATCAAGATAGAGTACATATTACATGACCTATTGGATACACTGTTACTCCTAACCACCGGAATGTTCCTTTAATTACCGTGACATCGATGCTAATTCCCACTAGCCTGTCTATGGCATTTCAAATTATGTTTGCCTTAGGCTGGCGGACTTTAATTTAATGGCTTGGGTGAACATTCTGGGAGTGACAAACACAGTAAACAGCTTGAAGCAAGCACACTTTGTTTCTAATTTGGGTAGATTTGATGACTTGAACTGTTTTTTTAAAGACTTTTAAAGAATTATTATCATCACACAAAAAAATAACGGCTGAAACCGCGATTGTAATTTGTTAGTGTGTTTTTATTTTCTCCTCCGCAGAATGTATTTGGCGACCCTCCCGCCCTGCCAGAGTACAAGGTAGCGGACGCCAAAAAGTCCAAATTCATCCTGCTGCATTACAGCACGTGCAAGGCCGGCTGGGACTGGCTGATCCTGCTGGCCACGTTCTACGTGGCCGTGACCGTGCCGTACAATGTGTGCTTCATCGGCGACGACGACGACCTCACGCGCAGCACGACCGTCAGCGACATCGCCGTGGAGATTCTGTTCATTCTGGGTGAGTCGGGCCTTACGGTTTTTGACCTTCCACCGGCGGAGCTCGTGTTTTCGTTGGCGTGGCTTTGGGACTTTGCTCGTTAGTGTGTGGATGTTTTCCTCACATATTAATGAGAATGTCTACATAAAGGAATCCCTATGAATAAATGATTAGTACAACAGGTGACAACCGCTGAGCTGTCTTTAAATCACAGGTGTCAAACTCAAGGCCCGGGGGCCAAATCTGGCATGATTATATGTGGCCCGCGAAGGAACATTACGAGAATCAACTTCCATGATTTTTAAAAAAATCTTTCCTCATGTTTAAAATTGTCAAATGATAACATTGCGATATTGCAAGCAATATTTTGTGCCCAAACAATGACACTAGTTCAAAAACCCATTACCCTTGATTTGTGATTGCAAAACTAGCTCGTAAATTTCATCTGTAAACATGATGAGGTGAAAGATTTTCATGGTTTCACGTTCATAACGTCTTTTCAGTTTCCCTCTGAGGGAAACTGTAACTACAACGTGGCCCGCGACAAAAATGAGTTCGAGACCCCTGCTTTAAATGTTTAGCTGAGGTCGGCACTTTCTCAGTATGGCTGTTGTCAATTCAATGTATATTGTACCCCCCCCCCCCCCACCAGATATTGTTTTCAATTTCCGCACCACCTACGTCAGCAAGTCAGGCCAAGTGATCTTTGACGCTCGGCAGATTTGCTTCCACTACCTGACCACCTGGTTCATCATCGACCTGGTGGCTGCCTTGCCCTTTGACCTCCTCTATGCCTTCAAAGTCAGCGTGGTGAGTAGCCTGCGGCGCTTTCGCTCAACCCCCACGCCGTGCGATAAAATGAAACATAAACAACTTTCAATAACCCGCTAAAAGAATTGCCTGTAACAATATTTACAAAATATATAACAGAATGAATGTTTCCCAGTTTTAAAGGCACCCACACATCAATAGAGCAAGCCAAAGCCTGATGATTGATGTCAGGCTGAACAGAGACGCTCACTAATTCCGTCAACACGCGTGTGGATGGGAAAGCACATCTGACATTCCGTCAGAGCCGCTTCACATGGATCGTTCCCACTCCTGCTCCGCTGCCTCTTTGATTCCGTCTATTGATTGTACATACAGAGGCTTTCAATTGTATTTTGATTGCACCGTTAAAACTTTTCCCTGCGCGGCTCGACTGAAACGCGAGACGCCCTTAAGGAGCGCACGGTGCGAGGGGAAGCCCGGCGGAGGAGCAATTAGGCGGAACTGCATGACTTGAGCCTCACCGACTGATACTTGGCTTTATGAGGTCCTCCGTGTCTTCGGGTTCGCTTTGCAGCCATCCTAGTAACAGGTGTTTTAATGATCGGATGTAAAATCGGCTTCGGCGCTTATTCACACTTAATTTGAGGCCCGTTGGCGGCGAGCTCAACTCGACTCACTTCACAACAAGCAGCGGTTTGGCAGACAGAGAACAATTCTTCAATGAAAAAAAAAAGCTTTAATGCCACTCCCAGGAGAAATTTATCTACTGTCTGTCTGTTTACTGTATTGAAGTCAACCACATGCCACTGCCTTGCAGTCCTTTAACTTGATGCAAACCAAAAATGCAAAACACCATCGCATGCTAACAAATAGCATCGGCGTTGTAGTGCTCCAACGCTTCAAGCAACGTATAACTGAACACAAATGGTGGAATAGCACATGTAGACATACAGCAATACTCACAAGCACATATTCTTTATCCTGTGTGAAAAACAAGTAATTTAACTGCTGTTACAGAGTCACTGACTTCAGTCATTAGTCTTCTTCATTGGTATCTACGTGACAGTATAAAACTCCCCCCGCAGATCTATGAAAGCAGAGCCCTGTTTATGGTACTCTATAGGTATCTTCCTCTTTTTTCTTTCGGCTTGTCCTGTTAGGGGTCCATTTAAGCCGATCTCGTGCATCTTCTTCTCTAACACCCACACTCTTCATGTCCTCCCTCACCATGTCGATCAACCTTTTCTTTGGTCTTCCTCTCGTTCTTTTGCCTGGGAGCTCCATCTCTCCATCCCCATCTCTCGCCACTGCACATGTCCAAACCATCGAAGTCTGCTCTCTCGAACTTTGTCTCCAAAACATCCAACTTTGGCTGTCTCTCTAATGAGCTCATTTCTAATCCTGTCCAACCTGCTCACTCCGAGCGAGAACTTCAACATCTTCATTTCTGCTTCCTCCAGTTCTGCTTCCTGTTGTTTCTTCAGTGCCGCGGTCTCTAGTCCGTACATCATGGCTGGCCTCTCCACTGTTTTATAGACTTTGCCCTTCATCCTAGCGCAAGGGAGGAACTGTGGTACTGCATGCGCAAGTCCGGTGTGGTGGAGAAATGTGTTGGAATAGTACAGGACATGTATGATGACAGCAGAACAATGGTGAGGTGTGCCTTAGGTGTGACAGAGGAATTTAAGGTGTAGGTGGGACTGCATCAGGGATCCACCCTGAGCCCCTTCCCGTTTGGGGTAGTAATGGATCGGCTGACAGATGAGGTTAGACTGGATTCCCCTTGGACCATGACGTTCGCAGATGATATTTGGATCTGCAGGAACTATTAGAAAGATTGAGGCACGCACTGGAAAGGAGGGGAATGAAAATTAGCCGAAAACAGGGTATATGTGCATGAATGAGAGGGGCGGTGGGCGGTGAAGGTGCAGGGAGAAGAGATGGCGAGGGTGGATGACTTCAAATACTTGGGGTCAACAATACAGAGCAATGGAGAGTGTGGTAAGGAAGTGAAGAAACGGGTCCAAGCGGGGGTGGAACATTTGGCGGATATGCACCAGTATTGTTGTTCAAGAAAAGAGTCTGATTATTGGTAGATGTAAATGTGTCAGCATACACGCCTCCCAAACAAAGCATAAATATGTCTTTAAAAGTGGAGGGAAGGAGTGGGCACACTGACACGCTGCCCCGAGGCACAAGTTCTTGTTTGGTTCCAGACTCTATTAATGGAAATGCCACACAGCCCCAGTAGATCGCAATTTAGGTTTAGGGCCACTGGGCCCGAGGCCTTCCGCCGCAAGGGAGACCAGAAACTCGAAATGGCCTGTAATTGCTGAAATGTTGATTTCATACTTGAATCTTTCTACTCGGGGAGCTCACGTCATATATTTGCATAAGTGCTGGATCTGTAAAACAACAGATTAAACGAGCGCCGTTGTTGAAATTCCATTTTCGTGGACAAAAAGGTGAATAATCAAGCGGCATTGGTAGATATGAGAGGCAACGGAAAGGGGTGACAAGGGTGAGAAGAACGAGGGAAAAGCTCGAAAGACAAAAGCAGAACGTATGCACGCATGCGTTGCTTTCTTATGGAGGAAAGGGGGAAGGCGCTCTCACCGTAGGTGGGATGCGGGGCGGTGATAGATGGTGGTGAGAAGATGAAGCCGCTCCCCAAAGGCTCGGTAGGAGGCTTCGTTACCCGCCGTCCTGCGCACCTCCTTCGTTTCTCACAGTGTTGGGTGGTGGGGCCAAACAACTCTGACAAGAACTGACCGCACATTTGTCTTCTTAATATTGCTCAGACGCCGTCATCATGCACCGTATTTCCCCGTTCATTCTTTGCTCTCCCCAGTTGCAACATTAAAGCGGTCTATAGATCTTCTCTAGCATTTATGTCCCACTTTCTTATGTTCGTTCCCTTGTCGGGCTCCCATATGCACACACAAATTTACGAGCAACATGTGGTACATCCTCAACGCAAAATTACCCATCATCCTTGTCCTACATCCCGCTAAATAATACCTGTCTTGCATAAGGAGCAGCTGCAAGATCCTGTAGATGACTTTTTTATGTGTAAAAAGGTGTAAATCGGGGAAGCTTTTGGCATCGCAACAACCGAGCGACTTGATTTGGTCTTTTCCGCCAGGTGTCCGTGGTGCACCTGCTGAAGACGGTGCGCCTGCTGCGCCTGCTCCGCCTCCTCCAGAAAATGGACCGCTACTCGCAGCACAGCACCGTGGTTCTGACCCTGCTCATGTCCATGTTCGCCTTGCTGGCCCACTGGATGGCCTGCATCTGGTACATCATCGGGAAAATGGAAATGGAGGCCAACGCCTACAACTGGGATATCGGTGAGGAATTGAGCTTCTAAGTGGTGTGGGCTTGCACTTTGATGACAAAACTGTGCCATCATGCATGTTGGGAGCACGACAGAATTATCCATCCATCCATCCATTTTCTTTGCCGCTTATCCTCACGAGGGTCTCGGGGAGTGTTGGAGCCTATTCCAGCTGTCAACGGTCAAGAGACGGGGTACACCCTGAACTTGTTGCCAGGCAATTGCAGGGCACATAGAGACAAACAGCCACATTCAAAATCACACCTCGGGGCAATTTAGAGTGTCCACCTAATGTTGCATGTTTGTGGGATGTGGGAGGAAACCGGAGTGCCCGGAGAAAACCCACACAAGCACGGGGAGAACATGCAAACTCCACACAGGCGAGGCCTGGATTGAACCAGGGTCCTCAGAACTGTGAGGCCAACGCTTTACCAGCTGATTCACCGCGCCGCCTCAACGGAAGTAGTAATTTTCAAATCAATAAAACATTGACGTGATTTTACAGCTGCCGGGACCACTTAGGAGTTGCATTCCAAAACCCATATGAAAAAAAACATATGAACCCCACATTCTGACCGTATTATTATGGACCCACGTAAGGTTGTTAACGTTGAATTTGTGCATCTACATTTAGATGATGATGAATCTTCCGTTCTATTGATTCGTGTTTTTGTGCAGACAGGCGATTATGGGGTGGAAAGTGAGACAGTGATTGCTGTGGTAATTAATGAGGTTTTCCCCTCAGTACGCGGGTCCCTCATATAATGAGACCCCCTGGGCTGCGCTCTGTTCGGTATCGATGAGCTGCGCCCGTTCGCAAATACTTCTCCCTTGCTGTCGTGGCAATCAGTTCCGGCTCGGCGTTGGCGGGGGCCATAGGCAGGGCCCAGATTGCGTTTGACCCATTACTGCGGCGCCGTGTCATGAAATACAGCAGGCAGGAAGGAGTGTGTTTTCTCGCAATTATGCATTTCGGAATGTGAACCTGCGCTGGAGTTGGGCAGCTGCGATGGGGGCTTCCATCCAATTACCATTCATCAGTGTCTGCAACGGACTCTCCGGGGATCTGCTGCGTGTCTCCACTCCGGCTTGACCGGGGATTTGTTCTGCTTCCAATCATCGGATATGCTTCTGTTGAATCCATTGTTCTAGATTTAGCGACGGAGGAGTGTCCAAAGCCTGCTCCTGCTGCTCCTGCTGCTGGTGGTGCTTTTGGATTTATCAACCGTAACAAGCTTCATCCCGTCCCAGCATGCTGTGGGGTAGAATGCCGCAAAGTCGCGTTTAATCACTTAAACAATGTGTGATGCGACTAGTCCTGCATTACAGCGGAAAATTGCGAAAATAAACAAAGTCGGTTATTATTACGATACTACACGCTGTGACAAAACAGCATACGGTCGCAAAAGATATTTCCACGTGACGCCACGGGTTCTTCCCGGCGGCAAAAGCTGAAGTTTGTCCGATTGCACGACTAGCAGACGAACCCCGAAGCCCCCTCCTCCACCTAAAATAGGCCTTACAATTGCCACTGCCAACGACCATTTATAATTGGAAACATAAATATTAATGAGTCCATCTCTATGTTATTATGACCAGGATGGCTGCACGAGCTGGCGAAGCGTCTGGAGTCGCCGTACTACCCCGTCGGCGCCGCGAACAACGTCACCAGCGGCCCCCCCATCCGGAGCGTCTACGTGGCATCTCTCTACTTCACGCTCAGCAGCCTCACCAGCGTGGGCTTCGGCAACGTGTCGGCCAACACGGACGTTGAGAAAATCTTTTCCATTTGCGTCATGCTCATAGGAGGTAGGCAAAAGATTGCCTTTGCGGAGACAACAAATTGTGAAATGGCCTTCAAAATAAGAGCAAGGAAAGAAAACAAAGACAACTACACCTGGATTTTAAAACAACCACATGGCTTTGCCTTAAAGGTCCACTGTCATGAAATGCATGATTTTTAGTACGTTATTAATGAAAAAACGGCAGCCGGTTTGGACCCATCCATTTTTTCACCACAAAACAAGATTTTGACTTTTTGTAACTCCCGCCATGAAAATCCTCTCGAGGGATTTGTTGTCGACAAGAAGCAGGAAGTGAAGTACATGGCAGTAGCGCACTCAAGCGGTCTTGTCTGTTTATACTAGTTTTACCTGCTGGAAGGTAGCTTGTTGTTCCTTCGTGTTAGCCAAAATGGCGGCTCGTTGTATTCCTGGATATTGCTAGAACACTCGGGAGGATGGATTTACCCTTCATACGGTTCGTTGTGAAAAATAGATTGCACGGGTGCAAAGAACGAGAGATTCGTAGGTTCCAAATGACAGGTAGGTGTGTATACAGCTGCTACCAAAAAAAAAAATAGTTTGGGGGGGGGGCGTAATCCGTAAATCAGGGGTGCTAAATGTGTCGATGTGCCACCACAGCCGAAGGCGTGATCAGCGGACGTGGCGCCGCCGGGGTGGCTCATCGCGGTACCAGGCCGCGGAGGAGATGAGGTGGATCGGACGGGGAGGTGGTTTGGCTGCGGCGACGCAGCGTTGTTTTTATCGCCACCGTGCGAAGGTGGATCGGGCGGGGAGGTGGTTTGGTCGCATGCGGGTTGGCCGTGATCATCATATCATCTAAATATGGCTCGAAACGATAGGTTAATATTGCCGCGGTCACTTCACTCGGTTGTGAAATGTTCTCTTCTTCGAAAAGAGCTTACGTGTCAGAAGGGGCGTGTTCGTCTCCCATAGTAGGCGCCACAAATAGTTGGGGGGAACAACAGCAGCGTTGTTCATCGCTCGCTACATACTGTCATACTGTCGGGGAGTCTGTTGTTAATTAGAAGTGATCCGCATATCATCTAAATATGGCTCGAAACTATAGGTTAATAATGCCCCGGTCACTTCACTCGATTGTGAGATGTTCTCCTCTTCGAAAAGAGCTTCCGTGTCAGAAGGGGCGTGTTCATCTCCCAAACTTAGGGTTCACAGCGTGTTTTCAATGGCGAATGTCCCAGTGTGACGTCAAAGGCAGAAGATGCAGCCAATATGGCGACCACTTGGATATCGTGGAATGACACTTCCGCGCTCTCTGCTCACATTTATTTTTTTCCTACAGACATTGAAGTGAATAATGTTATATGTATTTTTCATTACAAAATCTATTTTAGAATGTTTATAGGGATGACACTTGACCTTTAAGTCGGCTCATCTTAATGCTAACAAATATTGCCAAACGCCATGGACAGGTGAACAAGTAGCATCTATGCGGATGAGTTAGTTCACTTTAAGGAAAAGATGTTTGAATTCTAACGGTGCATCAACACATCGAGACAAAGATTTTGTCAGTGTACCTAATGTTTAGGATGTACTGCAGAATTACTGAATGAATAATCCGAGTGGCTCCATCGCAAATGCCGAAGGTGCACGATTACGCACGCGCTGTCGTTTGACGCTAATTTTGCAGGTGCATTTATCAAGTACCTGTAATTAGGTCAGTCCGCTCCAGTTTCTGCTCGTTGAGCCCAATTGGGTTCTCTCCATCCGTTATTTACCCCCCACCACCACCACCACCACCCCCTCTCTTTCCTGCAGCACTGATGCACGCATTGGTCTTCGGCAACGTGACGGCCATCATCCAGAGGATGTACTCCCGCTGGTCCCAGTACCACACCAGGACCAAAGACCTCAAGGACTTCATTCGAGTGCATCATCTGCCGCGCAGCCTGAAGCAGCGAATGTTGGAGTATTTTCAGACAACCTGGTCAGTCAACAACGGCATCGACTGTAATGAGGTACAAACAAGAGGTCGCATCTCCTTTGGTTGCTCAAAGGGGGATCGGAGGCGCTATTGGCATCAAATGCGCCAAACATCCAAAACTTTGGCTAGGTCTTTTAGATCCCATCTCGCAACTAACGTTGGTCCTGGCGGAAAACCACAAAGTTTAAAATATCCAAAGTACAACGATGCCTTGAGTCATTTTAATTAGCGAAATCGTTCTGTATCCCAAATCAAGTTTCCTCATTGAAATGAAGGGAATTGCGAGTATTTCGTTCCGGTTCCCCAGCAAAACCCCTAAAATTACATATTTTTCATAAACAGCAACACTGTATTATTTTTGCAAAATATTTATTTTATAAAAGTGACACAAACACGCGTGTTTAAATGGCAGCGATGGCATCGTCCTGTCTCATTTTCGGTTGTTTCTGCCTTGAGAAAGCATATGTCAGATTTCAGTCCAACTTGATATCTTCAAGGCGGTTTTTTTAAGGACATCTTCCAAGGAAGCCGCATTGTGAGGACCGGCGCCTCCTTCCCACCTCGCGCGAGTGAGCGTAATAGCGGCACTCGGCTCCCGGCTGCGAACGGCCGCGCGAGACAGCCGTCACGATGTCGCGGCGACGCCGAGATGGAGCCACGCTGATGAGTCTCAGACAGATGAATTAAAGATGAGCCTTTTGATTACAGTCGGCCGGGCTCTGATGGCTCATTGATCAGTCTTACCGGGTGCCCAGCTCCAGATTTTAGTCCTGGTACCGAAGGCGGCAGACAGCTTGTACTGTATGTTTAGTGCTTTCTAAAATCTGTCTAAGATTGAGATATTTTCTGGGGATTGCATTTGAGTATTTTTGAATGCGTGCAATTGTGTGCAGTTGTTCATTCCCGATCAAGTAATACTACTATTACAACAACTCGGGAAGAGTAACATTAAATGTCAAGTGAATAATAATAGAACAATATTTACGTAGTACTGGAAAATTGTTCTTGAGTACCTTGAATCAGATCACATAAATGTATTCTAGAATTAGCATTTTCAAAGCCAATAATTCATTTTGTATCAATATATTTTATCAGAATTATATTATCCATCCATCCATTTTCTTTGCCCCTTATCCTCACGAGGGTCGCAGCGAGTGCTGGAGCCTATCCCAGCTGTCAACGAGCAGGAGGCGACGCACAACCTAAGCAAGCCAATTGCAGGGCAGAAAGAGACAAACAGTCGCACTTACAATCACACCTAGGGGCAATTTAGAGTATCCAATTAATGTTGCATGTTTTTGGGGTGCGGGAGGAAACCGGAGTGCCCGCAGAAAACCCACGTAGGCACGGGGAGAACATGCAAACTCCACACAGGCGGGGCCGGGATCGAACCCGGGACCTCAGAACTGTGAGGCCCACGCTTTACCAGCTGAGCCGCCAAACTGTCATGTCATTATCCAGGCTGCTTATCCTAACAAGGCGGCCTACACCCTGAACTGGTCGCCAGTCAGTCGCAGGGCAGATACCGACACCATCATTGAGCGGGAATCAATCCCACGCTGCCCGCACCAAAGGCAGGCGTGTGTACCACTACACAATCAGTGACTAGAATTATATGATATTATATTATATAGAATATCATGACAATAATTTTTTTCAAATAAAAAAATAATAATAAATGACTTGCCTTCAATTCTATTTTCTAATTGTAAGAAGTATTCACTTTTTTCATGTCTATTGAAGATTAAAAGGTGGAGCTGCTCCAGTTCCAGCCATCGTTATCCAACATACCCACAGTACAAATAAAGAACTGCCCCCCCACCCCACCCCCACCCCCTCTGCGCTCTTCCCAGCTGCTAAAGGACTTCCCGGACGAGCTCCGCTCCGACATCACCATGCACCTGAACAAGGAGATCCTGGAGCTGTCCCTGTTCGCCGCCGCCAGCCGGGGTTGCCTGCGCTCCCTGTCGCTGCACATCAAGACCACCTTCTGCGCCCCCGGAGAGTACCTCCTCCGAGAGGGCGACGCCCTGCAGGCCATCTTCTTTGTGTGCTCAGGCAGCATGGAGGTCCTGAAAGATGGCATGGTCTTGGCGATTCTTGGTAAGATACGAGATAGACTGGAATTTTTTTTAATTTTTTTTTTTTTTTTGGGGGGGGGGCGGTGTACTTTGCTGCTGTCCACATTTGATGTTTCCCATTTTACTGGAGTCAGAGCTATTATCTATTATCTATTATCGTTTAGTCTATTTGCTCTATTTGTGAGCAACAAAAAAAAAAAATTGTAATCATTAACGTGTTCAAAACTGTAGATGAAGACACACTTCTGCTAAAATTAAAGTGTATTTATACAGAAGTGTAATGATGACGATTGTTTATTTTTACCAAAAGCATTTTTAGAAGTTTTAATGAGAGGAAAAGCAAATTATACAATGCATTAAAATAAAGGAAGCACGTGGAAAAAAAATGTGGCACCTTATTAGAGTGTTCCAAATAATGCTTATTTGTTTTAGGATGAACTGCAGTTTGTAATCCACCATGCAAAAATTTGAGAAATATGTCAGAATGATGCAAAATATATTATTTATACACAGAAGTGGTGTGATTAAAACAAATAGCTGATTTCACAGAGGTCATCTGAAACCTGATCCAAACCCAGAAGATTCCCCGGACGTGTATTTCCAAGCACAGACACCTGCTAGAAAACAACATCTCGCCTCGAATCAATAATAATATTGCTTATTATGCATGACGCGTGTGTTTATTCCCTTGCAAGTCCCTCCCGGGTGAAGATAATTTAATTGTTGTCGGAGCAAAGTCAATTGAGGACACCAACTTGGAAAGCATCAAGAGAGTCAAAGTTAGGGAAGACGACGTACGGCCGGAAAGAGGAAGTTTGTTACGTAAAGGACAAAGATTAAGTGAGGGAGGGAAAGAAAAGGGTGCGAGGAAGGTGGGGGAGTGGGAGAAAACATCACCTTATCATATTCTTTAAAAGAATTGAATTGGAAGGTATGAGCCTATCTTTTAATGCCGGACGCTGAACAACATAAAATGAAAATAATGAAACTATGAAGATAGTTTTTAACTCTCACATACATTAAAAAAAAGAACATCTTCCATTCTCAGCCCCAAAAAAATGAATCGAAAAACTACTCTTATTCAGCAAAAAGTGTATCTATAACAAAGGAAAACTCTCTCTCTCACACACACACACACACACACACACATAGTTTATTTATGTATTTATTTATTTTTCTATGTGAGATCTTTCTTGTCCAGGCGACGAGTAGAACTTTTTGTGACAAAATGGTAAATGTGAAAGTAAGCTCAAAACTGAAAACGGAAGCCGTTTTTGTACACTTCAAATGTTGATGGGCTGTCCCAAGCAGTCAGTCCCTCTCTCAGACAGACTGAGTGAATGTGAGAGTTGCATTGGCGTCAATGGGAGATTTGTATTATTATTATTATTATTATTTGGGTTGAATGTGAGAGGATTTGTGGTAAGCATGGGAGGGTTTCTTTCAGAGTGAGAGATTTCTTTCGGTGCATGTGAGAGTTTTTGGGTGAGTGAGACAGAGATTCCTTTGGTATATGTGAGTTTTTGGGTAAGTTTGGGAGGTTCTGCATCAAGGGGTTAGTTTCTTTGGTGAGTTTTTTTGGAGGGAGGAGGTGATACTTTTTTTTTTTTTTTACATGAGTGAGAATTTTTGGGGGGGTGAGAATGAGGTTTTTTTGTACTAGAGTGAGAGTTTCAGTTCACTATGAGAATTTTATTGCTGTGTGAGGTGTTTTGTGATCATTTTTTGGTGAATGTGAGTTTTTTTTTTTTGAACGTGTGAGAGGTTTGTTTGCACACATACCAAACGTGAGAGATCAATACAATTATGGAACCTCATGCAGCATCTCTGATTCTGATATGTGTGAACCGTTTGTCTCACGAGCAGGTAAAGGAGACCTGATCGGGGCGAACGTGTCCTTAGACGAGAGAGTGATCAAAACTAACGCCGACGTGAAAGCGCTGACCTACTGCGACCTGCAGTGTATCAACTTGAAGGGTCTGTATGAGGTTCTGGACCTCTACCCGGAGTACTCGCATCACTTTGTGCAGGACATTCAGCAGGATCTCACCTACAACCTGAGGGAGGG
Organism: Syngnathoides biaculeatus; assembly: GCF_019802595.1. NCBI lineage: Eukaryota > Metazoa > Chordata > Actinopteri > Syngnathiformes > Syngnathidae > Syngnathoides > Syngnathoides biaculeatus. The sequence continues at coordinate 8,361,817 of NC_084640.1, read as the reverse complement.
ACAAGAGACACACGTGAGCAACCCATATTTATATTTTTAAAAAAAATTAAAAAAAATAGATATAGATATATATTTTATTTTTTTTGTTTTTTTGTTTTTTACATCAAGTACCACATTGAAAAAAATACTTTGCTGTCAAAGTGGCACATCGAACAGTAAAGTAGTAGGCCTAAGTGTTGTTGAACCTCAAAAAATGAGATTTTAATCTTAAAATGTTGGATATGACACCTACACTCCTGACACCCATTTCTATAATATATGGCACGGCGGCTCAGCTGGAAAGCGTTGGTCTCACAGTTCTGAGGTCCCGGGTTCGATCCCGGACCTGCCTGTGTGGAGTTTGCATGTTCTCCCTGTGCCTGCATGGGTTTCCTCCGGGCACTCCGGTTTCTTCCTACGTTCAACATTAATTGGACACTCTAAATTGCCCCTAGGTGTGATTGTGAGTGCATCTGTTTGTATCGATGTGCCCTGCGATTGCCTGGCAACCATTTCAGGGTGTGCCCCGCCTCCTGTCCGTTGACAGCTGGGATAGGCTCCAGCACTCCCCGCGACCCTCGTGAGGATAAGCGGCGAAGAAAATGGATGGATTGACGCATATGACTGTTTGAACTAAATATGTGAACTCAGGAACATCAAAACTAAGAATAGGGATAAACTCATGTGCGGGATTGATGGACAGGTGGGGGGAGTGGGGGGGTGAAGGTTTTGTTGGTTCTGCAATTACAGTCAGGTGCAACAACAGCCCGCTTCCACGTACTGACAAACGGATAAAGCTGAAATGAGGAAGTTTTTGTTTCCACAAAGTTGGAAGATCGAATAGAGATTCGGGGGTGGATCTGTTTTTTTTTTTGTTTTGTTTTGTTTTTATGCGGGTGTGTGTTTGGGCGGGATTAATTTACCGACAAGAGGTGTGTTGCCAAGACATTTTGTCCAGATAAGGGTTGCCCGCTTATTGATTAAAGCAAAGACGAGAGCAGGCAGACTTTGGTTGATTGCCCCTTTGAAGGCCTTTTCCCTCTCTGGCCGTCTTCCAGGTGAAGGCCAGGCTGTCCACGGCGCCGCTCGATCCTCAGGTACCGCACCGCAAAAAAAACACAGACACTGACTGATTATTTCCAATCTAAGAGCAATATCCTCAGATCCGTGTCCCGTTATTACAAAGATTATCCACACCGTATGCAGTCTGGATTTTTTTTTTTTTTTTGTAACAGGATATGAAACATTTGATTCTCGATTAATTGCTGATGACGGACTCCGTCATCCTGGGCAAAATGGCGTCCCCTTTCATTATGTTATCAAGCTGCACTATTCACCAACACGCAAATCTAATCAGCAATTTTTTTCAACACCCCCCCCCAAAAAAAAAAAAAATCCATCCAGCGTTCTTGTGCTATGTGCTGATATGTACCTTTCCCTCAGAGAGTCAGGTCGATCAATATTTGACCCTTTCCCATAACCCCTGTTACAGTGTTGTGAGCATCATCATAACGTTTTACAAATGTTTTACAAGTGTCAGCACTTTCGACTTGGTTGGAATGTTATGTTGTAGCTTCGTCCGAGCTTTTGATAATCCGTTTTTTTTTTTGGTCACGTTTGTACACCTCTGCACAATAAAAGGTTACTATAGAGCGTATTTATCATTTTAAAATCGATGCATGCCTTGTAGACGCATTATAATGATACACTCGACAAATTCAAGAAATTCTGACCCAGTACAGTAAAGCCTCGCATGTCGAACGTCCCCGTTTTCGAACGAAAATGTCGAGAGTTTTTTGGTTCCATTTTCAAATGAAAATCGGTACTCGAGCGCAGCCGAAAAAAACCCGGATATGACATCACGCGCGCGGCCCAATCAGCGCACTTTTGTTATTCTGCATAACGCGGCCTGTGTACACACACGTGTCCCGGTAGTGACTGTTGTTTGTCCCAAGCGCTGACATCAAAGCCATCCGTGCCAAATGGAACGAAATCCATAATTTCGTCGAACTTCTTCACCCCAAAAAATCTGAACATAGCAGAGCACTCAAAAATGTTAACGATGTCGTGATGAGCCATTACAGAAATGTTCTTTAGAGACGGCAGAAACAATTGACATTTGATCCGTTTTTTGTTAAAACGGGCGAGTCACCACCCCAAAGACGTTTCTTAACTCGACTTACGAATGTTTTTGTGTTACTTTTTGTAAAAAAAAAAAAAAAAAATGCTTTTCCCCACCTCATTATTGTTTGTTTAAAGTTATTCTGCACTTTTGTTCATAAAAAAAAGTTTATAAGGCTGGGGTACAAGTCGCTACAAGATACGGCAATGTACTCCCAGCCTAGCGTACTCTACTACTAAAGCATACATTTTAAGCAAAAAATAAATATATGTTTTAAATTATTTTATTATATAAAGTATTTATACTATACATGCATTTCTAATATCCAGTTTATTATCAGGAAAAGCTTTAAAAATGCTTTAAAAAGCCCAATTTTTTTAAGGCTTGGAACGCATTATTTCTTTTTCCATTTATTGTAATGGGAAACATCGATTCGGTTTTCGAAGAATTCTCTTTTCCGAAACGGATTGTGATCGAGAACTGTATTATGTTGTATTGAACTGCAAGAAACGTGGCGGAATTGTCACGGCTTGGAAGCAGCAGTGTGGACTTTCTTCTGGGCTAAGTTTTTAAATGCATTTAATCATGTGAAGAACTTTAAGTTACCTTGTGTACGAAATGTGCTGTTTAAATAAATTTGACTCGAATTGCCTTGAACTGTCCACATAAGATTTACAGTTGACGCTTATAAACAAGGCAGTACTTCACTGTTCCCCTCCATTCCCCAGTCAGGTGTGAAGAGCAACGGTCGACTCATTCAGGGTTGCGTGCCTCTCGCCGAGGCCCACGGGGGACGTGACAAGGACAAGAGGGACGATGATGATTGTCTGTCATCGGAGCAGAACGGAGCAGTGACCCTCGGGGGCGCCGGCGGGTCGTCTCCGGTCGGCCGACCTCGTTCCGGAAGCGCGGGACGGAGCTCGGACAAATGTGGCATGATGAGCCAGGATATTACACTGGTCACTTTGGACCCTTCCAACCTGAGCCCCCGGTGAGTCGGACAGCTATTCATTGGGCTACATTTACAATGTGCTCTAATGGACATAATCTTGGTTGACTGTACTTACTGAACGTCAAGCCTCGAACCTGAAAAAAAATATATATTTTTTTCACAATTAAAGTACTTTGCTGCGAGTAGCTCTCGTTAGTTCTTCGAGGACCCTTGTGTCTCAAATCATATTTCTCCATTGATACGAATGGAAATGCCATTCATCTGTTCCAGCCCCACATTGTGTTGCTTCTTGCGTGTACGTCTTGCACCCCAGGGAGGGGGGGGGGGGGGAGAGAGACAGATTGGAAATGACTCAAAAGGACTCAATAATAGTAATAGCCTTTTTCCTAGAGGATAAAGAATATGTGGCTTTGAGTAATGTTGCATCGTCTGTCTGCATGTGTTGCTTAACCGCTTGTGTTCAAATGTGTTTTTCCTCAAGGGTTATTACACAGCAACTACGGGTGCCATTCCTTCACCAGTCAGTTGTGTTTTGTATTGTTTGTGTGTTTTCTTGTGCAAGGATGTATGCTCGTTGTTTTGTGTCATTTTCTTTGTTTTACATTTAGTTTCACTGTAAATTCCAACTTGTAGTGGCAATAAACAAGTTGAAGTCTTTTTTTAATCAGATTTATTGGTCACAACCTACTGCTTGAAATGAATCTATCTCTTGTATTAAAAATTTTTGCTTGCAAGTCAAAGCAATATTCGTCCAAGTGATGACTCGTTTCTCAGAAAACTTGTGCGTCTGGTCACTCGTAAGTCAAAGCATCGCTCATCAAAGGTGATTGGATTCTCGTGGTATTGAATTGATCGGAACCGGGCTTTTTCTGGTCGTCTTGATCGATGTTTGGTATTTCATCTGTGTTCATGTTCCGGAAACCTGAACATTTTTCTTTAGGGTTAAGAATGGTTTCACTTTTTTGGCAATTTACTTTTTTCGGTAATTTATTCCCACGTAAGAGAACCCCATTGTTGGGGGACAGGGAAAGAAAATGAAAGGAGGTTGCTTTCTTGCCTGGTTTCAACGGCAAGACGTCAAAGGTGTTAAAGTGCAAGAGAAGGTGACAAAAATAGACAAAATGGGATTTGTGTCAAGTACAATTGTGAACAGAAGTAATGGATGGTATTGTTTCAGTTTCAAACAGTCTGTCCCTGCAGACCAAGATGAAGAAGTGAACCCCAAAGTTACAGTTTTCACTTGTTTAAATGAAAGAAAGAGACCATTTTTTGACAACTCACGCGTCACACATTATTTCCTCTGCGCAGGGTAGCGGACGGAAGAGCGGAAAGTTCCTTGCCCTTTCCTGGCTTGTCTTCCAAGCGTGGTTGCCATGACAACGATCCCACCAGTGCCTCAGCATCCAGCACAGGTCCTCCCGCCGCATAATGCCACCTCGTTTAGCGAAAATGCTTACTCGTTCAGTCATGATGAATGTGATTTTGGGGAATCTCGAAAATGCGCGACGGATTTGTAACGTTCCTATTTTCGTCACAGCCACGCCACACATCAGCGCGGCCGAATTAGCGGCAAAAGCGGAGGAGACCGGGGGGCAACTCCGACACCTCAACCAACAGGTACGTGCGTGTCGGGAGTGTCCGCGTGTGTGTGTCAAATGAAAACCTCTCTGACATTGTTATTCGACGCCATTACAGGTGTACCTAATGGTGTGACCCGTGGCTCTTGTCGTCGAATGATTGTGTTTTTGCTTGCAGCCGCACGGCCGACCACCTCCCGCAATTCCCGTCGAAGCACAACTGCCACCGTATTGACGGCGTGTCGGATTGGACTGTCGCTCTCGCCATTTCTATATTCATTAGAGCCCCAGTTTGGTCGGCGCGTTTTCTCAGCCACTTCAGTCGGACCAGCAGAGCGCGTTAGGACCGAAGCATATTGAGCATGTTGTTCCGTTAATACATTTTCTCGGGGAATAAGTCATCACTGAAGAATTTTTGTTTTTATAAAGGCTTAATAACACTATACTTATGCCAGATGCCAGAAGAATGGAGGAAAAGTGTGCTAGTTATGGGAAAGAGTAGTGGAGGCTAGACTCGGGACAGAAGTAAGTATCTGCAGGCAACAGTATACTTTCATGCCTAGAAAGCGTACCACAGATGCGTGGAAAAATAAATAAACTCCCCACTTTTTTAACTGTTTTGTAGATAGTCAAATAATAAACCTGGTTATGTAACAAAAAGTGTCAACAATAAGCATAAAACAAAGTCAACACAACAGGTACACGATGCAGACCTAAGCTAATCTAACTTAACTTACTTTATGGGGCCAAACAAATATAACGTAGCCAGCGAAAAAATAGTCAGCGAAAGAAATGAAATTCAAACCCCCATGTTTTTGTTTCAAGCGGCAGGAGTGACGAACGTCGAGGGTTGTGTCCAATGGTCCAGGCTCCTCCAAGTCCCGACAGTCCGATCCGTTGCGAAGCTTTGTCCTCGTACTCCAATGCAGGCGTCGCTCGCGTTAGCTCGTCGCCAGCGTCCTCGTCTTCTTCCACGTTGTCCAACACGGGCCTCGCTACCTGGCGTTAGCTTGTTGCCAGCATCCTAGCAAACGGATTAGAGACGGTGGCCCTGAAGAAACAACAGGAAGCAGAACTTGAGGTAGCAGAAATGAAGATGTTGAGGTTCTCTCTCGGACTGAGCAGGTTGGATAAGATTACAAATGAGCTCATTTGAAGGACAGACAAAGGGGCATGTTTTGGCGACAAGGTTAGAGAGAGCAGACTTCGATGGTTTGGACATGTTCAGAGGCGAGAGAGTGAGTATGTTGGTAGAAGGGTGCTGAGGATCAGGATGGAGCTGCCAGGCAAAAGAGCGAGAAGAAGACCACCTGCAATGGTGGGTAACTGCTCGGAGGGCCCTGGTGTTCCCTTCCTGGTTGCCGCTCCGCATGATTGCCCTGATGAATGGCGATGAGTGCTTCCCACCGGCAGAGGCAGATGGCACGTTGGCATGGTTTCATGCCCCTCTGCCGACATGCGGGGGGCGAGACAATTCCCCGCTCACCACGCGCATGTCATTAATGTAATTAGTAACGAGCTTGTTTCGTAAATAAAACGGGATGGGGATCATGGTGTTTTGATTCCTACTAGTTTTCAAAATTGTCGGGTGGCTAACTAGCTAGCTAGCTAAGTACATAGCCAGGGAGGTAGTTAGCTAGGTAGCTCGCCAGGACGTGGCTGGCAAAGCCAGCAAGTCGGCTAGCAGAAAGGCAGATGGGTGGACTGATGGTCGGATGAACAGATGGATCGAGTGATGAATGGACAGACGTACTATTTGATTGAGTGATGAAATATGTTTTTCATTTCAATTCCCAGGTGCTGAACCTGGGGAGGGAAGTAGCAGACCTTGGCCAGGTGATGAAGAGGATGACCCAGCTCATGGAGAGCCTCATGTCACCCGGGCCCCAAACAACGGTGGTGTGCCCCACACATGACCCCCTACTCCCCATTCACCTGCACCACGCTAACCCGCCTCCGTGCTACCCTTCCCCACCCGGGTCCCGGACTCCCTCCATTTGGTCGGACACACCCACGTCCCTGCCCCCTTCTCGGTTCAAGACTCCCTCGCAGCATGTGGACTCTCAGGACCCTCAGCTCGGGTACGCCGCCGGCCCCTCGGAAACACAACCCTCCTCCTCAATCATCGCCGAGGCTCGCCTGACCTCCTCCCCCCTCGGCTCACTTGAGATTTATCAATGCAAGGACGGGTTTTCTACCTCCATCAGGTCAAGGTCACCTCCGCAGGACGGGAGTGACGCGAGCCCACGTCGCATCTCCGGGAGCTCCCCTCAGTTTGGACCTGTGCAGACATACCAGAACCAAACTTTGCAGTAGGCCCGCATCCGAATTCTGCCTGCCTTTTGGGGGAACGATCACATTTTTGGACGATATTTGCAGGGATGCGAGATCACTCTTGCTTCAGAGACGCGCAATGAACTTCAACTGCATGGAAACAAATTAGTTGTTAGTGTTACCTTTTGGTAGTTCTCAAGACAGGGTTAAAGGTGTACGGCAAACGGCCAAAACCCGTCCCTCCCTTCTCCCACCCAACTACCCCTGGGGCAACTTACCATTTTTAAAGCAATAGACACACGGTAAGAGTCAACAATCTCTTGTTCTGTACACGAGGGATTTATTACTGGACTTAAGGGTTTATAGCTTTTTTTTTTCAGGGCCAAAAATAATACAGGTAAGTTCCCGAAGGATGTAAAAAAAACAAAAACAAAAAACAATAACCCTGAGGAGCCATTCACATGATGAGACATCTTCTGTCGTGGAGGTGGGCTTCGGGCACAACAACCATCCCCGCCCAACCCTTTGTCCGCCCAGTCCTCCGGTTCTTTCTCTCTTTCCCAAGCGCCATCCCTGATTGGCCCTGGTTATGTTGCGGGGATGGTGCGAGGCGCAAAGAGGCCGGACATATTGTGCTATTCACCGCTGGTCCTCAGGGAAGGGGGAGTTGGGTACGGGGAGGGGGTTGGAGGAGGGTCGGGGCTGCTGGGCTCCGGTCGGCCTCAAGCAACTCGGGCTGTGTTGTCGTCTGTCACTCTCAGCACCGTCTGCCTCTCCTTCTCTGCCTCTTATCGGACCTTTCCCCGCGTTACCATCGCTGTCTCTCTGTCATCCTTCCTTCCTTTCTTCCTTCCTTCCTTCTACACTGCATGCTAGTCCGAGCACTTTTTTGAGTAGTTCCTGTAGATGCACATGATCATGCCGCATGTTACCCCCCGTGGGAATCCAGCCCGCCATTTATCCTTCCAGTTAAAGGAAACAACAACCAAGCTTGACATTTCCCGCGACTTATTTATTGGACGCGGTTTCACTTTGAAACCGCCAGTTAATTTATGGTACAAAGTATTTCGACGCATCCTCATTGGAAAGTGGCCTGGAGCAGACCGACAATAAATTGGTTCCTGGTCCGTGTTGTAGGCCCATTACCCTGATTCTGCTCGAGGGTCCGAGATTCCATTTCTCACAGGTGAAGAGCGAAGGCAATATTCCCATATAAAAATGCACAATATTTAAGACTTAAGCTTTTATATTTGTATGAATGTATCAAGATAAAATGTGTATTTTTTTACGGCAAAGAATGCAAGGTTTCGGGACGGCGGTTCTGTACACGAGATAGCGCCGGCGTTGTTTTGGGCGGCACCAGCGACATCCCAAATAGGAAGAGGTCCTGACTCTCATCCCGTCAGATCTGCTCGTGTTTTTGCATTAATGTACAGTTGGTTGGATGGAATGTACTGGAAAAAATTATTTATCCTCCCTTCCAATTTTGATATTAGGTACGAGAATTGTTATGCTAATAAATGGCAAACATGACTGTTATGTCAAAGTCTCTTGTTGTTTTTGTTTGTTTGTTTTTTTTTTACCTACCTGCCGGTCTGCTCATCTTTTATTAACCATTTCCCGTTACATCAATACTACTTTTTTTTTTTTCAATGATGCTCTTGACCCAACTTGTGGACCCTTTGTTGACAATTCACAATTCCACATAAACACGCATTGACTTTTCCATTCAAAGCGCCGCTTGATTGAGAAGAAAAGCGCCTTTTCGCTTGTCCCAGATTGCGACTCCAAAACACAAATAGTGTGCGGAGGTGAGAATTTATTTTCCATCACTTTATTTAAACAGTCCCTGCAGATGTATATTTTTTTAAATTGACACATGCTGTGCATTTTTTATTCAACCATTACAGACCTGGGTGCTTAAATGAAAGAGACTTGTTATCTGAGGATTTGAAGGTGTGTTGGGGTTGATTATGAGAGTTTTTTTATGCTTCTTTTTTATAGTGAATGAGTTTTTTCTCATGACGCATGTGAGAGGTACATGTGATTTTTTTGTCCTATTTTTGGGACTTCGTTGATTTAGATGCTTGTCTGTTGGTTGTGTGGCAAACTTAATGAAGTAAGCGTTTTCCACTTTTGAGTGTTTGTGAGATGGCAGCTGCTGGGTTTGCACTGTCGACGAAGGAGGGAACGTGGAGGGCGCTTTGGGGCGAACCCGCCATTTGCGTGCTCAATAAATGAGCATGAGCGGCTCCCGTGGGTGCTCCTGTACAAGCTGCCCCGCCGCAAAGGGCGCCAGAACAATGGCTTCCTCAAAAGTCGGAGATTCAATGTGGCTTCTTCTCTCCGTCCCGCCGAGTGAAGGCATTTGGATCTTTTTCTCCTCATATGGGAAGTGACCCTGTGTCCTTTTTTGCTACTCCATACCTGCATGATTAAAGGAGAAATCCAGTGCTTTGCATGAACAGTGTATCAATAGGTCATGTAATACGTTCTCTATTTTGATAATGTGATGTTAAATCCTCTCTCATTTAGTAGTGTTTTGAGAAGATTTTTATCCACAATTCCGAATTTTCAGGGGTGCTGCCATTTTCGCAAGTCATATGACCTACGTGCGCAGATGTGACATGTAAGGTGCTGCACCAAAGGCTCAATTACACGGGACACCATTATGCCAAGCGCTGGTTTCTCGGATTTATCCTCTTCTGATGAAGAAAGAGCAGTATCGGTTGATCGGCAAGACGGAGGAATACTTCCAGACAGATTTGAACCTGTGGCGGTAATTAATGTTGAATATTCGGATGGTTCTTCGGGCGGAATGACGCAGAATGTGACTACTCGGAGGCCTTCGTGCGGGGCGTAAGTGCGTAAACAAAGGCTCTCAGAGCGCAGGGCCGGGAGACACGGATGGTTCTTTGGACGGGAATGACGCAGAGTCTGACGAGCGAGCTCCCGGCCTCCGCCGGACGCCGAAACTCAGCTCGCTGCTCGCCACCGGAGCTCGCTCGTCAGACTCTCCATTCCCGTCCGAAGAACCATCCGCGAGCTCCGGCGGCGGGCCATGAGCCAAAGCTCGGCTAACGGCCTCCGCAAGATGACAAAGCTCCGCTAATGGCCTCCTCCAGACGCTGAAGCTCGGCTAACGTCCTCCGCCGGACGCTGAAGCTTGGCTTGCGGCCTCCGGCGGACGCCGAAGCTCGGCTAGTAGCCTCCGCAAAACGCCGAAACTCGGCTCACAGCTGGCCGCCGGTGCCATTCCTGTCTGAAGAACCATCTGCGTCTGCTGGCCCGGAGCTCTGGGGGCCTTTGTTTACACACTTACGTCCCGCGCATAGTCAGTCTCCGGCGTCATTATGCCTGAAGAACCATCCGGATATTTAACAATATTTACAGCCACAGGTTCAAATTTGTATGGAAATATTCCTCCTTCTTCCCGATCAACCGATACTGCTATTTTTTCATCAGATGAGGATAAATCCGAGAAATCAGCGCTGGCCACAATGTAATCGAGCCTTTGGTGAGGCACCTTACACGTCACATCACTGCATGTCAGTCAGGTGACAATTCGTAATTGTCACTATTAAATGAGAATTGATTTAACATCACATTGTCAAAATTGAGTAGATATTACATGACCTATTGGCTACATTGTTCAGGCAAAGCACTGGATTTCCCCTTTAAAGATATGCAGAGGATTATAATCTCACATTGACATTTAATGTTATTGTGGTTGTCGTTTGCGGTGGTGTAAAACAGTAATGGATCGTACGGTTTCTAGTAGTTTTTATTCACTTCATTTTACTACTGTAAACTACTAAAAAGTACTATACATAGGTGTATACCTGAATTTTTGATCCAGCTTTTGGACTGCATCTTAATACACTTTAATCACAGTAACAGAGCATCTTCCACAGCACCCCACAGCTAATACAATTATGGAACTCCGAGGAGTGATTGCACTCTACTGTACAGCATGAATCACCGTCGCGTTAAGTGCCCGAGTCTTTGCCGTCCTTGCCTCGGAGCTGCGGACTCCTTACTGTACATGCCTGGGCGAAGTACTGTAGTACACCAAGAGCCTTTTACTTGTGACACAGTGGAAGCAGCAATTTGATCTGAGTGTGGTTGCAGACGCTGTCGGGCTCGTCTCCAATCGTCACACTGTCCCCGACCTCTCGCAAATCCTGATTTGACTTTTTGGGGGGGGTCACATGACAATGTTTAGCAGATGCTAATGTCATTACCGACAGAATCACAGTCACATGCAAGCGTTGTTTAAAAAAAATATGAAAAAAATAAAAAAGAACTGACCTGTAATGCAGAAACTTGCAGAGGAATAAGCAGAAGGTGAAAATATTTTCAAGGAGGTCTACTTTATTTCATTCATGTAGAATACAGTGCAATGCAGTACAGTACAGTACAGTTGAGTTCAACAAAGTAATCCAAAGGAGAGAATAGCAGGACGTACTGCTCCCTCTGCTGTCCACAGCTGCCAATGAAAGGAACTGTAGCTTGAATGAAAAGCCCCAACACTGTCGTTGAAAAAATGGAGCACTATTATTAACTGGAATGTAATTTCAGTTTCAGGGACATCTGCAAGATGTGTGATAGCACTATGAAAATAGAATGTGCATGATCAGAATGACTGATTTTCATTGCAGAAAAGGACAATAAAACCTTGATGAAAAAATGTGAAAAAGTGAGTTAAAGAGTTAGCGTTGTCGTGCGACTGCTAATGTTTGTACACTTCTAACAAGACTTGAGACTTTCATTATTAATAACCCACTGATGTCGACCTGAGTACGAGTAATCTATTTCTTTAACGGAGCCTGGAAAGTTTCAGAATAAACTTGTAGACTTGTTTTTGACAAAAAAAAAAAAAAAAACCCTGCTTGTTACATGCTAACAGCATGGCGGGGAAAAAACGTCGACTCTGTCAGAAACCTCACATGTGGCGCAATTCACATGTTACGGAAGTAAACACGGATGCAATGCTACTTTCCATTTCTTGACTTTATTAACCATGATGTGTTTTGGGTGTGAGATCATATCGTCTTTAACAAGTTCATTAAATGACAGGGGTATAATCAGAAATCCTTAAAACAGGAACAAATATTGACAAAAAATAAAATAAAAATGATGCATTTTTATAACATTTTAAAGATGAAAAATATAATGTGACATCGAGTAAAATAAAATACATTTATATGTCTTCTTTGTAGGGATAACAGCCTCCTTCCACACTTGTGATGTGTGGAGCGTGTCGCTGAATAATAAATCCATAAAAACATTAGTGAACCACAACGAATGCATCCCATCATGCCTCAGGTGCAGAATTTACATCCAGGGTGCTTCTCAGGACTGATTGATTAAATTCACCAGGGGGGTGTCGAACAGCTTTTGCTCCCCGGATTCTCCGCAATTAACACGCAAGTGGGCCACAACGCACTCAAAATAATATTTGTTGTGGTTGCATTATTGTTCTCCGTCGCGCGAATTAAGGTGACACGAGCTGCTCGAAGTGCCACTGCTGGGTGGGATGACGGGTGCAGGGACGCAGGATGAGGTCTCCCGAGCGGGCGCGGACTACATTGGGCGGGGGGCTCCGCTGTGGGGGTCCGACCTTCACAGCCTCCATACACAACTGGGACTGTCGGTGGAGCAGTTGTCCACTCAGCTGGAAAAAATAAAATGATAAATAACGTTTGACCTGAATTGATCCACATCAATACGTCGTCGTTTTACCTTTATGAACGTCCACTGGAGCCGGTCACCGACGGGTCGCTGACACTCGGAGAGGACAACCCGCTCGCCGACGGCGTCCAAACAGAAACCCCCCGCAGGACCCCACCTCACTTCCCCGTCAGAGTTGAGATCGCAGTGCTGCAATGACCTCCGGGTCATCTTTGTGCTTTCTTTCATTCAGAGCTTGAAAAGAACCCCACCGTCCTGCTTACCTGACTGCCCGTGCCGCTGCACGGCGCCAGGATCATGGCTCCGGCGGGCGCCCCCTGACCCGGGACGCGGTCGACGCAGCCACCAACTGCCACGCTATACAGCTTTAAGACACGTAAACAGCACAGTTGGCGGTAAAAGTCACATTCAGTCTCTCACAAAAATCACACACCCCCTTACACTTTTGTAGTCGTTTTCTGAAAACACGAAAGAAATGAATTTTTGTGACGCTGTAAAGTACTACAGCTTAATGCAGCCCTATGGGGGCACAAACCAGTGCAATCTGTAGGCCGGTCCCAAGCCCGGATAAATGCAGAGGGTTGCGTCAGGAAGGGCATCCGGCGTAAAAACTGTGCCAAACAAATATGAGCGTTCATCTAAAGAATCCCATACCGGATCGGTCGTGGCCCGGGTTAACAACGCCCGCCCCCGGCACTGCTAACCTGCAGGGCGTCGGTGGAAATTCAGCTACTGTGGGTCAAAGACAAAGAAGAGGAGGAAACCGGATCCAGCGTCAGAAGAAAAAGAGGAATGCACAGAGCCTACAACTGAGTGTAGGGACTTTGAATGTTGGGACTATGACAGGAAAAGCACAGGAGTTGGTTGACATGATGATTAGGAGAAAGGTTGATATTCTGTGCATCCAAGATAGCAGGTGGAAAGGTAGTAAGGCTAGAAGTTTGGGAGCAGGGTTTAAATTATTCTACCACGGAGTAGATGGGAAGAGAAATGGAGTAGGGGTTATTTTAAAGGAAGAGCTGGCTAAGAATGTCTTGGAGGTGAAAAGAGTATCAGATCGAGTGATGAGACTAAAATTTGAAATTGAGGGTGTTATGTATAATGTGGTTAGCGGCTATGCACCCCAGGTAGGATGTGACCTAGAGTTGAAAGAGAAATTCTGGAAGGAACTAGATGAAGTAGTTCTGAGCATCCCAGACAGCGAGAGAGTTGTGATTGGTGCAGATTGTAATGGACATATTGGTAAAGGAAACAGGGGCGATGAAGAAGTGATGGGTAAGTACGGCATCCAGGAAAGGAACTTTGAAGGGCAGATGGTGGTGGACTTTGCAAAAAGGATGGAGATGGCTGTAGTGAACACTTATTTCCAGAAGAGGGAGGAACACATAGTGACCTACAAGAGCGGAGGTAGAACCACGCAGGTAGATTATATTTTGTGCAGACGATGTAATCTGAAGGAGGTTACTGACTGTAAAGTAGTGGTAGGGGAGAGTGTAGCTCGACAGCATAGGATGGTAGTATGTAGGATGATTCTGGTGGTGGGTAGGAAGATTAAGAAGACAAAGGTAGAGCAGAGAACCATGTGGTGGAAGCTGAAAAAGGAAGAATGTTGTGCAGCCTTCCGGAAAGAGGTGAGACAGGCTCTCGATGGACAACCGAAGCTCCGGAAGACTGGACGACGACAGCCAAGGTGATCAGAGAGACAGGCAGGAGAGTACTTGGTGTGTCATCTGGTAGGAAAGGGGAGAAGGAGACTTGGTGGTGGAACCCCAAAATACAGGGAGTCATACAAGGAAGAGATTAGCGAAGAAGAAGTGGGATACTGAGAGGACTGAGGAGAGGCGAAAGGAGTACATCGAGATGCGACGTAGGGCAAAGGTAGAGGTGGCAAAGGCTAAACAAGAGGCATATGAAGACATGTACACCAGGTTGGACACGAAAGAAGGAGAAAAGGATCTCTACAGGTTGGCCAGACAGAGGGATAGAGATGGGAAGGATGTGCAGCAGGTCAGGGTGATTAAGGATAGAGATGGAAATGTGTTGACTGGTGCCGGTAGTGTGCTAAATAGATGGAAAGAATACTTTGAGAAGTTGATGAATGAAGAAAATGAGAGAGAAGGAAGAGTTGAAGAGGCAAGAGTGAAGGACCAGGAAGTGGAAATGATTACTAAGGGGGAAGTCAGAAAGGCACTACAAAGGATGAAAACTGGAAAGGCAGTTGGTCCTGATGACATACCGGTAGAGGTATGGAAGCAATTTGGAGAGATGGCTGTGGAGTTTTTGACCAACTTATTCAACAGAATACTAGCGGGCGAAAAGATGCCTGAAGAATGGAGGAAAAGTGTTCTAGTTCCCATTTTTAAGAACAAAGGGGATGTTCAGAGCTGTGGGAACTATAGAGGAATAAAGTTGATGAGCCACACAATGAAGTTATGGGAAAGAGTAGTGGAGGCTAGACTCAGGACAGAAGTAAGTATCTGCGAGCAACAGTATGGTTTCATGCCTAGAAAGAGTACCACAGATGCATTATTTGCCTTGAGGATGCTCGTGGAAAAGTACAGAGAAGGTCAGCAGGAGCTACATTGTGTCTTTGTGGATCTAGAGAAAGCCTATGACAGAGTACCAAGAGAGGAACTGTGGTACTGCATGCGTAAGTCTGGTGTGGCAGAGAAGTATGTTAAAATAGTACAGGACATGTATGATGGCAGCAGAACAATGGTGAGGTGTGCCTTAGGTGTGACAGAGGAATTTAAGGTGGAGGTGGGACTGCATCAGGGATCAGCTCTGAGCCCCTTCCTGTTTGCAGTGGTAATGGATAGGCTGACAGATGAGGTTAGACTGGAATCCCCTTGGACCATGATGTTCGCAGATGATATTGTCATATGCAGTGAAAGCAGGGAGCACGCAGAGGAACAATTGGAAAGATGGAGACATGCACTGGAAAGGAGAGGAATGAAGATTAGCCGAAGTAAAACAGAATATATGTGCGTGAATGAGAAAAGTGGAGGGGGAAGAGTGAGGCTACAGGGAGAAGAGATAGCGAGGGTCGACGACTTCAAATACTTGGGGTCAACAATACAGAGCAATGGAGAGTGTGGTCAGGAAGTGAAGAAACGGGTCCAAGCAGGTTGGAACAGCTGGCGAAAGGTGTCTGGTGTGTTATGTGACAGAAGAGTGTCTGCTAGGATGAAGGGCAAAGTTTACAAAACAGTGGTGAGGCCGGCCATGATGTACGGATTAGAGACGGTGGCACTGAAGAAACAACAGGAAGCTGAACTGGAGGTGGCAGAAATGAAGATGTTGAGGTTCTCGCTCGGAGTGACCAGGTTGGATAGGATTAGAAATGAGCTCATTAGAGGGCCAGCCAAAGCTGGATGTTTTGGAGACAAGATTCGAGAGAGCAGACTTCGATGGTTTGGACATGTTCAGAGGCGAGAGAGTGAGTATATTGGTAGAAGGATGCTGAGGATGGAGCTCCCAGGCAAAAGAGCGAGAGGAAGACCAAAGAGAAGGTTGATGGATGTTGTGAGGGAGGACATGAGGACAGTTGGGGTTAGAGAGGAAGATGCAGGAGATAGGCTAAGATGGCAAAAGATGACACGCTGTGGCGACCCCTAACGGGACAAGCCGAAAGGAAAAGAAGAAGAAGTAAAGTACTACAGCTTGTTTAATTGTGTACAATTCGTGTGGCAAACTTTTTTCTGACTCTTGTCCCAAATAAAAGACCAGAATGGGAGTGTACTCTCAAGTTACACTACAGGTGTCAAACTCAAGGCCCGGGGGCCAGATCCGCCCTGCTGCATGATTTTATGTGGCCCAGGGAGGCAAATCACGTGTATTAACTTCCATGATCTGTCCCAAAATTTCAAATTGTCATGTCAGAAATGATAACGTTGAGCTATGACTAGCATTTTTGTGTAACCAAACCAGAATAGTTGGAAGACCCATTCCCCTTGATTTCTGGTTCCAAAAGTAGTTCATAAATTTAATGCATGAATATGATGAGGCAGTTAAGGATTATTTTTTTTTTAGGGTTTCACAGTCATAATGGCCCTCTGAGGGGAAACCGGAAGTAAAAATGTGGCCTGTGACAAAAATGAGTTTGACACACCCGAGTTACACCATGACACCAGTGCCGGGTTACAATGGCACAAATCAAGCGGGTCAAGTAGAATCCCAGCTACTAAACTTCAAGTCATGTCAGATCATTGCTTGGCTCAAGGAAGTCACAAATTCAGTCAGACAGTATTGCTCAGTTACAAAATATATTTGCACTCAGTATCTGCAGATATACATATATAAATATACCCCACTTTGACCGCTGAATCATGTCGATGCTTCCGCCATATTGCATGTGGCAAATTCCTGCGATTGCTGACGATGCCTCACTGGTGTTCGACTCAGGGGTGCACCCGCAATTTTTGCACATTAAACCACATCTCATTGGATGAAGATGACTTTTTACTACTCTTTCTTTATTTTGACTTCAAAGATTTTTATCTATTTTTTAAACACATTAGTGGATGTTAATTATTGAGCAAACAGAGGCACCAAAACCCATGCGTATAATTCCCAGTCTCGTGATTGCAAATAAATACTCCTTATGTGTTTATACAGGAGATGTTTTATATCATATGAAAGTGTGTGTGCATGTGTGTGTCCATGCTACCTCGCCTGAGAGTCCTGGTCTATCCTGCGGAACGTACAGTTGGGGACGGATTTTGGTCAGGTACCAATGGAAGTCCCTACAGGCCAGAGTCTTCTTCAGCTGCAGGCGCTCTGTAATATTGGGCCCCTCAGACTGCACATATTTGCACATTTTACCCCAGTGCACTCTCTCTGATTTGCAATATGACTCGACGCACGCACCTGCCGAATAAAATGAGCCAGCGTGTCTCGCCTGTAGAAGATTTTGCGGTATGCATCCATCCACGTCTCCGCTATGCGGATCTTGTTCCTCTCGAGCTGCTCCCGGTCTTGGAAGCGGGAAGGGAGGCGGGGGAGGTGGCGGCGGTCTGGCTGGGCCACCCGAGAGCACGGAACAACCTCCATGGAGCCCCCGCACAACCACACCTTGGACAGCATCAAGCGGGAACAGTGGGATTATGTTTCCTTTCCTCCATTCTATTCTCTCAAACACTGGAAAGAATGTGAATCATGTTCTTTTGCTTTTACACGCTGCAAAAAAATTGCATATTTAATCCATCACGTTTCCCCAAAACGGGCTCTAATGATCGAGTAATAATTTCTGATGCTGATCCTTGGTGAAAAGCAAAACATTCCTAGACCATGACTTGAGCATAAAATTCCCAACAAGTTGGCAAAAGGCAAATGGATCACCCAAGCACACACAAAAAAAACAAAAAAACTTTGAGGCCAACAATATGAATCATATTCCATCCCGCGGATTTACTGATTTAGCTGGATTTGAAACAAAAACTAATAATAGTTCATTTACCCTGATTGACAGCTCAATTTGTTCCCCTCCCCGCAGTAGAATGCCAGGATCAAAGCCTCCCACATGGTGGAAGAAATGTCTGTCAATGGCCAGAACTCCACCCCCCAAAGCTGGACTCCTATTGCAGTCAGAATCAAAACAGGAGGAAGTAATCACAGCGCAGAGAATTCGAGAAAAACATTCCACCACGGTGCGAAAAGCGGCTGTCGCGGCGGAAGTTCAACTCTGGGCTGTCGTCATGACACCAGAAGCCCATAACAGAGGTTCTCGACTCACAGTACAGGTTCAATCGCCAAGGCCGAGTCCTGGTCCAGAAGTTGCGGTTTGGGCTCCCAGGAAAAGTCCAGATTCCAGTCGAAAACTCCCCACACCGGCCACTGGGTGACGTTGTACTCGAACGTCTGCCGGTGGATGGCGTCCACCACGGGGGAAACCACTCTTGTCCTGCGCGGAGGAACCACACACCCATGACACGCGCGCCTGCGTCCAATAACCGAACGTCTTTCATTAGTCACGGCTCTGGTTCGCATGTGTGTTTGAAATATTTCCATCATGCGGTTGAATCTAAGAGCTGACAAAAAGCAAAAGATGGAGAACAAAAACACAAACAACGGGATATCATGTGACCGCTTGCAGACATAATCGGACTTTTAATTGGAGCCACACTGCGAGAGAATGAGTAGCATCGCGAAATGAGACCTTTGAGCATTTACTTCATATCCTACGATCCATCCATCCAATTTCTTAGCCACTTATCCTCACAAGGGTAGCAGGGAGTGCTGGAGCCTATCCCAGCTGTCAACGGGCAGGAGGTGGGGTACACCCTGAACTGGTCGCCAGTCAATCGCAGGGCACATTGAGACAAACAGCCCCGCTCGCAATCACACCTAGGGGCAATTTAGGGTGTCCAATTAACGTTGCATGTTTTTGGGATGTGGGAGGAAACCCACGCAGGCACGGGGAGAACATGCAAAGTCCACACAGGCGGGTCCGGGGTCGAAACCGGGACCTCAGAACTGTGAGGCCAACACTTTACCAGCTGAGTCACCGTACCCCCCTATATCCTACTAGTGCGCTGAATTGTCACCACTATTTGCCGCACTAGTAGAACGACTAGGGGGCACCGGTAGAAAGATTGATCAATGTCAAATAAATAGAAAAAGAAAATGAATAAGGCAAATATTCTGAGTGAGATTTTGAGTTTTTGCAGTGTGATTTTAATCCTGCTACTAGTAGCGCGTAGTTTTGCCCGACTCGTAACATTTGGTTGTTCGGCTGGTGCACCCTAGTCATTCTACTAGTGCACTGAAATGACATACAGTAGTGGAAAAAAGCATCACCTCTAAGACAGTATTTTACTAGTGCACTGAATATACAAAGCACATACTAGTACACACACTACAATTCAACTAGGGCTCATTAGTCATTCTACTAGTGCACTGAAATGACATACAGTAGTGGAAAAAAGCATCACCTCTAAGACAGTATTTTACTAGTGCACTGAATATACAAAGCACATACTAGTACACACACTACAATTCAACTAGGGCTCATTAGTCATTCTACTAGTGCACTGAAATGACATACAGTAGTGGAAAAAAGCATCACCTCTAAGACAGTATTTTACTAGTGCACTGAATATACAAAGCACATACTAGTACACACACTACAATTCAACTAGGGCTCATTAGTCATTCTACTAGTGCACAGTAATGGAGAAAACATACCATATTTAGTCATTCTATTATTGCACTAAATTGTCTTGATGGTGAGGATATAGGATATGAACAAATCAGCGCACTGGTAGGCTATCAGAGGCGGGGGGGGGGGGGGGGGATCAGTTTTGTTGTTCAAAATGAAGGAAATGCAACATTGCGCTTGCCTGTCCCGGGCCAGCCTCTCCAGGAGCGGCTCCAGCCAGCCCTCGTGGCATTCGCACTCGGGGTCCACGAAGACCAGCACCTCCCCCGAGGCTTCGGAGGCACCCAGGTTACGGCACCCTGCGACCCCCAGGCGCTGGGCGCTGCGGACCAAACGCACCCCGTCCAGGTGGGACACGTATTCACTGAGGGTGGTCTTCAGGTGATCTGCAAAGGGGGCATGGATGGATGGCTATAGATGACGGTTGCACATCCACACAAGTGGGCGGTACTTGTATGGATCCTCTGTCGGCATACCCTGCGTGCTGAGGTCGTCGACCAGGAGAAGTTCCAGCAAGAAGGATCTGCGCGTTGTGCTCAAGACGCTGTGCAGTGTGCGCACGAGACTCTCCCAAGCTTCGTTGTGAAAGCAGATGACCACGCTGGCAGAAGGCAGAAAGTCTTCGTACTGCTCGCCCAGGCACCTGCCCCTCCCATAAATACGGAGTTGGAATGTGCGTAAAGGTGCGTTTGGTCTCTCGGCGGCGCACTCACCTGGGATGTCGCGCATCGGGCGGGGACCTGCGGGTGTCTTCTTCATCCTGCGCATCTTCTCCGACATCACCGAACACCAGTTCCTTCCTCGTCGCGGGCAAGAGCACCTTGTAATTCCACTTCTTCAGCAGCGGGTCCTTGGTGCCCTGCGTGGACGCCACGAACAAAAGCTGGTCCTCCTTAAGCGAGTTGATGGGCACGAGATCGGGCAAGAGCTCCAATGCGGCGTCTCCGATGAGCTCCAAGTCGTCCGGCAGGCCGGGGGTCCGCTGGAAGGGGTGTCGCGGGGTGCCGAGTTTCTGGTAAGAGTGATATTTCCCTCGGTGGAACCTCTCCACGACTATCAGTAAAAGAAAAGCGAATCCGAGGAGCGACAACCACAAACACAGCATCCTCCTGTGGACGCCCCACTGCCCCATCTTTGGAGAAAGGCACCGAAACTCAGCCCAGTTCTCTCCTGACTCCCATCGCGTCCCGAAAGGTAATCAGATGCGCCGTACATGCACCGAGCACATTCGCCTCCATAAGATCCGAGAAGTAGGTTGCCAAGATCACCCCCCCCCCCCCCAAAAAAAAAAAAAAAACAACTCCACAAGTCCGCTCGGTCGCCTCTTCATCGAGCGCACCCCCGAGGTCCTAAAGCCTGCACGCTCCTGTAAACACAGACCACGTGTACACGATCCATCTGCTACTCGCTGTCAAATATCAAAGTCACAATACAAGATGAGATGCATAGGCTACATAATTTAATATCAAAATGTATGCAGGTGTGAGCCATCGCAGGACTGGGAAAAACTAATGAAATTATCATTACGTATGGAAATTTACATGATTGCAATCTGAGTTACATTTAAAAAAGAGCTATATAATTTGTCCCCCCCCCCACACACATCACTTCCTCATCCTAAAGCCGACGCTTGTGATTGGCTCTCCCTGGTCATATGCAACAAAAATGACCAATTTTCTTTGCAAATATGACCTCGACGAGTGACTTTTGAACAGTTTCATCCTTCTAATTTTCACTTGTCGGGCTGGCCATCATGTCACCGCGGTATGTGCTTTTCCACAGGCTGTGTACATATACTGCAACAAACACATTATTTTGTTATGAATTTAGAGTTCATACAGATAATTATTTTTATGAACAACCAATAGGTTGTTGTTTCCAAATTAATAATATAGGATTGGAATCTGCTGTTTTTAGTGAACCCTCCCCCTTGATGCATTAATTCAAAATTAAGAAAATAATGTAAGAGTGAATTTTTAAAGATTTGCTGTTGATTAGCTGTCAATCTTTTTTTTTTTTGACCCATTTAGGCCGAGTTAGGCTTCATCTCAACTGTGATATTTTTGGGGGAGGACAACTTTTTCCAACCATGTCTTTAAAATAGTTAACATTACTGTGCGATGACGACAGCCGAGTACTTTGGCCGCCATCAAACCGCCCGAGAGCGTGACAATATTTTAGTTTTGGTGGTAGCAACGCTCGAGGGCTGCAGGCCATCTGCGAGTTCCGGAAAAAATGCCGGAGGTCGAGTCCAGCTTGGATCTGGTGGCTCCAGTCTTGGCAGTTCGGTAGTTCATCTAGATAGAGCATAAAAAAACATGAAAAATTACTTTTTCCCATGGAGTTGCTATTGCAGGGAGATTTAGACGTTTGTAGCACTGCCTAGTGGCAATAAAAATATTTTATGATTTTTTTTTTAACCTCTTACTGGACACATTGAAATATTGTTGATTAGGTTTCCCCACTACTTTTTAAAAAAAAATAAATTACACACTTTTTTCCCCCGAAATACAGTACTTATTGTTATGACCATCATTCACTATGTGTATATTTAAATTTGGTAAATACACAATCTGCAAAGATGCTTAGTGCATTTTTCCACGCAGGGAAAATAAAAAAATAAAATAAAATAAATAGATACTATCGTGTGGCATCAACAAGGAAGAGAAGGGCGGGGAACATCTGAGAAGCGCGCTGGAAGAAACGGGCCTTTTTTTCTGTTAACTACGTTAATGTAGTACTTAGGGATAGTAGTTTGGACCGCTTTCCGGGGCCTTTTTTTTTCCTGAGACGCTGACGTGATGAGGGAGAAGAAAGAGACGGCGGACCTGTAATGAGAGGCCCGGGTGGAAGATGAGAAGGGGTCAGCGAAGGTCAGTTGAGTGAGTTGTGGTGGGAACATTTTCATAGGGGAAATACGGGGGGCTCGCAAGTTCTTCGTGTATTTCCACAAGCGAACACTCCCATAAATTCTCTGCTCAGGCCAAAATACACTGAAGTGAAGTTTCTCTTAGCATGACAAGGTCGGAATGTGTCTGCTAAAACAAAATACCGCATGTGCACAGTGAGAGAACGTTTAATGGAAGGGCTGAGCAATTATTAACGCATTTGGGGGCTTTATCATTTGTCGACTTGGCTGAAAATGATCATAAATCCATAGAAGAAAAATATCTGTGTCATAAGACAAGTGCATGGTGTAATCTGCCACTCCCTCAAAATTATTTTATATAGGCTTTACTTGGTTGGCTTGCTTTTTTGTTTGGATTAAGGGACAAAAGCTTGCAAAAATAATTCCATTGTCTCAGTCATTTTTAATGTTTTCAGTGACACAATTTCTTGTGTCTTATCTGCTTTTTCTTTGACTTTTTGAGGTGAAAAGGAACCTGGGTGACAACCTCGTGAGGGCGAGCGGCACTGAAACGACGACGGCCGTCACATGCCCCACAACGACATCAAAATCCACAACAACAGTTTGCGCATTTTCCTTCTGCTTTTTTGGTGCCGCTGTGGCGCAACAAGCTCGGGGACGTCGGCGAGGCAGTGTGGGGAGGGTGGAGGTCAAGGGTCATGTCCCCGACATGCAGGGCATGAGTCAGGAGAAAATGCAAGAACATTACATTGGATCACTCGGGCTCATCACGACTTCATTTGGCGGGTCACATTGCGGACAATTTGGGATTCTGAGTATTGTTCAATTGGATCGATCCTGACCCGGCTTCCCTTTGAGGATCCTTCGTCAGAAGTCAACAGCAGCAAAGAGGAAGAGGATGATGCCCCTCGGTCCACATGACTTCCCCGTCTCATGCGCTCTAATGAGGGATGAGATGCGTCTCGTTAGCGAACGTCACATGTCTCTGTGCTCACCAGCGCTAGATTCAATTATTGCGCACAAACAGGAAAACCACAGCAGGGGCGAGCGGGCCAGTGGGAGGACATCTCGTCGGAGCTGGACGTCCGCTCGAGGGCCACCGGGACTACTTTGACTTTATCCCTTTTTATTTTCCAAAATGGGAGTCTCGCAATACGTTTGGCTTCTCGCCTGCTTCGGCTTTGTTTACCGAGCGGAGGGACGCAAAAGTAAGATGTTCAACTTTGAAATAAGACTGTCATTGAAAACTTATGTCAATTACCGTATTTAAAAAAAAATACATCTCTATATGTTTTGGTGCTGAGAATTAAAAAAAAAAAACACTTTACATTTGTCATGTTCAACTCACCGTGATGATGTCGCCCTTCAGTTCAGTTTTGCAGCCTCGTGAGTTTCATTACCCGAGTCTCCGCTGAAGATAATTTCCTGCATATCTTTCACCTCCTAAAAAAAAAAAAAAGATTCTGTCACAATCAAGCAAGACCAATATTGAATTTAATTACTTACGTTCAATTGTAATCATTAGTTGGATTTTAAGCAAAGGATGAAGTTATGGAAATGTCATCGGCATCTCTGACTTCAGTGAAATGTTATTTGGACCTAAAGTCAAAGGAGCAGATGGAATTTGTTTGTGTCATCCACCCAAGTCGTATCTCCATACATGTTCACATGTATAGATTATGAATTATGTCTATTACATCCACGTTTTATATATTGTGGTGTGTCACCATATAGCCATGTTTGTGCTTCTCCGTCGTCAGCATACGCTGACGTGTTCCCCCACAAGCATGCAGCGGCAGGAAAGTCGCCTTGGCCCATCCCAGCCATCCCGGGTTGGAATCCTGACACCGTCCCGTGGGACGATTACCTCTACCCCCCCGTTAAACCCCAGCCCAAGCAGCTCACGCGCAGACCAGGTGAGTCTGGATCAAGTTCTTGCGTTACAGGCGTTTCCCGACATTTGTCAACCCATGTGTCATAATTTTACATTTGACATTAATCGCCTGGTGAAGTGCGAATAAATTAATTTTAAATCAAATAAAAATAAACACAAATTATGTGATTTCAATTATTTGGAATCAAAAGGAATAAAACAAATATTTTGGTTTCATCATGAAATTGTTGACTTATTACAATCCAATTAATTAGAGATGCATGGATTATTCTTGTATGAATGAATCAAATAATGAATTAAATAAAACAAACAAATATTCATAATTTTTTAGTAATTTTATTGTATTAATTAGATCATCAAGTATAATTAAATTAACTGGAAATAATAAATTAAAAATGAGCATGAATGGTTATTTTGGGATTAAAATAAACAGTTTTAAACATTTAAAATCCACATATAACATTTTTTTGCCTCATTTATTGATAACCAAAAATGTATATAATGTATTCTGAAATAACGATGATTTTTACTCGATTTACTCCCAAATATCCTTCCTCACTGTGACATCTGTGCCAGTTGAAGTAGGGAGAGAAAAAAAAAGCTATTGCGGAAATTGCTGGCCCGTTATGATTGTTGCCCCCACTGCCCGTCTCAGGGGGCAAGCCCGCGGTCCGCCTCACAAGCGACAGCCCCGCCCTCAACGGCTCCGTCATCTCCTTCACGGCCAAGCTGGAGTTCCCCCCGTGCCAGAAGGAGGACGACAGCGGGGAACTGGTGTGGGATGAACGCTGTGACGACGGTAAATACGGGGATGGAGGCCTTTCGGAACCCTTTAGGTCCAATTTGACCTGTTTTGATGTTTGACGGCAATTTAAAATAAAAAGTCATTTAAAATGTAGTAGTTTTTTTTTTTTCCATGTTCTCCTCATCACAAGATTGCCCTTTCCTCCATCGCAGCTAATGGACAAGTGCGCTCGGGCTACGTGTACAACTGGACGTCCTGGTTGGAGGACTACGGCTTCGGGAAATGCGCGGACCCCGCCAAGTGCAACGTGTTCCCGGACGGGAAGCCTTTCCCCCAGAGTAACGACTGGAGGCGCAAGAACTACGTCTACGTCTGGCACACCATGGGTGAGGGGGGGGGGGGCCTTCACATCCTGTGTGACATTCGCATTAGACATAGCAAAGAGTTTACACACCCCTCTTCCAATGCTCCAGCGTTCCCCGCGACCCTTGTGAGGATAAGCGGCAAAGAAAATGGACGGATGGACATTGTGCCTAAATGTTTTGGCCAGAGAGTTTAGGAAAATGGCGACAGCGATACTTTTTCTAGTTTTTGTTTCCAGTTTTTTTTTTCTGGATATTTTAGGACAATATTACGAGACATGTGACGGCCACTCGTCCAGGCTGACCCTCAACACCTCCAGCATCCCTCTGGGAGCAGAGGTCATGGAGGTCATGGTGTACCGCAAACGCGAGCGCAGGAAGTACAGCCCCTTGAGCACCGACAACACCGTTTTTTTCGTCACAGGTAAAACCCAACACTTGCTCCTTGTTATTTTACTATAAAAAAAATAAAGCTACTTTTGATAAGGTTTGAATATTATTTGTACTTGTTAATTTCTCACTAAATATTTGGTTGTTTTATTGCTTCATCACATTTGGGGGGTCAACCAGACAGCCCATTGCACGACGGAGAAAATTGTGGCCTCTCCCTATATTTTATTTTCATATTTTTCCATCTTGATATCGGCTGGCCTTATCTGCGCTTAAGATATGATCCCAGTGGCGGTGGACATCTCCCAGAAGGGCGCGGTCAACGAGTCCGACAACGTGTTCTTCCGGGGTGAGGATGTCGTCTTCCGAGTGCGCCTCCACGACCCCAGCGGTTACCTCAAGACGGCGGCGGCCATCGACTACATGTGGGACTTCAGGGACGGCAACCAGCTGGTGACCCACCGCGACGTGACCACGCACGCCTACGGCAAGGTGGGCAACGTCACCGTCAAGCTGGTGGTGGAGGCGGCGTTTCCGAGGGCGTGTCCACCTGCTGCCCCCACGTCCGAGCCCGGCGCCTCCACTCCGACACCGCCCCCATATGGTAATACGAGCAACAACAATAACGATAATAAGGAAACAAAAATGAATATTTGAAATTAGTTTATTATTTTAACACAAAAATAATTATTATGTATTTACATTAAATAACATAGATTGACCATTTATTTATATATTATTCATAATAAACAAGAACAAAAATATAACTTTTTATGTTACTTTGGACACAAGGTGGGGTTGCACTCAATTTTTTTTTTTTTTTACTTGATTGATTTTTAGCTTTTAAAAATGTGGCTACAGCACCTGACTAAAATTACTTAATGAGTAGCGTAATTTCCGGCCTACCGATAATACGAGCAACAACAATAACAACAACAATCTGGAAACAAAAATGAATAAATAAAATTAGAAATAGGTTGACTATTTTAACACAATAAAAATGATTATGTATTTTACATAACATAGATAAACCAATTATCTATTTATTATTCATAATATACGGTAGATCAACAAAAGTATTATTTTTTTTAGGTGACTTTGGACACAAGGTGGGGTTACACCCATTTTTTTTTTTAACTTGATGTTTCTGCTATTGATTTTGGCTTTAAAAATGTGGCTACAGCACCTGACTAAAATTACTTAACGAGTACTGTAATTTCCGGCCTACTGGTAATACGAGCAACAACAATAACAACAACAATAAGGAAACAAAAATGAATAAATAAAATTGGAAATAAGTTTACTACTTTAACACAATAAAATTATTATGTATTTTACATAACATAGATAAACCATTTTTTTATTTATTATTCATAACATACAGTAGATCAAAATTATATTATTTTATTATTAGGTATTTTTTTGAGGTGACTTTGGACACAAGGTGGGGTTACACCCAATTTTTTTTTTTTTTTACTTGATGTTTCGCTACAGCACCTGACTAAAATTACTTAATGAGTACTTTAATTTCCAGCCTACAAGCGCGGCTTTTTTCACACGCTTTCAACCCTGCAGCGATGCGGTGCTAGCATTAGCGTTGCGCTGGCGTTAGCACATGTGGTTACAAGTTTAACGCTAGCCCTGCACTAAAGCTAGCACCGCGCTAGCGTTAAACTTTTTCTGTGTACCGAGGCGTATAACCAGGTGCGCTCTGTAGGCCGGGAATTGCGGGAATTATTTCACTCTGAAGGAGCAATATAAGGTTCTGGGTATAGCATGCTCCTCTTATTCCATATTAGTCTTTTTCCATATTAGTCTATTCATTATTATTATTCCTCACTGGTAAATTCCACTCACTTTTTCAAATATTTTTCTCATTCGCCTCATCACGATGATAAAAACATTCTCCCCTCCTACAAAAGTGCACTATGTCCCTGATTGTGTGTTCCTCCTCTAGAACCTTCCACATCTCCACTAGGCCCCACGACCACCACCCAAGGTGAGCTCGCACATGCCATGGCTGCTCATTTGCATACGAGTTGATGCCACCGTGCCACTTCCTGCAGCGATCTCGGCGACATCCGGCTCATCTCCCGTCACCGCGACGACGGGCTTACCCACCACGGAATTCCTCCCGTCCATCGTGTCCGGCGCGACCCCGGAGTCGACTCCCTACTCTCCGCTCCGCAGCAAGCGCGTGCTCAAGGGCGGCGGGTGTTTCCGCTACGTTTACGGGTTCTTCGCGGGGAACATCAGCATCATCGGTTGGTCTGATCCGAAAACAGGCACTGAGAGCTAGAGAGGGCTAACTCCATTAATCGCAAAAAGTTCCTATCTTTCAGATGAAATCATAATTAGTTCTAATTTTGAGAAATATTGGGGCCAGTGCACGGCAGTGCATTTGTATGTTAGTATACATAAATGATAATTAACATCTTTCATGAACTATTGCATTTAGGAACATGTTTGGACTTACAATACCATTGGACTAAACTTTTTTGAATCCCCTGAATAATTATTGTTCACATGCATGATGTCATGACATACAAATATTAAATTATATTTTATTATTCAACTAATTTAACAGAGTAATTCAATTTTTTGGGGGGGATGTGTCGAAACGCACAAACCTCACGAAACCCCCATTTCTGTGTCCAGAAGCAATCATTGCAATATTCGTCATCAAGATATAAAAATATATTGCAGCTGTAAAACTTTAAATCACTAGTCGGCAAAATGACAAAAAAAGGTAGTGAGCCAAGTCAAACTCTCACTGCCTCAAACACATTGAAGTCATAGCTCAATTCCATTTTTGGAGCGGTGTTGTGCTTTTTTTTGGGGGGGGGGGGCAGTTTTATAACACTGCCATCTGGTGTTCAAACTCACGTTGTGCAATCTCTCAATTTTTAAATCCGCTCCACTCAACTTTCAATTTCTTAACACGAACAAGGATGCAAACCACAAAACACAACTCAATATAAATAATATAAATCCGGGATGAGCAGACTGAATTGTTCTATTACAAATAAATTCCCCCCTCCGCCGCCTCCCCCCTACAGAGCCCAAGCACTCAGTGAAGAGCAAGGCCAACAGCCGCATTGTGGAGGTTCTGGCTGCCAGAGTAACCAAGACCGACGTCAGCTTCCTGGTGAAATGCCTCGGCAGGTGTGTACTGGAACTGTACCGTACTTGAGAACGACTTTTACTTACTAGCAAGTGTTCTCCTCGCCAGCATCCCCACGTCGGCGTGCACCATCGTGTCAGACGCCGCCTGCACTCGGGTGCACAGCATCACGTGCGACGACGTTCCTCCGTCCGCAAAGTGCGAGGTGAGCCTGAGGAGGACCTTTCCGCAGCCGGGGATCTACTGCGTCAACATCACGCTGGGGGACTCGCGCAGCCTGACCCTGACCAGCACCACTGTCACCATCAACAAGTCCCAAGCGGGCCCCGGTGAGTTGAGACAGGAACTCTGAGGGGTGAACCTGTTTGGTTGCAGAAAGTTCATGAATAATTTTTGTTCCCATAGAGTCCAAAAACGCACATGCGACTGAAGTGATCCTTTCTACAAGCGCCGTACTAGTAGCCTTCTTTGCATTGATTGCATGTGTTGTTTACAGGTAAGTAACACTAATTCCATTTTTTTTTTAACATTTTCATATTGTTTGTTATCACTTAGAAATTCTTATCGATATTTTGGGGTCACAAGATGACACTAAAAAAGTCATAAATTTAATTTAGCCATTTTTTTTTTAATTTGAAGCATTTATATTAGTCAATCTTTAGTGACAGCGCAAACAGTTGCGGCCCATTGAAATCAAAATATTGAATAACAGTAAAGATGAACAGCTTCATAAATATGAATCAGCATTGTTAAAATATGTTGCATCTCAAAGTTTGCAAATCCAAGTGCAGAAATGATCCAATTTCCTGCATATCTCAAAAATAGCACCATTCATTTGGCTGTCTGCTATTGCGTGAATGCAAAATGGCCGCCGCATCCTGGCACTTCGGCGCACAGGTCCCTCTGGTGCAGTGCAGCAAAATGAAGCTCTCCCCTCTCTCTCTCTCCAGTGGCATAAACAGTAGAGAGAACTTTACAGTTTGTAAAATAATGTTTAAAAAGCACTTTGAAGACATTATGACACATTTGCGTTAGTTTCATAGGAGAAATGTACTAGATGGAAAAAAAATTTGAATGAGCTTCAGGAAACATGTTGCTAATCATTAAACTCCATTTGTGATACATCAAATATATTTTGGCAGAAAAGTGTAATCATTTGAACGAGGATGATGACTGACAAATGTCAATAACGCACTTGTGACCCTACTCGGCACGTCTTACCCGTCTGTCCAGACGCTACAAGGTGTACCGGCCCATTCGTAGGTCAGCGCTGGGGGGCGCGATGCACCTGAGGGAGCTCCTCTTCCCCTCGGGCGAGGAGAGCCACCACCTGCTGACCGAGAGGCGTACCATCTAGGTGCCAAAGGTCATGCACGTTAAATGGTGGATCCATTGCATGGAAAACATGAGCATCCAATGCCGTTTAATACTCAAGATGATGTCATTTGTATGAAATTGTGTTGAGTTATTTTACTCAAAATCAACTTCCAAGTCTTTTTCTTCAAATCTTTTTGTGATGTATTGACTCACGTCAGAGAGGTAATCTGTGTATGCGATCAATTTGCAGAAATACATTCCACAATTGTTTAAACAGTTGCTAACAAGTGTAAAGCAGTCACGCTTGAACTCGTCATTAAATGCGAAAAGAACACAGACGCTAATAAAAGGTGCCAACTAACAAACGCGTGTCCAGAAGCAATTTATTGAGTGAATATGATTACTTTTTACCTGGTTATAAACCCAACATTTTCCAAAACAGTTGCCCAAGGTACATTTGATTTTAATTTGAGCAGTGGTCCATTTTGCCCCCCCCCCTCCCCCTTTATTCCCAGCTGTTTTGCTCCTTTTGTGCTACAGTGGATAAACCTGAAATTTGAGTAGTCAAAATTACTTGGGAAAAATTTAGCAGTGGGAAGTATAAACAAATACTTCCTGGAGAAAATGCATCAGTACTCCAGGCCGGTAATTTTACACCCTCTATTGCACAGTTGTCAAACTCAAGGCCCAGGGGCCAGATCCGGCCCACCACATGATTTTACATGGCCCGCGAAGGCCAATCGTGGATGCTAACTTCTGCGATTGTTCAAATCTGTACCAAAATTTCAAATTGTCACATCATAAATCATAATGAGGTATTGCAAGTATTTTTAAATTACCAAACAGTTGAAAAACCCATTACCCTTGATTTCTGATTCCAAAAGCAATTGATGTCACGTGTCAATATGATGAGGTGATAAACGATTTTTATGGTTTCACAGTCATAACGGCCCTCTGAGGGAAACAAACTACAATGGGGCCCATGACAAATTTTAATCTCCCTACAAAAATGTGAAACAATGCAAACAAACAGGCGGAAGAAGATTTTTTTTTTTTTTGTCCTTTATTCAGAGGCATTTGACAATTGGAACTGTGTGAGAGGGAGGTGAAGGGGCACAAGCATGTTTGCAGACGGGGGAGGGGGGAGAAGGGATTTTCATGCTGTAGTTAAATCACTTTCCCCAAATAAAAGGAGGGGGAGGGGGGAGACCCCAATCCCTGAAATCAGTCCCATCAGAGAATGTTACACAGCCAAGAATTGCTAACAGAAGAAAATATAGCTACCAAGAAAAAAAAATAAAATTAATCGGCATGGAGTAGCATTTGTGAAAGACAAAAAGGAAACAAGACAGGACTTGTATCTATTTTGTAGTCTTACAAATTAGGGAAAAAAAAGGGCAGGTCCGTTAGAAAAACTGCATTTTCCTCATATCAACTATTGAAAGCTAAATCAAAACAGGTGATTTGACCTTTTTTTTTCCACAAAAAAAAAGCAAAAATTTCAAATACAAGGAAGCCACACCACCAAAAAAAAAGAGAAAGCAGAAAGACATGGTGATGGTCGGAGGAGTTCAATTAAGCCAAAAAGAGTACATATAAATACTGATTTTTTTTTTCATCACTTTCGATAAATTCTCGATTCTAAAGAGTACATGATTTTTTATTTTAAGTTTTCGTTCATATGCGAGGAAGAGAGGAGAGGGTTTAAATTCTAACAAAGAGAATGCCTCTACTTCAAATACTTGTCTAAAGAGGTAGATCAAAACAAACTGCGGAGAAAAAGGGAGGGGGGGCGTGGAAGGGGGGGGGGTCATAAGTATCACTTGTGCCACTCAGTTAAGCATGATGTTAGGATGGCGCGCCCGTGTGGAAAGAAGTGTTCCGGAAGCGGAGGGGTGGGCTGAGGTATACGTGCGCGCTGGCGCTCAGTGGGGACGGGGAGGGGATGGGTGCGCTCGGCGGCGCAACGGCCACCCCCACCCCGCCCCCTTTAGCTGAGGTAGACGGCGTTCTACTGTGGAAGCATGGATACACTCAACTTCTACCACAAATCAACATATTTACATTCGGCATGAAGACGAAATGAATTTTTTTTGTTTTTTTTTTTTTTCCTCTAGGTTTTGTCTTTCCGCTTTCCTGATCCCTCCCAAGTCAGTCTTGTGTCACGAAAACAAAAAACGTTACACTTGCGGGTCACAGAATGTTCAAATCATGGTTTCGCTATAGCAACTAAAAAGAAAAATGCCACAGTCAGTGCGACTCCCCCTACCCTCACCATGCAGTAATCGACGTTAACGTTAAGTTTGCGGAGCCGGTCGGGTTTCGGGCCTTTTGATGTAAAGACGGGTGCGGTGGGGTGAGGGGGGTGGGGGCGAGCACAGAAGCATTCGAGTCCACCCTGCTCTATCTAAACCCGCTCCGTAGAAAGGAATTGTATTTGATGGACAAATTAAAGCAACGTTCCCAATCAGGTCAATCCCAAAAACTAAATGGCATTGCTGTAGTCATGTACGGTTGGCATTGATTCGCATGGCCTTTTGATAATTTTTCGTCAAAAGAGATGGTTGGACCCTCAGGGGAAAAACTGAGGCGAGTCTCTCTGGTTAGTCGTGTCAGCCGCCAGCTGAGGCGTGCCAACTCCGGCTCTGGGGCTGCTATGTACAAATAGACGTTATGTACAGGGTCATCTTTAGTCACTCACACACATGTACAATGCCACCATAAAGCACTAGAGTTGAAGGCAAGGGTCAGTTGGCAGCTGACCTGAAATTTTAAATTTTTTTTTCTTAAAAAAATAAAAATGTTCAAAGACTATCAGCTTTATAAAGTATACAAAATACCACAAAAGCAAAATAAAAAAAGAAAGGAACATTTTTTTCTTATATAGTTATATATCATTTTTTTTTCTCTTCTGAGGTACTAGATCCTGAGGTAGTTAAGTAAAATGCATATTAAATTGGTTTTCCTGGGCAGCAGCATTTCAGCACCATTTCCCCTAAGTGTCAGACACAGCGCTGCCCTCACCTCTATTTTATATATATATGACTGATATAGATATATGCATGGTCTGTTCATGTATGCATGTATATATTTATATATATATATATTCATCTATTTATTTAGGACTATCTATAAAATGCATCCGAATTTATAAAATGCCACTATCATTACATGGGCAGGACACCCAGATTATAATCCACCCCTTCAGGGGGTCCTGGCCTCAAACAATCTTTCCCCTAAACATGGCCCTACCAATTTGAGCCAACTCTCCCCCCAAATAAACCTCTCGCGGTCCCACCAGGACTGCAAGAGCAATGCCTTTTTTTTTTTTTTCCTTTCCTTTCGCCAGAAAACTCATGAAAGCTTCATTAACCAATTCAACACTGAAACGTATCAATCAAATCTGAAGTCAACCAAAACATCTTTGTCGGGTTCAAAGTACCACACCAAAGAGGTGATAGAGGAGGGGGATCCTCATTTCTTCTTTGTGTTGCAAGAGTTTAAAAAAAAAAAAAAAAAAAAAAAAAAGAATGGGGAGGAGGAAAAAAGATAGACACGCCCTTGGGGGGAGGAGGAGGAGAGCGGTCAAGGGGTGCGTACATGTGAGGGGAAGGTGACGTCGATGGGAGCCCTCCGACACATTCCTACAGTGATGCAGAGAGGTGAGGTTGGTGGAGGTTTAGAGAAGAGGAGGAGGAGGAGGCATAAGGGATGGGGGTGTGGGGACTCTTAGCCCCACTTGAACATTCAAGTGAGGCACAGAGGGGTTGGATGTTTTGGTAGGCTTCTAATAACCTTCGACCCCTGAGATGAGTGTTCGTAACACCTCGTCGTCTAACCCCTGGACTCCGCTGCACTCGTCCAGCCAACCGTCCGTCTTCATGAGTCAGGCAGCTTCAGTCACCGTTTCCTCCAGCGCACGCCGGGACGCTACTTCCTGCGGGGCAGCGGAGGCTGGGCTCCGGGAGCAGGCTTGGGCTGCTGCTGTCTCCTCACCTGAGCCAGGATCTCCTGAATTTTCCTTTGGGCCAGCTAGAGGACCAAAAGTTCACATTTAAATTTACATCTTGGTCATATATTTTCCACCACAAATATACACTTTTGACACATTTAAGTTTTTTTTTTTTTTAATTTGTATAGAATTATTCTCTTAGATACAGGCTGCCTTTTTTTGTGGAATCCTACCCCCCCTACAAAAAAAAAAAAAAAAAGCACTTCCACATGCTCCAAAACCCTTTACAACATACATCAAAAATGATTTTAATGTGCATGACCTAGTTTACTGCCCCCTCCTCACACATTCCATTTGCAATATTTGAGTAGAATTTTTAGGGCTAGTGACACTGTTTGAAACAATATTGACATATGGACTTGGGAGAATCCCTGAAAATTTCAAATGGTAAAATCGTACAGGTTAAATTTTGTCAACCAATTGGAGAAGGGGTTCCCCCAGCAG
This sequence comes from Syngnathoides biaculeatus, assembly GCF_019802595.1. Lineage (NCBI taxonomy): Eukaryota > Metazoa > Chordata > Actinopteri > Syngnathiformes > Syngnathidae > Syngnathoides > Syngnathoides biaculeatus. Next base: position 8,326,903 of record NC_084640.1, on the reverse strand, counting down.
CAGATGAAAAAAAACAAAAACAAAATTTAAATATGCTGAGAAACACTAGACTGTCTTACCGATTTCCTTTGTGACTTTGAAGGGATGCTTTGCCTTCAATTTATCACACATTACCCAAAAAGGCTTTTGTAGTCAATCTTTGCAAAATTTTGACACTTATCGTCGGGTAATTATGCAAGTTAGGAAATGGAGTCGAATTCATTTCTAATGTTTTTGAAGGTCTTTTCCTATCAGCTTGACCAATGATTTCCCTACAAAGATTTATGACAGACAGTAGAAAGGTTAGATTGGATTTAGGTTTAGAAGGGAATATCTTGCAAATGTTAACGAGTGACTCTTTAGTGTTATATGAAAATTGTTTGTCCCCCCCCAAAAAAAAAGAACCCCCCCCCCCCCAGAGGAGTTGGAATAGTTAATAGCTTGGCAACATTGAGTTTCTCTCTTCTTTCTGCGAGGATGTGCGCAAAACTACAGAAGATTCTGAATAAATAAATACAATTAACTCAAAATTACTCCAAAGTATCAATAGCCACCCATAGTCGAAAGCAAAAGCGCAAATGTAAGTTAACAGGAGATACATTTTCATATAATTTGTTTGGAAGAGCCTTACACGATGCTGCCAACTCTTATAGGTTTCAGCTGTCACTGGGCCAGTTGAGATCCGAATGAGGGTTCTCAGTTGGAGAGTTGCAGATTACAACACAATCTGATGAGATTTAGTATCTTTTAGACTGATCCACAAGAGGAGCAGGAGCGTTGGGGGACGACAGAGCCAATAAATGATGCCGTCACTGTCACGTTGTGCTGAGGAAAAACAACTCAAACGGGGGGCAAAGAACGGACATACGGTGACAATTGAAGGAAATTAAGTTTCCTTCCCAAGGCTCTTTGGACTAGGATGGGCAGCCACAGATCCGGCATCAAGTCTGTGTCTACTTGATGCCTGGCCGTGACGTTTTCTGGGCACAACGTTCTGGGAGAAGACCTATAAACGGGGTTGAGCCGCGGTGGAGGGATTAAAGTAAACGCCGAGCCAATTCACAAACACACCAAATCAGCACCGAACAACTATTTTGCCTGCAGCAGGTAAGTGTCTGGATTACTAGTGACAAGTGGTGTAAATCAACATCTGATAACAGGTTTACGATCAAAAGTGTCAAATTAGAGTTATTTGCAACATGCACTTTGAAAAGATCCTTGCGTCACAGTCCGAAACAATACAGTGAGTGGCTCATAGGAGAGCAGTCATTTGTATTTTCACAGGCTGCAAAGAAACAACAAACAGGCCAACACCCCCACTTCCATTTTGAAACCAATCACAACCAAAGGTCATGTTCTACAATTTTAAATGATTACGTTTTGGGATCATAGTTTGAGGTATAATAGATGCAACGTGTGAGTTTGCACTAATGGCGTGTCTGCTTGCTTTGATCCCTAACCCTTGCAAATTGCGAGGGTTTAGTGCATATTTAACAGCTAGTCAAGAACTGCACCAGGGGACTCTAGGGTTCCCGTCTTAGCAGGCCCCCCATAAGACAGGAAGTTACCAAGTAAAACAACAACTCCATACTATTGTTGACCTCACTGTGAAAAGTGGGCAGGCATACCTAATAAAGTAAGAGGTGATTGTACTTACTGGTTCACCAACATGGATCTTTATTCAGAATAAACGCAATCACAGATGACACACCTGGCATGCAAAGAAGTGCCCGCTGATTTTGACGATGACCTGATCGTTCTCATCGGGAGTCTGGTCTCTGGGCACCACCACTTCAGCGCAGGTCAGGTTCTGTAACTCGTTTACCTGAAACCATCAGAGCAACCGTTTAAATTCAACTTTGTGGAACAAGAATGAAGAGTTTCTTGTTCCAGGATGTGCGCCTTTTATCTACCGTTTTTCCACCCTTTCCGATGACTCGTCCAGCAGCAAAGGAGGGGACCTTGATGTGGGCTTCCAGCTTTACCTCCTCCTTGGGTCCAAAGAAGTTCTCCTCTTTCAGCTTACCAAAGATACGACACTGAGCCTGCCGCACAAGAGTGAAAAGCGCAATTAACAGTGAAGTAAGTTTTAAAGAGACTCCTGTTAGTGTGGGTGTACAACACCTTAAACTGAGCCTCTGGAGGCCCGACAATAATGACCATCCTCTGTTTGGGATCCATTCCTTCTGCGGGGGCGATCTAAGAGTGATGCAACATTATGCAATCGTCACTTGGACAACATTTTGAGGAAATGCTCGACTATGTTAAGATTCCTGGCTGACTCACTTTGATGGAGGCTCCGGCGAAATGCGACAGCTGCTTGATGTGTTGACCCTGTTTTCCAATGATGGCTCCCACGGCAAGAGCGGGGATGAACAGGTGCACCGTCTCTGACTCTGGGTGTCCCTTGTGAGAGGGAACATATTACTGTTAATTGAGCCTGGATGCTCTTCACTCAAACTACCACCGAGATAGACAATCTCATTGGCTGATTAAGGCTGTAAAAGGTCCATGTGCGTTGCTCTTAACAGCACTACTGCAGTATGGTCATTTTATTAGCAACGTCACTATGAACCGCCATCTTTGTGGAATTTTAAACGCGGAATAAGCAGTTTGAGAAATTCAAAACATCTTTAAAATCGTCAAATAAATTCAAGAAAATTATGACTAAAGCCTGGCTTTTCCCACTGCCAACTATGCTTGGCAAAAATGAAGCAACTGAGAAAATCTCAGCCTTGTATGAGCCTTTGGGTGGATATCTTGAATTGAAACTTGTCAGCTAACCAGAAGCGGGGTTCCCCAAATTGACAAAACCCATTCAATTTATTTCCATCTCGTTCAGCTATTAGATCAAGCAGAAAGGAGAATCTACATCCCTTTTAAGCCAGAACATTTTCACTGTAAAGTTCCATTTTATTTATTTATTTATTTATTTATTTATTTTTCAAAAATTGTTGGTGCTTTGCACTTAAGTCGAAGTGGCCATTTCGGGGAAATCATCATGTTGCTACTCAATTCTTAAAACAGGATTTTGCCAACGACGCAGTGCCAATATACCAAGTAAAGAACAGACTTCCCAATTCAAGAGTGGGGGGGTTCAATGGTAAAAATGGACTCAAGCTTTCCAGCACATGCCCAAAACAACAGGTGGCGCTAAAACAACTTATTTCAGCTTTAAGAAAAAAGATTTTATCCCTGAAAAGTATATTGAACACCAGTGTAGCAACATGTACAGTTGGAACATTAACACTGTCCTGAAACGAGGGGGAGAAAAAAACTATTGGAAAAATGACTCAATTAAAATGTATTAATGGGGGGCCCCATAGCTCAGTGGTTAGAGCATTGGTTTGGGAGACCACAGGTCGTGAGTTCACTGGGGTCTCTACTCTCCAAGAGGGGTTGCGTCAGGAAGGGCATCCGGTGTAAAAACTGTACCAAACAAATATGACCGTTTATCTGAGATGGCACGCTGTGGCGACCCTGGACAGGATGAGCCGAAAGAAAAAGAAAATGCCTGAAATTAAACAGTGGATTTACGCCTAAACATTACTCACAAACAAAGCATTCATGTAAAAATATTTAAAATGACAATCCCATAATGAGAGAACTCCACAATGTAACAGAGGCAAGCAGTTTCCCCGTCTGCAACATAACATCGAAGGTCTGCATGTTTCTTTTTTTCCTTAACAAAATGGCTTTACAATTAAATACGCAAAATGACTGTTTGTAATTTGAGAAAGAGCAAAAAAAAAAAAAAAATTCCAGAGTGTGACACAGTAATCCAATCGCGTGCGCCAATGTAAAATGCCACAGCACATCACTTGGTCCTGCTAAAAGACATCCTGCTTCTCAGAGTACGCCAGTCAATCACACGCAAACATTATTGATTCTGGATTGAAACCAATACACCAATCAATACACCATCTCAGAGCCAACAACTTGCTTTGACTTTCTTAATGTCAAGGACCCCCGTCCCTTATCTCCGACTCCGCTAAAAGACATTAAGTAGCCAAGCTGCTGGTGCCTGTGGTAGCAGGTTAAAGGTTGCACACAGACGAGGGCCTGAAAGCTCGGCAGTCGTTGGGCACCTAGAGACCGTGTTAGATGCAAGCGACCCTCGTCAAGTCTTCCCGCAGCGAGCAGCCACAAGCCGTGCAAAGCTCTTCGGGACAGGTGACTTACGGCGAGGGGCTGGCTGCTCGCCGACGTCATAGAAGCCCAAAAGGGACCCTCGCCCCCATAAGGACTGCACTACAGGAAGAGAGAAACATGAAACGGGGTTGCTAAGAACTAACAAATTAGAGACGTGAATGGGCAGACCCTTTCACAACTAAGTACCTGCTTTTACTGCATTGGCAGAGTCTACAAGACCCACTAAGAAACATTTTTTGACAGTCTGTCACTTACTCCAAATGCAGAGCCGCCAGCTCCGGGAGGGGGGACGTGCGACATGGATGGACCCATGCCAGGTGCGCCACTAGGGAACAAGCCCAGAGCGTTCAAGTTCAAGCCTGGAATCAGGTTTGACTGGAGCTGCAGAGAAACACATTAAGTCAGCAAAATTAACAGTTTTAATCGCTTGAGAACACATGATGCCTGGCTAATTAAACTTCCGTATTCCATATTTTCCTATCAAATCCAGTTTAGTAACAATCCGCTTTGGTGAGGTTTGTAATTGTAGTTTGCAGCAGGGTATAAATTGCACAACATTCTTCAACCTAACGACCAGCAGCCATGACGACTCACGTTCATGGCAGCCATGTCACTCTCATACGACTCCCTGATCTTCTTCATCACTTCCTCCTCGGCTCTCGCGCAAGCCTCGATGGAGCCCTTCACTGTGATGGTCCGCTCCGGGTTGTACAGGGTCAGGTCTTGTAGACTGGACAGAACGAACAGTGTGAGAATATAAAATGTTGAGGGTGCAGCGCACGTTCTACGGCAGGCAATAAAACAAATCTCACGGCGAGATTGTGATTTTGGTCCCCGTGTCCTGCTCGATCTTCTTCAGGTTTCGTCCTTCCTTCCCGATTAATCTTCCGACAAAGGTGTTGTGTACTAGAACCTTCAGTGGGATCTCTTCAGTACTGGAAGACATGATAAATCCAACTTCACATAAAATACGACATGACTAGAAACCTCAACTGATCTGTGTGGCTATTTATAGGCTACATGTGGCCTTGTTTACTTAGAGGCAAAACATGACTTTGGGGGCGTGGGGGGAGTCTTAAATAGTGCGTTTGGCTTGACTTTTCACATGCACAAATGTTTAAGTTACTCAAGTGTCCTTTGATGTCGTAAACTCACAACTTTGTGTCTAGTGCTTCCTTCTGCATGATCTCCATTAGGGTTCTGCAGGCGTTCGAACAACCTTCAGCTGTGGAGTGAATCGTGATGGGCTTCTCTGCAGCACCTGCATTCTCTTTCCGATGAATGTCAATCCTGGAACGAAGCATTAAAAGGGATGAGATTCCAAACGGTGGTTTTAACAGCACGGCAAAGGAAAGGACGTTTCTCCTCTCGAGGCTGACTTTGAGTGGGTCTGTTTTGTGACGTTACGGATCGTCGCCCCTTCCTTGCCGATGATCGCCCCGACAAACTGTGTGGGAACGAGCATGCGCAGCGGGATGTCCGACTGCACTTTGGGCCGGGCGCCGAGACTCGGAGAGCCCGACCGCGGCGGTCCACGGGCGTTGAAGCCTCTCCGACCCCCTGCCGCCGGACCCTCTGGTGCCGCGTTCTCGTCGGGGATGTAAGACACCTTCAAAGCGCAGTTCTCCATCATGGAGCCGTTGAGCTTCTCAATCGCCCTAGGGAACAAAGATGCTGCAGTTTGTTTACACTGGAGGGGCTATGACTCAAGTATACGGAGATTTCTTTTACACAGCAGGACTACAGCAAACAAAGATTAAATGGTAGGCTCCTGGTTGGATAAAGTCATTTTAAACATCTGAGAGAATGCAAGAAATAATTCAAAGCTAGGCAGCAACATATACCTTGTTTACTATGCAAACAATTTTATGCTCCTAAATAATACAATTCAGCAGTGTGTTGTCAGACACTGGCTTGATGTAGTGATGCGTTCAAATGCATAAAAACTACAAACACGCTTTCCAATTAATTAGGTACAACTAGCTCCAATCTAATGCAGCCTTTGCGTTGGCTAGAAGAGTGATTAGATGATGCTCTCACGGCGCACTAAGTGTGCGCTTTCCCCAAAATGACACAAAAATTAATAAATTTACTACAATTACAGTGTCTTGCAGCAAATCCCACTCACAGCTCTGTGGTGATTTGCCCAGTGTTTCCACTGGGCTGAAAATGTTGGTTGGTCTTGTTTTACCAATCAAACTTGCTTAAATTTATACGCACTGATGCTCATACTTACAAACGGAATAAATTTACAATAACTACAACGACATCGCGTGAACCAATTCTCAGGCAAGTGTGATTTATGTACACTAGGGGGCGCTAAATGGTAAATTTAACCCCGTTTGCTTCCAAGACGTTGGTCTTCCTGCCATTGCGTCTTACTTCAAGTCGACTTTAAATGAGGTGTGTTACAAAAACAAATGGCAATTGCTTCCAGTGAAGAAGGAATGAGAGTTCGGAGGGGACTGTGTGTGCATGCATGCATACTCACTGCCTGGCCTGGTCCTTGGCCGCATATCGAACATTGACAACTGCAGTCTCGGTGTCAGTGTTGACTGTAAAGGAGCACACAGCAGGGACGTTCACTCGTCATTGAGCATTTACCATTCCCACGTGTAACTCAAATCTCTATTTCTAAAAAGACCTTCTGATGTTATACACATTCTGCACGCAATTTACAACAAATACATCAGCAGCAAAAAGGTGCAGCAACCATTAAAGCCCAAGCACGTATTCACCTTGTTCACAGCATTCTACAGCACCGTACTGGGCCAGCACACCATCCAAGACCTGGGGAAAATTGGGCGGGGGTTAGTCATGATAAGAACATTAGCTTTGAGCGGGACAGCTGTAGAATAAAAGACCATCCAGATGAGCCACAACATGAAACCCCATTGGAGGTTCAGTCTACATGCAATGATAAAAAACTAACTCCCCACTTTAGATTGAATTATTATTTTTTTTTTGCATGTATCGGAATAAGCTCAGTAGTGTGTAAGACAACTTCAGACTCTTTGTATGTCCATTAATTCTTTGCCTTTTTCTCCATGAATGCGGAGATGTACCTTAGCATGATGCAAGATCTCCGCTTGGGAGAATCTTAAAAATTGAATGAGTTTGTAAATTGGCTGGATATAAAAAAAAATTACATGATAAATGATGATGGTTCAACCCAGGGGTCACCAACCTTTTTGAGGCTGAGGGCTACTTTGTGAGCACGGATTGTATGAAGGGCTACTTGACTTGTTTGCGGCAAACTTCCAAAATAAGTTACTTTACATACATATAAAAATACTTTACATTATATGACATTAAAAAAAAAACCTGAAACCAATAAGCAAGTCATATTCAAAATTTAGAGCGCAAATCATAATTAAGTAGTCCTTGTGGACAACCTTACGCCCACAGGAACTACGTTGGTTACCCCTGCACCAATCACACTTACCTAATATAATCAAAACCAATATGAGAGCTTTATTTGACTGAACAGGTTTATCACCACGGATGTTTACAGTGTTGAAGTACACCACATCCACTTCAAATATGCATTGTATTTTAACTATGTGAGCGTGTTAAAATTCAAGAAGCACCTCAGTGAGTATCAGTGTTCTACACCGCTGCAAGCTACGACCACAGTCGAATTAACAGCTTGCAGTATCTTTGTAAAAGGCAGAAATTTTATACAGCACTTATTACAGTTAATTAGATCGAGGAAGAGTATTTAACGTGATGGCTGGTGAATGATAAATGGGATGCTTTGTTTCCATCTATCTTACAATAAATACAATTGCTAAATTAACACAATTGAGTCATTCGCACAAGAGACCAACTAGGAGGGAGGAGGAGGGGGGGGGAGCTTCCTTCTACGAAAATGTCCAATATGCAGCGACACATTAAGTTGGCCACCTGGAGACCCCGGGATTGGAATTCATTGATTTGGTCAATTGTGGGGAAAGGGAGGCGCAAAGGCTCTAAGATGCTCCGAGACCTTTGACCATGCTCTGTTGAACCTGAGGCCACACCCCAAAGAGCTCAATCCCACTTTCTAGCCAACAAGACTGCCGCCACCCCCCCCATGCGCACGCACACGCGCACACACACACACACACACACACACACACACACACACACCCCTGAGGCAACCCACCAACCAAGCAGCCTCCCACCTCGGCCTCGTCAATTCCAAGCCATTGGCTGTTCTTCCGACAAAATGCGGCGGCTGACGCTGGCTGGCTGGCCTCCCAGTCCTTCAGTGGGGCCTGGCCAATGGGAATCCAGGCCATTCAGGAAAAGGGTGGGGTGCATTCCAGCAGGAAGAAGTGACTGGGGGAGGGGTGCGAGCTCATGCTACACATTCTATGAATCAGAGCACATGGATGGGAAGGAAACGGTTCAGGCCCACCCACCCACGACAGCTTGCGAACACGCCACTATTCTCACCGGCACGCTCAAGATGAGGGGCTCCATACACCACGAGCCATTCTCTAATCTACCCGATAAGATACATATGAAGCCTTGGCATCAAAAGATCCCAGATTAGCCCATTTTCCCCCCCTAACCCTCCCTCCCAAGAGAGAGAGAGACCTCATCCTCACCTTTGGAGAATGCAACCACCTCCCTGTGCTTCATGCTTGCAACACGTGTGAAGCAGCAATTTAAGGGGCAAAAGGGAGAGGAGACGCAAACTCAGTTTAAAAAATAAAAAATGAAAAAAAAACGAAAAAAAAAAAAAAAACAAAAAACAAAAAAACACCCAGTCGGCCTGTGGTCGTTTGGTGGGAGACTGAAATTGTAAAATCCCATCATGGTTACCATATGAACAAGTGTGTCATTGAGGAAATTCTGAATTACTCTTTCCCCAAACGGAACAATACTCCACGCACACGCTGTCACAACCAAACCTCTGTACACAGAAAACGGGAGTGAGGAGTTCAAAGACAGTTGACAATTTAAAACTGAAAGGGACAGCTGGCCAATATGCAGGACTTGTTTAAAAAAAATATATATATATATATATAATATATATATATATATATATATATATATATATATATATATGGAAAAAAAAAATTCTCATTTTTTAACCTTCACATATATGGCATTTTAAGCATAAAGCGTGGGGGCCAGAAGGATACATGCACCATTCACACACAATTACTCAACTCATACCTTTTATTGTAAAATAATAATAAAAAAACATCAAAATCAAACATTGCTGTGGAGGGTCAGCTTTTCACCAATTAGCACACTACTCTGGTAAGTTTGTTGGCCACATTTTGAGAGTTCTATTTGCGTAAAAACACTTTTGACATGATCCTACAGAGCACTTTGAATGGTGCACTGTACGAAGTGTACAGACATTTTTTGTCATATTGCAACAACTCCAAGACTTATTTTTGAATTCTCTTGTAGTGGTTAAGGACCTAAGGCATTACAAACACTTGAACCCTTTAATTTTGCACTATACCAGTAACCATGAAAGCAGTTACATGGTTTATATATGGCCCTGTAATGGTTCAAAGACAGCCCATTTTTTTTTTTTTTTTTTTTTTAAATCTCAAGCATGCACCTACTCCCAGATACACACACACACACACACACAAACCCTGACTGCCGATGTTTCAACATTAAATTCATTCACGCTCTAGGCATGTAAGTAGCAACAGCAAAAGTTATTCCCCCCCACAACTAATATTTCTCCCCCTTGGTCAGGCCAATTACCATAATTTTTCATTAATCTTAGACAATTTATTTGATCCGCAGCCTTTTGTACATATGCTCAACTGTATACATAAAATCCACGCACAAACATCTGTAGATTTAAAAATGGCACTACCATTTGTTAAGACACAAAGACATGGATTAACTCAAGAAACAGAGGCGTACTGACTTAACACGCCATACACAAATTTGAGCAAATGCGTTTTGAGAACCATTGACAAGATCCATTTTTGCACACTAGTACAACCAACATACCGCCTCTCCAAATTTGTTGTGCTTTAAAAAAAAAAAAAAAAATCTGCAGCTCAAAATCTTGCGCGTCACAATGTCAAATCATTTGTTCCAACCACAGTTGGCCCATTGCTTGGTGAGCTCGCTTGGCCTGAGCAGAGTTGCAGCCATGTGCAAACCAATGAAGCATGTGCTACGTTTAACCCCCTTTCCCCCACCCTTCCCCCAAAAAGCAAGACAGGACTATTCCAAAAGGCCATCTGAATGAGAACGAGCCCAGTTGGGGTACCCCCACAATGTTACAGAATCCTCGGAACATTCAGTAGCCCGTTAGCACTCACCTCCCACCGCATGTCAGGCGGGATGTTCCTGATCTGCAACTTACAGCTCCTGAGGAGACAAGAAGGGAACATGGTAGTGAACGATCGCTAAATGGGTGAGACAACTTGATGCAAGTTCTTACGGATCAGTTTATGTATTCAATAAAAAAATACTCTGGATATCTATAATATACATTCTGGCCCTGTAAGCAGCAGCTTCTGTAAAGTCCCTTAATTCTCTGTCGAGAAACTGTAGCTATGATGCGTGTTTTTTTCCAGAATGACATGTGCAGGTGCAGAGAGCCTCATGGTCAGGATCGAGACTATATTGATTACGTTGGTTTAATAGAAGAAGAAGGTGCTCTGTTTTTCAGAAGCTCAAATTGCACCACACCCATTAGTGTCAGAACCACACACACACTCACACACACGCACGCACAGGGGCCAAAAGGAAAAGTTTGGAGGCAATTTCAAAACCATTGCATCGGGGACAGTGCATGAAACAAAAATGGACTCAATGATGTCCCAAAGAGTGACTCGCAACTTTTCCAGGATCACCCAACTGTTGTGTCGGGGAGGGGACAACTCAAATGGGGGCAAATGAAATCCGTGCACTTGTTCATCCAGCGAAGATGAGCGGAACCAACAGTGCTGACTGGTTTGAAAGTCACGTTCGTCATTAAAAGTATTCAGGGAGCGACAGCACAATTAGGAAGGATACACTTAGACCACAAGGCTATAAAAGTAGCGATGTATGTTTGAGGCTTTGGAGTGTTTGTCTGCGTGATGGCGTTGTATAGAAATGGGAGGCAACTCCAAAGTCCGCTGCCTGTTGACAAACCTGAAGGGCCGAAATGTACATGAGGCGGCCTCATGCGCACACAACGCGAGACCCAAAACCACCAGATTGAACAGATTTAGTGACAGGCGAAGAAAAAGAAAAAAAAAAAACAGTACATTTTTAAAATAAATAGACATGTTAAGTTGCTTGTGCACTTCTAAAAGTTTTTTTTTTTTTTTTTTGCACATCGGGCACGTGAGGCAACAATGCAATCAAGCGCATGCGTCAACTTACATACATTACTCACATTCGCCACTTTGAATACTCAACTAAAAAAAAAAAACGGGCAAATTGCAAAGAAAATTCAAAGATAACCTCCAAGAGGAATTCTAGCCCTTTCCGGCCAACTGTGTGCCATTCCTGGCTGATCCGTCCCACGACCGTAACACCCCCCACCCCACCCCTCCCGCCTCCTCCTCCTCCTACTACTCACACATTCTGTATGCTCTGCATTGCGGTGGGAACGCCATGTGAACTGTGCAAATGCACCAGGGCCGACCTATAGCTCCGCAGACAGAAGAAGTCAGGCAGGGTTAGGAAGGTGGGGCGGGTTGGAGTGGCGTGGGGGCTGGGTCCTCTATACATTCCCTGGTCCCCCTGCAGCCTTTGATTTGGGGATGGGTGATTGGGGTGTGGTGATGTAGGGTGGAGGGGGACTAGTCCTGTTTCAGGCAAGGGTAACAAGGGCCCACTCTACTCGGTGGGGGTGGGGCCCTGTTACCATGGACACGGACAAGTCCACTGACAGGAACATGTAGAGCTGGGCTAAAAGTGGGAGGAGGAGTGGGAGGGAGGGAGAGTAGTGACTGGGGCTGGTTTGTCATGTGATGGCCGAGACCAAGCTGGGCTCCTTATCTACTTGTCGAATAAACCAGCTTCTTACAGGCTAACCCAATGGGCCCAAAATTTCAAGAGGATCAAAAGATACATCTGAACATTTCAATGTTTTTTTTTTTTTTTTAAGATGCAGGTGGCGGGGGGGGGGCTAATATCCAATTCAGATAGTCTACAGCAATATGAAGCGACTACAATTTACACAATTACAGAAATATTGTGTAGTCGATGCTCATTCACCACACTATTCAAGTATGCACTGGTTTTGACTGACTGAGCTCCACATCAGCCAAGTTCTGCCATCCCAGCCATGCGGAGGGGCCCGAAATGCTCGCCGTGAACCCCCCGAAAGAGAGATTCATTCGGGGCCTTGAGTTTTGGGATGACTTGCTTTGTAGCTCCCTTCAGAACATTCCAATGAGTTGAATATCTTCAGCCAGACACTACGAGGTGACTCAACTCAAAAGAGCGTTGCACATTTGAGTTTTCGCCCCCCCCCCAAAAAAAAAAACCTCATTCACAAAATACAGAGAAAGTCAAATGCAAATGCTATGTTGATGTAAGCCATAAATTCAACCACCCCCCCTTTTCTCTCTTTTTTTTGTGGGGCCCCAGACTGACCTTGTGACCCAAACTCTTAAACTAAAGAACTATCTTTACAGTTTTTTTCCGTTTTTTTATTTAAACAGTCATGCACGAGAACTCAAACGTGATGAGTGCAATAGTAAAAGCGCGAGTAAAACCCCAAAAGTGAGTTTTACAGCAGTACCGCATAGACGTGTCCACGCACACGCACACGCACACAGACACACACACTTCCTTCGTATAGCCACACCATCTCCCGCCACCCCCATATGTGACTGACCACAGATTTTGGGATGTGCTTGCTTCATTTTACTCCCCTCCCCCCGACACAAATGTGACCCTGGAAGTCAACTCAGACCGTGTATACAATCACAAATAATTGAACAAACTTGTAGCTCTCAATGGTGCACAGAATTCATTTTTTACGTTAAATGGTGAGCAAAAAAAAAAAAAAACTTAAAATGCTTGTCAGATAAAAAAAATATTGTTAAACCACTGGGCTGTCATAAATTTTATTTCTATTTAACAAGACCTAAAAGACTTCATTCACATTTTCCCCTGATAAAATGTGTATTTTTGTTTTCCTAATTGGAAGTTTGCTCTTGCTGGAGACCAAATTTGTCTCATTTACCACAATAACTACTGTAGTTAGTATTTCATGAGCACTCTTTAGATTAAAAAAAAAAAGTCACCATGTTCTTTAATAACCCCAAAATGGAAACTATACATGCTTGCATCTTTTCTGACTTTAGATCATTTCCCTATTCTTGAGGAGTCCAAAGGTTAAAAGACGGTGATTGGCCAAGCCCCCGCCTCCCACCCACCCCCAGCTGATATTTGCAGAATGCAAAGAATGGCCTGGTGTGAGTGTTGCCTATACTACACACATTCATTTCTGTTAATTCAAACTAGTTTCATTTCACATTGGAAAGGTTTTGGGAAAACGGAGGGGAGGAGAGTGTTGGATTCTCTTTTTTTCAGACAATTGACAGCTATGTTTGCGTGAAGAATATAAATTTAGCACACTAATTATTTCAAGATTTTGGGTGGGGGAACCAAAAAAAAAAAAAAAGTGAAAAAATGATTACACGACGTTTTGGTAGAACATAAACTCAAAAGAGAACGTACTACTTATTAGTTTCAGGTAATATACACATACACATGTCCCAAAAATAATTTTTAAACACCTTTTGGTTAAAATTAATTTTTGCACGTTTCCAACGTGACTTTAATCATTTCAATTTCACAGATAATGCCAACAGACAACACTTTGCACATAAAGCACATTTACGTGTAGTCATGATGAGAAATCAAACACGTAAGCTTACGCAATCAATTTAGAAAAAGAATGGGGGGGGGGGCGACTTCGGCTGTGGGTGCGCCATCTTTATAAAATACGCAAGCAAGGAGTCAACCTATAAGCATTTTTAAGCACATACCGCAAACGTCGTTAAATTGCAACAACAATGGAGGTGGTGGCGGCGAGCGTGCAGTTGTGCAACGACATTTTGAGGGACTTTGGGGGGGCCCCAAGGCTTCTCAATCTGCTTTTAGCGTCCATCTCAAGCAAGGAAGGGGAGGAAGAAAAAAAAAAAAAAAGGGCGGAAGCCAGCAGTGACGGAGCTGAGCCTTCAAATGGACGACTCCATGAGGCCTGTACGTACGCAACAATCGCCCTATCTTGTGAAGCCCTCACACGTCAGATTTTTTTTTTTTTGGGGGGGGCACGAGTTATTTTAAAAACAGTACATAAGTACAACAACAAAAAAAAAAATGTGACGGTTGAGCCCAAAAGGCAGCACCCCACAGTTACGGCTTAGAGGAGGGAGTAGCTCCAACAAGCCATACGCCCCTTTTCATTGACCCCCCCACAACATTTAGGGGGATGGAGGGTGGAGGCGACACAAAACACTTAAAAATAAGACCAACTTTTAGCAAAAGAACCTCGTGACGAGTTATAACCTACCTTTGACGTTTTGGCACAGAGTGTTCCACATCGAGAAGTTTCCCATGGAGTTCAACTTTACCTTAATAAAAAAATAAAACGATAAAAAAGGAAAATCAGGCAACAGTCGCTGCTCGTAAGTCATTTCCGCGTCCTTGTTTTAGTCAATAAAAATTAATCCACTTCTATGGATTAGCAGTATATGAGCAGGTAGCCTCAAATGGCTTCATTTACAAAAGGCGATCTTAATAGCGACAACGAAAACGTTTACATTCAAAAGCATTCTGCTCAAATATACTCCTCGTTACAAACAGCAACTGCAACATTAATCATTATAAAACTAGTGTAACCAAAGCAATTAAAAAAAATGTTTGTGCCTCATAGTTGCCCTACATTTGAGCAACACAATTAAACCACCTGGTGTGTCAGCATGTGCAAAATGGCTACACATGACACAACCAGACTTGTGGCCACAGAACAAGGCTTGGTGGACGGACTTTTTTTCCCAATGTTTGCAATTTGCTCCCATTTGGATGGTTCGAAAAGCAGCAACACACACCAAACACACGCACACACCAAACACACACACACGAAGGCAACCTCTAACCCGAAGGCCCGCTGCAAGGTTCGATTCCACAGCAGAACCCAGTCGAGATTATTTGGATTAATCAATTAAAATACAGTGCAAAATACAGATTCGTGCATAGAAATAAATAGAGTAATAAATCCCAAAGAAAATATTTTCGTGCATTTCTCATAGGAAGCCAAACACGCGTAAAAACACAGAACACACTTTTACGCCGTTCCATACGTCTCACCTGAAAGAACATCGATGGCCTTCATTGCAGTTTTCTCATCGGGGCAGTCCACGAAGGCATAGCCGGTTTTGACCAGAAAGGGACCACTGTGGGGAATGTTCCACGTCTCAAAGATACTTTCGAAGTCCTCCTCGCTGGCCTCGGCGCTCACGTTGCCGATGTATAGCTTATTCATGTTCACAACCAATAACAACAACAACAAGGGAAAAGATGCACCAAACGGCTCCGATAATGGGTGTGCAGGGTTTGGAGTGGCCCCAAAACAACCCCCCCCTTAAAAAAAAAAAGAAGAAAAAAAAAAGCAAGAAATCCGCTTCAGTGCACTACGGAGTGGACAGATAGATTTCAACTGGCAGCCTCGTAGTGGCTTCGCGTTCCCTCGCTCCTTTTCTCGCCGCCTATTTCACCGCACAATAAATAAAAGCTTAATTATTAATCTTCCACGTTCTTCCGAAGGACGACGGGCCCGGTTGGGAAGGAAGGAGGGGTGGGGAAAAAAAACAAAAATTAAAAAAAAAAAATAACAAAAGAAAAACACAGGAGGTGAAACTAGTTTGTGTCTTCCTCCGAAGAGACGGACAACGTCAGGCACGCGCTAAGGCAGGCACCCGCCTCTGGGTCGACTACAACCAAGAAGAAGAAGAAGAAGAAGCGACGAAGAAGAAGGGCAGGGGGGGGGAAAATCCGCTTCGATTCCTTTTTTTTTTTTTTTTTTTTTTTAATGAGCCACGTGTTCAAACTACAAATCAACCGACACGTGAGGAAACCCAATTGCTCAATTAAGTGTTTGGGATTGAAGGAAAATTGCTCGGGAATCTAGGGTGGGGACAGTTGAGGGGGAGTGAATGTTTTTTTTTTTTTTTTTAAAGGAGGGGAAGAAGAGAGGATTGGCGTGAAAAGGAAAAAACCTGAGCAGCGTTCGGGGGGGGGGGGAGGAAAAAAAGGAGGTTCCGTTGGATGCTGCTGTGTCTATACTACAATCGCATCCGTGTGCCTTTCTCTGCATTAAAAAAAGGGGGAAAAAGTGCTTCGTTCTCATTGGTCGCCGGTGCTATAGTAAAACGTGTGTACGCGCACGCGCGTGGAGACGCCGCTAAAGTGGAGTGATCACACACACACAAGGTTGGAAAAGGGGGGGGGTGGGGCCATTCATAAATTATGTTGCACTACTATGTTGCTCAAATAAGAGAAAATATGCGTGGAGGGGGGAAAAAAGGAAGATAGAGCGTGACCCGTGGTCTTCACTTGGGCCCTCGCGCAACGTGGGAAATGAATGACACGTATTGCTTTTCGAATGAGGGCGTCCATCTTTCCTCGCACGCCTCCCCTCGCTTACTACTCAAGCAAAGTCAAACAAGTCGCCCGACTGGGCCACGACCACCCCGTGGCTATATTTAGTCGTATTCATTCAGTGCAAAAGCGTCCACGGTTACATTTAACCAGCAGTTTGGGGCATCGGCCATGTGCTCCGTGCACATGTAGGCGAGCCTCCATGGCTGCCATGTTGGCTGCGAGAGGGGGGAGGGGCTCTCAAACATGGCGTCCCAACGTACGGCTCAACCGAGGCGCAAGGGCTTGCGTTTTCAAAAATGTACACATCTGGTCCCCACAAAGGACACAACATTAGGTGCACAGTCTCCCCCCCCCCCCACCCCACCCCACCACCACCTATTTTGCAATGGCAGGGTCACAAAAAGTATGTACACTGAAATCATTGGCATCATCTTGTTCGAGGAATATCAGTGAATTATTCTGCCTGTCGGTACTTTAAAAAAAAAAGAAAAAAAATTCATAACAACTGAGCAAAATTATATAATGACCTCTCATTTCACAACAGCTGCAAAACACTAATAACAGACAATATAAAAAACATTGGCTTTATAAGGGTATACTTTGTTTACATTGACAATCCCAAGTTTATTGGTTGTTTACTCTTGAGCTGTCTCGTTTCAGATTCACACATACCCCCTTTTACGGTCACGTTGTTGTTCAATTGCTTTTGCTTTATGGTCAGTGTTTAATCATTTGTCTCTATGTAAATGAATACCGGAATATATAGCTGAAATGTAAATGTAAATGAGCACAAATGATCTTTTAGCTTGTATGCAGTCAATTTGTGCATTGATATACTCTCAGTTTAACTTAATTTCTCTCTTTGCAATATCGTGCAATCGGCAATCAATATGTTTTTGTTATGTGGCTTACAGCGTGTTAGGGGATGTTCTTATCGGGACATATCTATGCATTTTCAACAACTATAAACACGATATATGAAAGAGAGTCAACAAAAAATGCATACTTTGTTGGAATGAAGACTACTTCCAACAGCAGGAACAAGCGAAACAAAATATGTAGTGCATATTTGAGGGTGCAATTGCATTTTTACGTCATTTTTAAAATGTATTTGACATTTTTTGAAAGGACTTTTCGGGCCTTTGAATGAGCAGATGAGAGCGGGGCCATGTCTGCCTCAGAAGGTTTCCTCCCCGCAGCACATGCCGCCTTCTGATTGGTCATCTGTCCGGACCAATCAGAGGGCAGCACGGCCGCTCCTACTACTGCCGCTGGCCGCGCTCGTTGGTTGGCTGGCGGAGAGCAACTCCGATTCTATATGAACAAGCCCGCCAATGATGCGTTTAAGTCCACGTTGAGACGGTTGGACTTCGGCTCACACTGCAGGGATGTAACGAAATATGAGCCGGGCAACCGACATGAGGCACTTTCCACATCTTTTATCGAGTCCTTGCTCAACAACAGGCTGCCTCTCAATTGATTTACAGTTTACAAACACAACGGACCTATAGGTTGTTGAAAAAGCCGCGCGCCCGTTTGCCGGATTCTCATCCATTTAATGTGTTGACATGACAAACAATGGCCGCCGCTTGAAAAGTTCCTAAAAAGAGTTTTTGCCCCGTTATCGAATAAGCGCGTTTACTATACATATCTGCCCTATACGACACTCTCCGTCGATGCGGTTATGTCTGCACAAATTGTAACAATTTTACCAGGCGCTTAGTGAGTGAGAAGAAAGAGTGGAAAAGGTCTCTTTGTGGGACCGCCGCATATAGATTTTGGTGGGCATGCTGTGTGAGCTCCGTGGGCCGTGCACGTCCGCTTCAATGAGCTCATGCATGGCTGCAGCCTTGTTGCGTGCGTGCGTGTGTGCGGGGCTCCGTGCGGCCATGTGCGCGCCGGGTGAATGTATCGCTGAGGAATGTACAGAACGCCTCCCCCACACTTCCAGAAACCCTCCAATAACCCCCCACCCCCGTCGCCCCCTTCTCTATGGACTCCTTCTATAGGGGGCGAAGTAACATAAAGTTGGAGAGTGCATTGCTTCCCGCGTTGGGGGCCAGATTTGACCGGCTAAAGCAGATAGAGCCGAGGAAAAAAAAAATTACATATTTTGGGGATATTTTGGGTAGATTGAGGGATTTTGTTGACGTAAATCGCAGTTGTAGCTGATTTTTTTTGGGTGTTGTTGCTGTTGGCCTCGCTCATGTTAAGTCATCGCCAAGGCTCTCCCACAAACCCACTTAGGCTACACAATCTATGGATTCTGTGATCCGGTGAGATTTCTTTACCTCTTATTATTTTATGATCCAATTTTACATTACTACCGAGTCTTTGTGCAGTGTTTTAACGTGTAGAGCAGAGCTTCCCCTGAAGAGTGACCGTTTCGAACGCCATGTTGAGACCTGACGGTTCCGTTCGCTGACGCCTCCTGATCCACTTTAACAAAAAAAAAGTCTTATTTGCCGTAAACATGCATCAGTGCATCTCAAGTGGATCAACGGAAGCCCAAAAACAACAAACTATCTGGATGCCTTTTTTCCTCCATTTTTGCTCCTAAGCGTCTAGATGACAGCCCTCATGTCAGTAGTAAAATGGCGGTGTGTGTATGTCTGTGTGTGTGTGTGTAAGTGTGTAGTCCCTCCAAACGTTTGCCAGCATGTAGCCTGATTATTTTTTTTAAAGATGGGGTAAATCACACTTTTGAAACATCAATTAACAAATCAAATGGTTATAGCTCTCGTATGTTTAAAATGTAAAAGAAAAGGGCCCTTTTTTTGTTCTCGCATTTTTTTGGGGTCAAAATTCAAATGTTTGTTCACACGAAAACATTCAGCCCGTCTTGTTAGATAATGATCTGTATTTTTTTTTATTTTGAAATGTTGCTGCTTTTATTCTGCTACTCAGCACAACAACTTAATAGCAGACTCGTAAGATTTGTATGTTTTATGACGTAACTTTACAAATTGACGAAATAGTACGTATTTGACTCAGTCTTAATCATTTCCCCATAACGTAAGGTTTGAATAAACATCTGTTGACAACACTACGTTTCTATCTTGTATTAGCTCTAATTTAGTTGTAAAACTTGTGAAATAAACCCCAACCAATCCGCCAGTGTATACAAGAACTTTGTTTAAAGTATTGTCACAGAATTCCTGTAATATTTGCAAAAAACGTGTAACACTTTGCATTAAACTATGACGTTTGGGCGTAAATTGACCGTCCTCTCTTTTATTCTTTTCTGCATCTTTAAAAAAATTAAGCTATTACTCACTGTGACCTGTTAATAAAATTATTATTTTTTTGTTGGTGTGTGAGCAACCACTTTCTTCATTATCTTATTTAACCCAACGAAGATAAACGTGGGTTGTGGCACCTCAATTTTTCACACTTTTTGCTTACAGCACTGCAATAAAAATGTGGGATTTATTCAAAGTGGAATTGTGTGCAGTGGAGAAGTCTCTGTGTGTACATTAAAGTTATTTTTAGTTGTTTTCTTGTATACATATTGAATGTTTTTTTTTTAAATATTTGTCAACTTGTTAATAGGCTAAATATATTTTTAGGTCATTCAAATTTGGTTTAATGTGTCATTATATTTTGTAACTGGCCTTTAAAAGTTTTTTGTTGTAATGCCACAAGAACAATGTTTCATAAAGATGATTTCCTAAGACCAGCTGTATCTGCAAATTTTTTTTATTCCAAAAAAATCTTAATTTGTACAAAACACCACTGTTTTACATGCAAATATATGGGGGAAAGCTCTATACATGATTTTCAGAAAACGGGATGAAGGTCACAAAAAGGAGTATTTTATATCCAATTATTATGGCAGATAACTAGCTGACTTCATAAGTGATTTACAGTAAACACAGGCCATAAGACTAGTAGCACTGCAGTTTAGCATAGTCCAATTATATCCAACAAATAGTTATCATTCCCTCTTAAACTTCACTTTAAAGCGGGACTGCAAGTCAGCAATTTGGGTGACTGTTTCATAGAAAATGAAATCATGTTAAACTACAGTTGTCAAGACCATGACGAAAAGATGAGTTGTGAAATACGTCACAACCTGCGTCTGAATTATTTGTCAATTAGATGGATCTTGCCTCCTAAATCAAGGCCACAAACCACTGGGCCCATTCTGTGTGGCCAGTGTACATTATGTTAAGTACATGGCTATACACTACTTCGACAAGTAAGCTGTTATCCATCCTGACTGCAATTTATCAGAAGATCAGAGCAACCTGGGTGAATCTCCTTAGATGACACATCCATAAAATCATATTATCGGCTTTCTCTCTGGTAGTGTTGCGGGAAATACAAAACTGCTCATAAAAGGCAACAAAAGAACTCCAAGAATCTGTTAATAGATCACTGAAAATTTCACTTTAATCCAAGGTAGGAGTTATTGGAGTCCAATATAAGACGAAAACAACATTGAGACTTCCATCTTTGTGGTGAAAAGTGGCCTCATACTTTAACCCTTGAACTTCAGAACTTCTCATGGCATCAAAGTGAACCGATTCATAACCGCGAGGGGCCCCGTGACATGTCAGCAGTTATTACAACCCTATTAGAATAAGCCGCTCCATTATTTGAGAGCATTTATGGGTTAAGAGCAGCCTGTTATCTTGAGCTCAATTCAGTGATGATGACCAGACTTTCAAACTTGTTTGTTCTGAAGATTCATCATCATCATCATCATTTGTGCGTAAGGGGGCTTGATACAAAATGAACCAGTTTCGTTCAGTGCTACACCATGAATGCACGTTTCTGGCTTCTTTAGTCTAAGATAGTTCACTTAAAATGCATTGTAGTATGTGTCTCAAAGAATTACAGTTAAGACTATTTATAAAAAAAAAACAGTTTTAATCAATTTGTTTTGTATAGGATCCCAATTATTTGCAGTATGACCTCATCTATTGTGACACTTGACTGCATGAAATGAGACGCAACCAATAAAGTCCTATTAAGGGTCTTTTTCACTTACTTTTATTGGTGTTGCCTGAATGAAGCGGTGTTAAAACTTTCAGAGACGTCATTGTGTACTTGGCCCCAAAGATTAACCTAAATGTGTGTGAACATTGAACAACATCCTGGCGTCGGGCTTGTTCTGCGAAACACTCCTAGCTTTTTTTCTTCCCACCTCACCCACACATCTTAACTCCCACCCAAACAAGTGAAACCCAACTTCAATTGTAATGCATATTAGAGCCGGAGGAATGAGAAACTTTGGAGACTGGATGTTTGTATTTCCATATACATAAAAAAAAAAATCCTGATCATAACTCTCAAATGATGGCCTTGTTGACCTTTTCATTAAGAAGCGGAAGCAAAGAGCTTCACACTAACTTTACGATACTTACCAGAAGACATTAAGTAACATCGAAAATTTGAGGTCAGAGTAGCAAAAACAAACAAAAAAAAATGTAGATTACAACTATAGAAAAGGAAGATGCATCACAAAGAGTCTGAGTTCAGTGCTCACACTAAATGTGGAAGTGAAAAAGGATTTACAAATAAAAACACCCTCCGCATGTAAACACAACTGCCTTTAACTCAAAAGCGTTGATGTGGTAGATCCAGTCAGCGGCAACACCTCAGTAGCGCCCTGCAAAAAGAAAACACAGTCAAAGCAAGTCGATGATATTATTGAACACTTGTGCTTTCACCAATAATAGCAGTACATGATCACAAAACACTAAAGACAACCTTCATGTCGTTTGGGTCACACTTACTTGGGTTGTAGGAGCGAGACCAAGAGGAAGATCTGTATCTACCGTAGTCCGGAGATGGGGAGTGCCTCCGACTGCATTGTGACGTGAAGAGTTCAAAGGGAGTCGACCAACATCTTGACATTTGTAAACGAGGATTTACCTGTAGCTGTAGTCGTATTCGTCATATCTGTCGTATCTGTCGTAGCCTCGGTCGTAGCCTCGGTCGTAGTCTCGGTCGTAGTCTCGGTCGTAGTCGCGGTCGTAGCCTCTGTCGTAACCTCGGTCGGGGCCACGGTCGTAGCCCCGGTCGTAGCCCCGGTCGTAGCCTCGGTCGTAGCCGCGGTCGTAGTTGCGCTCGTAGCTTCGCTCGTAACTTCGCTCGTAGCCTCTCTCGTAGCCTCTGTCATAACCTCTGTTGTAAAATGAGCCTCTTCCCCTCCAAGAACCACCACCTCCTCCACCACCACCACAACCACCACCACCATCTCTATTGAAAAAAAAAAAAAACAAAAAACAAAACAAGAGGCCAATGAAACCGATCGCCGAGGACGCTCTTGCAAAAGGTTAACAGTGCTACGGCTCTTACCTGATGTCTTTACCCATGTAAATTCCGGGTGTGGGGGAGTGGGCGCGCTTGGTAATGGAGTAATCTACTCTAATTTGCCTCCCGTCCAACTTCATACCATTGGCTTGCTCCATTGCCTGAGAAAAAAAATGAATGATCAGCATCACTCACATACACAAAAGTAATGGATGCCTTCAATATGAAGTTGCCTCTGACAAGACTGACATCTAGTGGTAGACTCGAGTAAACACACCCAAGTAAAAAAAAAAAAAAAAACGAGCACAGCTTAAGTGGACATTGTTCGGTCCCATGTACAAATTACACCAACCAGAAGAGTTCAACACAGAGCAAAATCTACACACAACTATACTTAAAATGTCAAATCATCTCATTTTTATAATATTACACTGTACTGCGTCTACACTGGTCTAATCATTACCATGTAAAGAAGCAATTGTATCCCTTTGTGAAGCAAGTAATGAAACTGAGAAAGTCGACAACAACATTAAAACAAAAATAACGCAAACAGACCTGCTTGGAATCCTCAAGTCTCTCAAAGTAAACAAAGCCAAAGCCCCGCGAGCGACCCGAGCGATGGTGGAACACCACGTTGACCCCAGACAGGGGACCGTATTGTGAAAACACCGCCCTTAGGTCTCGCGCTGTGGTGTCCAAACTCAGACCAAAAACTCCCAAACATTTGCTGGGATCCGGGTTTGCCTACAAGGGTCAACAAGAAAGATCTTTGGTTGATAACACTGTCCCTTTATTATTCAGTGCACACAAAACCAAGATGTACAAGTATACAATGGTAAATTATTAAATGAACTATAAACTATGACGTCTTTAATAATATCTTAAAATACATTAGAAAACAATACTTCACAAAAACTGAATAAAACCTTAGCTTTGCATCCAGAACTTCCATTAAATATAATAAATCAAAGCACAAAAAAGGGAGAAAAAAAAGGCATTTATCTTAAAGAAAAAGAAAAAAAAACATGAAAACTGCAGATGAACAAGTATACCTCCAGGAGTCCAAATGTTATAATGGTGCAACACATTTACAGCGGTACAGAAATAATAATTAAGAAAAAAAAAAAAAAGGTTGGATCCTGATTACATGTTTGAGTCTGAAATGAAGACGAGATTGTGGGAAATACACTGCAGTAAAAAAGTTGAGGGGGGGAAAGAAGTTCAGTTTTTGACTCACAACATAAAACAGGACCCTGGACTGCTGGCTTAATGTAATACTTTATCTAAGAAACATATAAATTTCATTTCCCTTCAGGAAATCACATATATCCATTCACAATTATTACACGGTGTTTGCCCAAAATTTGACCGAAGTTTCACTTACCCTATCAGCACCACTGTCGTAATTGTTTACTTCTTTTGTTTCGTGGCTCTGTTGATATAATGAAATAAGGGGAGAGGTTATTAAATCTCATGTCCGAATGTTTTCCCACAGCATTAACCACAATTATTTCCAACAAATCCTGTGTGCCTCATGAACATTCACTTGGTTAATACGATGAAACTATGTCAGCTTCGTGATTTATCACAAGATAAATATTGGAGACAGTAGACTGAATCACTGCTTTCTAAATATTGTTCAAATGACTTTTTTTTCCCGTCTTTTTTACCTGTAGTTAAAACAAAGACGCCCGGATGCAATAAATGGTAAACAATAAGTCAAACTGTAGTTTTGTAATCATAGTCAAGTGATTATCGACACATTGGATATTGTAGAACATTGAACCCCGATGTGTTTTTGGTTCACTTGTTTGAGGAACTTCTTTTCTCCTCCTCCCCCACCCCAAACTATTTTTTTCCCATTTTAGTTTTTTGGAACACTTATTGGAATTATAGCACCAAGTTATACTTTGTTTCATTTAAGCTTGTTTTGAGGGCACATGTACGATTAAAGGGGAAATCCAGTGGTTTGCATTAACAATGTATCTAATAGGTCATGTAATATGTACTCTATCTTGACAATGTGATGTTCAATTCTCTCTCATTTAATAGTGTTTTGAGAAAATTTTTTTTAATCGACAATTCCGAATTTTCAGGGGTGCTGCCATTTTCGCGAGTCACATGACCTACGTGGGCGGATGTGACGTGTTACGTGCCCTTCCAAACGCTCGATTACATGGGACACCATTAAGCCCAGCGCTGATTTCTCGAATTTATCCTCATCTGATGATGAAATAGCAGTATCGGTTGATCGGTAATTGTCGATGAAAATCGAAAATAGAGTACATATTACATGACCTATTGGATACATTGTCAATCCAAACCACTGGATTTCCCCTTTAAGCATGTTTTGAGGGCATATGCATGATTAAGTTGGACGATTATTCACAGAAGGGATAGGTACCAAATGCACGCCCATCCACTCCTGCTAAATTATGCATGGTGTCAACTATCACAATACGCAAAAACATGAATAGATTATATTCAAAACGCCAGAACATAGCTGTGTTAATGTGTTTCGAAACCAATTTCTTATGTACAGGTTAATTGACACTCACCCTGCGTTCACCCTGACGGCTGCGATTTGACATTGGGGAAGTGCTCTTCCTGCGGCGGGACTCGGGGCTGTTGGAATTAGACCGAGACTTCTGTCGGCTGCGATGAGACGGAGAACGTGAGCGGCTAGCATGTCGGTTAGAGTCGTGCTTAGAGCGAGACCTGAAAATAGGGCGTGACGAATTTATTTTCTCATGAAATGAACAGAACCTGCAAATGAACATAAAGAACAACATACCCCGATTTTGATCGAGAGCGGGATCTTGATTCGGAATGCTTGGAGTCGTGGGATCCATTCGGGGAGCCTGACCTGCTCTCCGACTTGGCCTGTGCTGGACTTCCGTGTTCCGATTTAGGTGGCGACTGAGACTCCTATTGCCACAGCAGCCAAACACACATGAATTACAAATAAATTTCCCAAAATAGATTTTTGTGGGCGGCAAATCCTGGCCCTGGCTGTGTGGAATTTGCATGCTCTCCCTGTGCCTGTGTGAGTTTTCTCGTGGCACTCGGATTTCCTCCAACATTCCAAAAACATACATTAATTGGAGACTAAATTGCCCCTACGTGTGATTGTGAGGGCAACAGCTGTCTATCTCTATGTGCCCTGCGATTGGCTGGCTACCAGTTGGTGTACCCCGGCTCCTGCCTGAAGATAGCTGGGATGGGCTACAGCACTCCCGCAATCTCATAATGATAAGCAGCTCAGAAAATCTTTTGGAGTTTTTAAAGGGTTATTTACATTACACACTGTACAACTTACACTCACCAGGCACTTCATTCGGTACACATACACAATCTAATGAGTATATAATCGTGGTATAAAAAAAATGTATAAAATGGTGTGTTTTGACTATCCTGATTGTGACACAAAATACTTTGTATCATACTATTGTTGATTCTCTGGTAGATATTTGGATATCTGTAGATTATGCATCCGTAGCCGTTTTATGTCCTGTGAGCTTGTGTACTGTGGAGAAAGACGTTAGTGACTGTAATATAAAAACATCTTAAAATTAGAGTGAGCCAAAATCCACCATATTACAGTACTGTACCGTAAGCAAGACTGTAAATCCACAAAAACAAGCATGCACTTTAATGACAAAAAAGGTAGCATGGTAACAAAGGAGACCAGCAGAACAAGCAATATATTTACTCAACATAGGGACACATTCATTCTTCCAGTTTCTTTTCAAGCTTGCATTCTATTCTTCATTCATCTTTTTTCAGTTTCCTGTGATTTTCTTCACACAAATTTCAGACGCTGGTAAAATTCTCCCCCATTTCCAATGTTTCTGTATTGCTCTATACATGCTCATTATCCTTTTATTTTGCAATTGTGCTTTCTTCCATCATTTTTGGATGGAATTCTTCAAATCCAGCACGACCACTAAGCCTTTATAAAAAAAAAAAAAAAAAAAAAAACACGCCATAACATTAAGACACTAGATTTATGAAAGATATATTTAGTAAGATTAAAAAATACACTTTGGGCATTGTAGACACATTTGGATTTATCAAATAGAACTGGATTTTAACTGGTTATATCTAGTGTGGATGTAAAGTGTCACGTTTTATTATAGCTTGAAAGCAAGGAGGGAAAAGTAGCTAAAGGCGAACATTACAGGTTTATTAAGCAAAGTGAAGGGTATATGCATTTGAAATGTTCACATTACGACAGCATATAACGAGCACCGGGCTTCAAAAGCAATAAAATAAAGCTGGAATTAAAAGATAAGGGACGATTTAGGATAACACGATGCAGACAGTTCAAGCTAACGTTAAGTTGCTTAAGTTTACTAGCTCGTGGTAAAGGACCGGCGAGTCCCGAACTAGCTTTGAGGCGAGCTAATTTTATGCCCAGAGCTATTAAATGTCAACGATAAACAACTAAATTGTGGGTTAAGTTTGGGAGAGAAGCTACTATTTGTGGTAGGCTTCCAAAAAAAAAGCAAAGTACATGAGATGTTCCGCACCATTAAATGTCAATACTCACCCCTCTTACGTGATCTCCCTCGTCGCTCATTTTCAGGTCATCTACGTTAATATGACCAAGACTTATGTGAATTAAAAAATATATTAAAAAGGCTAGCTAAACGTTTAAATGCGAAAGTTGGTGGTTTGAGAGAAAATGGCGCGCGAGGGCGGAGCCTCCAGGTACGAAAGTATGGTACGTCATTTCCTATCACGACGCCCCCTGCATATTAATAATGACGTTTTTTAAAAAGCATTCGAACCTCGTGCTGTACGACGAATGACGTATTATAGTAGCAAGAGGAAAATGGGAGTTAATAAATGGCGAGTGGGTTTAACATTTAAAAGCTGGATTTGGCTAGCCGGCGAAGATGAAAAGAATGCAAACCATACATGTAGATATGAATAATGTCTTTCTGACCAGTCGTAATTGGAATATAAATCCGAGATATATAACAGAATTTTGACTGTAGTCGAAACGACGGGTCGGGATTTTTGTTTTGCCTTTTGACTGTCTCCAATGGCGTTGAGCCTCGGATAACGACGTCACTTTTCACATTCGTCTGCATTTTAAAAATGATGGCTATTATATAGATTAATATTATATTGAGTTTTAATTCGGCAAAATTGTTCAAAACGCTTCACCAACCGGGCCAGGCTTGTATACTAAACCTTTGTTCACGTCATAATATATACAATTATTAATTACACCAGTCATATTTGAACCACAGTTTGTGTATACTAAACCTTTGTTCACTTCATCATCATATATATATCTATATATATGTAGTACACCAGTCATATTTGAACCACAGTTTATTGAGTCTGGTGGACTTTTAACTAGTTACAGTGGTGACATGTGATATAAATGCGACATCACAGCTATTGCCCATATTTGTTGGTTGAAGTCAGGTATGGTTAACTGGCATCATGATGATGAGGATCTGAAATATTTTTCAGCAAGAGTTACAGTATTTTACTAAGCAGTAATACTATTCCAGCATGTAACAATCAACCACCTCCAACGTACAATTAAAACAGCACTACCAAAAGTAGATTAGCCCATTATATTTAGAAAATCCCCAGTCACAGTGCAACATGAACCCTGAACGCGTATTAGCAGATGGTCGGCCGTCTTCGCAGCTCCGAAGATCCTGACCTTGCCGTACATTCATTCCATTCTACGTTGAGAGTGAAATAACACCCAAGGCAAGTGAAAGGAAGCGAACAAAACCGTCCGTTTTCAGCTGAGACAACGGTGACGAACGCGAGTTCAGTGGCGAGTAGGATTCAGCAGACGTGTCGCCAGCCTTGCGCTGAAGCCGAACATTCTTTGGAATTATTTATACACATCACGTCATGTTAGCTAAGAGACGGATTTTAAATATTGTTTTGTATCTAGCGAGCTCACGCCCCAAACACAGGAATTCATATTGTGAGGAGTCCGTTTAGTTCAGCAGGTTGTTGTAATATTAATAAATTGTATGTGCGTATTGTAACCCTAACTGCGTTGTACTGCAGCGCTATAAAGATTGATACATTGTTTGCAGCCACTAATAGTCTTAGGACTCAAATATGCCATTATATAAAACTGCAAAATTGAAATATAAAAACACTCTGCAACCTTGATCAAATCAAATAAATACAATGGCAAAAAAGTGAAAAGGCAAAAAGGTCTCCTTCCTTTTGAGCTAGCTTCCCGAGAAGCGTCAGTTCCTTCAAGTCTGCGGACGTCCTGGGATAAATTCAGGAAAAGTGGGATGTGCTAAGAGAACAGTTAATACAGCTAGCAAAACAACGCTCATAAATGTGGCTGCGCCTTGTTGGGGGTTTGCAGGTTGAAGTGTGACATCCCGCGATGGCCGCCAGGTCTTTCCTGCTTGGCGGCTCTCTGCGAGGCAGCGGGAGTGGAAGCGACGATGCTCCCGTGCGAGGTGTTGGTGACCGAAACATTGGCGGCCAACTCCAGTCTCCCCTCGAGTTTGACCAGTCTGTCCAGGATGTCATCCAGCAGCACAGCTATTGTCCTCTTGAGATCCGCTGCGTGAATAAAAACAAAATCATGTGACTTGCATGTTGTGCAAAGTGAGGAATTTTGCTGGAATAGTTACCGTAACCCGCCATGGTGGCCCCCTGCGGCCCACCGGGTGCGTTCTGGTTCTCCTCAGTCAGGACCTTGACGTACCGCCGACTGAGCTCCAGGATCTGCTTGCGCAGCTCAGCGCTGCTTTGGTGGCGAGGTTGCTGCACGGTATAGCGCAGCAGCATGAGTCCCCACGCCAGGCCAAAGACTAAAAGCAGCACACTCAGCTTCTGGGACATGTTGCGTTTCAGGACGGAGCCCAGCATGGTACCGAGGATGGTGGAGGGAGCAAGAAAATGGGACAGCGCTGGCAGAGAATTGCTGCTGGTGGATGTGAAAAGTCTCAGTAATATCGACTCATTGTGATAGTGTTGACGTCCACAGAGAAAAGTCGGCGGTCACAACGTTGCGGTATGAAGCGGTGCAATAAAAGAGAAAAATGCTCTCCGCTTCTATTCTCCAAGGTCAGGTGACCCTCAGACACTGGCGGTTGATAGGCTACCTGAGCATGATCAGGCCTCACGTAGGAAGTCAGCACTCATTGTTGACGACCTAAATATGACAAAATAAAGAGAGAGAGAAAATGAATTAATTATCACCAAAAATTAAATAGTAAGGCTTGCCTGAGAAAAAAAATCTGTAACTGAATCCGTGAATTGATGTTTGTCGATTTTCTGCCTGTTTTTTTTAATAACTAAATTGATTTTTTTTTTTTAAAAAAAAGGGATTTTCATTGATTACAAAAAAATCATTAGATTCATCGATTATTAAAATAGTCATTAGATGCAGCCCTTGAATTATGAATGAGGATTCTGCTCACGAGGACATCAAAATACGACAAAAAGGATTCATCGAATGACGCAACTACAAAATTGTTATTATTATTATTATTACGGTCAGTGGTACGGTGGCTCAGCTGGTAAAGCGTTGGCCTCACAGTTCTGAGGACCCAGGTTCAATCCTGGTCCCGCGGGTGTGGAGTTTGCCTGTTCTCCCCGTGCCTGCGTGGGTTTTCTCCGGGCACTCCAGTTTCCTCCCACATCCCAAAAACATGCAAAATCAAATGGACACTCTGAATTAACTCCCCGCGACCCTTGTGAGGATAAGCGGCAAAGAAAATGGATGGATTATGGTTAGTCAATTGTCAAACTGCTATTCATTTCGCTCTTTTTACATCTTTGTCAACAGGTCCTTTCTCTATGTTCTGCGTTGGGTGTGCCGCTATCACTTCCCATTGATGTGATGAGAAGGAAAGACGGGGGTGGGGGTAAATTATAAAAAGAGTGGTAACAGAACCCTTTGTGCTTGGTGCCAGCATCTTTTGATGACAGTCAGACCTTCACAAGACTGTGAGGACATCTGCACATAGTACTGACAGAGATAGATTTATTTAGATATGAATCAGGGGTGCAGTACTACTGTAAAAAAAAAAAAAAAACATTGATCAGGTTAACATCTCTAAAACACGAATTAATAGCTCTCTAACGGGGCGAATACAGTCTTTGTAACAACAAAATCTTTTTCTTTACAGGCTTACATTATGCAGGTGAACCCTCGAAGTGCTGAAAAGAGGTTACATGCCCTTTCTTCAGACACTGATTTTAATTAGCACATATTTTAATAAACCGCAAGCACAAAGTCCCTATGAAAGCAAAACAGCAGAATCAGTGAACCGTGCAATGACGATGTGAATATTAGCAACACAAGCCAAATAAGTGTATGTTTAGAGAGTGGGGTGGGGGCGTGGGGGGGGTTGGGGTTACAGTGATAAGTGGAGTTGTAGGGCAGAAACGTCATCCTTCCTGCACCTCAACTTAACCACCGGCAAGCTTTGTCAACAAACAGCCCAACGTTAGACAAATGTCTTATACTTGACCGTTTAAAAACCACAAACATGACCAAGCCAATTATTCCAAAACACTCAATGCATCAGGAAGGAAAAACTGGTCACGTTGCTGCAGGCAAGGTGAAAACCACATATGACACTTGCAACAACACCACAACAGTGCATTACAACAGCGTTTACAAGCAATCCAAATCTTCGGTTCTCTGAGGGGGGAAAAAAGGGCCTATGCACTGACACCTTTTGGACTGTCCATGATGTTATACACTAAAGTTGGTCGGCATGGCAGCCAAAATGCCCACGGAACAAAAATGATGACATGCTTTGTTACAGAAACCTCATTGACGGAAGCGTGCCCGTGCCCCACACATGGTCCCCAAGAGAATGTCTACACTGTATAGTGTTACACCCCTTTGTGGAGTTCAGTGGCCGCATAGCTATCAATGCTGTATCACATTTGTTGCAAATTTCAATTTGAGTTGAACAACTAAAGTAATTGTTGACATCATTGCTGGTTTCTTCCAGTGCAGTACTATAATGCATTGAATAGTAGATATAATACAATCTGTTAACGA
Organism: Syngnathoides biaculeatus; assembly: GCF_019802595.1. NCBI lineage: Eukaryota > Metazoa > Chordata > Actinopteri > Syngnathiformes > Syngnathidae > Syngnathoides > Syngnathoides biaculeatus. The sequence goes on along the minus strand of NC_084640.1, from coordinate 8,294,889 downwards.
TTATAAATGGAAGGAGCCAGAGACTGCTTTGCATTTTTCCTCATTTCATTCCAAGAAATTCATCTGGCTTATTTAGGTCACGCTGAATGCTATTCCTTCAAAGTCAGACAAGGGGCTCTTTGCAGTCATTAGTCAAGGTCGAACAAAAACGAAAAAAAAAAATAAAAAAAAAAAAAATATATATATATTATTATTTTTTTTTAAATCTGCAAATAACAGCTAATCAGCTCCTAACTTTGTGGCCACATAGGCAGAGTTACATTCAATTTTAAAAGTAGGATGAGCTTTTGCATTCTTGTTTTAAAATCCCAAACAGCACTGAAAGAAAGGACACGTGATCTCCATAATTGTATGTTCCTATTTTTATATCTCCTCGATGTGGAACGCAAAACTACTTTGCAGGTTTTAATTTAATTTTTTTTTATTATATACAAAGGCAGCCACACAGAAGCTAATATTGACATTTACACCTTGTCGAGTGCTGGCATAAAACACAAACAGCGTGCAATCAGTCATACGACAAGCAGACAATGCAAAGTGTGACTGTAAAGTTAACCTAGCATAACAAATCCACTGGCCCATAGCAAACATGATCAAGGATCGATCGGTTAACTTTTCCATGTTGACGTCAAGGTTGACCCAAGAAGGATGAAAATCACGGTGGGTCTTTTTATTTTGTACTTTTAAAAGAAATATCGTTTTAGTTCCAAAAGGGGAAGTTTTCACAACTGCTCCTCGGCGACATACGTTAGCTCGCTAACGACACTATACCAGTGAACAGATGCAAACGTGACCTCGAACCTGGATGCGAATTTACCTCAGCGTTCCTGGATGTGAGGTTATCTGGAAGTTGGAGCTATGACAGCCATGATGCAGCCAAACCACCTACGAGGGCTCCAAACGCAGAATGGTGGCTGTTAAAAATGCCGTGAAAGAAATGTTGCTGTCGCCAGGTGGTTAAAAAAAAAAAAATCGAAAAAAAAATATATATTTTTTTAGAGTAAAAGCTCGTCAGTCGTACAAGTATTTGTGTTCTTCTGAGCTGCGATAACCAGTCAGCAGGGCAGCACAACCAGAATAGAATGAAGATGCAACTGGGCTGACCGTCATGGATCCCTTGAAGGTTCACTTTGCAGCATCGCAGAGCATTGTGGGAATTGTAGTCGTACCGCCTTTCTCCCGCAGCTGTAATACATGAGATATCCAGTATACCTCATTCAACGCTTCACTAGGAGCTCAAACGTGGAAAAATTGACGATATATTGATTTTAACTTTATGAATAAGATTATCCCGGGTGGTTTACTTTAGTGTAGTCTTTTTGTATGACTTTTGCAGTACATTTTCCGTCCGATAGATGGACCCTGGGTCATATCCGTAGCAACATGACAAACAACACTCGTGGGATCGTTTTTATACAATACCATATATCGGTGTCTTGATAGAAGTCAAGGCCGGCCATATAAAGAAAGTCTTCAAGTTTGGATTCACAACTTTAATGATGAACTCTGAATTCCTGGATAGCTCAGCCTTAAAAGCAGTGGATGACTATTGCGAGTACAAAAGGTTTGTTGCTTTCATCCCTCCATATTTTAAATATAGCCTTGATACTTTGGAATGAAATCAAACCTATTAGAAATGCTTCAAAGATGTATCTATTAACAATGTAATGTCAAACAATACATATATTACCCCCCAATCCCTCCAGAAATCAAATATTACAGTCTATTCTGAATGTTTTCTTTTAAATTATGGACTAAACCATTCCAGCAACAAAGTGGCTCGGGAATGGCTTTGATCAGTTCGAATTAACGCACTTGCGCATCCACATAGCAAATTGTGCTTGTCTAAACACAAGAATGGGTATTAATGTGCACGATCATAATTAAATCAAGAACTGGATGTACGTGATTAAATCTTTCGGTGGAAATCAGCTAACATGGGTTCACAATTGTGACATTTTCAGCACAAATAACACCACACGTCACTACAATATCATTACACAGGTAGAACTAGGCAAAGGCAGAAAGTATATTATTAGTACAGTATATTATAATGATAACTAACAAAGAATTATCCTTTTTTTTAACCATCATTCAATTTTTTTTTGTATTTTTTAGGATTGTCGGTGATGATGACGGAGGCGTACTGTTTACTCCTCAGCAGTATGAGGAGTATAAGAGGAAAGTACTCCCACAGCGGGCAAAAAACAGACTGTACGTGAGCTTTGTAGTACCAGGAGGTACCGACTGCAAACTAGTTGGCCCAGAGACGCAATGCTTCTGTGCCCATAGGTGGTATATCTTCAATTATCCTCCATTTTACTTGATACGATGCACAATGTCATTGACCAAGTCGCTACACCCGCACAACATGATCCAATACAGAGAGATCCATTTCAAAATATGTATAATAAAGAGGTATACATTCACACTTTAGTTTTATACACTCGTTGTTGTCGTATAAGTGAATGCATTTCTTTCCATTTTAAAGCCCAAAACACGAACCAAAGCATTAGAAACACCCCTAAGGTGATATGCCGTGCAGTTGTTTATCGTCACAGAAATGGAGTTTGAGATAAAGTATTTATCTGCGGACCCCGTGCGTCGGTCTCATTAATTCCATCTTGTTCTGCCATCTCTCCCCGCTGTTTCGGCCAATCGACTCGTTCCTTTTCTACGTTTTTTTCCCCCAGCTGCCTCTCATTGAGCCATTAGTTAATCTTGTTTATGCGTATTGTTTTGCACGGTTGCTTGTTACTACTGTATGTTGTGTTTTTTCCCCGAGTTAGTATTTATTATATTGTGAATTCTGTGGACAATGGTTGTTTTTATCAACATCTGGTTCCACCTATGCTATTCTCTTCTTTACTGACATTTGGGATACAGTATTAAGCTAGCAGGTGAAATTTCATCATGAACCTAAAGTGTACTTTAGTGTTTCCACTTCATTCGAACATCTTCAACCCTAATCTGACTTCATTTTGTTGAATTTGCTGTTTACTAATTGTGATGAAAAGGCCATTCTTTTCCAGATACAAGCAACATAAGACGGACTTTGAGATGATTCCTTCTGAGAGACCTTTGCTCCTGCCATGCGAAGTGAAGAAATGTCTTTGCCCTACCTACGAGTACCTTCCCCACATCGGGACCGTACCCGTCCGCTGCCGGTGTAAACATTTACCCGAGCATCACAGCGAAGCCGCCGGACATTTGTGCAAAAAGTGTGAGTCAAAAGTAACCCAGCCTTAAAGATCAAGTGTCAACCCTATAAACATTCTAAAATATATATTGAAATGAAATATACATATAACATTATTCACTTCAATGTCCATCCGAAAAAATAAATATGAACGGAGAGCGTGTCATCCATGCGCAAATTTGCGGAAGTGTTATTCGACATCAAAGTGGTCGCCGTATTGGCTGCATCTCCTGCCCGTGATGTCACCCCGGACATTCGCCATTGAAAAGACGCTGTGGCACCTATTGTGGGACACGCCCATCCAGACACGGAAGCTCTTTTCAAAGAATAGAACATCTCACAATCGAGTGAAGTGTCCAGGGCAATATTACCCTATTGTTTCGAGCCATATTTAGATGATATGCGGATCACTTCTAACTAACAACAGACTCCCACACAGTATGTATGAGCCAGCCCGGCCGAAGCTGTGCTTGTCCACGAGGCACAACGCGGAAGCCTTCGCCGGCGAACCCGACGCGGAAGCCGTCCGACATGCACATCGACACATTTAGCACCCCTGTCATACATACGCGGATCTTTTGTTACGTTACGAGAGATGGATTACGTGGCCCCCTCCCAAACTGTTGGTTTTTTTTTTTTTTTTTAGTACCTGTATACACACCTACCTGTCACTTGGAACCTATGAAGCTCTCCTCCTTTGCACCCGTGCAATCAATTTTCACAACAAAACGGGTCTTTTTGAAAAATATGAAGGGTAAATCCATCCTCCCGAGTGTTCGAGCAATATCCAGCAATGCAACGAGCCGCCATTTTGGCTAACACGAAGGAACAACAAGCTACCTTCCAGCAGGTAAAACTAGTATAAACATACGAGAACGCTTGAGTGCGCTACTGCCCTTCACATCCCTTCCTGCTTCTTGTCGAAAACAAATCCCTCGAGAGGATTTTCATGGCGGGAGTTACAAAAAGCCATATACATCAAAATCATGTTTTGTGGTAAAAAAAAACGGATGAGTCCATACCAGCTGCTGTTTTTTCATTAACGTACTAAAAATCCTGCATTTCATGACACATGACCTTTAATGATCTACATACACCCATTTTGGGAGTTCAAGCAATTCTAGTCTACAGTCCGGAAAGTACCCATCTCACTGTTTCCTTCGCAGGTGACTGTTCGGGGTTCAGGAGTCCGTACACATGCGGGTGCGGGCAGCCGAGCTTCAATCACCGGACCCTGGTCAGCCATGCCCTGTAAAACGCTACGTGGGATTTCAGTGACACAATCAGCAGTACTTTCCCAATCTTCTCAGGTTGAGACAAAGTCTGAGAGGGAGGCTCGGGGTCGTCCAGTGGGCCGAGACGTCCCTTATGCTGCAATGGGAGGTCTGACTGGTTTTAGCTCCTTGTTGGATGGTTATGTTGCTTTGGAGTCCAGTGAGTAATCTGCAATCTATTGAATTGACCATAATAATTAATGGGATCTCATATCTCATAGAACATCCATCGTATGAACTACTCAAAATACGTTAGGGATGAGCTTAAAATGCACCATAGTCATGGTCTTGTTCATTGGCCGATTCTTGGGTCAATTTTTACCATTCAGTCCCTTGTTACAACAGCAAAGTGTGCAAAAAGTACTGAAACACTGAACGGCTTGGCGTGTGCGTTCACCTGCAACGGTTATATTGCATTTTCAGTTCATCCTGGAATATCACCCCCAAGCTGATTATCCTAACATTTTATCAGTGTATGTTGAATCCTTCAGGTAATAAGTCGGATGATGATTGCCAGGGAAGATGCACAACATCAAGGATAAAACAAGCATCTCCGAAAGTTTCCAGTTCCATTTGTATGAAGAAGACCAAATAAAAAGGGATTGCCAGTGTTTCCAGCATTATCTATTCATTGGATACAAATGGGAGGTGGGGGGCAGTTTAGTTGCCATTTCAAATAAATCCAGAGAATGTGCTTATCTTTAAAAAGAAGTCTTGTCACGCAGTGATTATATGCCACGTCCAACCGACGTTTATTGTTATCAGCAGATGTGACGCGACGACGCGTGAGCAACGTCGGAACAAATCGCAAATTTGACAGCAAGTTAGTTCACATGAATGCTCTTTGGATGAAAGACGAGAGATTTGGAAGTTCCACACATATTGATGAATTGGATTTTTAAAAAAATGCTGTTCAAATTCCATTCTACAAATTACACTCTTAAATCTAAAGTAAAGAATTAATGAATTTGAGCATATCCATCTATTGTTTTTTGATACCGCTTCAGGGTTAAGGAGACGTGGAGCCTCACCCAGCTGAATACGTGCAAAGTGGACTACACCCTGGATTGGTCGTCCGTCAAACGCAGAGCACCACGAGCAGAGAGAGAGAGACAACCCGATTTACTTTTTTTTTTTTTTTTTTTTTTAATTTTGCTTGGAAAGCCCAAAAATATCATTCCATTAGTGGTCAGTACAAAGATTTCAAGGTTTACGTGATTGATGTTCCTGTGGAGAGAAAAGCGCCCACTCAAACCGCCACCCAAAATAACAGCAGAAGTGTTTCGTGTTTAATTCCTGCATAGCTGTACTGTCTGCCATTGATTAATCCTATTCCTCACGGCAGATCAGCGGCGACGGTGCCGATTTAATCCGCACTGTGAATGGGAAGTGAAACGAGTTTGCTTGCTCTATTGGTGGCCCACTTATTCTTAAAAAAAAAAAAAGACTTAAGTCTCTAAATGAGGTTCTTCCCCCCGTCAAGTGTACCCACTGCGATAATGTCGCAGTCCTACTCAATCAGCATCCACGTCGATGCTGGGTGGTGCATCTGGATGCACCTGGTGTCGTGATGGTGGTGAACAGGTGGTGTTTAGTGGAAGGAATTTGAGTTGCGCGTGAAAGACGTCACGGGTGCACCTGGGTCTCGACACCCCAGTGTTCGTGAGGGGGTAACTGAGTGGAAGGGATCCCATGTGAAAGCTGACAAATCCGGTGCGTATCTACGTTGACCGATACACTCAGACATTATACATACACGTAGACAAGATTTGTTCAGAAAATTTGGAAAGCGTGGAAAGTGTAGATACTAAAGTAATGCATCCAGCTAATTACATGTAAAAACATACATGTAAAAAAAAATATGCTTATAGTCTCTGGTGGCTGGAATGTATTCTACCAGACTGTTTTGGGACGGCGGCACGGTGGATCAGCTGGTAAAGCGTTGGCCTCACAGTTCTGAGGTCCTCGGTTCAATCCCGGACGCGCCTGTGTGGAGTTTGCATGTTCTCCCCGTGCATGCGTGGGTTTCCTCCGGGCACTCCGGTTTCCTGCCACATCCCAAGAACATGCAACATTAATTGGAGACTCTAAATTGCCCCTAGGTGTGATTGTGAGTGCGGCTGTTTGTCTCCATGTGCCCTGCGATTGGCTGGCAACCAGTTCAGGGTGTACCCCGCATCCTGCCCGTTGACAGCTGGGATAGGCTCCAGCACTCCCCGTGACCCTCATGAGGATAAGCAATGAAGAAATTGATGGATGGATGTCTTGGAGTCATTGATGGTGTAGTGGTACACGTGCCTGCCTTTGGTGCGGGCAGCGTGGGATCGATTCCCGCTCCGTGATGGTGTCGATATCTGCACTGGGACTGACTGGCGACCAGTTCAGGGTGTAGTCTTGACTTTTGCCCAAAGCTAGCTGGGATAGGCTCCAGCTTTCCTGCAACATGTGGCTTGGATGGATGTCTTGGGGCTTTTCTGCACTGCAACAACGAGGCGCTCTAAAGCAGTCATGCCAGCCTGTCAACACCGCCTGTTGAGTTGGAACTGTTGGCCCCGCCCCCTCTCTTTTTTTCTTAACAAGCATAACTGGGGTTTATCTTGGTTCTCCAAATGTGCTGCAGTTGTCGCTTATGCTTCCTGGTTGTCCTTCCTCCATGTCGCTGATGTTCCTGTTTTTGGGCCTTAGACATCGAGACCTCAGCCATAGCTCTCAAAAAAGGACGTCAGACATGTTACGTACTTTTTTTTTTTTACATCATAAAATCATCCATGGATATTGCAAATAGTGCATCCATCCATCCATCCATCCATCATCCATCCATCCATCCATCATCCATCCATCCATCCATCCATCCATCCATTTTCTTAGCTACTTATCCTCACGAGGTTCACAGGAGTGATGGAGCCTATCCCAGATATCAACAGGCAGGAGGCAGGGTACACCCGGAACTGATTTCCAGCCAATCGCAGGGCACATTGAGACAAAGAGCCGCACTCACAATCACATCTAGGGGCAATTTAGAGTGTCCAATTAATGTTGCATGATTTTTGGGATGTGGGAAGAAACTGTAGTGCCGGAGAAAACCCACGTAGACATGGGGAGAACATGCAAACTCCACACGGGTGGGTACGGGATTGAACCTGGGACCTCAGAACTGTGAGGCCAACACTTTCCAGCTGCTCCACCGTGCTGCTGTACTCATCTAACATTGTTTTGTAAATAGTAACGGGCTTATTTTGACAAAGGAGTAAAGCAAATTTGTCAAAAAGACGGATGAAAAGTAATACTCGAGTAAAGTACAGATAGCTAAAAAAATTCTATATTAAATACAGTAGGGACGTATTTGTTCTTTGTTACTTTCTACCACAGAAAAAAAAAGTTAATCCACAAGTTGAAGTGCAGCATGACAAACGACAGAAACCCAAAAATAATTTTGTCGTCACACTTTATTAGCGTGGAACAAATATATTTCAAAATAATTGCCTCTGCGTAGCAACCGCATTTAGGAGACAACAGCATTTTACTTTTGGCCGAAGGAAATGACTACTCAGCCCTGCCCGATCCCCATGGAGACCACACCTAGCTTGAGTGACAGAGCAAGCGCTAAAAAAATCAGTAGACGCGGCACTGAAGAGTAAATTGGCAATTAGTATGCAAAGAAATACTTAATTACCCCTGTGACAGTCATGGAATGCTCAAGCGAACGTAACTAGAGTGGATGTACATAATTTAGCACAGACGGAGATGGTTAACGAGCATTTAGACCGACCCAGTTACCGCTCTAGAAACAGAGGGCAGATATAAGCAACACATTACTGGTAATGCCAGTGTTGTAGAAAACACAAGTCAAGATCAATTTTTTTTTTTTGCATAGCAGTACAAACTGTGAGTAAAATGGTATTTGTAAATAACAAGTTCCTAAGGTGGTCTTGAGATGAATAGTTTGCCTACCGCCACACTTAACCAGCCTTTCTTTTACAGCCTTTGTTTCATCTCCAACAATAATGATTTTGAATCATGAATTGTCAAGTTTCTGCACAGCGTGTTCTGTAGCAGAACAAAAAAAAAAAAAAAAACCCGCACACAATCACGCGACGCTGACACATTAGATGTGTGAACAAATCTTTTGTGGTCGGAACAGTGGCGAATTGACGGGGCATGACAGTGCAGCGACTTCACGGGAGCCGAGATTCAACCCGCTCCCGATTTTTGGTTGACGTGAGGAGGAGGTTCTGAAATGAGCTGTGAGAAATGGGTTTTGGAAAAGCTGTGTCAGGAATGCGGCCAAGCAATTAGACCATTGCGATGAGACCGGTGCGTGTGTGCCGAGGAGGTGGTCGATGTTTAATGCAGTCGAAAACGTGGAACCGCTCGTGTTAAAAGTGATTTTGATACTTGTAATGGGTCACTCAAAACAGGGACCGTAGCAACATGCTGGGACGTAAACGAGAGAACATTAATGAGGCTAACATGCAAAAACAAACAAAAGAGAAAGTGGTATTCAGTTATTATCATCAAATGGTTTTATTGAGCAATACTGCAAGTGTGGCAAGTGGGTGTGTGCGAGGCGGGCAAGCGGTGAAAACCTGAGGGTATTGGATTCACGGATTCGGCAGGTGGTCGTTGTTAGATTGTCTTAGAAGGAAAAAAAAAACATGTTTAAAATGTCATTTGAGAATATTACCATTGGAAAAAGATGACACGCTGTGGCGACCCCTAACGGGACAAGCCAAAAGAAAAAGAAGAAGAAGACCATCCATTGTTAAAAATTAATGGATTGTGTCCTATTTGAATAAAACGATTACCATAATTTCTCAAAAATAATGTGCATATTTTAACAAAAATATTTTCAAAAAGTTAATAGAGCCCGTTATATTTAGGTATGGATGAAAGATAAAGAAATACAATCACATTGTATAGTTGTATACAGGTACATAGTGGTTAAAAAAAGGTATACATATATATTTCGATATGATATTCGATGTCTTACGTTACATATTTATATTTATTACGGTAATCTGCGCCCCCAACCCTAACTCTATGATCTCCTCGGGGAGCTTGCATATTACGATTGTTAGCGTAGCATGTTTGTTGCGACTGCACCAAAGATCACAAACGACAGCCCGTGAATTTGGTTTAACTTAAACGACAAAAAAATGTTGACTACAACGGCTTGTTGTGCAGCTGCTTTTAAAAAAATGTGTCATCACACGTGCCGATAACGCCGCCAACCCGGAAGTAGCGCCGCAGTCCAAAACCATAGCTTGCCTCAATGGCTTCAGGTGGGTATAAAAACAACATGAGTGCAAACTATGTAATAAGAGCGTCATGGGCACATAAAAAAAAAAAAAATTGAAATCCTCGCTTTTTATTTTTTTGTAAATGTGCCCATTACGCTCGTTTCTACGTAGTTTGAGCTCACATAGTTTTGATACCCACCTGACGCCATAGGAAAGCTATGGAAAGCAATGATTATTATTAATGATTGTTGTACAGACAAAAACAATACAAATACAAACCTAACAAAATATAAATACAGATAATTCCCAATATTTTGAGCATATGGGTAGCAGCAAATTGGTGGTGAGCATTGTACTTGGGTAGAAGTATTTTCCTGATTTTTTTTAGGTCAACTTTGGGGGTGCGCATTATACTTCAGGACGCATTATACTCGAGAAATTACGGTACCTTTTATCTTGCCTGAGAGTGACTTAATTGACTTTAGCTCACTAGCCAAATCATTAGGTTATTTGGGGGTAACATAGGCATCAAAGGAGTTTCCGATACTTACTGTTAACAGTGATTCAGTGTGAGTCTGCACAGGCGCAAACAATGAAAATATGATAAATACTGTCCATTGTTAATTTTTTGGGTGGCGTCAATGACTATTTTGGACAAGACTTCAACAAATCCACCTCCTGTTTTGCTTTGTTTTGGTCCACCGATGCATCTGTAGGCACATCATGCTACACAAAACAACCGATAATTATTCACATTGATTGCATTGACATTTATTCAAAATGTGACTGTATATTTGTTCCAAGAAGTGACAGCAGATTAAAATTCTCCTGTATTGGGACAGTGAAATAAAATATGTTTGGTAATGTGAATCCGCTAATCTTTCGTCTCTGCCAATCAAGCTGACATTTTTCAGGCGCCGATGACCTTTTTTCTATCGCCGTCTCACACGGACCCCCAAAAGCTGCTGACATCCATCAGGTGTCCTCCAATAAGCCAGTAATTCCCTCCGCTGTGGATCGTGCCTCAATGTGAGCCCGACAGGAGGACCTGCGCACTATAGCGTGCCTCGGTTTTGAAACCGCCTGCACCGGCATGCCAAAGCTGGCTACAGAGGCTCCAAATAATAGCAGAGCTCACGCCCAAGGAACCATTTGGCGCCTCAGCAACGAGAGCGTTGCCAAAAGCAGCAATTCAGATGTTGCGGACTCCGCGTAACAGATGTTCAATAGCTGAGGAAAGCTGTGTGGGGTGGAAGCGCAAAGAAGAATGGAGGAGAAACAGCTTGTTGGCGAACGGTCTTGCAAGAAATCATTTCAAATTACCCCCCGTTTCGTCAGATGCAACCAACGCAAGCAGCATATTGCAATAAGTCTGGTAGTAGTTAGCTTTGTTGTTACATAGTAAGTAAGATTATTCATCCAACATGAGGTATTTAGAGGCGGTGAGTCAGGTGGTTCTGAGGTCCCGGGTTCAAGTCCCGGCCTCGCCCATGTGTAATTTCCATGTTTTCTCCATGCCTGTGCGGGTTTTCTCCAGGCATTCCGCTTTCCTCCCACATCCCAAAAACATGCAACATTAATTGCTTTGTCATTATCCAAGCCGCTTATCCTCACAAGGGTCGCGGGAAAGCTGGAGTCTATCCCAGCTAGCTTTGGGCGAGAGGCGGACAACACCCCGAAGTGGTCGTCAGTCGGTCGCAGGGCAGATATCGACAGCGTCACTGAGCGGGAATCGATCCCACGCTGGCCCGCCCCAAAGGCGTGTGTACCACTACGCCATCAGTGACTCCTGCAACATTAATTGGAGACCCTAAATTGCCCCTAGGTGTTATTGTGAGTGTGGCTGTTTGTCTCGATGTGTCCTGCGATTGGCTGGCAAACCAGTTCAGGGTGCAGCCAGCCTCCTGCCCGTTGACACGCTCCAGCTCTCCCGTGACCTTTGTGAGGATGAGCAGCTAAGAAAATTGATGGCTGCATAATTCTACTGAACTGTCTGTCTTATCGGATACGGTACATGACTCGCTCGTGTGCTTTTGGATCGTAGTGGAAACGGTTCGTGCGGTCGCGATACTTTTATTGCTAATGATGTTCAAATTAGATGTGGTGGGTTCATGTAATACACTGTCAACTCCCTCGTGGGTTATCAATCAGTGGAAGACAGAAAATAATACCGCATGATGTTACAGATGCATAATAGGGTTTCCTTTATTCAGCTCGAAGCAGCGATTTCATGGCAGGATTTTAAAACCCAGCTGTAAAGATTTAATGTCAAGTACTGTTTTATGTATGTATCCTATACGATTTGGTACGAGAGCAGTATCAAATAGCTTGTATTTTAAATACAAAAAGGTTTCTTTTATTTAGCAATGCGTCGAAGAAATCAAACTCAAAAGGTTGCCGAGCGATTGTATTGTGACATTAGGTTTAGTTTGAAAATACATCCCGCCGCATTTTGACACGTTTCGACAGTTATTCAGACCCAAGCTGTTGTCCTCGAAAAAAAAAAAAAAAAAAAAAGGTGTCGGGACCATTGACGTGACTTCCTGAAAAGGACGGCAAAGTCTAATTCCTGCCGGTAATCGTCACGATCGGGGCTTGCGACTTTGTTTTCTCTCGCTCGCGTCGCATGCCTCAACTCGCTCGCAGCATCCTGCGCGAAACAAAAGGCCCACGCGGCACCCAACTTAAGGAGCGCCTTTGCAGATAGGCGACCGATTTGTTAGATTACACGGCTGGGAGCTGACATACAAAAAGAGCGATGAATGGGAGGTAAATGAAGCACTTGCCGATAGACTCATTTCAATCCTATTTGGGTGTGCATATTAAAGGTTGCTCCCTTGAACTCGGCTCTTCTTTTGGCTGCACGCGCACGCCTGCAGGTTCTTTGTGCCTGCTGCTCCTGAATCGGATTGGGAGGAGCTACATGAGAACGTTTCATTGAAAAGTCATTGAAAAAGAACATTCGCCCGCACGGGAGACCGTGTCAAACGTTCTTATTCGTCGGGCGACGTCGGGAGCATTTTGGGTGAGAGGCCTCGCGTGAAGTGCAGCGTGGTAATGTCATTTCTATACATAAATATATGTCTGTAACATACATTTACCGTGAGGACTATTACAATCACAGGCCACAAGATTAGGCACATAAGCGATATTGTTAAAAGTAGGATTATTAATACCCAAGCCAACTTGGAGTGAAAAAGATGATTGTTGTTGTTGAAATGACAATAATTGGCAAAAGGTTGGAAGATGTATCATGCAGTGCACTTTTACACCTCAGTAAACAAAACTACAATAATAAACAATGTTAGATGAATACAGCGGCACGGTGATTCAGTTGGAAAGCGTTGGCCTCACAGTTCTGAGGACCCGGGTTCCATCCCAGACCTGTCTGTGTGGCGTTTGCATGTTCTCACTGTGCCCGCGTGGGTTTTCTCGGGGCACTGCGGTTTCCTCCCACATCCCAAGAACATGCAACATTAATTGGAGACTCTAAATTGCCCCTCTGTGTGATTTTGAGTGCGACTGTTTGTCTCGATGTGGCCTACGATTAGCTGGCAAACAGTTCAGGGTGTACCCTGCCTCCTGCCCGTTAACAGCTGGGATCGGCTCCAGTACTCTTGTGAGGATAAGGGCCTATGAAAATGGATGGATGGATGGATGGATAGATCTTTGTTTTTGTTAAAATGACAAGAAGTGGCAAAACGTTGGAAGATGTTAGAATCCCTCTTGGTATCATGCAGTGCAGTTTTACACCTCAGTAAACATCCATCCATCCATCCATCCAATTTCTTCACCGCTTATCCTCACGAGGGTCGCAGGGAGTGCTGGAGCCTACCCCAGCTGTCAACGGACAGGAGGCGGGGTACACCCTGAATTGGTTGCAAGCCAATCGCAAGGCACATCGAGACAAACAGATGCACTCACAATCACACCTAGGGGCAATTTAGAGTGTCCAATTAATGTTGAACGTAGGAAGAAACCGGAGTGCCCGGAGGAAACCCATGCAGGCACAGGAAGAACATGCAAACTCCACACAGGCAGGTCCGGGATTGAACCCGGGTCCTCAGAACTGTGAGGCCAACGCTTTACCAGCTGAACCACCATGCCGCCTCCTCAGTAAACAACACTACAATAATAAACAATGTTAGATGAATACCTCAGTGGCAGGGTCAATGCTTATATTTAGTATTTTCTTTGGAAAGGCAGATCTGTCTTAAAGTAAAGTAACTAACGTGACTATCAATTTATGAATGAATACAATTTTATGTATCCATGCTGCCACATATACAAGTGGTGCGTAACCGGATCCACGCAGCAGTTATTTACCACTAGATCCAAGGCCGAAGAAAAATTAAAAAAAAAAAAAAAAAAACGACAACATCTCTCTGGAAAGAGACTATTGACTATTTTTGGTTGTTCTAATGACTCGGGACAGCTGAGAAAGAAAACACACGCGCAATGACAGCATCGGCGGTGACGCTGGCGTGAAGCGAAGCTCTGACGCGCTCGGCTCGCGCACACATATAAAGCCCAGTGCGCACCAGGCGCACTTCAGATCAGAGGAGACGCAACCACATTGCGCACAAGACACCCTGAGAACACCCTGGAAATTGTAAGTATATTAATATTACACTCTTTAAACATGGTTTATAATAACGTCCACAGCATAAAGAGTGACTTTTTGCTTTTTAATTTTTTTTTAAAGCTGACTTTACTGTGCATAAAGTCACAAGATGATTCCATCTTGTTTTAATGTTCTGTTATTGCTCCGTAGAGCGCGCTAACGGGTTTGTGTTCCACTCCGCCAGATGCATTCTAACTTTGTCAGCTGGGTGGGGGCCCTGGGGTTCCTGCTGTGGGCGCTGCTGTGCCTGGGCACCCTGACAAACGGCTACCCGGTGAAACCGGAGAATCCCGGGGACGACGCCCCCGCCGAGGACCTGGCCAAGTACTACTCAGCCCTGAGACACTACATCAATCTCATCACAAGACAGAGGTAGGTAAGGGGGGGGGGGCATATACAGTAGTAATTGAGTAATTGAATTTAATCGGGCTGGAATAAGTATACGAACAATTGACACTATCATGGGTCATTTAATATATTTATCATGGTTGCAGTTTGTGACTTGTGTACTGCATTACATTGCGAGCCATTTCTAGTATTATTTATTAAACTCAGTGCCACGATCTTATTATTTGAGGAGCAGACAAGGAATCATCACCCCCCCCCCCCGCCCCTCCAGGGATGGATTAACCCATCCATGCTGGTTCGGTCTGATTATTTTACTCCAGCTGCTACCTGGACATAAGAGAAGACACTCATTCCATGCAATGATATTAAAAAAGATTTTTTTTTTTTTTTTTTTACCTGCAATAAAATGCACAACGAAGTAAGACGTGGTTAAATAATTATTCCTACTTTGTGTTTTGAAGGTATGGCAAGAGGTCCAATCCCGAGATACTGGACACGCTGGTCTCAGAGCTGTTGATGAAGGAGAGCACAGACGCTCTTCCACAGTCAAGGTACGTGTTGAGCAGCAAGATAACTACAAATATAGAAATAAGATCCAGTCGATGTCATTGAAAAGTCTGCACGCGTTTTAATGTTTTGGCCAGTCGGTGTGTAGGTCGCCGCGGCAGAAAGCTGACGTCTGTGTTTCTCGCCAGATACGACCCGTCATTGTGGTGAAAAGGTCATCAGGCGGGGGCCGGGGGCCACCTCCACGTCTAAACGTCATGTCGTCGCACGCGTGCCGAAAAGGACCACCCCGCCGCTCCTCCACCTCGCCCATCCGCTACCAATCCGCTGCTTCGTACCATCAAATTGTAAATATTCGACCCACAGTCTTCATCTGTGAATGTTGAAAGTAAACCGGGGGGCCTGGGGGGGGGGGGGGGGGTGGGGGGGGGGTCATCAATTGTATTGTACACTTGTGCAATTAAAGAGTAATTGTTTGGAAAATGTGTTGCTTTGTTCGTTGTGGCGTCAGCGAATTTATCATAATCTTGAATACATTTCAAAATTTTGCAGGTTATTGAACAATGTCATTCTTCTAGGTTGATATGATGTTATAACGGCTGTACGAGATTCATTTCACATGTTCACAATTGCCTGGAAAAATAAACACTTTCAATGCAAAGGGTCATTTTAAATTGTCGAGACTGAACAACTTTGTGGTGCTTAAATAGCGATCGCGATGATTTACCGTCATTTTATTTTATTTTATTATATTTTTTGTGGTGGCACAGTGGCTCAGCTGGTACAGCGTTGGCCTCACAGTTCAGAGGTCCTGGGTTCAATCCCGGGCCCGCTTGTGTGGAGTTTGCATCTTCTCCCCGTGCCTGTGTAGGTTTTCTCCAGGCACTCCGGTTTCCTCCCACATCCCAAAAACATGCAAGATTAATTGGACACTCTAAATTGCCCCTAGGTGTGATTGTGAGTGCGGCTGTTTGTCTCCATGTCCCCTGCGATTGGCTGGCAACCAGATCAGGGTGTACCCTGCCTCCTGCCCTTTGACAGCTGGGATACACTCCAGCACTCCCCACAACCCTTGTGAGGATGAGCGGCTAAGAAAATGGATAGATGGATGGATGGATGGATACATTTTTTGTCACTGGTTAAGCAATCTAATCAAGTGATTTTAATTCAAAGGTTCGAATGGTCGCCAGTCATTCTCAGGAGAAAAGTCAGTCCAAATATTTCAAGAACATTACAAACATTTTTTCTTACTGACAGACTGCATGAAGTAAATACATTAAATAGTCACCACACAGCTGATAATAATTCATATGAAATAAAGTTGTTACACGTAGCCACTTAAAGTTGGACATATCTCTTTCTAGTGTGGCGTCCTATTGCTCCCGTTATTGATTTTCTCATTATAACCGATACAGCCGAGCCTTTCTGTATTAATTTAGTGTATAGCGCCCTCTGGTGGTAGATAGCTAGACACGCCTAAAGGCGATAGATAGATAAATAGATAGACTTGCAACAATAATGTAGTACAAGTAAGTAAGAACAAAGATAAGCGTTGAAGAGGAATGAAAAAACATTTAAATGTAATTAAAACAAAAACACCTGTCGGGTAGGTAAAGTTTGATTATGCTGCAGTGATATTTGTAGTCAAAGCAACAACTAGGCATTGGTTGGAAGGTTATAGTGTCAAAACAAGGATGCAATGATCATAATGATTAATTGGGCACGATTATATGATGCTGTATATACCTGAGCATTGCTTTAAACTGTCATATTAGCTTTGTGAAACGATGTTGCATGCTTGCGTTTTAAAAAATATATATTTTTTTTAGCGTGCGTGTGTGCGCATATGTTGAATGAACGAAAGCCTGGCGGTGTCCGGTGAGTGAAGGATGAGGATCGGCTGCTATTGGCCCGTGCCTCACGTGACTCCACGACGTAGGCGTGGCCTATGCGTGTGATTGGCACCGCGTTCTCTTGCCAGTCTGTTGCGGGACGAGGACGGAGACGGCGCAGGGTTGGGGGGGGGGTCAGACTCGTCTGAGGGGGTCCACCCGGGAGCTTTTGGCGAGCTATCGTGAACTCACGCGGCCGCTGAAGGTAAGAGCGAGTTCATTTTGTTTTCATAGCGACCACTGAACGGGAATAACGCAGACACTTTGTCGCGGCGCGAAGAGTTCGCGGGGTGGCTTGGTTGGTCGCGTGAGCCGAGCAGCTGTCAGTATGCGGCACGCGGGCTGCCATTGTGGGACACCGATGGATGCGGTGTCGTCCTTTCACGCCGTGGGGCGAAATGCGGCGACTGTGTGTCGTAGTTGGTGCGCGTGCACGCCACAAAGGTCTGTCCGATGGTTAAGTACCCCCCAAAAAAAAAAGAAAAAAAAATGGCCGCACTTGTGGCGAGATGTAGGAGAATATATAGCTGGCCCCCCCCCCCCCCCCCCCCCAGAAAGACTCCATCACCATCCACCGCTTTTGAGTCTGAGAGATGAAAAAAAAATACATGATACTCTTCTCGAAGTGGACACGACATAATCTTGGAAATACCTGTGCTTTTTGTGACCTATGACCTTTTCAAAGTTTCCCACAAAGTCCAAGTAGAATTGGGAGAGTTTGACTTCTATACACTCGGAATAATATGATCAAAACCTCAATGCAGTTAACTGAAATTACATGAGTCTGTTTCCAAAACCACAGCAATTTTCAAATGTTTTAAAAAAAGAATCCTACATAATTATCTAAAAACATAATAGCAAGTTAATGTAGGGCTCGGATTCACCCTCTTAACCTTGATTCTTGTTGACAAAGGACTTCCGAATCAGAACTGAATTGTTACTCCTCGTACTCTTCAGAAATAAAACCATCCGTCCACGCTCTTAGCCACTTATCCTCACGAGGGTCGCGGATGCGTTGGAGCCACCCCAGCTGTCATCGAGCACGAAACGGGGTACACCCTGAAGTGGTCGCAAGCCAAGCACAGAGAAATAAAACTAAATGGACTATTAGAAAAACTATCAAATGAAACCAAAAGAGAACAATGGCTGGTTATGGCTTTGCATGTCCATCTGGAAACATTTTTACTTTTAAGTTTAAAATGGTATACTTTAGGCATGATGTTTTGCCATGCCGTGGCAAATTGGTCTTGCGCTTGTCGATGCCGTGAATCCTCACCGTCTGGAACCAGCTGCCCCCTTTCTCGCTAGCTGCCGCGGTCGCCGTCCCCTCCCCTCAGTCGATTGGCTCTTTTCGGAATTCGGAATTCTCGGGCTCGGCTATCGGACTGCAAAAACGAACTACAACTGCGTGGATGTGCAAAAAATATGCAGTAAACATTTACTAAACTGTAAATGTTGCATGAAAAGCAGTTGCCGCTATTCAGAAAAAAAAAGTAGTATGATACTCGGAGATTTGTTCTGATTTCCTGGTCGCCGCCAAGTCGTACACAGGCCTAATGTCAAGAAACAACTTAGCGCTATTAAACGACAACTCTGCGGCAGAGCTGTGTGCCTTAAAGGGGCGTGGCCTAGTGGACGAAATCATGAACACGCCCATTTTGTCTCTTCGTGAGCTCCGGTTGTGAGTTTTGGCTGACTCTGATTACATGTGAGCGATCCCATTTTG
This sequence comes from Syngnathoides biaculeatus, assembly GCF_019802595.1. Lineage (NCBI taxonomy): Eukaryota > Metazoa > Chordata > Actinopteri > Syngnathiformes > Syngnathidae > Syngnathoides > Syngnathoides biaculeatus. The sequence continues at coordinate 8,276,079 of NC_084640.1, read as the reverse complement.
TACTTGTGGGTTTGGATCTGAAGCTCGCAACCCAAATTGGCCAAGTGATGGCTCATAATCTGAAATACTCGTAAATCAAAGTAGCACTACAAGATTGGCATTTCCTCAATATGTTTAATGTGTTGTTGGCAGCAGTCGCTTGTTTTTTTTTTCCAGTGGACAAGCAGACTGTATTGATTCTTTTGTCGCAGTCTCCCCCGAAAGGGCCATCGTCTAATAATTGACCAACACTGTGTCAGGTCCAATTCGTATGAGCGTCTCGGAAACGGTCCGCTCGTGGTATGTGGGCGGCGAATGAGCAATTGGCAGCCTTTTTATAAGCCGTTGAGCCCGGGCCTCGTGTGACGAGGGCAGACCGTTTACATAGGCAACCTCCTTGGGGATCCTTCCTGGGAGGGGCCACCGGGCCAGACTAGAAGGAGGGGGGGGGGCACTTATGCACTCAAATGTACAGCTCTTCTCGTCTTCTCTTCGATCTTACGATCATCTAATCAGATTTGAACGTAATAGAGTGGAGGAAGGAGCATAGACAGTACATTAGGGTAAATGAGTCTCTGGGCAGGGAAGTCCGTAATGACCTGTGCCAGGATCCAGCGTGACCTTTATTGTTCTGCAGGGGTGGAATGACACCCATTTCCAGACATCTTTGTGTATTAGTTGGAGACAGCAAGGATGAGAAAAAAAAAAACAGTTTTAAGCCAACGTTCCTGCTCTTTGGACGTGGGAATAGCTACATATTCGGACTCTGTATTCTTCTGTGCGCCCTCAGATGGATTATTGTACAGTATCTCTCTTTTGACAGGCTGCCGCATGAAGTTTCTAAAATCGCACGCTGGGCGAGAGTCTCCTCCCCGAGTGATGACTAGAACTAGAAGAGGGGCTCATGTTTCTCTTGCATTAGCTTTAAAGAATCGGCTCCCTGGAAATTGGACTTGATTTAAACCCAGAGCAGCACGGTGGAGGAGGTGTTAGCACATCTGCCACATCACAGCTCTCCCCCCGTGTTTGTGTGGATTCAAACTTCCTCTCGCATTCCAAAAACATTTTTAAAATTGCCCTTAAGCCTGAAGGGTTGCGTGCCCTGCGATTGGCCGAAGCCTGGAATGCGTTCAGATGTCTCACCGCTTATAAAAGGAACGTCAGTGTTGAATTATTCTGCTATGTTTTCAAAACCACCGAAGACACTAAAGACGCTTTACACTGATATCGACCCGGATAGAAGACCCAAAACACAGAGGCATAAAAGTAGCGATCCAACCTCCGCAGCGATGAACATGCATCATCAGTCCTCCCTGCCGGGCCGGCTCCTCCCTGTCCTGTTAACACATCAGCGTCTCCCCATCGTGGTAATTATGGAGCGTCTGAAACTTGAAGAAAAAAACGGAATAATGAAGCCACGCTCGGAGTCAATTTGTCAAGTGACGCTGGCCAACGACGTGTGAAAATGTGGGGAAAATATTAATAATACCCTTCTGAAAATTGCTGCAACCGATTTTGCTGATTCACCAGGTTCCGTACGTGGCCGTGGTCTTAAAGGGCCACTGCAAATAAATATGACGCCATAACTTCATTTGTTAAAATATGTACACAACCTGACAAGAGTCTTTTCGTGCCAAAGTAGTAGCGGGCAGTCATGTGATTCGATCCTCACGGCACGCCAGAGCGCACACACTCCACCGGCTTGAAGGGGAATGAGGTCATATTCAGTTACGTCGAAGGAAGCGTACTGATACGCGACTTGTTGCGATCAATGTGTTTCTTTCAAAAATGTAGCGGGGAAAAATTCTGCGTAGTTCTTGTGCTCAGATTGGACTGTTTCCCATTGACGCGTGCATTACGATCCCAATAGCAACGCGCTCTACAACCAGCAGGAACCAGAACTCCATTTTTGACATAATGATTTTGGTGTCGAAGCTTTCGTATCATTGTTTTATTGTATAACATAATTCCATTAACACTGACGCGACGCCGATAAGCGGTCGATGTGCATCGTTACGGTTACTGCATTATTACACCATCATCTGCGCTGTCGGCCATCTTAGGGATGACGGTGTAATCCTCTTAGCGTGCGGCCGCGTTAACTCGTCGAGTGACCTACATAGGGTTAGTGTGGAGGCAGAGGGAGCTAGATGGGCGAGAGGCGGGCAAGCGTGGTCAGGTAGGAGGAGTCAGTGTCAAAACTCATCTACTTTATTGTACAGTATATAGCACAGATTCTGTCGCCTAAATCGGATGCGTTCCAGGACCGTACCCGACGTTATTCAGGTGACTTGACTGACACTGTCAAAGGTCTGCCTAATGTTGTGGCACAATGAGAGGGTGTAATCATACATAAAGTTGTATCGTGCAGATTGTATGTAAATGTGCATGAAGAGCACTGTACAGTATTTTCCCGGTGCAGCAGCACTAAACACACGCAAGTTTATAATTGCTCCTCCTGGACCGAGCCCCCCTTGAGCGACATCTGGACTCGCGGGGCTTCACAGAGCTCCCTGACCTTCTTTGTGATTGTCACGTCACTGGGAGGAAGCGGGAGTGACAGATGCTTTGAGAACCCGTTGCCCCACAGCGCTACGATGCGCAGAGGCTTAAGGAAAATATAAACTGGTGTCAGGCGACGGGGCAGGGGGGGGGAGGAACGCTGGATCTTAGTACTGTACTCCAGCTGACATCTTAAAGTCCCAAAAACGTGAGTTGGAGATTCGGGGAGGAATTCAAACGACACCGCCTAGTGATGTCGGTCCCTGTGAAGACCCAAGTATTCAAAATAAATTTGGGAGAATAAAAAGTAATCCCCCATCCATGAGCTGTCCGGCATCTGAGTGCTCTTGTTGGCTCGTCCTTCCCAGTGGGCTGGCCAATAGCAGCGCGCCTTTGAGTGACCACTTCCTGTCCAAGGGGTGGAGGAGTGCGAGGTGAGTTTGGGAGTCCTGTGACTCTTCAGCACCCTTTGTTGATGCAACATGAATACATGATGCAACTGCTTTCGTTTTCGCCCCTCATCTCATAAGCTCTGGGAACGTATACGGTACGTATTGTCATATAAAACAGTTGTGTTGTTTCTAGAAGATACCATACATTGATTTATTTTGCCAATAGAATCAATCCCAGGAGTGACATCGCAGTAAATTCTTACAATTTAGAATTCGTACGAGGTTTTCCGGTTTGAAACATCAGAACATTTCCTCCAATGGTGGATCGGCGTCATGGATGACAAAGATCTCATAAAGCACATTTCAACATCACGTTGCCTCATCATGAATCACTTTTTGATACAGTTTTTGGTCTTCTTAGCTTTTCCTTCTGGCCCCTTTTCATACATTCCTCGGACATAAGGCTGCAAGCCGTCCTTATTCTTCAGAGCGCTTCACCTCCTTTGTCCGCGCCTCCTTATTGTCAGGCCTCGCGGTCGCCCCCACCGCTGCATTTCGGTGCGGCTGACTTGGCAAAGAATTAACCCCTGGCGGCTTTTCCCTCCATGAACATTCTTCCAGGGGTTATCTTTCACTCCCAGCGAGCGTGGCGAGCCGGATTGTTGCGTAATGGATCGACCTCTCACTCTCTCGCTTGCAGCAATACTCAGCGAAGGAGTAATGATCTCCGATGCGAAGAGACAGCGTGGCGCAAAGGAGACGGGAGAGGGCTCCGTCTGTGTGAAGTAATCACATGTAAGCCTGGAAAGTGCAGGATGTTGACAAGACTTGACTTGACCTGGACTCGTACCAGAAAGCAGCTTAAGAGTCAAGCGCGAGGAGAACAATGCCAGTGTCATCTCCTTCTTCAGCATTTACGCCACTTTCTCAAACCTCCCAATGATTGTCAAAGTAGAAAATAAAGGCGTTTGAAATTAATGAAGCATGTCTAGAGGCTAATCACTTCTGGAATGGTCCATTTCACCATGTCTCTTAAGAGCAGCAAGAATGAGATAGATTAGCTTTTTTTTTTTTTTTTTTTTTTAACAGCAGCGACGAGTTATGTGGCGAAACGGCCCACATAATGTAGCTTTGCATCTTAATGTTGATTTAATTTCCCTCATAGGGGAAGTCAATTTTCCCTTTTGAAATGAAGTTGGAAATGTGTTTATTACAGTGAATGCAGTGATGTACTTCTTTTTCTTTGGGCTTATCCCGTTAGGGGTCGCCACAGCGTGTCGTCTTTTTCCATTTAAGCCCATCTCGTGGATCCAATCCAATCCAACACCCAACTGTTCTCATGTCCTCCCTCACAACATCCATCAACCTTTTCTTTGGTCTTCCTCTCGCTCTTTTACCTGGCAGCTCCATCCTCAGCACCCTTTTACCAATATACTCACTCTCTCGCCTCTGAACATGTCCAAACCATCTAAGTCTGCTCTCTCTAACCTTGTCTCCAAAACAACCAACTTTGGCTCTCCGTCTAATGAGCTCCTTTCTAATCCTATCCAACCTTTTCACTACGAGTTGAAAACCTCAGCATCTTCATTTCTGCCACCTCCAGTTTTGCTTCCTGTTCTTTCTTTGGTGCCACCGTCTCTAATCCGTACATCCTGGCCAGCCTCACCGCTGTTTTCTAGACTTTGCCCTTCATCCTAACGGAGACTCTTCTGTCACATAGAAGACCAGACACCTTCCGCCAACGGTTCCACCCCACTTGTACCCATTTTTTCACTTCCTTACCACACTCACCATTGCTCTGTACTGTTGACCCCAAGTATTTGAAGTCATCCACCCTCGCTATCTCTTCTCCCTGGAGCTTCACTCTTCCTCTTCCGCCCCTCTCATTCACGCACATATATTCTGTTTTACTTCGGCTAATCTTCATTCCTCTCCTTTCCAGTGCGTACCTCCATCTTTCTAATTGTTCTTCCACCTGCTCCCTGCTTTCAGTGTAGATCACAATATTATCTGTTAACATCATGGTCCAAGGGGAAACAAACAAACAGGAAGGGGCTCAGCGCAGATCCCTGATGCAGTCCCGCCTCCACCTTAAATTCTTCTGACACACCTACCATCTCACTGCTGTTCTGCTGCCCTCATACATGTCCTGTACTATTCTAACATATTTGTCCGCCACACCAGACTTGCGCATGCAGTACTACAGTTCCTCTCTCGGTACTCCGTCATGGGCTTTTTCTAGGTCTACAAAAACACAATGTAGCTCCTTCTGACCTTCTCTGCACTTTTCCACGACCATGTACTGCTCTGCATTATATTGCATTGTTTATGCGTCGTATAATTTGACAGGCAGCACTGAAGTAATGATCAGTGTGTTTGCCTCATACTTCTGTGGTTTTGGGTTCGAATCTCAGCGCTCGCCTTTGTGACGACGTTTTTACACAATTTTTTTACACCCAAGTTTTCATTTGGTGGTGGTTGTAGCAGCCAGAGATACTTGCCATATATAATGTAAATTGTACTACACATTGTAGCAGTGTGACAACTACAATATGTTTCAAACTGGTGCTAAATTCCATTTAGGGATTGTTTAAAAAAAAAAACAATTCCTGGTGGGCAGCAATTTTGCAACACTACTGCCTGAGCCATGGGCAAGGGTATGCTGACAAAAACTGCATAAATAAAATGTTAAATCCGAAAGGGGTCACCTGATACGCGTTTGTGTGACTTTTGGACAGGTATTTTATTTTTTAAAAATGTTATTTTATTTTATCTTGTATTGGATGTCCTTCACTTGTGCAAGTGTACTTAACGGTAGTGTACAGGTGTGCTTATACGTATCCAGAGCCTGATCTAATAGGGTGAAAGGAATACATACTGCTGTTTTCCTGGCATTCCAATCGAAGTGATGACATGCATCTCTACGGGTTTGCCAACTGGTGATGCAAGACACCCCCCCAAATAAAATAAATGCAACGACTTAATGAACGTTTGGGTGCAATAAGAGCAGCCTTGAGTTTGTCGAGTCCTGCAATAAACGCTGGCTCGGAGACTAGGAGATGAAAGAGTCATCTACAGGGTGAAAGAACCAAGTGGATGTGAGGAGAGAGGACAATTAGGTTTTATGGATTCTGTTGGTACGGAGGCACTAAACGTTTCTCTTTCTCTACTTCTGACTGGGGGGGGGGAGTAGAAGGTAAATACGATGTGGTTTTATGCGCTTAGTGGGACAACTGCCTGACAGATTGATTTTGTTTAGTGTGAATATCAGCAACAAAAGTCATCTTGCGGGTTTGCTTCTGAGACTGTGCATGATGTTCATTTCTCTTTTAACAACAACACAGCGCCTTCAATTTTACGAAGTCAATAACAGCCGTGGTCAAAGTAAACACTCGTGGCTGTGCAGTGATTGAACATTGGCGATAGCGAGCGAGCAAAGCAAACAGAGATTTGTGATCCTGCGCTTTTGTGGCCGGATTAAAATCAAACGTTGGGGTTGGGGGAGGGACTGGTCAAGTTGAGGCTCTATTAAAGCCTGTGGCGGTGCGTCTTGCACAGCTGTGTCTATTTGGGAAGGGGGCTCAAAATGTGTCCTGGGCTATATTGGGATGGCTAATATACAAGAACCGCTGAAGAAAATAATGAATGGATGTGCGTGGGACCCAAATAGGAAAGTAATCTCACCTCTTTGAGATTTTTTTCCTGGCTCTCTTCAAATTCATTGTGAATTGGGCCCCACCTCTGGCCTGTAAACTTGTTCGACAGCATGGTTGCAATAAGAAGCATAAAACAATGGCATGTTCAGAATTTTTCTCAGGACAGCCAGTCGTTAGTTAGCTTTCATGTCCCAACAGTGCCGCTTGCATTCATCGTAATAGCCTCTCATGAAAAAAGCCTTCCAGAAGTACAACAAAGTACAACCTGATTGGATGAGATTCTATATTAAATATCATTTACTGAAAACCTGCATACCTCCACCGACGCAAATCTCAGTTGAAATGTAAGATAATTGTCAGAGTGACTGAAAAGGTCCGCATCACTCCGGATTGTGAGTAATAACAACCTTGACGCGTTGAAACTTTTGGCAGGTGAATGTGTCAAATGAGATGTGGACATCCTTCTTTTGGGCACTTTTCAATCATCTCAGGGCAAGCAAAGCACAAAGTAGAAATACTATAAATGAATAAATGGACTAAAGACAAGTTAACATGGACCCACCGGTCCCCAGACCATGTTAGATTGCAACCTCATAATCCTGTCAGCAGCTACTGACATAGCAGGAGGCACATTAATATGACACGTAAATAGGGAAAACACGACTCATAACCGCTGTTAAAAGACCCACAAGAACAATTTGTCCACGTGGTTTGGTCTGCGGGGGGTCCCGAAAGAGCACGCATGGAAGAAAATGGAAGAGACTCGGAATGCGGGGTCAGGCCCCACCTTCTGAAGCACTTATGTAAGATTACTTACATGAAAAAAAAAAAACAACAACATGCTGTCAGTATGTCTAGACAAGTGGGCACAGCACCTGAACTTTGGGTGGGGTCGTAAGGGCAAAGAAGAGGAGGGATACTCAAGCCCCCCCCCTCAGTAGTATGAGAGGATTGGGGGATTATGAGTGCGTGGGGCGGAGGCAGGGTGGTGGTGGGGGGGGGGTGAGGGTTTGGGAAGGCAGGGTATTAAAGAGGTGGAGGGAGGAGACTGACAAGCATTCAGCACATCTGTGTACGCCAGCCAGCCTCTTCAGCCTCTTTGCAGCTTTCATGGCCGTGTCACGATTTATGTTTACAAAAAAAACCCCAACAAAAACGTAATTTGTCCTCTCTCACATTCTGATAGCCAACCCATTTTAAACCTGCTCCATTGTTCCGCTCTTAGCCTGGGTCTCTTCTCCCGTCCTTTTTGGCACATAGAGGCTGAGTAGTCGAAACCAGGCAATCGGACCAGAGGAGAGGCGTACACGAGTTGCACAACCGCCGGTGGTTCGCATACTTCTGGCGGCGGGGAGGAGGAAGAAGAAGAAGAAGAAAGGACGCCTCAGCGATGGTCACGGCCATGGAGGATGCCAATGTGGCCCGGACAGAGGAGGAGGCGCAAGAGGTGACACCCCCGCCTGGTGTGGACGTGCCGGCGGTGGCCAGCCAGGAAGCATCTGGAGGTGAGCAACTTTGGAGGGGGGGGTTATAAAATCATCTACAGCAGGGGTCTCAAACTGGCAGCCTGGGGGCCATTTATGGCCCGCGAGATGACATTTTGTGGCCCCCATCTTAACACAAAAGTTTGTTGGTGCGACCATTGGGGTTTTTCTGAATGCCACTTTGTGTACACAGCTGACGAAGCTACCGATTACAGTAGGGTATATGGCTCTCTTGACATTGACCGGCAAGAAACATTTTTTACACCACTGATCTAGACTATATGAAAGCTACTTTTGACATTTATGGTTTGTGTTACTCACGATGGGCTCTAATCTGATATACGGATAATGACACCCTCTTTTTCATCGATCGGAGGCACCTTAGAAGTATTTTTCTGCTTCAATCAAAAATGATGTTAATTGATTCATTTGATTGGTCATTTATTTCATATTGTTTTCTGTATGTTAAACTGTAGTTTTTCCCTGTAAAACGTATTTTTGGGTGGTTGGAACGGATTCATTGAATTTACATTATTTCTTATTGGTAATAACTCTTTGGTTGACGTACAAAGCGGTTTCAATCTGATTAAAAAAAAAAAAAAAAAAAAAAAAAAAAAAAAAAGGCAGGGGCTGACACACCAAAACCAAAGTTCTACCATATTTGGAGATAAACAAGAGCAAGGCCATAAGTCAATATTCATACATCAATATTCGGGTTTCTCGGTATGTTCTACTGGGATTTATCTTACTCCCCTTAACGAGTTCCTTAGCATGGAGCATCTAAATTGGGATTGAATACACAATAACACACCCGATGACAAAAGTAAAAAGTCATTTTTTTTTTCTTTTAAATTCAGTGTTTATCCCAAATATGTTTCATGGGATCAAGGACATATTAATGCACATAAAACAGAAAAGGGCCTTCTCCGAAACGGTTCCTGGAAGGTGTCGCACTGGTTTGGCCACAAGCAGACAGAGAATCTCTTCCTCGCATCTGTTAATGGATACAAAAGCATCCAGTGGCTTCCAGTTAGGGTGAGAAGCGAGCGCCAGAGTCCACGTGGCAGCAAGGCAGAGGACGGGATCAAATCAGTCAACATTCCTGTGGCCAAGGACGCACTGACGCTGACCCAGTGGGGAAAGGTCAAAACAGTTTACGCAAATACTACCGATGTAAAGTGGGCTCCCTTGAATTGGATGTTTTGGGGTGTTTTTTTTATATTTGACGCGTGTTCAGTTCAAAGTTATCTGTAATTTTATGCTCAGCGATTCATCTACCACTTGATGCACGAGTAAACATTTGCAGAACGGGTGAGCAAATTACACGTTGTATCCTGAGTACTTGTGAGCGAGGGCGAGTGACTGAATGAGTGCCTTGCAGGAGAATAATTTTTTTTGCTTCTATGGGTAACTAATATATGATTTGAATTTCCATCAGTTCTTGAAATGCAAAAGCTTGACAACACCTACAATAATACGTTTATATATTTGGTACACATTTTTAAGTTGTTTTTATATGATGTAAATCAGCACATTTATCACTGTAATGTTGAGGAATTCTACAGCAAGGCAAACTACAATCACGCTCGCGTCTTGTCCTAATTTATGACCGAGGAAATGATGTTTCACCACCGAATGCGATGATTCACAATGTTCTTAAATGCGACGTCTTGTGTTTCATGCCCAGTCTAGTCCCAAATGTGTCACAGCCAGGGGAGCAAGTTTGTGCAGTGTGACTTGAATGGAGGGATTAGCTCCCCTTCCCGCACAGTATTTGAATAAAGACAAGCTGCACACACGTGCTGGAAGAATCTAAAACAGGTTCTGATGGACTTCCGAGACTACGAGTATCAGATGATTGATGACAACATTTTTCAAATTCACATTTATTTGTGAACTAAAGAGATGCAAGTCTTCATTCTTCAGCTCCATTTACGGTTTAGAAGGTGTTGCCCCTGAGGTGGTGCCCTGAAAAGTTCTTGATTTTTCCTTGTCACTTGACAGCTAGAGCGCACCTTGAAACCAGACTTACTTCAGCAATGATGTTTTAGCATTCAAAGGCAATATAGTACAACTTCGTTTTGAATGTCACTAATCAGGGGTTGTTATGTTCGTTCCTCTTCTTCGTCTTTGCTTGTGGGATGTTGTGTCGCTGTGTGAAATCCTAAACATTTGCCCAAAAGCAACTGCAGCTTAATTGGGGGTTTTCCGTCCCAGCCGTGTGATGTGGCTATTTTGCGGGAAGCTAATGCTCTGTTTGCTTTTGAGACCACCGTCTCTTTGTGTCTCACAAGGAGCCACGCAGGCGGTGTTGGACAATGTAGGTGAACTCCCCGCCACCGGGGGCGCCAAAGACATCGACCTACTCTTCCTCCGCGGGATCATGGAAAGCCCCATTGTACGCTCCCTCTTGAGGTAGCACACATACAAGTAGCCGAGGCCGAGGAGATGACAATCGCAAGCTTGCCTGCGTCCAGCTGCGCTTTGCGTCTGTTTTTGTGCTTCTGCTCTTCTTCACCCAAATTATACTGTAGCCTTGCCGTACCTTACATTCGAGGCTTAAAGAGCTAATTCGTTAAGTCATGCTGAAAACTGATTTATGAGCCAGACTACACAGTGTCTAATCCAGCAATTCACATTTTCTGGACTGGTCCGAGACTTGACAACAATAAACCAAGCTTGTGTTCTTCTCTCAGGCTCACGAACAGCTGGAGGAGGTGAAGCTGGAGGCGGTGCAGGACAACAACGTGGAGCTGGTGACGGAGATTCTGGGCGACATCAGCGGCCTCAAAGTGAGGGACGACAGCGCGGCAGAACTGTCCAGGATCCTGCAGGAGCCACACTTTCAGGTGGGCAGTTCGGCCAGTAAGCCTGCTCCTGATTGGAGAGCACGGGGTGGGCAAACATTCGCGTCCTAGGGTCATTTTGCGAGCGGACAGACGGCACGGGTCACTATTCCTTCGCAATAAATCAATAAATACGGAAGGAATTCAGCGTATGAATAGAAATGTTTCTTTCACTCACAAGAACCCAATGAAGCAAATTATTCACTGAGATAAATGATTGTGAGACGAGCCACGTCAAACCAGCCGCTCTGCAACGACTTAAGCAAAACAAGTGCAACCGAGAGATGGGAGTTACATAAGCCGCGAGATAAAACCCTGTTGACCGAGCGAGAGAAGCAGAGGCAGGGAGAGAGAAACCCCCCCCCCACCACCACCACCACCACCATTTTCACTAATTGTTTTGTTGAAATGTTTCATGGCCGTGACAGAAACGCTGGTCACGGTGCTTAGATTGGATGTGAAATGGGCCAAGAACGTGTCAAAATAGATTTCCCGATAATCCATATTTGGAATTTAAGACATTTAAGGTGATGACTTTTTCAAGGTGTTGAGAAGGCGCATCTGAAACAAAAATTGTTTAGAGCTGAGCCTGATTCTTATCAGTCATGAGTCATTTATTTTTTAATAAGGAAGCAAAAATGTTTCCTGCTAGCCTCGAATGCTTCCTCGTCTCCATTTTTGGGGAGGAAATGCATAAATATGAGCTTGTGTTGAAACTCGTCACGACACAGTTAATCTGTTGAACTGGTGGGAATACTAAAATCGAGGTTTGAGGGATATTAGATTATCCGTCAAATGAGACATCACGTTGCGAATTGACTTCCACAAGCACGGACCAAAAACTCCAAAGTGTGTTTATAGGTTACATAATGTTACATCATCTTCCTTCAAGCACTGTCCCTTTGTCCCTTTTGCTCCTCAGTCCCTCCTGGAGGCGCACGACATGGTGGCCTCCAAATGCTACGAAGTCCCGCCCCCCGCCGAGATGGCCAATGACGCCGCAGTGAACAGCGCTCTGATGCAGGCAGACGCCGTGCGCATGATCGGCATCCGGAAAAAGGCCGGGGAGCCTCTGGTGAGCCCGCACCGCCGAACAACCGAATCTTCACGCGCGAGCAAAGATCCGAGTCGAACCTCCGTCTCGCCTCTCAGGGCGTGACGTTCCGCGTGGAGAAAGACGACCTCGTCATCGCGAGGATCCTCCACGGCGGCATGATTGACAGGCAAGGGCTACTGCACGTGGGCGACATCATCAAGGAAGTGAACGGCAAAGACGTGGGCAACAATCCCACCGAGCTGCAGGAAATGCTTAAGGACTGCAGCGGCGGGATCACCCTCAAAATACTGCCGAGCTACCGGGACGCCCCCGCGCCCCCGCAGGTACGCCCCAGCGTGCGGCGCTGTAATGAGTGACAGATGTTGGCCAGTCCTACCACACTCGTGTCCCACAATCCCTTAAATGTCGGAATCTGAACCCTATTAATAACGCTCCACTTGCTATCTAGGTCACATGGTGTTACATCTGGGAACGCTCCACTCACTGGTATTCTGCCGTGTTTCTGGTTTTACCTGTGCTCGGCAATTCTTGAAAAATTTGATTTGGCCACCAAAGTCGGCATCACCTAATGAGGATGAGCGCGATTGTCAACGCATGGGTAGCAGGCCCATTCAGAGTGTTTGTAAACAGTGGATGCCAATGTAATTCTGGTAGTGACTACCACTATCTGAAGTGATCCAGACTGACGTCACACACCTTCCAATTTAGAATCCGGCCGCCATCTTGGTTTCGTGAATTCGCGTAAACACACGTAACTAAGCAGGAATAATTTCCGAAAAGCTTAGGAATGGGGCCACACTGCTATCTTATTGGTTGCTCAAATGAAAGTGGCCGTTGTAAAGCGTCTTTCTTTCGACTGCCGGCTGTGATCAAGAACCAGTGCGAGAAAACGGAGCAGCTAGCAACCAAACGGCGACAACTGTGGCCGTCTAGTATTAGCAGAGCCAATCTAGCAGTCAAGCACATTACCCGTGTGCGAGTGCAACGCATGTCTCCAAAATCTGTATTTTCCGTTTTATTATAAAAAGTTTGCAAAAACGAATTACTGCACTGCTGGCGGTTTCGTGAGTTGAGTTAAAAATGTAGCCGTGGAAGTGGAGAAAGAGGTGAACCGTCGAACCTCTCGCTCTCTCCTTCTCGGAAACAAAAATGAAAAAAAAAATCGACACCTCTTTCATTGGTATAATCAACATAATTTAACAACGCTGACTGTAATCACGCGGTACATATTTAAATTGCATTGTGTGGTACATTCACCTAAGCAGTGTGCTTCCAATGGATACCGCCGCATGACGAAGCCAGCCATTGATGAATTGCTTGTAGGCCTCCAGACCTTTGTCATTCGTTAGTTGGTCCACATTATAAGCGCTTGTCGAGAAGAGGAGATAGTGGGCGATGTCTGGATAGGTTACCGACAACCACATTTGTGTTTCTTCGAGGCATATGGGTCGATATTGTCGATCAAAGCACACTTCTTGTTTCTTGAAACAACATCTAATGAGCACCGATAACGTTCCAAAGTCTTTTTAGGCATCATGCGTCACTTTTAACAGTCGTACGAACATTTGTGTAGCTCCGGTCTGTATGCAAAAGCGATAGAGTGAACGGCGCGTCAGTTGTGAACCCATCCAACATGGCCGCGTGCCCTGATGAGGTCATGTGGTTGAAAACAGTCTATGGTCAAAAAATTTTTGGGTGATCTGGAATCTGGATCCAGCGACAAATCTTAATGTAGGATGAACATCAATGGCAGGTGAAGTCTGAAGATCGTCACCGTGTCAGCGTGCGAGGTCAAGCGAGTGTGACCGTAATCAATCCTCACAGGTCTACGTGCGCCCTTACTTTGACTATGACCCGGCCCACGACAACCTGATCCCGTGCCGGGAGGCCGGCATGGCTTTCAAGCGCGGCGACATCCTTCAGATCGTCAACAGAGAAGATCCCAACTGGTGGCAGGTGAGGTTTCCGCCATTTCAGATCACCTCACAAAATGTTAAAAAAAAAAAAAACAAGTGTGTTCTGTGACCTCTCGTAGGCTTGCCACGTGGTGGGCGGGGCGACAGGACTGATCCCAAGTCAGTTTTTGGAGGAGAAGAGGAAAGCTTTTGTCCCGCGGGACTTTGACGGATCAGGTAGGCGACACATTTGCTTCTACAGTCACTATGGTAACAGTCTGTAGCTTCGACAATATTTCCATGCATTGGAAAAAAAAAAAAAAAAGTGCCCAAAGGAAGGTCAAAATTTTTACAATTACCGTTAGTATTATGTTCTTTGTAAAGGTTGTGTGTTGAATTTTGTTTCCGTGACGACCAATTTTCAATATTGTCCCTTTTTCCAACTTGGATTATTGAAGCGTGCCATCTGGTGAGGCAGGTTCGGAACTTGAAGTGGTCCAGCCTGCCTCCTAGTGGCCAATTACTGAACAAGCAAGGCTGTGTGAGAGGTTCAAGCCTTTAATCTGTCCCCCCCCCCCCCCCCCCCCCCCCCCAGGGATCCTTTGTGGTACCATCGCTGGGAAGAAGAAGAAAAAGATGATGTATCTAACTGCCAAGAATGCAGGTCTGGCTTGTGGCACCCTTCGTAAAATCATCATTAATGGTTTGACCCTGACAAGAATTTGGTGAAATAGAGTTTGACAGGCACGAGCTGCAGATCTATGAAGAAGTGGCCAAGGTTCCTCCGTTCCAGAGGAAGACGTTGGTTTTGATCGGCGCTCAGGGCGTGGGCCGACGTAGCCTCAAAAACCGGCTGATGGTCCTTCAGCCGACCTGCTTCGGCACGACTATACCATGTGAGTTCCGCCGGTCCGTGGCGCCTGTACCCGGGCGTCCGTCATCCAAAGACCTAACCGATTTGACTTTGCGACGTTTCAGACACCTCCCGACGTCCCCGCGACGAGGAGCTGGACGGCAACTCGTACCACTTCACCTCCAGGACGGAGATGGAAGTGGACGTGAAGGCCGGCCGCTTCCTGGAGCACGGAGAGTATGACGGCAACCTGTACGGCACCAAGATCGAGTCCATCCACGAGGTGGTGGCCGCCGGGCGGACGTGCATCCTCGACGTCAACCCGCAGGTGAGACAATGACGGTTGCTAGTTTGGCATTTGCAAATTCACTTGCATGATGTCACTTCCTGTTTCTCCCTGCCAGGCTCTGAAGGTCCTGAAAACGGCCGAGTTCATGCCGTACGTGGTTTTCATTGCGGCGCCAGACTTCGACACCCTCAAGGGCATGCATAAAGCCGTCGTGGACGCTGGCCTCACCACCAAACAGCTCACGGTACGGCGTGTTTCAGCTCCCTCCGAAGGTTCTCTATTGGGTTTAGGGCTGGAGACTGGCTAGGCCACGCCAGAACCTTGATATGCGTCTTACGGAGCCACTCCTTGGTTTTCCTGGCTGTGTGCTCCGGGTCATTGTCATGTTGAAAGACCCAGCCGCGACCCATTTTCAATGCTCTGACTGAGGGAAAGAGGCTGTTCCCCAAAATCTCACAATACACGGCGACGGTCATCCTCTCCTTAATACAGTGCAGTCGTCCTGTCCCATGTGCAGAAAAACACCCCCAAAGCACGATGCTACCACCCTCATGCTTCACAGTAGGGACGGTGTTCTTGGGATGGAACTCATATTCGATGATTGCTTCAACAGTGGATCTTTTTTCACCGAGCTGCTCGGCAATTTCTCTGCAGCCCTTTCCAGCCGTGTGGAGTTGTACAGTTTTGTCTCTGGTGTTATTGGACAGCTCTTTGGTCTTGGCCGTGTTACAAGTTTGAGTCTTACTGATTGTATGGAGTGGACAGGTGTCTTTATGCAGCTAACGACCTCACACAGGTACATCTGATTCAAGATAATACATGGAGTGTAGGTAGACAGGTCTTTGAGGGTCAGAATTCTAGCTGATAGGTGTTCAAATACTTATTTGCTGCTGTATCACACAAATAAGATTATCTCTCTCACGGTGGACGTGCACCTATGATGAAAATTTCAGACCCCTCCATGATTTCCAAGTGGGAGAACTTAGCAGGATGTTCAAATACTTATTTTCTTCGCCGTAGTTTTGAATAACATATTTACATGGCCATATGGTTAATAACTGAATGCCAATGTTGGCAGGACGTGGACCTGAGGAAGACGGTGGACGAGAGCGCGCGCATCCAGAGGGCTTACGGCCACTACTTCGACTTGACCGTCACCAACGACAACCTGGACAAAGCCTTTGACACGTTACAGGCCGCTGTGGACAAACTGCGCACCGAATCTCAGTGGGTCCCCGTGAACTGGGTGTACTGAGGGAACCACCCCACCCCCCACCACCACCCGCGACCTGGGCCCAAAAGAAGGAAGAGACCCAAGGGCGACTTCTGTAAAACAACACGAATATTCCCGTTTGAATGTGCTCCGTCATCTGGAGCGCGCAAGCCACGCAACTTTTTTTCTACTTCGACTCAAAGGGAAAGAGTGCTTATTTATTTTATAACTTTTTATGAAAGATATTTCTATACAATGTGGAAATGAAGCACAAAAAAAAGAAAAAAAAAGGAAATGAGGCATTCATTCATTGTAGGGTTGTTTTTGTGTTAATTGTCTTTGTTTCGGCTTCCCGTCCGTTTGTTGACATCGACATAGGATGCGTCGTTTTTCTAATCGTTGGTTATACTGGGAGTTTTATTTTTGTGTGGGGAAATATCACACTCGTTCACGATCAAACACAGTTTTGTTTTTGTAGTTTTGTTTAACGTGACTATTGCTTTTAGTGTACTTTTTTTTTTTTGTCAATGATCCCGCCTGCCTGTCTGGAGTACACGACCTTTGACACTGTCCTCAACTTCAAGCCAACGTCTCTGTTTCATATTTGTGAAAGTCGCACAAATTCCACGCTACAACCTTAAGGGCAAAAGTTCTTTTAGACTGCAGAGAAAAAAAATTTGATCATTTCAGTTATGTATGTCTGTATTTATTAAAACTAGTTCTATTTTTGTGTGGTTTTTTTTTTATTATCCCAGTGCCACATTGTAGGAGACCTGCTGCCTGTTGAAAGTGTTGTCATAAATCACCTGACGTTAAAAGATTTCTTTCTACATTTTTATCTGCAAAGATGAATAAAGCTGATTACATTGCAAGATGGTTTTACAAGCTGTTAATAAAAAAAAAAAAAAAAAAAACGCGTGACGGAGGCGGTGAAGTGGAACGTTGCTGTCGGTACAAGGACAAGGGGGCGGGGGCAAACGCCAAACACACTACTTCATTTTAAACTTTTTTTTTTATTATTAATGAATGTAACTTACAGTCAAAGACCAGAGCCAAAGAGAGAACTACATGAAGTGATACGTATTCACATTGTGTCCTAACAGGGTTTTACAGCATATCTTGTATTCTGTAGGCGTAAATGTCAAAAACAAAAAAAAAAAAAACAGGAAACATACAATAGAAATCAAAAGCTTTACAAACTTTACAACACCCTCAAAAAAAGAAAAAAATAGGAGCTTAGCAAGTGGATGAAGGAATTCAAAATCAGCAAAATATAAAGACCCCACCCCCCCACTAACAACAACAAGAAGCATTACCCCCCCCACCCCCAATACCAGAATAGGAATGACTGCAAATTCACTTTTGGCGCACGTCATGCTTTAAATAAGGGAGAAGAGAATAGAAAAGAACTCAAGAGTGAAGGGAGGTTGAGAATTCACGTCTGGCTGTGCGCGCTGAGACTTTGGTTGCTTTCGTTGTTCTGGCTGATGTACAACACGGGAAAATAAGACTCCCCGGGATCAGATGCACGACTGAATAGTCGACCCCGACTGAGCCACTGAGAATAAAAATGGGCTACTTCTATTTTTGCCATTTTCAAGTATTTTTTTTAAAAATAATTTCCGGGCTATAAACCGCGACTTTTTTTCCCCACACACGCTTTCAACCCTGCGGTTTATGCGGTGATGCGGCAAATTTGTGTATTTGTTACTAACGGCCGCAAGGGGGTACTTGAGCGGAAAAGGTAAGAATGAGACCGGTGGAATATATGTGCCGAGGAAGTGACTTTAACCGGTCCGGCCCCGTTAGCGTTGTCCTAGTGTGTTACTGCCGTGTCTCAGTGATTTTTTTTTTTTTTTTTTTTTTTTTTTTTAAACCGGCCCTGTTAGCGTGGCGGTGCTAGAGTTAAACTCTGTGTACAGTCATGTTTCAATGTGTGCACTTGCGGCAAATGTACTGGGCGAGGCTTATAACCAGGTGCGCTCTGTAGTCCGGGAATTACGGTAATTGTATTTCTTTTCCCAATAAATAACCCATTAGAGCATTTTGTCAGTTTGGTGCCAGTGCATCTGCACGTTAGTATCAGTAAATCTTTAAATATTGACAGATTTGATGGTTGTTGGGCCTTAGACCGCTATTGCACTAAACCTTTACTTTCTTTACTTTTATGACAGCCAAGAGATGAGAGCCATACATGGGAAACGGAATGGAGTTATATAGACCACTATTGCACTAAACTTTTACTTTTTCGGACAGGCATACAATTGAAACGACTGCGGCAAAAATGACAAAAATGGAGTTAGCCCACTGTCACTCAAAATGTCTCAATTCCACAAAAGCTCTTTATGATTACTGGTGAAAAAGAAAAGAAATGTAGACGCCAACAAATTCTTAAGAGAGCCGAGACTATTTTAAGCCAATGTTGCGTCTTTGCTGCCAAAAAAAAAAAAAAAATGTTTTGGGTGTACAAAGAGAAAAGTGAAGAATATCTGGTGAGGTAAAAATTGCACAGCCTGTTGAATTCAAACCTCCCAAAGGAGGGTGGGGGAGAGGGGGAAAAAAAAAAAAAAATCTGAATTTTATTGGACATAATGAAGTACACTACAGAAATAAGTCAATGCAGCATATATCAGGCTTATGAGGTACTTCATGAATGGATGTATAGAGCTATATATACTGTATATATAATCACAACCTTTTTTCTTTTTTTTTTTAAATTTTATTCGAAGAAAAGGTCTCATTTCCTATTGTAAAATACCTCGTCAGTTCTTTCGTTACTTTGCGGCCGACTTCAAGCGGGCCGTGTTTGAGACTGCTTGGAAAGTGCAAAACACAAATACTGATCGTTCCGTACGCAGCATCTAATGAGGCAGGTCCCCACGTCTTAAAAAAAAAAAAAAAAAAAAGAATAAAACGGCAGCGGGATTCGTCGGGAGAAACGCCCGGCCCGGGGATCGAATAGTTACAACAACATCACAGATGTTTTGTTGACTTTGCAATAGATTGCTTAGGCTATGCTATAAATTGTAGTGGGTAGGAATTTTCATTTTGTTATTGCAGTACTGGCTTGATTATGACAGGAAAGATCAATATTGAAACAAATACAGAACACAGTTACCGACACTGACTGATATTGAGGCCAAAAGCCTCAAGCAGGATAAACGGACAATCGCCGCTTATAAGTTGGTACACATACATACATACATATATATATATATATATATTCTTCCCCGTCAAGGAAACTTTAATTCCACCGAGCAGTCAGTTCGGTTTGGTCTGATTGGATTTCCATCGTAAGGATTTGAAAATATCAACATTTTACTGAAATAGCCGTCGTTGGAGAAGCATTTCAGTGGTTTGTGTTGATTAGTCAACGGAGAATTTTTTTTTTTTTTTAAAACCATGTTACAATAGAAAGTATAGTAGTAGACGTCGGAAAGACTATTTTACGCAATTTGCGTTGCTTGCTTATACAGACAAAGTCACGTCGTACTTCTCCCGTTCACTTGGTTGGATTTACACTGCGTGGGTCAGTTGACGATTCTGATTTGTTCCTCTTGTGGCAAAATTGGCAAGTAAAAATAAAAACATCAGGTTTATATATCTTGGGTTCAAAAATCAGGCCTGAACGTGGCAACAAAATCAAACAATTATTGGTAAAGCTACAAAAAAAGTAATTTTTTTTTATGCTTTAGGACTCCAACGAACGACGGTGAGCACCGTTATCTACAAATGGAGAAAACATGGAGCTATCCCTGGAGAGGCCACCTCCAAAAATTGTCCCAAGAGCACAATGATGACCCTTACAGGAGGTAAAAGAACCCAGGACAAAAATCTGATGAACGGGAGGCCTTCCCTGCCCTTGGACCAGCAGTGTAAATCCATCCTTCAATGAATCGTCGGCCCTCGAAATTTGGTCCCTTTGCATATTCGACGCTTTGCTTCTCAATCTAACAGTGCTCGCACATGATATGAAGTTTTAGTGGTCACTACAATTTGGGATTTTCATTCTGTTATTGTAAATCAGGGCTAATATGTTAGCTAGCACCGCAAAATGCTCTGAGGTAGGTTTTTTTTTTTTTTTTTTAAATGTTTTTATTTTCCCCCCAAGCTGGTAAGAAGAAGCCACACGGTTCTTAAAATGCTTTTAAAATACAAATTACAAAATACAAGTCTTGCACTTATTGGGCAAGTTCTTTCCCTAGTGCAACATTTTTTTTTTTTTTTCATTTGTGCTCATTGCTTCCAACATTATAGCTGACCAATACTTATCCCCATGCGAAGAACAGAGCAGGACCATGCGGCTTTGGACAACTAGGTGGACTAAAACGATGGTTTCTGAGAAGTTGTGCTGTTTGAAATCAGACAGGAAAGAAAGCTGTGGTGTTGTACAATCACCAAATGTAAGAATAATAAAAAGATAAAATAAGAAGAAAGCGACTCCTGAACGAAAACAATCCTTTGTGTTTCAGGCGTGGGAGTACTAAACTCAAGTCGGGGAAAGCTTTTCAAGAAGTTGGACTGGGCAGGAGTATCAAGAGTGCAGGCTAACGTCTAAAGAGCTAACGAGATTGACACCAAAACAACCATCATACATACACAAACTGCTTGTACAGAAAAAAAAAAAAAAAAAAGATCCATTTGTGACTTGTGGGAGACGACTGGAACATCGAAAATTTGTTGCGTAGTTCTGGAAAGGGAAAATCTAGTCAAAGAACCCTGGATGAATATTACAATGACACCTATAAATAAAATAAAAATTCCCAAAGTTATGGTACAAAAATAGGCCATACATAAGAAATAAAAAAAAAAAAAAAAAAAAAAAAAGAAATTTTTAAAAAGGTAGATATCCACACAGAAGCTATAAATACATTCATTGCTACCTGGAGTGAGGAAAACGGGTTGTAGCATCGTAGCGCTAGCACAGAGAGGAGATATGCGACTATCCAACGGCAATTGTTTTTTTTTTTTTTTTTTTTTTTTTTTTGCTCGGAACTAAAAATCGATATTCAGACGTGACGGACTGCCAAACGCAAACGTTCCTCTCGACGTGAACTCATTTTCACCAAAGAGCCGCGACGGTGAAATGACGTTTCAATTAGCTTATGGAAGCCACTTTTTGTCTGTCCTGCTTAAAAGGAAGAGCCAAAGCAGCCCAACTAAGGTGAATATGTGCATTTAAATTAATATGTGGAATATAAACAATGGCGTGTCTGCAGCACGGGCATCCGTAAACTTGCAAAGCTGTCACACGTTTGTCCAAATTCATGAGTATTTGATGCCCGCCCCCCATCCTCCTCTAAAGGCCTACTTTAATTCCCTACAGATACCACAAAATGGTGGGTGGCAAAGCCCCACGTGAAGCTCCTCGACTCACTTCAACGTAGCGTCGTCTGCACAAGACGTGGAATTAAGCACACCGAGAGTGGAAAAACTGAGCGGGTACACCTCACGGAGAATACTTCACGGGTTGCCAACCCCCCCAACTAAATTTGTTGTACCTCAGTTCAATCAAGGTTGGAAAACGCGAGTCTAAAGAACAAGATTGGCTCAGCGATGCGGAACTGAAATCTCAGCTACGGCAACTATTCTACTCAGTCCCAAAACTGGCGCCACATTCAGAAAGAATCTCTCACCCCCCTTGAGAAGGGACAAATGATTGATTTCAGCTTTAGTTTTGGGAAATGCCCATCAGTATTTAACAAGTCAAAGCGCCAAACTCAGTCACGACAGAGCGTGATTCTGTATCGGTACCGCCTTCGTAAAATATTTGAGCAGTTCAGTCCCCGTTCTTCCTCGCCGCCGCCCACGGCGGTACGTTCGTAGGTGTACACGTTACCTGCTGTCGTAATGATTGATGTACCAATTCTCAGTTGAAATATCATAGCTTTAGTACGATCTGGATGGTTTATGTAGGGTGGAGTGCGAGAACGATGCAGTCTGTGATGGGTTGCTGTCGCTGTAATATATTCTGGAGAACCATACCGTGGTAACCCGAACTGGACCAACAAGGGGGAAATGCGGCTAAGTTGATTACGACCTGTCTGGTCTTTACAGCTCATGACGACAACGTCTCCCGCTTTTAACATTTAAAAAGGCAGAGGGATATCTCTGAAAGAAAAAAAAAAAAAAAAAAAAAAATGCTCTGATGCGGTAGCTTCCGGGGCTACGGCTATTTAATGGCTTGGGCCCTGCTCGGAGACGGGAGCCAATTACTGCTTTCTGGATACAAACGAGCTCGTCCGCCAAAAGCTACAAAATCCTCTCTTGTTTTTAGTGCAAAAACAAACATTGTCAAAAGTTTGTTGGACTTTATATATTTAAAATGACAAGCGATTCCGTTCTGGCTTTCTAAGGTGCTGGTATAGTAGTAGGTCAAGTCAAACGTCAAGACAGACGATAAAGAAAAACCCTTTCGGGAAAGAGAAATATTTCACACTGCCCTTCGAAGCTCTCCCTGGTGGTTACTGTTCTGTGTGAAAGGTACGGGGTGGGGGGGGAGAGATTGAAGTCTATTTTATCTCTCGTTTTCCAAGATAATATCAGACGTACGATAGACGCAGAACGACGACTGTGTACAAGGTGACTTCGCAATGACGTGTCGAGTAGTTTAAACGTTGGTGTTTGACAAAAATGGTGGCTTGTTTGTCAGAAAGCCGGCGTGGGGGTAGGCACGTCTAATTGTCTGACTGCGGGAAGCTGCATCGACACTGCGTTGTCCTTGCGCCTCAGTGGGTTGGTTCTGTCTGAAAGGCACACTTAATAAACAAGGGCGCGACTGTTCCGCCGACTTTGTGCTGATTCCGTGTGAAAAGCTTTACCGATATAAAATAAGTGACTTCAGAAGAGACACTTGTGAGTGAGTCAGGCTCACAATAGGACACTGATTAACTCCCAAAATCACGTTTAACCTATGAAGATTGCAGCTACTTGTGACCAGAACATGACCACCGTCCAAAAAGCCAGAACCAAACATGCTGTTGGCGTCAGCGCCAAGAATCCATCAGAGCACACTGACCCAGATACGCAACCTTCCGAAACGACTCACAAGGCATGACTGCATGCAGGAAACAAATATCCATCACCACAACGTTCAAATTCCAGTGATTTTTTTTTTTCAGGTTTCAGGTGTTCATGCCAAGCGCTGGGAACAGGATGACCTCCACAGATGGACACCTCGGGTGGCCTTTGCATTTGTCGCTGGTCTCGGACAGAAACGGATCAAAGTGTCAAAAAGGACTTTTGCGTCACCGGTGCATAGAGTTAATCGACAGGAGGGAAAGCCGTGTGCGTGTCGCACTTCCGAGAATTTGGTCGCGCAGCTCCGTGTTCTAAAGGCCCTCTAAGAAATAAAAACGACCCCATTCCACATTATTACTTCATCGCCATAAATACCAAAACTTAAGATTCCCCCCACCCGACCCCAAAATAAAATCAATGCCATTTAGATCGATAGCGTGGGCAATTATGCAGAAATGGCCAGCAGTGTGATGTTACCATAACACTTGAACAGGTAACAAGAGGTAGAACACGAGGCCATTTCCATACAATTACGCCAGTGTCATAATATGGCCAAAACTCCCATTTTTCTCTCACACAAACACACACACACACACACCCACAAACAAACAGACCTATTGGAGCTCAACCCAATACTACGCTATCAAAAGTGCATCCTTTGAGACCAGCACCAGCAAGTACAACATTGACATCGACAGTAAATATCAAGTACACGGTGTTCTGAATGCCCCCGCAAACACAGTCAGTCGGCTATCTGGTTGTTCAACAAGGTGGGGGAAAATAAGTCTCAATTGGCTTCCTTTAGTACTTCCATCGCGTCTGGTTCCCCCCCCCAAAAAAATAAGTTGTGTGGGCCGTTCCAGTGAGGTGCTTTACAGTGAAAACGTCTGCCACTGGGGTACTTTTTCGCGGGCCCCCGGCTTTCTGTGTCTTTTGAACGTTTATCTTGTTAGGTTCCATAATCTTATTTGGCTGAGAGCAGGCCCCAATTGTCGAGCTAGAAAAAATTTCGGCAAAAGTTACAAAGGACCACACAAAAGAGCGATGCGACTAAAAGCGACACGATTAAAAACGACTAAAAGCACTACATCTATAAAAACACCAGATTGAAAGGAGGGATTCCCCCCCCCCACACACCTCTGCTAAAACTCTTGGTTAAAAACAATGCATAGTTAGAAGTTGATACAACGTCCGCTCCATTCAAGACTATGAACATTCGCTATCTTAAAATTGATAAAAGTGGGCAATAGAAAACGTCTAAAGAATGACTTGCGACTGCTAACAGTCTTGAAGGCAAGAGAATATTTGCAGTGGATTCTGTACACAAATAGTGTTACTTTCCATAACACGTGGGCCAGTTATTCATTTTACAAACATCCGTTTCGGCGGTCTCCACGGAGAATTTATTCAAAATAGAGATTATTTTTTTAACATCATAAAAAGACTCAGAGAAAGTCATTTGCATAAAAAAAAAAAAAACACGACACTTGTGTGCGACAACTCCTATTGGGAAAATGCTTTGTTGTTTTTGAAGGAATTTGAGCTCTAAAATATTGTACACTGTACCTAATGCATTGCTAAGGAAACACCACACCAATATCCCGCTCTAAAACTGCAGCTTATACTCATACAATGTGTGTGTGTATGGGTACACACAAACATACACTGTATAGTTATATGACCAAATTTGAGCACTGTGTATCATGGGAAAAAAAAAAAAAAAAAAAAAAAAAAAAAAAAAGTGAGTCGAAGTTTCTAAAACAGGAGTTGGCTACATGCATATTCATTAAAAACTCTGACTGAAATTAATTAAAACCATTCTATAAAAAGACGAGGGAGAAAAAAAAAAAAAAAAAGTGTCTACGCTCCCTAAATTGATCTATACATGGTGCGTCTTATAAACACAGCTCAGAATACATTAAAAAAAATAATTATGTTTTCTGGGAACCGGTCCCGATACATGATTTCACCACGGCGGTTGGGTTTTGAGAGCAAACTTATCAGATCAACAAGTCAAAACAGGTAACTATCGCGTAGCTATGGAAATATTAAGAGTTGATATCGAGATTGTCCCCGGATTTGGCAGAGAATGGTCATCGGGGACAAATACTGAAAAAATAAAAAATAAAAAGATGCAGATCAAATATTCTAACAAACATGATCAAAGAAAGGTTGTGTCTAAAAATGGCACGTTCATTTTCATAGTGCCTGATGTGAAAATGGGGAGTACTTTCGTCCTGATTGAAGTACCCGTTCTCGACAGTGCACTCGCCTGCGACTGGCTGCTCAATGTGCGTCTGAGGAACAAATTGCGAAGGTGCCCCCTCGAACACGATTTGAAAAAAAAAAAAAAAAATAGCTGAGGTGCTTCTCCTAACTCATAAAAGCACCACGTTGGAAAAAAAAAAAAAAAAAAACTACTTTCATACTTTGCGACATATTTTACAAACACACCAAGTAGTTAGCCGAAGCCCGATGCAGCGGACTTCTGTGGGAACTTTGTTTCGGCTTGGGTACCCGCCACATGTTTTCGGTATGGAGCTCACACGGTAAAAGCACACAGCTGACATCTAGACGAAAGGGTAGCGTGTGCCCTCAGCGGGAGCCTCCCCCCACCCCCCTTCCCACGCCAACCTGCAGTCTCAGGCGAAGTACATTGTGCGCAGGGTGTCCTGGTGGATCTGAACAGCTTTGGCCAAGGCTTGTTGGTCGCGCCCGTTGCTCTGACCTGATGTGTGACTGCCCTCGGCGCTGAAGAAAAGAGAAATATGAAGCTTTGAAACGAGATGCAAGACGTGCTGCGAACGTCTGCAAATCGATCCTCACCTGTCGTGCTCCTTGTCCACCAAGTGATAACGGGCGCGGAAAGCCACCAAATGGGCATAGTAGGCAGGCGCCGGGATGGAAACGGAGCGGGTGCAGCGCACGTACGTGTGGCAGAGCTGGTACGTGAGCACCTGCAGCTCGTCAGAGGAGAAGTGATTGTCGTCCCAGAGCACGTGGTAGTGAGACGGCCGGCTGGTACCCTGCACAGTTGGGACGGTGACCATGCCGTTTCTCCCCTCGCAGCGGGACGCGTTAAATAGAAAGGCCGACCGACGTGTGTGCGGACACGGTCGACTGCTACATTCTTGTTTTTACGTGCAAATCCAAAAAGGATTTCGATGTAGTGACATTACAAACGCCAGACTTTTGAACTGTACATACTATTTAGTTGAAAAGAATAAAGTGATCAATTTCATGTAGATAACTATTCAGACCCTTAGGATTTCAATGGACCTTTCCGACCCGTCAATCACTGGGAAAATAATAGCCAATCGGACAGCCGCATTGTCTTAACCCGCCCCTCCAGAGCACTGGGTTCCATTACGAGCCAAGTCAAATGAATGCACCCACTCATTTATAAAAACTACAATGATATTACTTGTGATTTTTCCAAGTAAAAAGTACTCACCCTGCTTTACATTCCACTATTTTATCCTGTTGATTTTCAATATAAAGTTTGTGAGGCACCAAACTTTTTTTTTTTTTTTTTTTTTTGGCATCGATCGCCAACGTTTCGCTGTAACTCTGACATTGCGTCCTGCTCCGTCCAAAATCTTAATTCCGTGTACGTATCCTTGCGTGAAATAGTTAAGACCTCTCTGTAGAACTCTCTTGGACAAGTCCGACGCATTTGGCAAAAAACATACCCCAATATTATCTGGAATACGCAATAGAGTATCCAGTTAAAACCTGTTATGTTCAGTCAACATTTTGGGAGATTGTGGGGCATGGCAACTGTAGCTAAGGGGGACGGAGCTGAAGATCGCCAGTCGAAAAAAGGTCCATTAAAGATAGAAAGCGCTAAAGGATCTTTTTTCCCTAAATTCTCAATTTGTTTTCTTTTTATCAATTTTGCAATAAAACTAATATACTGTAAAACACGTAGAAGAGTGATGCACAGTAAATTTTCCAGAGGCATTGTATTTGTTATACAACATAATACAATACTGGATGTTGCCAATTTATTTGGCACCCTCAATGCGAATTTTGGTTGTATGCAAAACTGTGTATGATAACTTTACTCAAATTGGTAATTGCCATATTCAGTCTAAAGTGAAATCGGTGCTCACCTGTATGCCAGCATGACTGCAAAGGTAGAAGTCGAACTCGGATGGGTGAGTGATTTTGGTGTCCACGGTGGTGCCTGCGGGAATGTTGCCACTCTTTCCGACCTTCACGAAAGCAACGACATATTTTACTCCAAATATAATACAAAAGAATTCTGAGAGACAAAACACTGACCCTCTCGTTCCTGTCTGTACAAAACAACCTGGTGTGGTGTCTCTTCTGGACAACCACAAAGGTGATACCGGGTTGGTAGTCCTTCTCCAACTTGATGCACGCCTCTCGGATGGCCAGCAGTTCGTGCTGAAGAACCTGCGGGCATATCAAATTATAGATAAGAGCAAAGATTCAAAATGTAAATATTTTATACTCATTTGTGTGCATTGTGCCAGGTATGTGCATTACCTGGTTGAACTGGCCCTCAGAGATGCCGTCCCGGTAGTAGATGATCCTGGTGGGCTTGAAGCGGGTGGACTTGTAGAACTGGATGAGCAGCTCTCTCACCATGGTGGCCAGGTCCTGGATGATGTCTTGTCGGTGCTGCTGTACCCGAACGGTGGCACAGTATCGGCTGGGGTGCGCATCCATGCTGCCTACGACCTGCGGAAAACAATTTTGGGGTCCATGGACCACGTTGCGCTCCGAAAATGTTGGAAATTGGGAGACATTTCTCACAGCTGCAATAGAGGGTTTCTTCCCATCTCCCGCAGGAGGATGAGTGACATCGGCACCGAGAAAGATGACAGGCTGCTGGAACACCAACGGTCTAAAACAAATTCAAGTTGACGCATAAGATAAACCCTAACCCTAAAACAGTAGCAGCAGTAGTTAAATTACCACATTTCATAGGAATATAGTGGTACCTTGACTTACTACCGTAATTTCCGGCCTACAAGCTACGTCTTTTTTCACACGCTTTCAACCCTGCGTGTTATGCAGCGATGCGGCTAATTTGTGGATTTTTTTCTAAAAGCTGCAAGGGGCACTCGAGCGGAAAATGTAAGAATGAGACCTGTGGAATACATGTGCCGAGGAAGTGACTTTTACCTGCCCTATTAGCGCTGCGCTAGAGTGTTGCTGCTGTATTACTGGCGTGTGATGTGCAGTGATATTTACCGGTAAGTTTTATTTTAACCAGTCTTGTTAGCGTGGCGCTAGCTTTGGAGCCAATGTTAGAGTCACGATTGCGTGAAACTCTCTGTGTACTGTCTTTCTTTGTAAATATCTCATGTTTCAATGTGGGCACTTGCGGATTTTACACAGCCATGGCGTACTTATGTACCAAATGGTATTTCCTTTACAAATGTACTCAGTGAGGCTTGCAACCAAGTGCGCTCTGTAGGTCGGGAATTACGGTAGCTTAATTCCTGAACGGAGCTTGTAAATGGAATTATTTGTAAATCAAGTCAACTTTCACTCATGACTAACTTAATCTATTCGCCCCCCCCCCAAGAGAAGTATGCAAGTTAAACAAAAAAAAAAAGTTTAATCAAGTGTAATTACTGTGCATACTGCAGTAATTTTATGTTGGATGTGTGCCTTTAAGGGGTGTGACCTAGCATATGGCATCTGGAGTTGGGGTTTTTTCGGTCCTACAGCTCCTTGTAAGTATTATCATTTTTTATTTTTGTGTTTATCCCGTACTTTACAAGTTTGGGCAATGTGAGGTCAAGGTACCACCGCAATACAGGTTGCAGCTTCACTGACCGTCCCTGAGGAAGCAGGATGTTGTTGACGCCACCCAGCTTGACATTGATCTTCAGACAGAGGTTGGAAAGGGTCTGCGGTGTGGTTTTCTGGACATTTTTCACCTGCACGCACTGCGTGGCCATGCCGAGGACTGTGTCTCCAACACGCTTAACCTCAGCTACAATGAGAAGTCATTGAACATGGTCATATAATAATTAAAGAAAGACCAGAAAGCTGTGACAGGATCCCTCACCGTAGACGGGCGTCTTCCCTGGGAGGATGACGACAACCAGCTGGAGGCCTTGGTACGTGTACTTGAGGTGTCTGAACATGGGCTCCACGCTGTCGGCACCCTGGGCGTACTTACAGAAGCAGGGTTGACCCTGAATGGGCATGCCTGCATCTCGCGAGATCTTCCTGAGCTGATCCGTGAATGCCCTAACACGGAAGAATTATTGCAAATATCATTTTACCAGTTCAGGAAATGATGTGCACGCATATAGTAATCCAAAAGCTCCAAGAATGTGACTCACTTGAGTAAGAGTTCAGTGCACTGTCTCTGTGGCGCAAAGCACGCGATGGCCCAGACTTTGATTTCAATGCCGGTGTGGAACTGCTTGTTCCTCATGTCCCAGACGCCCTGGATTGGCGTGGCTATCGCCTTATTCTAAAAATGACAATGCACGCAGATTTGTCATCATATTCTTGTAGAGGCATCTGAAACATTCACTGTACTTACAACTGCTGATGGACATACCCTGCCTCCGTACAGAATGGAGGGTGCTTGGAGGACACGGCCGTTCACCTCTGTCATCTCATCCCTCACCATCACTCCGAATTCGCGGACATATGGGTCAGTGTTGAAGTTGGCGCTTCTCATCTGGATGAAAATATGTAGAGTTATGATTAATGGTAGGATTGGTTCGCATTGGAATTCTGTTCATTGGGTGCAACAAATCTGTAATTTTGGTTTCGGAGTTGTAAAACCATCACTAACCTATGTCAAAGCACTTGTAAAATTACCATAATTTCCGGCCTATTAGCCGTGACCTTTTTTCCACACGCTTCCAACCCTGCGGCTTATGCGATGAATTTTGTGCATTTTTTCTGACGGATACAAGAAGGCACTTGTTTTTGTTAACCGGCCCTGTTAGTGCCGCACTAGCGTGTTGCTGTCGTGTCTCAGTGTTTTAGCTATGTTTTCTGTTAACCAGCCATGTTAGTGGTGTCCTACTGTGTAGCTACCGCAGTTATTAGTTTTTTTTAACCAGTATGTTTTTTATTTTTTAACCAACCCTGTTCGTGCTACCGTGTTGTTGCTATGTTAAGCTAAGGTATTAAACGTATCAAAACTTTCTGTGTACCGTCTTTCTTTGTAAACATCTCGTGTTTCAGTGTGGGTTTCAATGTGGGCATTGGGGCTTATGTATGTACTAAATAGTATTTCATTTACAAATCTACTGGGTGAGGCCTATGATCGGGTGCGCGCTGTAGGCCGGAAATTACGGTACTTATTGTGGTTTTGTTTGGTCAATAAAGAAATTTACAGTGCACTGGCTCCTATGTCTATCTCTGACTACTACGTTCTAACGAGCTGTGGTAGGCTATTATTAAATTAGCTAACCTTTGGCTGGTTAGCCACATTAGCTCTGTTGCATGTTATCTTTTTTTTTTTTTTAAAGTGTGAAATAATACTAAACTTCTCCATCCTATTTCTACACAGAATGGTGCATGAGTCTGCAGAACATTATTCCATGTCGAAAAGTGACCACTGCAAATCCTTGCAGGCAGAGAATTCACTTTTTTGGCAATCAAATTATTAAAGTTATCCAATTAATCGTACCTAAGAAAAAGCCTCAGCGTTAAAAGCGCCCTTAGGTCTAAATGTAATTCTAGACACACTTATGCTGGATCCATGTTTAAAAATTCTTCACGTCTCTCACTAGCACTCACCAGTTTACTAATTTCATCCTGACGATCGGGCGCTGATCTGGCAGTGGCGCGGATCATTGTAGAGGTCTGATTGTCTGTCAGTTTTTTGATGCAGCGCTGTCCCGCAACTATGTTACACACCTGAAAATACAACAACAGGCTTTAGCAAAAAAAAAAAAAAAAAACACATACATTTACCAGGCGGATGACATGTCTTGGCGCCATTGGCGGTTCCTTACTTCTAGCGGCAGGTAGGTGTGCTTTTGCTCCTGTCCCACCTGCAGACATGGCAGGTGAGGGTACCGCAGCATAAGTTTGTACTTGTCTTTGAAATACTGCGCCACGGTGCACTCGATAGTTTGGCCGTTCTCCTGTTGCAGGGGGAACCTGAGTGAGCAGAAAAGAACACAACCAGTATGACTCAATGTGCAGTATCTATCCATTTTTGACTTTTTATACACAATCAATATCCAGTAAATAGGTCACAGCACTTCTTTGACACTCCATTTCATTTTACACCGAATAACTGAGGTTAGTTTTTTTTAACCCAGAAAACTAAAATTTGAATTTGGGATTACTACATCTTGGATAGGAGACGGCCCACTGTGTATCTCTTGCTACACGAAGGAAGGATTGTATTTTGGTTGGGGCAGACACCAGAGCGGGATTATAATGAAGGAAAAAAAACAAAAGATTCTTACGTTTGATGGCTGGCTGGTCTTCTGGTCACGTTGCACACTCTGTATTTCCTCTTCATCTGTCCACAATGTGTAATTTCTACTTTCAGGCCTGCAACGAAGAATATGTCAAAGTTTTCTTATTCAAAGTAATAGAAACAAAAATATAAGTTAAAGGACACGGTACCTTTTATTTCTTTGGTAAATTTAACTCTTTGAGAGTCTGTTAAGGGCTTCTGTTGTTCTTCGATGCTTTTAAAATCCAAGACCTCACACATGAACTCAATTACAGGTTGAGCTTTATAGAACGCGGTGGCTGAAACTGCAAAACCCCAAAAAGTTTTTTTTCCCCCATTGGAAATTCGATTCATAAGTTCAATGATGAAAAATTGGAATTGGAGATTTACCATCAATATTGAGCATCATTTTCCAAAGAGAAGGCCTGACAGATTGGTGGAAACCAAACCACACCTCTCTGCCCCCGCCCAGGGGGTTTGAACACCCCTCGGAAGGAGTGAAGAAAGAGCGGCCGACTGGCGTATACCTGACAGAAAAAAAAAAAAAGAAAAAAAAAGTTTATTAGTTATTTAAACAGGCGGAAAAAAAAACATTTATTGGGGAATAATAAATTACTAAAATGAAGGGTTTCATTGTACTGAACAGCTATGGCAGGAGTGCCCAGACTTTTTTTTTTTTACCCCAAGATCTACTTTTCAAGCAGCCAGCCGACGACATTGGGGATTAGATTTTGTATTTTTTTTTTTGCGCGCGCAACGCAGAATATCTGCGAAGAGACTGCATCAGTGGTACACAATTGCACATGCGCACAGTTTAGAGGGAACATTGGCTGACGTCTTTTTTTTTTTTTTTTGGGCGCGCCGTCCTGTGATCGACCAAGACTGCCTCGCGATCGATCGACGCATTGAGCGCTCCTGAGCTACAGAGTACACAGTGAAGAAAGTAAGTATTTGAACACCCTGCTATATTGTAAGTTCTCCCATCTATCAGCTAGAATTCTGTGAATATTGTGTACAAACCTGGTGAACTACAGGAAACGTTTGACCTCTGTAGTTGCATACAAAGGCTACTGTACCAAATATTAACATTGCTTTTCTCAGCTGTTCAAATACTTATTTGCAGCTGTACGACACAAATAAATAGTTTAAAAAAAAAAAAAAAAAAAATCATACATTGTGATTTCTGGATTTTACTTTTTAGATTATCTTTCTCACAGTGGACATGTACTTACAATGAAAATGTCAGGCCCCCACCATGATTTCTAAGCGGGAGAACTTACAATATAGCAGGGTGTTCAAATACTTATTTTCTCCACTGTATATATGTTCCAACATAATTGTGAGCAAAATAATTAAGTTTGAATCAGGTCAGCTCAAATTCAACAGCTGTTTTAAATGACACTGGCACACAGAACCAGTTTTGTCCATGTTGTGATCTCAAATGAGCAAAATTTGACCATCACCACCCAAAAAATTCCAAACATGCTCAGACAAAAAAATATATATTTGGACATACCTCATAGAGGGCAAATGTCTCATGACCACATCCAGGGCTTGGATGGTCTCGAAGGGGACGCTGGGGAGCCGTCCCGACAGCGCCTCATGCAGAGCTTGCAGGCTGACGCACGACACCCACTTGATGGATACTTTGAAGCTGCGGTCCTTGCCCTCCCCTGGAATGGTCACCTCGAGCTCCACCTGCAAAGGATCTGTTGGGATTCTGGCAAATCGCACATGCTTGTCACCCAAACATTACATACTTTGTCTCTCCCTATGGGCAAGGACATGGCTGTGTACAGGTTCTTCCTGCCATCATACACTGGCTTTCGATCCCCAAAGATCTGGGTTTTAAAGTGCTGGACCATGTGCTCCACAATTTCGCTGAAAAATGGGGAAAAATAAACAAATTATGCCCCTGGGATTTCGACAACATCATTGAAAAGAAGCCAGCGCGTTTAAACTCAACCGCACCGGTTGACCCTCCTAGGACATTTCTCGGGCTTGATGTCAATGTCATAATGATACACTTCCAGTTTGGGGATTTCCATCTCAAAGAAATTGGCCTGAAGCTTGATTGTCCTTCCCATGGTGCCAAAGTCTGGCCTTGAGGGTGGCTTGAACACATATTCTGGCACTGGGGAAGATGGCGGCTCTAAAACAGAACACACAGTTATAATAGCAGCAAGTTACGCAGGGCTCATTTTCCAGCAGTCTGTAGTGGTCGACTTGGTTTCGGGCGGTCAGTTTTCCACTAGGACCACAGAAATAGGCGAAAAAAACCATGCCGCATTGAAAACATCAGACGGGACACAACTGTCTATGTATCTATTCCTCAACATTTAAGGAGACTGAGGGCAGGAAAAACAGACCGCTTCAGAAAACTGGTGACTGAATAGATAGTATAAATAGCACAGAATTTTTGCAAATTTTCAAGATAAGAATCTCACGCTTGTGCTATACAGTAGACGAAACGGCACTGTTGTTTTCCAGAAAACAAGCAAAACGCAATGGTTGATGACAAGTAGACATGCAAGCATATACGGACTACCTCCACGATATTAACAGGGAATTTAGGTAAACTTAAATGCCTGTTAATGAATAGACTGTCATGATTGCACCGCCTCTTCCAAACATCAATTAACGACAGGCAAGCATGTCACGAGTTCCACAAATCTTTAAGCAGACTACAAGAAAATGAATTTCTGCTTTGAAAATGTGACAGATAAATGGAGTAGGCCAAAGCCCAAATATCTAAAAATAATTTACTTAATTTTCTTCTCGATGGATTTTTCTTTTATTACAACACATTTAAACTGCATCACAGAATGAACTGTTTAAGTTTTGAGATTTCAATGTTATATTTTAACTTGGCACAACCTATTCAAGTGACAAATGCCTGTCTGACTGGTTTGTATAAAATCAGCTTTTAGGTTGTAACCAGCTCAAAAAACTGAACCAGCAAAACCTGAACCCGAACAATCTCTGAAAGATGCAGTTCCCGAGCTACTGGCAACTTCTGGACAGAAATATCCAACACCTCTTTTTAATGGGTTCACAGATGCTTCTTGCAGAATGTTGCAATTTCCAAATAAATTACTTTTTCCCTGCACAAAAAATGAGCTAGGGCCTATCCTGGCTGACTCGAGGCAAGAAGTTAGGTACTCCCTGGACTGTGTGCCAGCAAACTGCAGTCTTTCCACATATAAAACCCAACCCAATAAAATGAAACACACATTTGGCAAAATAATTATGTGGGCTCACGGCAAAAACCTACCAGAGCTGGCGGACCCAGAGGACCGCGGTGCCTCGCACATCTCCGTGGCTAAATGGGAACAAAATACATGTTAAGATTGCTCATACTTAAAGTCAAAAGAACATTATCTAAGAAACCAGCATGTGTCATATGTCCACATTTGTCCTCAATAACGATTCAATACTTTTTCAAATATCTTCCTGTTTATTTTTAAAGATGTCTGGTTCCAAAAACAGGTTGTGCAGATACATTTTAATACATCCGTTATCAATATGAACCCAGAAGGGCCAAAAACAAGCTGTTTATCTGAGAAAAGGGAGGCACCCATTCCACTCCAGATTATGACCTTAAAGTAAAAGTGAATAAATGCTAACATTTCCAAACACTGGGGGAAAAAGAACCCCTTAGGGGTCGAGGTGGATTTTAATGCAAGTTAACAGTGGAAAAGCATCAAATAAATGCTGAACCTTTCGAAACTAATTAGGTCAACTAACAGCAAAACTACGATGTTCGTCCGCCATCCTTCAACCAAGCTTTTGCTTGTTTAGAATAAATGCACGAGCTATGCAGACAAGTGTGTTTAGCAAAGTGTGTGTGTGTGTAACAGAAGCGTGTTTACATCTTTACCTCAGCTAAGATTGGGGATGAGATTAGATAGCACGACAAGGGGCTAAATATTCCGCTAATTTATTTGAGTTTACACGAGACGCGTAATCGTCATAATTGACCCGGTAAACACGACGTATTATAATTTATAGAACAATAAGGACACTTAATTGCACACCCAGCCCCTAGCTCGCATTGCGAAGCGTATTAGCACAAGTTTTGAGGAACGAGGTAGGTAGGAAGCTAACGTGGCTAATAGCAGCTTGTTGTTGCACGCTAAGCTTGCTCTCCAATTACTGCTGCACGTAACGCCGAGCTGAGCTTCAATGGGTTGTGCGAACAAGCTCAAAAAAAAAAAAAAAAATACCGCACAACAGCCGACACTCACACTCGATGTTGAGTACAAATTAGAAGCAAAGGCCCTTTACGGTTAACATTCGCTAGCTGAGACTTGGAGCAGACGGCTCGTGTTAGCTTGGTGCCACTTACCTCCAGCAGTGGGATACATTTTGTCGACTTTTAAACCTGTGTCGTGGCCGTGAAAATACTCCACTTTACGTCGGCGATTTCCAGCCGAAATTCATGCGTGGTCGAAAAGTAGTTAGGTGCAACACGAGGGAATCCGAGTTGGGAAATTCTTCGACTCGCTAAATACTTGGAGTCGATCATCCTCGACGCGGCCCCATCCCCCCAACTCACAAAACCGTAGCCGAGTGGAGAGAAGCTAGCACGGTCATACACACACGCATACGCGCATAAACCTCGAGGAAAATAAATAGTTCTCCTGTGCTTATTTCCGGTTTCGTCCACGTCTTTCCGGCTGAATTTGTTGAGTTTTTAACCACACACTATTTTTCTTCTGGCATATTATAGATGCGTGCTACTCATTATTATTTCATGCTTGGGATATTTTGAAATTCTATGTATGTATTTTGAATGACGTTTTATTTTTATGTTGTTCTGAACGCTCTAATTATTTTTTTTTTTTGTAAACATCCGTGGGTGGGGAAGTATCTTGGTTATTCGTCTGAAGACGTCAGACGCAAGCCACGCATGTAACAAATGTCCTGATTTTTTTAAACGACAGATATCCCAGTTTAACCATTTTTTTGGTTAACATTAAAATGTTACTTTCTAATTATATTTCAAACTTTACTTCATACGGTTCTCAACCGTCAACCAGACTGGCGCGCTTTCTCCGTGGAAGAATGTATTTCCGGGTCATGGAGGTCGGGTTAACGGAGGTAGTCGAAAATGTGAAGAATGTTAGTTATTCAGATTTTTGACAGAGAGATGTAATGTTACACAATACAACACCGAAAGCGCGTTTCTCGAATTAAATGTTTAATTTACTCGCGAATTCATTTCTTTTTTAATATATCGATGACATCCGGGTACTGACGTCAACGGAACCTAATTCCATCCATCCATTTTCTTAGACGCCTATCCTCACAAGGGTCACGGGAGAGCTGGAGTACATCGACGCTGTCAACGGGTTGAAGGCGACGTACACCCTGAATTGGTTACCAGTAAATCGTAGGACACATGGAGACAGACAACAGTCGCACTCACAATCACACCTTGGGACATTTTAGAGTCTCCAATTAATGCATGTTTTGCGGGTTGTGGGGAGGAAACCGACGTGCCCGGAGAACAGCCACTCAGCTACGAGGAGAACATACAAACTCCACAAAAGCGGGTGCCGCCATCTAATTCCAGTTTGGTATTTTCT
Source organism: Syngnathoides biaculeatus (assembly GCF_019802595.1). Lineage (NCBI taxonomy): Eukaryota > Metazoa > Chordata > Actinopteri > Syngnathiformes > Syngnathidae > Syngnathoides > Syngnathoides biaculeatus. The sequence continues at coordinate 8,238,877 of NC_084640.1, read as the reverse complement.
GAGCGAAATGTGCAGTAACATGATTTTCACACGAGTCGTCGCTGTTCACCACTGGATGACAGCCCTTTTTTCTTCATCCTGCCTGTCTGTTGATCCATTTGGGAGTTAAAACACATTTTATGGCACGTGATGCATTAAAATAATTGCCTATCATGCAAAGATTGGTTGTGGGGTGATGTTTGGATTTTGTACGTGTGTAAATGCTTATAATCTTCGCGTGGGAGATCTTTTATTTGAGGAGTATCTCATTAACCTGCACAAATTGTGCTTAAAAATAACAAACAAAATCAATGTTGACGTTATTTTACTTATGCGTCCTGCTCCGTGCATTACTATTATATTTCCCCAAAGAAATTGGTTTCGCAATTTGCTCAGGAATTTATAATAATGAATTGTTGTTGTATGAATAATGTGTAAGCGTACAATGTAGTAGAAATTTGAAATGAGCGACACGGCCACCACTTTGAATTGCTTCCACACGACAATTTAGCCACAATCCCCCTCCAATAAGGATGCTGGCAGTGTGACTTGAGTGTAGCTGGGCCCGTGCGGGTGCGCGTGCACGCGCGCGAGTTTGTGAGTCCTGGCCAATGGAACCAGATCCTCCCTGCAGTGCGTAAGAGCGCGTTTCGGATTTAACCAAGTCTTTGCTGCGCGCCTGGCTGCAGTCTGCACCAGATCCCGACGACCTGAGACTATTCCCACAATGTCAGTGTAGTTTCTACGCCGCTTTGGAGCCTCAACGCCTCGTTTTTGTTTTTTGTTTTTTTTCATGTTTTGCTTTTTTTGGTGTGTTGAACTCATTTAACTATTCCAAGCGTTCCCTTTCTGAAAAATGACTGGAGTATTCGACCGGAGAACCAAACCGACAGATTTCCAGACGTCTTTCCAGCTCTCCGCCATGCATCATCCCTCCCAGGAATCTCCTACTTTACCCGAGTCCACCGCCACGGATTCTGGCTACTACAGTCCCGCCGCTGGAGTCTCTCACGGCTACTGCTCGCCCACTTCCACCTCTTACGGGAAGCCGCTCAATGCCTATCAGTACCAGTACCCGGCCGTGAACGCATCTGCAGGAAATTTTCCGACAAAATCTTACACAGACTATGGGTCGTACCCGACCCCAGCCTACCACCAGTACGCTGGTGCTTACAGCAGAGCTCAACCAAGTCCCCAAGGTAAGACCCTATGATTAAAAAAAAAAAAAATCCAGTCCATTTATTGCATCGATTATACGTCTAATTTTAAAAATACATTTTTATTTGCAACATCGCGTGTGAAATGGAAGCGGTCACCCCGGCCTCAAGAATGACATTTATTTTACGCAGAAAAGGAAATTGCTGAGCCCGAGGTGAGGATGGTGAACGGGAAGCCGAAAAAAGTGCGCAAACCTCGGACCATCTACTCCAGTTTCCAGCTGGCGGCCCTGCAGAGGCGCTTCCAGAACACGCAGTACCTGGCCTTGCCGGAGAGAGCCGAATTGGCTGCATCGCTCGGTCTCACGCAAACGCAGGTCAGATTTAATAATAATAAAAAAAAATCTTTAATCCGTAGATTTTTTTTGTGCTTCATTTTAATTAAAATAAAAAAATTAAACATCGTGCGTAATTTTCGCCTACCAATTCTATTTTTTCATCCTGCCTTTTGCATTAAATACTAACATATATGTGGTTTTTTTTTTTGTTTGTTTTGTTTTTTGTTTTGTTTTTTGTTTTGTTTTTTTTTCCAGGTGAAAATCTGGTTCCAGAACAGGCGATCCAAAATGAAGAAGATCCTGAAAAACGGCGAGCTCCCCCCGGAACACAGCCCCAGCTCCAGCGACCCCATGGCGTGCAACTCCCCCCAGTCCCCCGCCGTGTGGGACGCACACGGGCCCTCCAGGCCCCACAGCTTGCAGCCGCAAAGCCTCAACACGTCGTCCTCTAACTTTTTGGAAAGCTCGGGCTCGTGGTACTCGTCTTCGGTCGGCAGCTCGGTGGCCGCCCACCTGCAGACCCCCAACTCGATACAGCACTCGTTGGCTCTCGGAGCGGGGACGTTATATTGAAAACAAAAGAAAAAACAAAACTGTTGTTCATTTCAATTTTTTTTTTCAAAAAAAAAAAAAATCTTCTATGGGACTCGTGTTGACATTTCAGGGGATATGCAATGTATTTGACAGTCATAGAAGAAACGTGTAAAATGTGTAAATGTGTGCATGTAATTTATTGCATTTTTTTGGAAGACTATTAAACGTTTAAATGCAAGCTTCGATTCTATTCTTCGTCTTACCTACTCTGCGACACAATATCGCTGACATAAAAAAATATTATCGTAAGCCTCGGGTAATTTTTTTTCCTTTTTTTTTTATAAAGACATGCTTGTAAATCACAGCCGCAGTTGTCGGATGTATTATTCAGATTATGTTTCACTTGGCACGGCCTGCCATTTATTTCCATTTTTATGGATTCGCAAAACACTTTAACACACATCCGTCACTCAAATGATCATTTAAAAGGAAACCAAGAGATTTATTGAATATTTTCAATATGTGTACATTTCTGCAAATTACGACAGTTGCCTTTGCCTTCATTGGATTTTATGCATTTTCCTTCGATCATTTTGTGATTTTCGACTCGACTGGAAGAAAAAAAAAGTTTTTTTGTTTTGTTTTGTTTATGCTTGCAGACAGTCTGCAGTCTCCTTCGCTTTGCGTCCCCTACAATTAGGCGCTTTCAATGGCAGCGAGGGGGCGTCGGGGGGAGGGGGGGGGTGGACGGTGGGTGGCGGTTGGTGTGATGGGGAAGTGAGGGGGGGGGGGGTCGGCGTCAGGGAGATCTGAGACAATCCGCATTCCTGCGGGGGTAGGCCGGCTCCAGAGCTCTGCCGCTCCCGGCCGCAGACCACCTTCCGGGTCCGGCTGAAAAAGAAGGCGAACTCCTCCGCGGCGTCGCCGTGTCCGTGAAACCACTAAACAAACCTTGCCACTTACACGACATATTTAAGCGTTGGAAATGGAGCTAATTGGATTTTCCCGAGCATGCGCACAAAGCTCATGTTTGCGTCTTTTAAAAAAAATGCACACTATTCTCACGCATACATATTTAACAAACCGCAGGTTGTTACATTTAACCCCCTCACTGACCCACGCGAGCTCCAACTGACCTGTCTTGATCATTTCCGCTTTTGTAGCACTATATAATTATTCCATAGCTCACTTTTTACAGATTTACTGTACAGATTAATTGATCACCGCAATTGCAAATCGTGACTTGTTTTACCATGCATGACATGAGTTGAGTTGGCAAAATATGGGAAACCCTCTTCTTAACTATTTTATCCACTCAAGGCTTGAGTATATTAGATCTACTGTATATATAAAATTATCCCACGGCACATGACCAGGCGAAAAGGTCCAAAACAATGGATACCGCAGTTTAATTGCCTTCTGCAATTTAGCGGAACAGCATTTAATAATTCTGTCACCATACATCGCGGGATAGTTGAATAAAGATGCAAATTATTTGTACTGGATACATTTTCGCACCAATTAAATGAAATTGGATAATTTCCCACGGCGGACTTGATGGTGAAATAGCCTTTGCAGACCGTATAAAATGTCGTCTTATATATCAACACACACACACACACACACACACACACACACACACACACACACACACACACACACACACACACACACACACACACACACACCCACACAAACTAGTTGTGCTATTAAATGGAGACCCCCAGTTTGATTCACAACTGAATATTTTGCAGTTACTCCCTACCCCCACGCCGCACTGTTTCCCCCCCCCCCCCATTTCTTTCTCCCAAATCGAGTAAAAAAAAATAATGAGAGTTACTTTTACTGGACAGCTGCAACTGTAACACTCCACAATAATTATTCTCCATGCAGGATTACTGCCCTCCATTATCATAATCTGGACATTGACAATTACCTATAATTTTGCAAAGATGCGCACGGTTCTTGATTGCAGAGGGCCTCCCCAACCCGTTACCCCCCACGCCCCCCCCCCCCCCACACACGCGTCCTCTCCTCTCTCACAAGCCCGCCATCACTAAACAGTGACAGTAATAACAGCTAATTTTGCAGGCAATATATAAGAGCTTACCGCGGTGTGCAAACACTTTCCCCACCTGGATTTGCTTATTTGAGCCGCCGACGGTGCAACGCCGAGCATTGCGCGTTATTCTTTTTTTTGTGTCGTTGTTGTCGTGTGTGTGTGTGTGTTTTTGTGCGAACTTCTCCTCCGAGGAAGGTAAGGTTGTTTATCTCTTCTTAGCATGCTGCGCGTGCAAAGTCGATCCCCGCATTGGGCCATTGTGATTTCTCGAGCAGGTGTTGGGTTGCGAGTCGTCAAGTGCGCCGCAATGCAAAGAGGACGAAAAACACTGCCTGAGGGGGGACACTTCATTAGGTACACCTGCAGGACCACAACCAATGCATGCTGCCATGATTATGCATAAATGCAACACTTTGATTACATTCTATCTATCTATCTATCTATCTATCTATCTATCTATCTATCTATCTATCTATCTATCTATCTATCTATCTATCTATCTATCTATCTATCTATCTATCTATCTATCTATCTATCTATCTATCTATCTATCTATCTATCTATCTATCTATCTATCTAATCTATCTATCTATCTATCTATCTATCTATCTATCTATCTATCTATCTATCTATCTATCTATCTATCTATCTATCTATCTATCTATCTATCTATCCACCCTGAGCGGACAAGAGAGGTTCTATTTGTGATATTTGTTGATGTTTACCCCCCCCCCGCCCCCCCCCCGTTCGCGTGCTTTCCGATCACACCTCTCCAATGGGCCATGCACGCGTTGCAGAGGGCCCCCGTCGTGTCTGCGTGGGGGTGGGGCCCCTCAGGTAGCCCGAATGTGCGCCAGTGGGGCATCCGCGACTTTGACAGCTGCACGGAGCCTTTTCACCACTCGTCATTTCAGATAATATCCCCGAGGCTCTCTCCTCTCGGCAATTTGTATATGAATAACCGAATAATCTCCCCCCTTTGTTCCATCCGCGCTACCTCCAAACCAAAATAAAGATGCCTTTTAGTAGTAAAGTGGTAGAAAATTACAGGTAATTATCTTTGACGGTAAAAACGCTGTAATCAGCAGGCTACATCAAAAATTACCCTAATTATGCCTGCATTTATGAGAAAGAGGGGGAAAAAAGCCTGACTTGGATAAAAACCCAGCAAATTGTCCCAAATATCTCCTTCATATTGAACGCCGCTGCAGCTGGCTGCTTTGTTCGGCATCGATCCCGCGGAGCTTGGCATTTAACGGCCTGCATTAGGACGGAGAGACGGAAGAAAACATGTTGTCAATATTCGCAATAATTGAGGGTGGAATGACCTGTATGCGGCGAGAGTCTTTGGAGGTTGAATGGAGGCAGCGGTAAGTCGGTTTCTTCGCTCTATTCTCTTGCTGCTTTAGATCAAAATGGCGCGCTTCTGCATGCAATGTTGGCCCAATATGAGAGAGAATTGTTTTGATTTTTTTTTTTTTTTTTTGGGGGGAAGCACCAAAGAGCATGTTTTGAGTCACGGTTTACTCAATTTGACAGAACATATGTACAAAAGTGAAATGGCTATTTACAGACACACAATTGGGGAAAAATAAAATAAAGAAGCAGTGTACAAGTCCTCGTGTCAACGGGGGCCATGTGGGTCAGTCTTTGCCCAAACTTGGCTCAAAGGCCACTGACAATATTTGGTGTATTGACGTGTGACGGATGACAGCAGAACAGTCTTATGCTTTGAAAAAAAAAAAAATGGCAGTCCGTCCTTTGTGAGCGGTTATCCGAATGGAGGCCAGTTCCAAATTCCAGGCCGCAACCGGAGGCCTCCGTAGTCTATCTCTGCATGGAGTCCTGGTGCGGGGACGAATACCAGTGAGAATAGCCCGGCATGTAGCTACTGGCTGCCATGTTTACTCCTTTGGATGAGGCTGAGACGTCCCATATGGGCGGGATGGACGGGGAGCGAGGGGAGAGACTCATGGAACCCGGCATGGGCTCGCTTTCGTGCGGGTTTCCACCTTGCTTGAGCAGCTTCTTGAACTTGGACCTCTTGTTCTGGAACCATATCTTTACCTGCGCACCGATAATATAATTACAAACGAAAGCAAGGCCTTCCACGGCTTTAAATATTCATAAGTGTTCTAACTATGTACCTGGGTTTGCGTGAGTCCTAAGGAGGCCGCCAGCTCGGCCCGCTCAGGTAAGGCGAGGTACTGGGTTTGCTGGAAACGGTGATTCAGCGCCTGCAGTTGCAAACTGGAATAAATGGTCCTGGGTTTGCGGATCTTCTTGCCTTTGCCGTTGAAACGAATCTCCCCGTTTTCGATCACTGTGGTTTTCTGCTGCTCTGCAGAAAAAAAAGACGCAATTATCATTCAAAACCACCCAAGGACAACTGTTTTAAAAATGGTCAAATCGTGATATCTTACACATGTGACGGCGCGGCCCGTTCCCCCAACCCCCACCCCTACGAGCTGTCATTTTTTTTTCCTGATATTGCCGGTAATGACATGTCAATTAAATGCTAATTACAACATTGAAGGCTGCCTGATTTCTATTCGCGTGGTTCGGATGATCACACCCTGTTTTTGTTTCTTTTTTGGAGGGGGGGTGGTGGCGAGGAGGACACAAAACATAAAAGCATGGCTGCGGGGGGACACAATCGAATGATTTGTGTGTCTTTTACGCACGCCTTGAGGACCATCGGCGAGGGTGGAAAACGGGCATGGTTTCGGTCTTACCTGCGCCGTCTAACCTCGTCTGTCCTCCCGTGTTGTTGTGGTAGGTGGACAGGTAGGGGCTGTGGTGCGGGTGGCTGACGTAAGGGTAGGCTAGGGACCTGTTGTAGGTGTTGCTGGCCGGGTAGGCGGCGGTGTTGTCGTGCTGGTGGTGGTGCGTCCCCGAGTGGAGACAGTGCAGCGGGTAGTGGGCGCCCGCCATCGACGGCGAGCCCTGCTGCGAGTGGGACTGCTGGCCAAACTCCATGAAAGCAGACTTGGACGAGTCCTGCGCCTCCAGACCGTCAGCCATCGTAGTCATGGTCATCATCGAAATTTTCCTGCCTTGAGAGCACTCACCCGCCTCTCTCTCAAGACCGAATCGGCTTCGCCTCTCTCTCTCTCTTGCGCTCCTCTTTTCCAAATACAGTATCGTCCCGGATTTCCCCCCCGTGCACAAGCGACTTTAATTCTTCGTCCGGTGATATTCTCCCTCAAAGTAAGCTAGAAGAGGAGGGAGATTTTTTTTTACGGTTAAAATTGCGCCCTTGCTCGCAGACTTGGTGCAGACGCTACAAGTAAAATGGTTTGTCTCCAAAGGGCAGCGCCTCCCGATTGGTCATCGGGGCGCGACGTCATCACGCGGGGCTGTGCATGCGCTCCACGGAGACTTGAGCTGCGTGGAGTTAACCCACCTTACCAGCTCCGACTACGACCGCGAGGGGGGGAATCGTACAGGATGGGAAAGACTCCTAATTCCCACAGACAGACTGAGCTGCTCGGAATTGCCCTCTCGCGCTTTATTCTCTTTTTCTCCCAAACCCAAACACCCAAATTTTGCACAATTGCACATTAAGACAAAGCAGAAGGAACCAGCGGTGCATTAGCTTACGTCACATACACTCTTGCTTTACTATAATTAATCAACTATAAGAAAGCATTAATATGCAAATACACATGATGGGAAAAAAAATATATAAATTAGTATCTCCCCCACTCGATTAGATAATTGTATTTAGGAAATGATTTTTTAAATAAAGACATTAAAAAGAAATTAATTATAATTACTCATCTATATGTTTAGATTGCCCCTTGCAATTATCATAAAACAGATTCACCCCCTCCGTCCTTCCTTTTTATTTTTTTTATTTTTTGCAATACCTTTGCCCCTCATGACAATTTATATTATATTTCAACTGCCGATCGAAAAGAAACAGGCACATCGCATGTTTGATAATTACCACCACCACAAACAATATTATTATGATTATCCAAATGTTGACTTGGAAGATGCTCCACATTCCAAGATAATGTGTCAGTGTCTTTTTTCGCTCTTCCTCTTCACCCCCTGTTGCGAGGCCTGACAGGCTCCAATGAGAACGTCCCCACACTGGACTTAAAATCATATTTAATTTTGCGTAATTGAAAAAAAAAAAAAACTCGTGGCGGGGGCCACTTTTTTTCTCTCTCTCTCTCTGCAGAGTATAGCATTAAAGCATCTCATACAAGGGCCATGAAAATACTGTAATTACGTTCAGTCAAGGTACTGCGAAGACCTATTTGATTAGCGGGCACACTTTACTCAAATTGCAGCCATAAAATTTTAGAACAATTCCCCATAATGATGGTGGACTGGCTTTATTTCGGGAGTGTGGAATAAAAGTGGATATAGCATAAATTATACCCTAATTACACGGCAGTGTTGCCTCAATTATCCTCTTATCAAGAATGGTCGTCTCAACGCGGCGTTTAGTTTCACTTTTCTCCAGAACAAGAACTTGGTACCTTGCTATTACCGTCAACTAACGGTTGTTATTTACTTTGTGCCATTTAAAAGTACAACAACCCGGCAGCCGGATAATCATTTTTACTGCAGCAGCGGACCAGGAGAGGAGCGAGCGCAGGCGGGCAAAGCTCTGCAGCGACACATCCACCTGGATTTATGTATTTCCCGGAAATTCGTTTATATTATTCGCGGGGGATAAAATTCAAGTATTTGGGACAGTTATGGCAGGGGGGCTGCAGGTAAGGCGTTTATTGTCTTTTGTGGTATTCCACGTTTTATTGCCGAGGAAAATGTATCGTGTTTGGTCAGCAGTCTTTGGTCTGACACTTTGAAAAGAATTTATCAGAAAATATTTATAGATATCTCGCTTGGTTTATGCAACAAGAGTAATAAATTGTTTGTTTCAAAGGATGTTGAGTGTCCACGTGAGAAGTGAAATATTGCACCGGCGTGTCAGAACCTGCCACCTTGTTTTAAATCATTTAGAATCCATTAAGAGACAGTTTTAAGTGTACATATTGCGCCAGTTAAAATATAAAGTGCATGCAAGTCGTCATTTTATCGTGGCAATTATGCGACATTTACAGCTCGGGAAAAAAAAAAAAGATCAACTTCACAAGTTAAAAAAAAGTCACTTAGTTCCTGTAAGTAGATGATTGACCCACAGCTCAATCAATGCTTGTTTAATATAAGTGCTCTGTCTTCTGAACACTGATGAATGACTCTTTAAAATCACTTATCCAGCCGTGGGATTTCCCCTGAAACCTCAACCTGCTTTGGATTAAAAATAAAAATCAAAACAAAACATTAAAACATTCGTTATTGTCCATATTCCACGATTTTATCTGTTGAATATATTTTTTCAAATGCTCAATCAAGCCTCCGTTTTTATTCCGAGTTGTTTCCAGTTTTTACACCGCGTGGCTCTCTTCCCCGCGTGGCCCCACGTGTAAATCATATGTGTGCGTTAACACGGAGCTGCAGCCCCACGAGAATAGTGTGGCTGTGGCTTTGTGGCGCTTCCCTCTCCCTAACTGCGATTGACTGGGAAGCCACCCCCTTGGCTGCCGAGGACCACGAAAAGAGAGAGGCCGGGAGGCATTTAGGGAGACTTAATGTCTCCCCCACTGGCGTGTCGCGGACAGCCAGGAAGGCGTCGATGGCGTCGCGGGCAAGACGCGCACGCACGCCACGCAGCAGCACATTTGTGTTTATATCGTGTCCGCTGCATCGTTCACAAATGGCCACAACGCAGTCCTCAACTGATTTAACGTTGGCGCAGCCATTTTACGGACAAAATGATGATAATAATAATGATAATAATAACACGCACGGGTGCAAACGTCTGCTGAAAACAAACGTGCATTGCGTGTGAAAACGACGCGCGTTATGAGGATGGGCCTCGTTTGTTCACGGCGCAGGTGTGCACGTCCAACGAGCCCGACACAAGCAAAACAAAAGCCTGCAATGAATTTCATTTCAAGTTATTGCCAAGCATCGGCCGCGGGACTAATAGCGCAAGAGGAAAGAGAATCTTGAAATTTGCAACGACAATCGAATGTGGTCTTGTACAAGCGTGCTGCGCGGCATGGGACCCCTTTGCCTCTTTCTCGATGTAATCCACGGCATTATTGTGTGTGGCAGCCAGCACAGTGGTCGCTACGAAAGAGCGGATTTGTGCTCGCTTGATAATACACAGGAAGGCCAGCAATCATGGGCTTCTTTTTTCATTATTATTATACATATATGTGTAGATATATATATGTACTGTTCGAAGTCGTTCAGCCCTGATGATAGAAAATAGTTCCGTGGCCAGGACGCTTCCTATGAAACCGAGGGCACAAACAGCATTTCCATTTTCCTGTTTGAAAGCGGTTGCGATGAATTAAAACAAATGTAGCGGAAATAAAAAAGAGACTCATATTAAACAAAAGGGAGCACACAACCTTTTTCTTTTTGCTGGAAATCCTTTTCATTAACCTTCAGACTCCCTATCCCCCACCCCTCCCCCCCCTTTTTTTTAAACTAGTGTTTGCAAATGACATGCTTGGCCTCCGATGTTGTCCAAGGCCCAAGCCTGCACTTCACATGCACTCATTAGCCACCCAGAATAATTACAGCACCTTTTTCATCGTGCACACAGACGCGGGTGGTGGGGGGTGGGGAATAAAAAGACAGAATTAATCAAGAATACCTGGCGAAATACTTAAAAGGTGGGCACGCATTTAATGGGGATGTTTTCGGTATAAAAGGGAATCAAAAATAAAACAAGGCCATACAGGTAGACATGATAAAATTATTCTTATTATTAGCAAATCACATTTAAGTGATGATTTAAAACTACCCGCCGTGCATCTAGCGCCGGGTACATTTTCGTGTATTTCTGGTTGACAAATGAGCGGTTGTGGTTTATGAGGGTGGGAGGGGGGTGGGGGGGGGACCTCGGAACAGACGCTAGAAATTTGGCAAATGAGAGCTGCTCCAATGGCACGTTATAATCATGAATACTTCACTTAACCGCATACAGTACAATAATGATTTTTTTATGATAGCATATGCTGTTCTAATGCTGAAAATACCTCATATTTTAGAACAAGCATATATGAGCTCGTTAATAAGTATAGTTGTTCTTTAAAAATATACTATATATATATGTAAGTATTACGTTATTACAAAAGCTCTGTTGGTGGTCGTGTTGTGAACAGTACTCTAATCAATGCATAAGTGGGCCGATATGCCGCACGCCATGTTCAGCACCACACGGGAAAGTCCCCCCCCCAAAAAAAAAAAAAAAAAAAAAAAGAATCTGCAGAGTGAAGTGAGGTGGAAAAGAAGCGAAGAGAAAGGAAGTCACACCTGCTGCAAACTTGGTCAGGCGATACCTTCACTTTTGTTTAAGGGCCAGGACTCTCCTCCTACACGAAACTGGGTTGGGAGCAGGGGGGTCACCTTTCAAATATTTGCCCCCAAGAGAACATTACAATAATAATAATGATAATAAAGAAAATTTATGACATCAATTGCATTGTATTATGAGGCTATCCTTGTTGATTTCTGCATCAGTTGTAGCCTCATAATATCATATTTTTTATTCAATGGCGTGGAAATCACTAATAGAAGCTTTCGTTTTTCTTTTTTTCTTCTTTTTTTTAATACCTCTGATCTGTCAGTGTTGAGTGCATGGATTTTTAGGACTTTGTCCATTTCGGTGAAGTGAAGGTAGCCAATTATTGTCATCATTGCCCTTGAAAATGCATTAGGCCTCACCCGAGGTGCCCAATCAATCAGAGTGAGTGAAGAGACGATTAACAGCCGACTTGTGACCTTTTACGCATCCCAAAAAGCTGCCCAAAAAGGGCAAATCAGCGATCGTCTTTTTCGTTCGCTTTGGATTAAATCTTGCGACCTTGGCTTTTATCATTTATTTTGTGCGTTAACTGTATGTAATCATAGTTTATTCACGCGTGGAGTCGTGAAAGGGTTTTTTTTTGTTATTGAAAAAGGTGTTAATTTTATGGGTAAATTAAAGAGGGGATTATTTTTGGAAGAGCCTGCTCCAATCGAATTAAAATATAGAGGGAAAATGTCATAATGTAGGTAATAATTGGAATTTGGGAGAAAATAATTATCTTGGCTTTGGCTCGTTGAGGCTTTTTAAGCCTTGAGCTCAGATGAGTTGCATCCTGTAATACTTTCATTTCAATCAAATGCAGTTGAAAATAGTCCACAGTGTATTTTCTTTCTAACATTAAAATGATCATGTATGTAATGTAACACTATTATTCCTAACCATTTCAATTTGCAAGAAACCACCGCACCCAAGGGAAATCAACCAATCAGAGACACACTTGCCCCAATGTTTGCCACTCTTGCTTGGCTGTAAATTCCCCAAAAAATAAAAAATGTTATAGTAACACTCTTTTACAAAAAAGTTGCGCGGCAAATGTAGCATGCTAATGGCTAATGTCTGTCAAGGTGTGTAACCACAAGTGCATGAAAAATGACTGACACATTGTCAATTTTGGATTCTGTCTCTGAGTGATTGCTTTTCCTCAGGGACGGTGATTTCTTGCAACTCAAACTAGAGGCGGATGGTGGGGGCCAGACAAGGCTTTTTTTAATTTTTTTTTTTTTACATAATTTCAATCATATTCTACTGAGATATCACACTGACAATTTGAACACATTTGACAAAAAGTGTTTTTTTTGTGGGGGGTGGGAATTGGAAATTCACCCTTTAATTTACTGGAAAATTGTTCCATGAGGACAAATATTATATTGAACAATGAAATGCTCTCCCACTAGATGGCAGAAGGTGCAATTAACCTCTTCATCCACCTGTAGTCGTTCAAACAACAAAATAACAGCTTTGGCCTGAACTTAACCACCCCAGATTTCACACTATGTACTTTTTTTGGGGGAGGAAATTAGGGCGACATCATCATTATTTCAGCACACGGTATAAATACTTTTTGTCACAATTTTGCTTGGTGGTGTGCCACGACATTATTGTCATGTAAAATACACGCCAAGGAGTGAAACTGTGTCTAACATGATGCATTTGTTTTTCTTCTCAGCGCCATTGCCAATGTTCAATCACTTTCTCTCTTCTGCCCCCACCTATTCTCTTCCTTGTTTCCATCACTCCCCCCCCACCCTCTCAACAGGTACGCCTCCATGCCTTCTTGCCAGCTCCAGCCCTCCCCCTCTCCCTTCCGCCCCCCCCCCCGAACCCCTTCCCCTCCGGTTGGCTTCCACAGCTGTGGCGAGTGAGGGGGCAGATGACCGGAGATTTGGCCCCTGGGAGAGCGCCGAGCCATCCTGGTGCTATTAGACTGGTGGCTAATAATAGGTGTTTCAGGCTCGGGGAAGATCAATCAGGGAGGGGGGCGGGGGGGGGGTGTCGGCAGGGGGAATAGGGAATGTTCAGGCCAGTGCTTTTTACACATCGGCCCAGATGGATGAAATTACACTTGTCAGTTTTTAGTTGCATTACTCCCAAATTGGTTGTCTACTTTCCCCCCCACCCCCACTCCTCGCAGCCTCATTCCTGCTCTTGTTTTCTCTCAGTTTTTTTCCTCTCTCTCTCTCCCTGGTTCATGTGTCAATGTCCTGCTAAAAGGATTCAACAGTGAATGTCATTTTTGCGCCTGGCCCTCCAGGAACAGCTCTGCCGATTCACTTAAAAGACCTTCATTTTTTTGTCTCCTTGTGAACATTTTCCATGTTCCGGCCAAGTGCATGATTATGTGTAAATGTGCAGATGATATTTTGGAGGCGGTGTGTATCATGTGAATGAAAAACTGAAACTGAAAAATACTCTCCCGTGCTGTTTTTTTTCCTCCTTTTTGTGATTTTCATTTTATTTCTTACAAAACAGACACTGTAAAATCTTTCTATGGACTGTCAATATGATTGTTTGAATTAATTTGTAATGTGAAAAAGAGTGATAAACATTTGTACTTTGTATAAGGAAACGACTAAACTACCGATTTAGAGATAAACTTATTTACAACCCCAACAATGTTGTTATTTTTTTGTTGAAAGTTGTGTATTGAGTGGGTAAGGAGTATGAAAAGTGTTTTTTTTTTTTTAAATGGAAAACAATATAATTTATATTATCCAGTGGTTATTTGGGTCACTCATTACTCCAGGGTACTTGTGAAGGTCGCCAATATTAGTTATCGAGAAATAAAGTTGTCAAGTTTCTAATTTTCTTTAACAAATGGCTGGCACTTGTAAGTTTTCTGTCATACGGTGTGAAATGTGTTTTAACAGAGCTGTATTCCACAATGCAAGATTTTATTAATGACAAACGAGAATAACAAGCCTCTTGGTTTGCTCGGCAACAGCCAGGCAAGTTAGGGGAACATCGGTGCAAAATCTAAAGTAAGGACTTCAAAGCTTGTATATCATCATAATGTTGATGCACCCTTTGGGCAATATGATGTTTTATTTGTCAGTCTGCATTCAAACTATTTGTGGTTGCTTAGTGAGTGCCCAAGAACGTGTCATAAAATTGTCTTATTATACTGTGTGCTTTTATTTTGAAGGTCTGACTTTTGACAGGATCTATTTCCCACATGTTCCCTGGATGTTGCTGAGCGGACCAGGAGGGTGATTGCTTTGTGTTATTAATAAAATATTGAATAGTGGAGTCTGTTGTATGGAAATGGTGTCAAAATTCAGGACATCCTCCCCAAAAAAATTGGTAAAAAACTGAATCATATGAAAACATAGGAAAAAAAAATCAAATATAACTTGGGTGTGAATGATGAACCGTGATATGGTGGTGGTGGTGGTAAGGGGGGGTTCCTTGTATATGCAATGCAGTATGCCCCTCATGTGGCTAGCAGCAAAATCTGCAGACACTTTGGTCATGTGAGTGTGTTACTCCCGTATAATACACCCTGCAAAACACAAGGGTGATAATCACAGCAGAAGATTGGCTGTGTGTTAAAGTAGCTGTTCTGAATCGCTCACTGGGGAGACATCCCATCCTCACCCCCCCCCCTCCCTCCCTCCCAATGGAAATCAACACAACACAGCTCCCAGATGTTGGGGTCCTTGGGCCCACGCGGCAGCCCGGAGCCGAGATGCTCCTCAATGTCTGATTGCACAACGGAGGAGACTCGGGGAAGAGAAAAGCCTCTTTGACTGAAAGCACAGTGACCATGGGGGAGGGAATCAGGGCCTCTGTGTGAGAGAGAGTCTCCTTAGCAACAGGAAGAAAATTAACGCTGACATCCTGACTTCCTTGCTAAGCTCATCTCGGGACTTCGGCTGGATATTTTCATGCATGTGTTGGAAAAAAAAAAACGGGGATGGGGGTGGGGAAGAGAAGGATGAACTCTGATATAAAGACACTCCCTGCTTGTCTTTCATTTATATTCAAATGAGTTTTCCTTTTCTGCATAGCTTGTGTGCGCTGAATACAGAGAGTCCTAATATATGTATTTTGCTCATTTTACTCTGTCTGGCGTTTCCGCGCCTCTCCTCTCTGACTCTGTGTTTGCCTCCCGCTGCGGTAAACACAACATTGCGATGATAGCGCATGCATTTCAGAAAGCTCCAAACACGCCAGAAGAGCAGAAACATTCATTCTCTCTCCCCGTCATACCCCCACCCGCCCAAGCCGCCAGTCCTCTTCCTCACTTCCAGCCAGGGTATTCAGCTCCCATGATTGCAAACATGCATAATGACAGCATCTCCTGGGGGCCGGCGGAGGTACCCCACTGATGCTGAGAGTCTCTATCCTGTCGTCACATTGCAGGAAATTTGTCAGCGATGCACTCTGGAGCCTGGTGAGCTTTGGCAAGGCTGCGCCGTGAAGCCGGGCTAGCTTTTTTTTTTTTTTCTAAATAAAATGAAGTGCAAATTGGACCAGGCTCGTTGGAACAGCTCGCTGCTTCCTCCCATTACGAGGCCAGGGCGAGCGCTACGGAGGCATAAGCGTGAATACATTATCAAGTAATGAGGAGCCATCCAGGAGAGGGTCACGGGGGGCGTCGAGCGGCTCCAGAGGCCGCGCCGAGAGCTTCCAGTGTGCTCAGCCATGGATTAGTCATTTGTGTTTGAAGAGCAACGAGAGGTGCAGTTCAATGATGTTACACATAGCAACAGTTGCTAAGAATTGCGACAAGCGAGCGCTGGTGAGCTTGTGAATACGTACAGTTGACGCTGAACAGTCGTGAATGGAGAGCAGGATGCTTTGTGTTTCGACCGTGCTGCATTTGTCGCAATCTCAGGTGATATTCATGAAAACCATGGGCAGCGGCGAGCATAATCATGCCAGAGCAGCGTGAGCGCCGCAGAGACAAAATGTCACAGACATTTGGAATTCTAAGCAAGTCGTGAACATGCAACAATTTACTTTCCCAGAGGATCCTAAAACAAAACTTTGAGCTGGTTAAACACATATATTATCCTCTCCTCCAGCCAACAAGACCCTCGACTGTCCTCAATATCAACATCTGTCTCTATAAAACTTGGCAATACGAGACAATTGGGGCCCCCTGGAAAGCTGAAATAATTCCAGCATCTATTCCAAACCTTTATGCAACAAATACTTGAACACAAACAGAGGCGCATCACCTGTAAATAGACAATAAAACAATACTGACAGTCATATAGTCTTTATCTTAATATTCCTGAAGTTCATTAAGGAGTTGTGAAATCTCCATTATCCCTGTAAATCTGTAATTATCGTGTCCCTACCTAGCCAAGGTAAGGACACCAGAAGCAGCATGTTACAATGTTTTTTCCAGGCTGCAATTGATAAATATCATTTTCATCCATCCATCCATCCATCCATCCATCCATCCATCCATCCATCCATCCATCCATCCATCCATCCATCCATCCATCCATCCATCCATCCACCCATCCATCCATCCATCCATCCATCCATCCATCCATCCATCCATCCATCCATCCATCCATCCATCCATCCATCCATCCATCCATCCATCCATCCATCCATCCATCCATCCATCCATCCATCCAGCCACCTTTTCTACTGCTTATTCTGTCCAGGCCTGTGGGGATCATAAACACTGCATCAGTAATGGAGATTTTTTTTTTTAAATAATCCTGAAATCGCTTTTATAAGTAGCTAATGTACTCATGAAGGTTTGGATGTACCCCCCCTTGCTGCATGACTATAAAGACTCGTGTCATTTGTGCCCTGGCCGAGCAGATCATCTAATATACACTCTCGTACGCTCCTGGGTGGGAGCTTGGTGCTGTAGAGCCACTTTTAGTTCCGAACAGCATTGATGAGCCGCGATGGAGTTGCCTGATGGAACGCCATGGCAACGGCTGACACCTGGCTACAGTTCATCCTACCTCCTTTTGCTCCCTCCCTCCCTCCCTCCCTCCCCATCTCCCTCTGTCTGACTCCCCTCATACATACACATTTCCCTCGACTGACTCAAAGCCCCTGTGAACAAATAATGGGAGCGTGCCAATTGAAATAGAAAAAAATGTTTTATGAGTCGCAGTCAGAAATGTCTCTTTATACCCTCCCTTCATAACATTTGCCAACATTTTATTTAAAGAGAGGTGGGATGGGGGGGGGGCGTGAGGGGCAGGGGTTTGGTTGAGGATCATGCAAAACCATTTTTCCCTTTCTCACAGCGCAGTACATCATCAAAGTCCGCAAGCCTGTTACACAGTATGGCGCAACGTTCCGCAGCCAAAACAAATCAGCGTTTCCCTTTGCCGTTTCTCAGCCTTTTCAATAATGTGTCAGAACTCATGCCTTTAAATGTCTTCTTCAGCTCGCCTCAAAGCGTTCTACGAGTCAGTCATTAAACGAGACTCCAGGGAGGTTTTTTGCAAAGTTACTGCAAATGGTTGAGGCTGTGCGAAATTCAGGTAAAGTGCTACCACTGATCGACGATAGTTAATCATGTCGAAACAGGGCAAAGGTTGACAGTTCAGGCTAGCATGAGAAAAAAAAATTGGCGCTCATATTTATAATCATTAATTATTCGTGGGCAGCGTCCCATTTTTGGGACATCATGATTTTCACGCATTATATCCTTCCGTATATCAAACTATTTAAGTGTTTCAATCTGAAGCCATAATGCGGTATCAGGAGAGGATAACTCATCGGTCAAAGTTAGCACAGAGTTATTTCCCTTTCTTTCCTGACCCAACATGGCTGCTTGAAGTACACATAGAGAGTTTTCCTAGAGAACAAAGGGAGAAAGGTCAGTATGCAACCAAGTTTGCCTTCAAAATGCGAATCCATCAGTATTATTAATGCGTAAGTATCGTTCTAGAATAAGAATGGATTAATAAACATATCTCTAGTATGTTCCACTTCACAGAACTGATAACATACCCGTCCCAGTTTTGGGACGCTGCCCGCAAGAGGGTTCATCTTTTTTGCCCTTTGTCTTATCCATTAAATTTAAAAAAAAAAAAGGGTTATTTCCTTGATAGTTGTTAGGAGATTTTTATCTCAACAAGGCAAAAAATTGCCACCCTGCCCATGAATGGGTTAACATCAACCCATCCGTTTTCTATTAGACTTACTGCTCATTATGGTGACGGGTGAGCTAGAACAAATCCAAGCCGGACAAGAGGCAGACTACACCCTGGACTCTATCGCCAGCCTATCGCCGACCAAACTCCACACAGCAGGGATTCTAACCTAGGAACTTTGACTGTGAGCCAGATGTGTCAATCACTATTCCACCCAATTGTCCATATTTGGACTAAAACATTCAACGAAGGGTGGCTATAACTCTGAGCTCTGCCTGAATCTCGAAATAATACTTGCCAAAACATGTCCAATGCATAGTTGTACATTTAGCTCATACAGAAACAGAAGTACGAAAAAAAAATAGTTTTGCTTGTGGTTTGAGGACACCGTACCCGCTAGAATTGGAAACAAATCTCGCGCTCATCAACCTCACTTGGCAACGAGACCTCACAAATTGTCCATAAACGTCCACGTACCCGCATACCACATTGACCGAGAAGATGCAGTGCAGCTTTGGCCCTTTGAATGCTTCAGCAGATATTCTTCAATTTTACGAATTAAACTGGCAGTGCCAAAGCGGTGGAGAAACATTAACTGGTGGCTCGTAAAAAGGATACAGACACAGTCATGTTTCCAACTCGAATAATGCTAGCCAGAGTCATACTGTTTTTACAATTGCCGCATGTAAACACGTGCACAATAGTTTTATTACCCATTTGTGTGTCTTTTACAAATGTAACGAATTAAACAGACATTATATTTCTAATTGGGCGTGCGTAGAATCAACTTTTCCCGGTGACTGGTCTGCTTTCACAATTTAATTTGTTATGGTTTGATTCAATGAAGAAAAAAAAAAACTGTGTTGTAGTCTCTCATATTGTTGGCACAGCTCCTTGTCAGCCGCACAGAGAAGTAGACACAAGTCAAACCCAGAGGAGCCAGAAGTATTAATGAGCATTAAAAAGCTCTTAAAATGTAATCTCCGTGGACCCATGCTAGGAGGTGTTGGCACCGCCGCTCTCAACCGCAAATCATTCTCCTCCGGGCCCAGCAACTGTAAAAGCAGAACTCTTGAATTGGCTGCTTTGCATCAGGAGCTTTAATATGTACGCAATGACAAACAATCAAACAACATCTGCCTCTGTGAAACAACAAGGTACTTTTTTGGGGGGTGGGGTGGGGGGACAATCGCTTACCTGTGTGGTCTGTGGGAATGTGGATGGTGTGCTGTTTTTTTTTTTAAAATACTGAATGGCTGGTTGGGAGGGATCAGACCCGCAGGTGTGAAGTGGGCAAAAGAATAAATGTAAATAGACAATCGCCTTTGTGTGCCCGGGCAAATGAAAAAGAGGTTTTACTGCAAAACTCCATAATAACTTCAAATCATGAATTTTTACGTAAAAATACAGGTAGCTCATGAATCATGGAAAAAGCGACTAAGAAGTTACTTTTCTTCCATCAATGTTCTTCATTTCTTAAAGATACAAATCGGTTGAAGGTAAGCGCTTAAAGAATGTTTCAATCCTTGACTGTTTTCAAGCCTGATTTTAAATACCGTATTTTCTAAAATCTTTTAATTTTGTCAAAATCCGACGGTGCACCTTATAATCTGGCGCGCCTTATATATGGATCAATATTGAGCCTTTAGTGCAGCTCCATCTAATGGATGCATAACGTAAATCCAGCATCTACTGTGGCGTCTATTCTACGCGCCTTATAATGCGGTGCACCTTATAGTGCGGAAAATACGGTACTATGCAATTCTTTGGATTCATTTAAATTCGTCCAACTTGTTGACAAAATTTATCCCAGTGGTTAGTTGTTTCGGCTTTTAAGTCAAATCATAGTACTTGAGACCGTAGACTCGCGCCACAGGTCCTTGAAGTACTGTTAATGCAACTCCCATCTTTATTTTCAGTTCTAGGCATACACTGCAGTTTTCATTCACGTGCTATGATTAGCTGGCTGGTTTTATTCCACAGTGCATTACATTATGCATTGCACACACAGACTGAGACAGCCTGTTGTTTGTTTCTCAAGTTCCAAGTGAAGTTCTTGTAGGCTGAAATGCCTGCTCACAATTTAGCCAGACACAAATAGTTGATCCGTTCATTTTTTTTTCCTGCTTACAAGATTGAATTCAACTTTTCACATAAACGAGTCACTTTGAAAACTTTGCGTCTTTGCCCGTGTGTGGTCATGTTACTGACTGGCTCCTTTTGATTGGTCAAATCACTATTAACCTGGTAAAACAGAGTCAGGTGGCCAAAATCTCTGATGAATCAAAATAGATTGCCTAAGTAATAATAAGCACCTGTAGATAAAAATTAAAGTAGAGTGGAATGTTGTCATTCAGTGCAGTGGAGAAAAAAAATAGCATTTCCTTTTAACAAAATAAAAGTTCAAATCCTTAAAACTGTTCTGATAAGTTTAATGTATCCAAAAGATTACTTTAGTCAATGTAACGACATTACTGAAACTCATTGCGACCAAATTCAGACCGCAGTGACTGGTTGAGATACTTAAAACCTTGCCTAAAAATAAAAAAGGTTTAAAGATGAGTTTTGACTGCGAAATTGGGGATTTATGTTTACTAAAAACTCTGAGGTACACTAGCATTATGTTAGACTTTAGGGGTGGCAGGGTAGTTCATGTATTCTCGTATACATACAGTGAGAATACCTGGCACCCACCTGCACTAGTCTGAGGCTGAAAGAAGGTTTTGCAAAACCCTCAGTCACTCAGATTGTGGGTTTGGATGGTGAATAACAAACATCGCAATCATCCAAGGTCAACAGTTGTCAGGCCACTGACGTTAAAAGATGCTTGCAAAGCAGGAAGACACAAACACTGTCGAGGAGATGCCTATTCTAAGGTAAGAAGGTTGACTCTGTTGCTGTTTATTTGAAGTGTGTTTAGTGGCTATTTGCTTTGACTTTATGCAGGATTTATCCTGTCACAAATTGGGACGCAGTCACAGGTCCATTTCTGTCCTTCAAGAATATTATGTAAAGTTATTTTGCGTTACAGATACCATCTGGATATGCATTTTCTATACAGGTTGTTCTCAGGTGACCTCGAGCCAATGCTAGCTGACTTTGGGCGATAGGAAGACCATGGACTGGTCAGCCAACCGCAATGTTGGCCAGATAGACAAACGGCCATTCACGCTCACGTTGCCACTTATGGACAAAGATGTCAAATTTCTGCCTGCTACAACATTCTGCAGCCCACAAAAGCAAATAATGTTTTGACTTCATGCGTACTGCTAAATTGTTTTATTTTTTTTGGTCACGTCTTTTCCAAAATGTGAAGTTTTCGCAGATATTATTTTAACCACATCCCTTCGAAATCCGTTTTCAGTTTTGGTTGCCACTATTTTGTGCGACTTCTAATTTTAATTATTATCATTAGCTCTCAAATTTTTTGACCAGCCTCCAAATGACCGCCATCTTAGTTACAGTTATTCTGATTTTACACAGAGGGGTCACGACGGGCGCACCACCACTCTGTTTACTTGATTTCAACAAATAAGACTCATCTCTGAGAATGTAGGTGGCACTGGAATTATCTTCGAGAGCGCCAACGTTTCCTCGCTCCCGGCGTCGAAACTCTTTTACATGCTAAGATGCTGACACGAGACCCGGCGGAAATGATGGCTAATAAATATCACCATCATTTTTATGCCCGCTTTGAGGTAACCCCAATTAACCAAAGCTGCACTGCTCAATGACACATGTCCAAGCCGGAGCCAATAATAACACCGAGCCAGGTAATGAAGGAGCAGGTGAGAGCTTTGTTGCACGTGCGAGTATCTTTACACTGCGTGTCTCTGTTCCCCTTTGCAGGGATGTTAAATTCATGTGTGGCGGGTGCTCATTTGCATCCTAGGAGGAGAGGGGGGGTCTCCCAAAGGGGTGCTTCAGAGGCCGGCCCGCGGGGCCGCTAATTCTCTCTGAATGTGGCCGGTGTACAACCACCTGTGAGAAGTCGCAAGAGGATGGGGAAAGATGTGGAAATAGATAGATAGATAGATAGATAGATAGATAGATAGATAGATAGATAGATAGATAGATAGATAGATAGATAGATAGATAGATAGATAGATAGATAGATAGATAGATAGATAGATAGATAGAGATAGATAGATAGATAGATAGATAGATAGATAGATAGATAGATAGATAGATAGATAGATAGATAGATAGATAGATAGATAGATAGATAGATAGATAGATAGATAGATAGATAGATAGATAAAATCAAGGCACATTACTGTATAGATTCAAATTAAGTGATATTTTAAAATCACATAGATTTGGACACGATTAATATTGTGGGTGGATTGATAATGTGAACAGTTGGGAAAAGCCAAGGCAACACTTAATGTGACCCAGAACTCTCTATTCTCTATTACTCTATGGTAATCTATGGTAGCCCTTCAATAGCATTTTGATTTATATTTTAGCATTAAGATAGCAGACTTTCATTAGAAGAAATTATAAGGTTTGGTTGAACATTTTAGTGTTTATGTATAAAACGTTTGATTATTTTTTTTGTTGTGTGTCAGTTTTATCGTAAACTTCAACTGGAAGTAACAAATACACTTCTTGAAGCAAGCATACTTCGCCTCTATTTGGATGTAAAGGAAAATTTGAATTTCATAAGTGTTTTTCGCTAGGTTTAAAGGCTGTGGGAGTGGTATAACTAAAAAACCATTTTTACATACTCTCTATATCATTTCCATCTATTGTGGGTGGGTCTGGATCCTGCAATAAATCTACATTTCAAGAGACATTATTTTGTTTTCAACTAACTGACATTTTCAGTAGCTCCAAAAACCAAGTAGCCAATGATTGACCTGAAATACAACAAAAGGTGCTCATATTACAGCCTTGCCATTTTTAATCATTTTTTCAAGATTTTTATCTAGTTCCAAGCCATCAATGTATTACAGTTAATTGTTTATCAAATTCATGGGATTTTTTAAAAAAGATTTAATTTAGAAATAGTGCAACACATAGTAATTCAGTGACAGCGATATTGTAATGAA
Organism: Syngnathoides biaculeatus; assembly: GCF_019802595.1. NCBI lineage: Eukaryota > Metazoa > Chordata > Actinopteri > Syngnathiformes > Syngnathidae > Syngnathoides > Syngnathoides biaculeatus. The sequence goes on along the minus strand of NC_084640.1, from coordinate 8,215,263 downwards.
TTACCAAAATGAATTAAATTTCAAATGAAAGTAATGATTAGTATTTTGTGATGTATTATATTTTGGAAGTTCCTCGGACGACATTGGTAGAAAAATAGCTTTCCTCATCAGTGGTTTAGTCCCTGAATGGCGTGTACAGTACTGTATAGTCATTGCAGAAACCAGTGGACTCCATGCACCGCAAGGCCCGTAATGCGTTCCATAACTTATCGCCATGTGCTGCCAATTAATTGGCGTTCCGCGGAGCAAGCGCCAAGGAGACGGCCCGGCTGAGGGTTTTCTTCTGTGGCCAATCTGTTTAGGATTAGCGGAATAACTGGCCGACACCACAACATCCAAGTCGGGAAGAGGGGCGAGGCGTATGTGTTGTGGCTCTTTGGGTTCTCGGTGATCCCTGTTGATGCTACCCGAAGTCCATTCCATCCCAGATTTTCTTTGTGGGGTTAGGTAAATAGCTTATCGGACCGCTTTGCACAGAGACTCCTTCTTTAGCAGAGCAGCGGGCCGGGCCGGGCCGCTCGGCCATTATGATGGCAATCTTGATGATTAAATACCCATGGAACAAACTGGGCTACCTGTTGCCATGCATGATGTCATGTCTAGTCGAGAGCAACGGCAATGATTAAGATTTAAGGCCAGCGCAGGAGTGGATGATGTTTGTGGAAAAAATATCAATTAGTAGTTGGCTCCCAAAGAAGCGGGTTTATGTTGTCTAGTTTGTAGACTACGATTTGGCTCGCACAGTTTTCACGGTCAGTAGCTCATAGGTGTAAATGTTCTTTTTTTTTTTTGGGATGGGGTGGGGGGGATGAATAAGAAACAGCTGTTCCTTAACACTGAGCTTTTCTATATTGCTTCAGGCAACCAATTGTCACTCTCGGATTAAGGGAGTTGATCTTCAACACTCTCGGGCTTGGAATTGATCGATAAAAAAATCATTTTTATTACAACCAAACAAAAAGAATTAGATAGTAAGTGCTTTTCAGGAAAAAAAAAAGTACTAGTATTTTTGAGTCCATTATTCGTACGACGGGTCACGGTGGCTCAGCTGGTCAAGCATTGGCCCAACAGTTCTGAGGTCCCTGGTTCAATGGACTGGTTTCCTCCCACATCCCAAAAACATGCAATATTAATTGGACACTCGAAGAGGTGTGATTGTGAGTGCGGCTGTTTGTCTCTATGTGCCCTGCGATTGGCTGGCAACCTGTTCCGGGTGTACCCCGCCTCCTGCCCGTGGACAGCTGCGATAGGCTCCAGCATTCCCCACGACCCTTGTGAGGATACGTGGCAAAGAAAATGGATGGATGGTGTAGGGATTTGCGAGTTTGGACCCTACGCGTGTTCACGAGTCGAGGAAGATATGACCAATGATTAGAAAAAGTTAACGGCAAATGGATTTATTACAAAGGAATGTGCAGTCCAGACGTCTGGGTCTTATCTAGGTATCTGCCGCACATGACACGTGTGACTTCTGGCAGGATAGCACAAGAAGAAGACAAAAATTGCCCAGTAACACAAGGTTTTTATATGTATAGGTCCATGGTAAAAGTGGCTGCCCACCCGCAGTTTGGTCCTGGGCCGGGATGGTAACTTTCTGCTCCTTATCTGGTGTCGTTCGTCTCCACGGCAACGCCTGGGAGAGGAGGATGGCGCCAGCCGGTTTTCTGCGTACAAAGATCAAGGACAACCACCGGCTCCACAACACATCCTTGTCTGATTAGCAAATGGGCAACACTTTATCCGTTGATTAAATATATAAGGTCATATTTAAGCAAATAATGAAAGTGCAATGAAAGTAAAATAGTCTTCAATGGATATTCACACGATTCGCGATGTATTTATAATCCAACATCATCAGCAATGCCAACATTAATTGATCACAACATTTGGCATACAAAATAATATGTGAGACAAATGCTTTACTGACATAACCAATGCAGCAGAAAAAAAAACTGCCTTTACAAATATATCAAAAATACTTGATTGACTGTGTCAGAAAGGTATTCATTTCACATTATGTTTACTATTGAGGTTGTGGTTTAAAACTGTACCTGAAATGAGAGTGAAAGGCTCTTCTGATAGCTTTACACATTATGGTTGAAACAACAGAATTCAAATGTTTTTTTTGCTTTTTTTTCCCTCTTCTTGGTGATGGCAAAGTGAAATGGGGATAAAAATGGGATTTGAAGTGGACATCCTCTACTGTGATGGAGCATACCGACAGATTGGATGAACCCCATCTGAGGTCGTCGGAATATGGTAGTCAATGACATACGCGCACGCGTGCTAGCCCAGACTAGATACCTACTAAAATAGATTTTGTAAATTGTGAATATTGTACATTAGAGTTATATCTCATATCTCACTGGGGCCTCTACTCCCCAAGAGGTGTTGCGTCAGGAAGGGCATCCGGCGTAAAAACTGTGCCAAACAAATACGAGCGTTCATCTAAGATAACACGCTGTGGCGACCCCTAACGGTGCAAGCCGAAAGAAACTTACTCACTAGAGCTACCTAAAAAAATTGGATAAAGAGAACAAAAATGGCAGACACTGGTTACCCGACAGAAGAGTGTGTAAAGTCCAATAAATGGTTTGGGTAATATTTGTAATATTACATCAGCAACAAAAATATACAGGAGTCGAATTTCCGCTTGAGGAATTCAGTTCAGTATAACAAAATGGTGAAAATCGTAAAATATGATGTTCAAAATAAAACAAAACTACATGCCGTGGCATGAGCTAATGTCGGCCTTGGGGGAAGTCTGGGCTCCCCCATGTGTGCTCTTGATTTGCACAGCCTCCCCTCGACGAAAAAGAACATTGTCAATCACCCGTTGCATGTGCTCACCTCGACAGCAGAGTCGATGGCGGCCTCGCCGCCGAGCGACTCACGCGGCGGGCTGAACGTGTAATTATCAAAGTCGGAGATGCTTATTAGGATGAGAAAGACGACAAGGCGATTTTTTTGTGAGAGTGTGTGTGTGTCTTTTATTTTTGTGTTTCTCAGCACAATAGAGTAAGTGGAGGTCTGTGAAATCACGGCGAGAATGAAAAATCTGAGAGGAGGAGAGGCAGCAGTGAAAGAGGGAGCGGGAGATAAGGCGGCGGATGAGATAAAGGAGATTCTCACACACACATACACAGTTGAGAAAAGAGGATGGTTACCTCACTATTATCTTCTGGGACTACTGTGCACTGCTGTGTGTACGAGTGTGTACGCAGGAGGGCGGGTGAGAAACACAGCTGCAAGGTCCGCTCTGCCTCTGTCATTTTGCGCGTTGCCAAGGGTGTCAAAAGTGAACAAAGTTATCCAAGGATCCAGATTCAGGTTGAAAATGCACCGGGAGTCGATTGAATATTTTAGGGGACAGTAGATACAGTACAGTGTACAGCAGAGAATGTCAGGCATACCTCAACACAATATGCCAAGGGTCGGGAATCTTTTCGACTCCCAATATATGCCAAAAAAAAAAAATGGATATAGAACAGATCGTATTGGAATTTTATAAAAGCCAAGTATATTATCATTAATATATTGCAGACATTTTCTAATTCCAGAGAATTGCTTTTAAAATCCTTGACGAACCAGCTTGTCTTGCCGTCTACAACGTGTAACTTAAGTCATTATTAATTGTTTGTTATGGGTAAAATTGTTTGAAAATGGAACAAATCAGAGGTTAACCAGCGTCACACTGTAAACAATGAGACTAATTCATGATGTCAGGCCAGGTCCAAGTTGGCCCGAACAACTGTCTGGCTTGCTGAAAGACTCCCAAGAGAAGAAAAAGAAGCCATTATGTTCCCCTGATGGACCTCATTAAGAATCTTTTTTTTCAGAAGACTAATCAATTAGCATTGAAAACAAAGATAAACAAAGATTTTTCTCAGCCACAGATAACTAATCGTTGCTTGCATTTTGCGGCTAAAGACCATTGATGTTTTTTAGCATTTCGCTTATGATTGGCATTTAACTATTGTGTCCACTTATCCAAACAGGTTTTTTTTTTCCCCCAAAGAACTACTTTTTCTGTAACATGAAAGGATTGTTATTAAGTCCATGTGCATTGATGAGTGTTTTCATACACTGATTTTCTAATCTTACAGAATAAACATCGAAATAGCTTTAGCGCACGCATAAACATCCACGAAATTCCCCTTCTCAGCGCCGACGATCAAATGTTCGGGTGGTCGTTTGGTTATTTTCTATGCAATTGGACCCTTTTGTAATGTGGTAGCAATAAGACAAAAGAAGTCTCACAAAAGCCGAGATGACGATGGAAAGAATCCAATCCAAACCTCCGCTGCCCTGCTTTTCCCCTTTTTGCGTGTGTGAAGAACCTCGTCCGCAATCGTAGGCCCGACTCGCGCTTGATCAAAGTGTTGCGCATAAAAGGGCCGAAAGTATGATAAAGGAGCTCCTGGTGTAATTACAGTGAGCTTCGACTTGTTCCACGCAGCAGTGATCGAGCGTTGACCCCGGACTTTTTTAGTCTTAACGATTAAGATCCTTGGTGGACTTTGAAAAGATTTGCTACAGATATCAGTTTCGATTATACAACACAACCTTTGAAAAGGAGAAGTGTTGAGCTTTTTTTCTCCTTTGCTTATGATCTGTCAAGTACAATAAAAATAGAAAATAAATGGATGGAAATTAACTTCAGGTACATCTGGACAATTAATGCAATGCGATACCAGGGCAACTTTCAAAAGGAGTGTATTTTCCTTTTATCTGTCAAATGAATAATGATCACTTTTGAGTCTTTTGGTAAAAGAGAGGAATCAGTGAATTAGTTGTTGAGAGAAAATTAATATCATCAAACATTATCTGAGCAGCAGTTCATGCCTCCTATGCTGACGCCGACTGGGGATCTGGTCATTGCAGGGCATCAATCGATTCTGCCAGGAAAGAGACATTAGGGACCCCAACAGAATACGAGCGCTCAGAAGGAAACTTACTGGCATCCAACTAACTACTCAACCGATTAAAAATGTTTATGATTTGAGTCACACTGACTTTACATAAATGTGATGATTTGTGTAGCAGTGAGAGCATGGCTTGCTCTCCAGGTTGCTGTCACCACGGCCCAATGTTCCCGAAGGCGTTCTGTTAATGAGGCGACAGCAAATTGGGATTTTATACCGCCGTCCTCCATATGCATGGGAACTTGTCCTTTTCCCCTGCAGTCCACCCCTCCCCGTTCTCCCTCCTTCCCCACTTCCTACTATCTCCAGGGCCAATCTTGCAGCCGTCCTGTACTCGGTGCATTTGGCGGCCGATTTAGAACATCAACACCATCAATCAAGTCAGCGATGGGGCCAACCAGCTGGCTGAACCATCCTGTCTCACTGCAGGACAATTTGTCATCGGACAAGGCCAAGTTGGCTCGTTGTACTGTAACTACACCCAACGCTCCTCCTGTTAAAAACCTATTTTGATGACTTTTTAACTCGCCCTTTCCTTGGAACCCAGCGCTACAGCTTCTTAACCCCAAGCCGCGCTATTGTTTTCTTTCTGTCCTGCCATCTGAGAATAATTGCACACTTTCGTACGAGCGCGATGGGAGTGGAGGACCAGCTTGTTTTGTTCGCTCTGCTATTTCTTCGACTGAAATGCTCTATTAACCATTACAAATGGTTCCCCTTTGTTTTAATTTGACTCGAAGGCCACCAGAGTAACAACAAACAAACCTCCCATGAGTCATCATTCCATAAAACATTGGATATGGTACACATAAACTCTGCGCATTTTGTATTTTACGCTTCCTGTCTTTTCAGCGTCCATAAAAATTATAGGCCAATAAAAAAATGTTTCACAAGGTAAAAAAAAAAACAGATTCTCTTCAAAAAGGGCAGATTTTTTTTTTTTTTTTCCCAGACAAAATTCCTTATTCCATGCAACTATGAAGTCTTCATTACATTGCCTTCTTTTAGGAGGCCTTAAAGGGGGGCTCCGAGTTGTCCAAACATCCCGAATGAAGGTCTGGGGAAGTTCCTCGCTCTTTTTGTCCCAGCCGGGGGAACAAGTGCAGCACAGTGCTCGTGTCTAGCGGGGTCACGGCGTGGCGGCTCTGCCCCGCCGCATTCACGCTACCCTCTCTCCGCCTTTTCGCGGCGCGGCCCCCGGACAGCCGGCCCGCCAGCTGCACGGCCGGCTGCCCTTTACCAGTTTAATCAGCCGAGGTCACCGACAATCAAGCAGTGATGATGCACATGTGTATGTCTGTACAACAGGCGGGAAGGTGCCGACTTCTTGAAATAAAACAGTCATTTATTTCCCGCGCCGCACAGAAGGCTCGCTAAATCCAGACTTTTTAAGTGTGTGCAAGGGATTAACAAGAGTCTTGAGGGAAAAGGATTGGAGTTAAACAGAACCATATCCACCAAACTGAGTTCTATTTAAACCGGTCGCACGCAACTTTATTTGCCTGTAAATAATTTTTCAACATCCCATTCAGGATTCGGCACGTTTGATTTCTGTTTTACGAGGTTTATAAACACTCCACGGGCCAAAAGAAACTTGTACCTGGCAGTCATACTAGACCGGCTTTTCACTATTAATGAAGCCACATTCACATCAGATTCATTTGGAGCAAAAGGAGGGGAAAAAAGTATTGCATGTCAACTGAGCTTGGGCTCATTTTCAACACATGAAACGATTTAGGCTTCTGTCAGTCTGATTAATTAAAGATGCAGGCGGATGATTTATAATGGCGTGATCAAACAACTTCTGGCATTTGTGACAGTTTTTCACTTCAGTCAGTTTTTGGAAAAAAAAAAAACCTTGACAACAACAACAACAAGGATGGTTGGATGGAGGGGTGAAATTATTAAATTATCGCCTTTGCTCTCCAAATGACAAAGTACCGCTTTCCCTTTGACCTCAGGTTTCTCCTTGAATGTCATCGGTTGAGCTATTGGATGCACCGCGTTAATTCTTCTGGAGAAAATAAACGCATTTTGTCATTTTTTTTAGAACAAGCATTCTTGACATGTCTGCTTGTATTTAAAAATAACATAAGCGCTTCATTTAAGAATCAAAACCCAAGTAACGACAGGTGAGGAAAATGCAAGCAGAAAAAAAAAAAATGTAACAACAGCACCAAACCCATGAAACAAAAACCAACATATGTCTATAACTTGTTCAGAAATGACCAGGAGTTCCAGTGTGTGTGGTCTGCATGTGTAATTCTATTCGCCAATCAAATGCCCGATGAAATATATTAAGTAGACACACCTCGGTGTTAGAATTCAATGCAGGAGAAGAAGAAATCAAGAGAAAGTCATGATTATTCCTTTCTTTCTGTTTTATCATTAATTTTGCCAGTGCATCAATGTCATTAAAATGACCGTGATAACATCTGCAACGCCCAAAACTGCATTTAAACCCATATTTTTCCATCAATAAAGGCTCTTTTTACGTTTCGTAAACTTGTATTGGTAAGACACAAAATCAACAAGGGGAATGTTTTGGTTAAGGACGAATAATTACACCGCCTTTGCCTGACCAGGCTGAGCAAACACGCAAGTGTTGACCTCAGCGCTGCAGAGTGGACTGCGTACCACTCCCCGCACGAACGGGCCAGACCTGACGGACGGCTGAGGGATGCCAAAACCAAAAACCCGAGGGCCAGGTGACCACCAGCATTGGCTGTCTGCAGCCTCGTCTTGAAGCCCTAACTACTTAATAAGTAGCTGTCGCAGGTTTCCTGTACATTGTCCAGACCCCACGGAGGCCCCCTTCCCAAAAGCACACGGAGGGCTTCATTTATCAATCAGACCAATCACCAGACTTTTCCGGGGCTTGGGATGGCCACATGCGGGGGATTAACTGCATGGGGATTGGGTACGAGAAAAATGTGCACATCTAGTCAGTCGGGGATTGTGGAACATCAACAAAGAAGAGAACAGGATTGCCTGACATGTGGGGCTCAATCAATATGCCCCCACTCTCATCTATCTATTGGGATTCAATGCATTTTTATCAACTTTGAGATGACACTATTTATTTTTGGGTATCATAAGGCGCACTCTCTCCCTTCAAACTTCACACTCCAACATGTGAGTCAGATAGATGTTCACCCGCAAAGCTTGGAGCACATAATTATCGTTGCCCGAATGAACCGAGCCAGTCATTTGAAATCCCGACAGAAAGCGAGAGGTGAGCTGTCACCGTCACCTCTGGCATCTGCTCATTTGCCACTCTTAGTGGCTGAGGGTGTGACAGTCGTCCAGGAAGAGCAGAGCAGGTCTTGTCACTCATCCACTGTACCCAAGTACCCCCCCCCCCACTCCCGCGCCCCCCTCCCCCCACCGCCACTGAGGAACATGTGCTCTTTGACATACATCACAAGGGAGAGTGGGAGGAGTTTGTCAAGCATAGGAAAGTGAGACAAAGGAGGGTGATGATAGATATGTAGGCAACAACCATATGTAATTAGCATCTGAAAATAGGATGCGGACGACGGAGATAAAGAAGGGAGGAGACATATTTGTTAGGCCGTGAGTGAACTGGACCTGACAGTCTTTAAATTCAGGTGTAGCCAGCGTTTCTCTGCAGCGTGTCAGCGTCCACAAAGGCCCATTGTGGGGCGATCTGTGAGCGCGTCACAGCGCAATAGATGTGCTTCGAGCATAGATCTATAAGGTCAAAAGGTGGGCACGAATCACTGCTTGCTCTTGACTCTAACGCACGCTTCACTGCCATTTCATAAAAAAAAAAAAAAGAAAAAAAAAAAGGTAAGAAAATGCAGTGTATTTTTCAATGTGCGGCACGTGCTCACTTTGACGCAAGCACTTGCACGTATTAAATCACCTCAATGAAAATTTGTTTCCATTCACCGAGTACATTTGCAAAATAACAACAATGACAAAAACACAAGAAAGAGAGATTTTGCACAAAGGACAACTTAAGCTAATGACCGCATGAGGATAGACTTTGCAGATAATGGGTACTTCCCGTTGGAGTGCTTTTGTCGGAGAGGGTTGCCACCTATGGTGAGAGCGTGTGAGTGCTTTTACACGTACACCACAAAATGAACACACCGCTACTGTTGCACGGTTAGGATGCATCGGAAAAATCAATGTCCAATTCAGAATTTCGTTCAAATGTGGCATTAATACCTAAAACACTGGTGTCAAACCTAAGGCAGGGGAGCCAAATGGAGCCTGCCACATCACTTTATGTGGCCCTGCGAAGGAAAATCATGTGTTAACTTCCGTGATTCCTGATAAAATCTGGAAAAGATTATCCATCCATCCATTTTCTTTGCCGCTTAATCTCACAAGGGTCACAGGGAGTGCTGGAGGCGGGGTACACCATGAACTGGTTGCCAGCCAATCGCGGGGCACATGGAGACAAGCAGCCGCACTCACAATCACACCTAGGGGCAATTTAGAGTGTCCGATAAATGTTGCATATTTTTGGGATGTGGGAGGAAACCAAAGTGCCCGGAGAAAACCCACACAGGGACGGGGAGAACTTGCAAACTCCACACAGGCAGGGCCGGGATTGAATCCGGGTCCTCAGAACTGTGAGGCCAATGCTTTACCAGCTGATCCACCGTGCTACTCCTGCTAAAATATGTACCAGATTTTCATTTCATCATATGTAATAAATAATTTTTAGATATTGCAAGTGTCTTTTATGTTACCAAAAAATGGGAAAGCATTGATGTTTTTAGGAGTTGTCATAAAATGATAAAATGAACCTCTACTCTATCAATGACTCCATATAAAATTTCTCATCTTTGTATTATAATCAGTAGTTGTCGGTTGACACATTAGCGCCCCCATCAAATATTAGGATGATGTCATTAAACATTTAACCCAGGGCTCAGCAACTTTTTTGACGCTGAGGGCTACTTCGTGAGCACCGATCGTATGAAGGGCTACGTTACCTGTTCGCGGCAGATGTCAGACTCAGTTCATTACACGTACATAAAACATTTTTGTTTTAGTTTATTGTAGTAAATGTCATTACAGGTATTTTAAAATTTTAATTCACATAAGCAAGTCAGATTCGGAATTTAGAGCACAAATAATAGTAACAATTTGTGGCCTATGATATTTTTAGAATATAGCTCGTGGGCGCCTTATATGGTCCTCGCGGGCTACCATTTGCCCCCGGGGACCGCGTTGGTGACCCCTGATTTAAACTGTCATAGAAGCCAACTGAGGGAAACTTTACCAAAAATGTGGCCCCCGACAAAAATAATTTTGAAATCCTGGTAAGTTTTTTTTTTTTTTTAGGAACAGATGCAACAAAAATACAAAATAATAAAGTTATAAAAAATACACAGTGTAAATAATTAAAATTTTTGGTGATTATTTGTGCTAAATACTGTAGTAAGTGGCGAGAGAGCAATCCGTCAAATTCCTCCTCTTCTGTGTTGCAGCACAACATTTTTGGGCAGCGTTGTTTAAATATGGAAGTGCCATTTTTCTGCCCATATTTAATTTCTCCCCTGTTGATAGCATTAATCAGCAGTGTCCTGATAAAAACAAAATATGCAACTTAAGCTGGAGCAGGGCTAAGCCGCCGATTTGGACGGGATTACCCGAGAGGCCAGACAGGACAAGCATCAGATTGTACTGTCATAAAGGGCCATTAGCCCCTTGGCAAACTGTACCTCAAGCTCGAGATGACAGAGCGTTTCAAGACGCGTGGCCCAAATATGAAACTTCGATTCTCCAGGAAAGGCAGCTCGATGAATGGAGACTTCTGTGCAACAAGCGCGAGATAAAACATATCATTGCACTTTTTGTTTTCGGAGTCCATTTAATGGCATTTTAGGAATACAGTACATGCCCGTCGACATATTTCACTCGCTTCTCTCCTGAAAAGACAGATTTAGTGTCCGCACAACAGACAATAGAGCAGACTTACTGACTGGCTGGGATTAAATTTAATACGGGAGCTTGACAGACATATCCTGGAAGCATAGTTTGATCCCTGGGGACTTCCTCTTCGTGAAGCTTACTACATGTTTTTCTTGGATTTGCCTTATTAATTGGCAATTTAAGTCACTCAAACGCATCATTAACTCTGCCCCTTCTTTGTCGCAAGGTATGTCTTTGCAAATCGTTTATCGCCGCATTTTCTCCTCGCAAGGCCTCGCAATGTGGCGGAGCTATGAATCACGTGTGAGTGATTCATAAAGGAAAGTAGTTTAGTAGAAAGTAAACGTGTGCAAGTGTAACTTACTCAATAAGTTGTTCTGTGCAGCCGCTCGTTGCCCCATAAAGTTTTGCCATAAAAACCACGTGTCAGAAAATGGTGGTGGTCTTCTGGGGGCATTTCGTTTCATTTCGGTGTGGAAAATTGATTTGCAATCCGAGTAAATTGAGCTACGCACTTGATCATTGAACAAATTAAACTGGAAAGTCAAGGTTGAATTGTATTTCCATTATGTTTAATTTCAATGCGAAAATTGTTGAGGATTCTGAGCAAATTGCAGTTGCTCAGTTGTGTTTTACTGGAATGGGAACGCCACAGTTAGTGTAGACGAAGACCCCCGGGCAGCGCAGACGACCGGCTGTCCTTCCGTGTCACTTTCTCCTGACACGAGGGAGAAGAGGGCTTTTTCTTTGGAAGTGAATCTCTGGAAGCGCTCCACTCTCAAACCTCCACCCATCCCCTCTCAGCGTGCACTGCCTCAAGGCCACACGAGAACAGCCTGTCGTATAAAGAGACGCATAGTAGACCGGTGTCTACGGGGAGGGGCCCGGCGGTCTTATGCTGGAATCTTTTATCTGAGCCCGACTGTCTCTTCCAGTGTACTTGTACCTGCCGCTGATCTGTCCTTCCCCAGGGGGCTTTGTCTCAGGACAGAAATGCGATGCTATTACTCAGACGCGAGCACCGGCGGAAGGAGTCTGTCTGTGCTACGGCAGGCACCTTGTATCTCCCCTTTGTGACTCTCCCCACCGCACTCCTTTTTTCCCCCCCTTCCCCTCTTTTTTCTTTTTGGAGACGAGAGACTGCAGGCGCCAGCCGCAATGTAACTGCAGTCTCAGGTATGTTGGGGGGGGGGGTATGGTGGGTGCCATTTCCCTTGGCTTTACCTGCAAAGACTGAGTGACACGGACACTACAGTCAGCTCCACTCTAGAGAAAGCGTGCAGTTCAGATCTAGATGTGTCTAAAAAGCCTCACTAGGAATTGGAACACAATCCTTTCTGTGACGTCGGCCGACTTCTAGAGTCCTTATTTAAAAATGTTCCCCGTATACGGAATAAGGTGAATCAGCACTTTATAGTAACGAAATGTAATTACTAAACGTACTATGACCTTGAGAGTGTGACATTGGAAGCTGGAGTCGATTAGCCTGCGCGTGAGTGTCTGGATGTGGGTTGTGGCCTACGGCAGCTCATTGTGAGTGTTCTCATGTTGTGCTTTGTAAGTTAATTTCTCCATTCTTTTTAATTCACTTGAGTCGCTGAGTAACAGAAATTTGCTCGTCAGTCAAATTTCAGGTTCCCCCCCCAAAAAACAAGCAACAAAACCTAGCAAGTTGGGTCACATGTAAATCAAGCTATCACTCCAGTGGTTGGCTGTGTAGACGCAACTTATTTTGTTGTCCTTTTTTTGCGACTTTCTACCACATCGAAAACCAAAAAGATAAGCAGAGCTGCGCTGAGTTTGGTTAGACCCAGAGATTAGCATTAGCTAACAGCGTTTGCTTCCGATAACTGGCACATGCTTGATTGCTAATTTAAAGATTTGCATACAGATGATTTGTTTAGACTGCAGTTTTTGTTTAAAATTTGAGGGATCATTTTCTGGATAAATGGCGGAACAGTGGGTCAGCTGGTAAAAGCGTTGGCCTCACAGTTCTGAGGTCCCAGGTTCAATCCCGGACTTGCCTGTGTGGAGTTTGTATGTTGTCCCCGTGCCTGCGTGGGTTTCCTCCGAGCACTCCGATTTCCTCCCACATCCCAAAAACATGCAACATTAATTGGACACTCTAAATTGCCCATAGGTGTGATTGTGAGTGCGGCTGTTTGTCTCTTTGTGCCCTGCGATTGGCTGGCAACCAGTTCAGGGTGTACCCCGCCTTTTGCCCGTTGACAGCTGGGATAGGCTCCAGCACCGCCCGGGACCCTCGTGAGGATAAGCGGCTAAGAAAATAGATGGATGGATTTTCTGGATGATGTTACTTGAAACCCACATGGTTCACTTTTTTAGGGGGAAGGGGTGGCTTTGGACTGAGCTTTACTTTCTCAAATGCATTGTGATGGGATGCAAAGAGCCTCTTTACACATGACACGCCTGCATATTGTGTGAAAAAGCAATACACAGCATGCTCATTTCGATGTTTTTTTCTGTTTCTATGTTATCCCCCCCCCCCCTCCCCACATAAAATCTGTTTTATGTTCTCCGCAGGCATTTCTCCAACTTGCCGGAGGCTTCTCCAACAAACAAAGCTTTTATATGTCGAGTTTGCTTCGCCTCCTAATGTTGCGGCATTGTCTTGCGCACAGGCTTAGGATAATTACAAAATAAAATAGAATAAGTAGTCTTAAGATGAAACCTCAGCTCCATCTGTCAACAGATGACAGTAGCAGTCAGAGTCGTTTTCATTGTGGTGCAAGTGGTTTTGTAGTAAATTAGCTGCCTCATTCATCTAGAAGACATCTAAGCTGCGGCTGCTGCGTTATTATTTGAGCAGGCCTACGGGATACAGTTTGCATTTGTTCCTCAATGACAAATGGTTGCTAGGGTATGACTGCCGACTTGTGTGCATATGTTTTCAGGAAAGGAGCAGAAGCCTTTTATGGTCGCACAGAATAGAAGCAGCATGTGTGTATTAGTAGTGGAGCGCCTTCGAGAGAGGAGACCGTCAGACTGCATTTTCTGTTTTACTATGTATTGTTGCACAACAATACAACACTGAATATGGAAGCGTTGCAATACTTCAGTGTAACAGTCCATCTAGTTTTGTCTTCAAAGAACCTTGCGTGCATCTTTAGGGAATGTGGGAGGAAACTGGAACACCAGGAATCAAGCATGGAGAGAACCTGGTTCATTCAGTTGAAATAAAATATTTGTCTGGCTAGAGAGCTATTTTAATATCAAAGCCCGGCGTAGAGACCATGTTGTGGGGGGCGGGGGGATGTCCCAACCAAAAGAACATTGAAATTAATTATTAAAATTGGAACGGTAGTTGACTGCCGATCTGCCTGCCAGTTCTGAGGACGCTAGTGCTTGTGTAGGTTTTCTAAAGCTACTCTGGTATCCTCCCACACCAAAAAGCATTCATGGTAGGTTAACTGGAAATGTAAATTGTCTGTAGGTGTGAATGTGTGGACAAATGGTTGTTTGTTCATTTTGTGGCCTGGACTGGTTGGAGATCAGTACGGGGTGTCACCCCAAGATATAGTTGCATAGATTCCAGCACGCCCGTGGCCATTGTCAGGATATGCGGTATGATAAATGAATGAATGAACAGATGAATGAAAGCTGTACCTTACTTATTCCTCCACTGATTGTTGCAGTTTATTTTTTTTTTTTGTCAATATGCCAAAATATGTGCTTACAATACATAATTAAAAAAAAGGCATGAGGTCTCTATCTATTCATATGTATATGATATACGTTAGTGTATCTTTTAAAAAAAACATGAACATTTTTATCATTTTAAGTCCTACGTTAAGAGATTGACAAAACAGTGTGGTATGTGTTCATATGATTTTTCACTACGGTTTTTGGAACTACAGAGAAGAAATATATAACTATACACAATGTTTTGAAGTTGAAAAGTCCCTTCCTTTTTAGCAAATTTAATAACGTAATTGTGAAATAGTCAATGCTCATCTATCATAGACGTATATCTGCGTTCTGCGCGTATTTGCGCAGTGTGCGCAACCTCAACCCGCGTCAACATTTTCATCTTCCCACAATGCATTGCGCGCTACCCCGCCGGCCATTGGTCTCAAACCAGCAACCAGAGCCACCGCTGATTACGTGAACATGTCGGACAAAAAACAAACCGTCGACCTTGGTCTACTGGAGGAGGATGACGAGTTTGAGGAGTTCCCAGCCGAGGGTGAGTAAATTGCATATTATTACGCCGCGAGACTTGTTAATTTATACGGTGTCCACATTCAAGTGAGCTCGTGCTGGGAAGAGTGACTCAGCTAGGCTAACTTAGCAATAGTTAGCCGGAGCAGTAACTAGCGGAGCTGCTTTCTAAACAAGCCAGTGTAGCTAATTCATTGAAGTAATAGTTAGATATCTGGTTAAATGTCCGCCTCTATAAGTCTTTGTTTTTTTTTTTTGTGGGTTGATATATGGATCAAACGAGTGTGCATAACACTACATTTTGGATAGACTTCATTTCACTTTTTCAGAAACAACAAATTTGTTTCCATCAAAATTCTTTTCGGCTGACTTTTTTCCAATTCATTGTTTTCGGCCCGTTGCGGATCTAATCAGATTGGACAGGGCTGGACGAGGATGAAGATGCTCATGTTTGGGAAGACAACTGGGACGACGACAACGTCGAGGATGATTTCTCCAACCAGTTAAGGTATTCAGCACGATTCTTTGTCAATGTAAAATGCACGTATAACGAAGCAGAATGGTCTGTTAGAGACAAATCGATGTCTCAGAGCACTCAAGCAGCTTGTCAGAGACCGCACTCCTCTTTCATTAAAAGAACAACAAAACCCCAAATGAGCAAATGCTGGGTGATAGAGAAAATCTCTGAGGCCTTAGACTCAATGTGGTGTGGTTTTATGACTCGACTGATTGGGTTATAGAGGAGAAAAATAGAGGAATAAAAAAAGAAAGCAATTTAAGTCTCCAGGGATTATTGAAGGACGTTACTTGCAAGGGGACCTGTGATGGAGGGGAAAACCCTTTCAGAGTGATCAGGCTGGGCCATTTTTGCGACCAGAATCCGCCACAGCAACGCCTCTGGGGAAGTGGTCCGTCTGAGCTTTTGTCACAGTTGGTTGGTGCAGAATCCATTCAGAAACATCCTCAGATTTGGTCATTGTCAGGAAAGGAGAGAGGAGAATTGGCAATAAAACTGGCCTGTGTGTATTTTAAATAAATACCAAAGTGGAAAAATACATCAAGTTGAGATTTACAGGTTTCTCCTGACGTAGAAGGTCCAGTATCGGGAGGTAAGGATTTGCAGAGTATTGGAGCCTGAATAGAAATATCTTTAGCGCTTACAAACTTCATTCTGGCTCTGGGAGTCATCAGAACACCAGCATATTGCAAATGGAACGCACGGTACCATTAAGTCAGTGAGATAGGAGAGAAGTAGTAGAAGAAGAGTAAGCCATGTAATAGTTTGTGCAAGTAACAAATTTTGATTGACATCTTTTGAGAAGGGATTATTGGTACAGAATGTTTACTTTGTTTGGTGTAGTATTGGCCTGCGCTGCTAATATCAGGGATGAGAATTTTCCACCGATCGGCAGATTTCTGACTTTTTCAGACCAAAATGACCATTCTCGAGATATGCGCAAATCCGTTGAGAAAATTTCAGGGGTTAGGGTATCGTGAGCCTGCCTCTCGGTGGTGGGCTCCGAGCTGCAAGTTCAGCTTCTTGCTAGCACAAGCACGACTATCATATGCCGTTCTAACATGCTCAGTAGTGTAAATATTTGCATTTTGCGACATAAACATTAAAACTTGTTTGCGGCAGATTACTCGATTGGACAAAGGAGTTATACGGTATAACGATCCAATCGTGTTAGTGGTTAATCGAGTTTCACAATTGCCATGTACATGTGTTCTCTGTTCTCAGAAATCACAGTGTAACTTGTTAGTTAGCCAAGTAATGGCGCGTGGGACTTAGCGCGAACTGAGCGACGGTGTGTTCAAAGTTTTACAATGGCGAAAGTGTTAGAAAAAAAGGATGAAGATCGAGCAAGGGCACTTGACAAGGATGCTGGAATCCAAAACTGTTTCAGATGCGCATGGCTTGAAAAAAGTGTAACCGTGCAGATAGGACCGAATACGGTATCAGCATGTCTAACCGAACACATACAAAAAGTGGACATTCCTGGCAAAGTGCTGTGCACTCTGTGTTCCGAAAGGAGCAAAAAATATCCAGGAGGACACTCACCCCCCCCCCCCCCCCCCATCGACAGACATTTTCAGTCTTTTTACAAATTAGTCATTCTCATCCCTGTAATATTGTGGTTACCTTACTTTGCAACATTAGATGGGTGAAATATAAATTATTATGATGCAATTTTGTGTCTTTATGAAGTCAGTTTCTTGGCGGCTTTTGCATTGGATGAATTGACCCCTCCGTACAGGGCACTTAACCACGCCTCCTGAAGTTACGTCACCCCACTGTTGGTAACCTCAGACAAACATTTAACAAAATGGCATCGCAGGAAGAAAAGACGAGAGTGAAATTGTTCGATTTACCATCTGATTTTTCACTGGCATTCTTGCCGAATAGAGAAATATCGTTGAAGAGCAGACAGCAGGGCTTCAAGTATTTCAGCGAGGGGTATTTCAATGGTATTTACATGCATATCGACAGAGAAACCATTGATATTAGCACAAGATCTTTCCGGAGTCAGAGGAAGACCGAGAAACCACATAATATAATATATTATAACCCAAAGACGACAGACAGTTTCCTATTTTCGTGTTACCTATCACACTTGTGTGCAGAGTCTCTATGTGTATCTGTATAGCCGTTTGTGAACCGCCGTATGAAGGAAAAGAAGAAAGCGAGGCTTGATTTACGAGTTGTTTCTCTCGTTTTCTTTGTGTAACGTCACGCACTCCCCTCAATAATTATTCTTGAATTAGTGCCGAACCTACGTAAGTCCCGACCAAGTACGACAATCACTACTTTAGTGTCCTCAAACATCCTTCCTTCAGTCTTGGTGTCTCGGTGCACGTCGAAGGCTTTTAGGACTCGCTAGTCCGGTTTAGCTTAGCTCGCTAGCCGCCAACAAAGAGACAGGTTTGTGCAGTCAGATCATCGCAAAGTATCGCTCAACACAGATCAAGTGTGTCAATCATTCACACGTAGCTATGTTATGCAAGCGAAGAACTACTAATTCATTTATATGAAACATGTATTGAAAATCAAATATAGGGCTTACCTTCGTGCAAACATATCTGCTCCGGTTGATTTCAGATGGATTCAGTTGATCATGCGATCTTCCACAAAGTTTGATCCATCGAAGACATTTTTCGTACTCGGTCTTCGGTTTTGGAAAGGGTACGAATTGAACTCCACCAACTAGCCTATCAGGATACCTGTCATCACTATTACAAAGTCTGTGTTTACACCTCTTAACCATATCTATTGTTAAGGAAGCCAAATACATGATAAAACGCTAACAAAAGCTATACTGGACCATACGACTTTGTCTGAGCTAATGGTGGACGCCAACAAGGGGCGTGGTTTATGCAGATCTCTGGCCTCTGATTGGTCAGCGGCGCGGATGGCGCAATTTCTACGGAGAGGTCAATTGTGCATGGACTTAACTTTAGTTTTTACTGGCTGCATTGCTGCATCTGTTATGCTATGACTGTTATGTGTGACATTGAAATAAAATAATAGGAATCCTTAATGCTGTAATTTAAAATGTATCGCTTTTTTTTTTTCTTCTGGTAGAGCGGAGCTGGAAAAGCATGGTTACAAGATGGAGACGTCGTAGAGGTGGACACCATCCGTGTGGATAATAAGGACTTTTTTTGTGAATATGGCTGGCTGACCACATAGCGAGGGGAGGACAGGTTTCTTATTGTGTTCATTTGTTTCATTTTGTAAGAATTGTTAACACAAGTAAAATATTTGACGCAATCTACTACTCCCTTTTGTGTGTATTAACTCACTGTATTACTAATCCATCAAAAAAAAAAGTTACGGGAGCAACAAAATCTTCAAATTTAGAATTTATGAAGAACAAAACAAATTTATATTTAAATGAAATGCTTATTTTGTTTGCAAAATCACACAGAGCAACAGCACAAGGATGAAATATCCCACACCAGAAAATAGTTGGATGTCTTTTCTGTGTGACGACTTTCAGCGAAAGCAAAAACTATTTTGCGGTTTTTAACCGTATAAATGGCACGATTGACCTTCAGGAACTACTACTGGTATATCAATACCTAAAAAAAAAAAAAAACAATTAGTAACTGGAATTTTTTTCGTTCAAATTAGCCATCACTGTGAGTCAGATCCGAGCTACCTCTCTTTGGACAAAACTTTGTATTATTAAACAAGTTGGGATTTTTATCCATCTGTCCATCTTCCACTGTTTATCCGAGGTCGGGTCGCAGGGGTAGTAACTTTAGCAGGCCCAAACTTCCCACTACCCCAACCACTTCAAATCTTCTGGGAGGATCCCGAGGTGTTCCCCAGCCAGCCGAGAGACGTCGTCCCTCCACCGTGTGGTGGGTCGTCCCTTGGGTCTCCTTGTAGTGACGCCTCACCAAGGAGGCGTCCGGATCAGATGCCCCAGCCGCCTCATCTGGTTCCTCTAAATGCGGAGGACCAGCGAGCAACAAGATCATTTTATTTCAGTGTTGCAATTGCAAAAGTCAAACTATGATACACAAATAATTTTCAGAAGTCCAATTCCAACCTAATTTTCCATATTAAAATCTTTATTGGGGTTGTACTTAATACTTTATTGGGGTTGTACTTAATAATGTGATACTGAAAGTTTACACGTGGTAACATCTGTCATGTACTACGCTTGAATTTTAAGAAAGTATGAGCTGAAAATTCTTCATTCTACGTGGAATGATGCCTAAATTTGTTTCATTATAACACTTTTTGAAACAATTTCAGAATTAGGCGTCCTTCTAGGATCATTGTTTCTACACTTATTTATCATTTATCTCAACTAAAACCTTACAAATGAATATACACTAATGTATTTTGTGAAATCATGGTTGTGTGTTTGTTACCTGCTTATTTCCCTCTAGCCTACTGTGCGGTGGCACACTCCGTGTAAAAAAAAAAAAAAAAAAAAAAAAAAAAATTCATGTTTGTTGGTAGCATCAGAATTGCCTTGCAGATATTTTCATCCGTTTTTTAAAACGCTGTCTACACGAAGAGGTGTTGGATGTGTGGTACACACACTCAAACTTGTTCTGCACGGCGCGATATAAGAGCCCCGTCCCCTTTCAGACCCGCAGCGCCGGGCCGAGACCCTGAAGAAGAGATTATCCACTGGCGTGTTTGTCAGAGGTGGGGAGGGGGTCTCACCATGGGGCCCTGAGCCCGTCTTGCCTGGGCCTGCCTCCGCTGCCAGCCAGGCCCTGGTCTTCCGCTCTGCTCAGCGGGAACTTTTGTACTGAACCAGCGGCCAATTTATCCTCGCCAGACTCCCTCTGCAAAATGGTTCCCCAAAAAATTGTTCCCTCTCACTTCTGGGGTCTTAATGCTGATGATGACTGGTCGCCAGTGTGACCAAGAACAACCATCCATGCTCCTCACATAAAATAACACTCCATTGATATGTCCAGTATACTGCTTTACAATATATTTCGCTCCTAGTTGTTTCATTTTAAGAATTCTTCACGTGTATTATAGACTTAAAAAATGCCCGCCAACACACTAGTAGCTAGACACATCCATAACATGGTAAAGTAGCACAACGACTGATTATATTGTATTATTTCTTTGTGAACCCACAGTACAAAGCAAAAAAACAGTCGCGCAATTCAAAATGCAGACTTACTGGAACCATATTACAGTGAAGAAAAGTAATTGAACACCCTGCTATATTGCAAGTTCTCCCACTTGCAAATCATGGAGGGGTCTGAAATGTTCATCGTAGGTGCATTTCCATTGTGAGAGAGATAATCTCTAAAAAGAAAAATCCAGAAATCACAATGAATGAATTTTTAACAATTTGTGTGTTACAGCTGCAAATAAGTATTTGAACACCTATCAGCTACAATTCTGACCCTCAAGACCTGTTATTCCGCCTTTAAAAGTCCACCTCCAATCCATATATTTTCCTGATTCAGATGCACCTGTGTGAGGTTGTACGCTGCTGAAAGACACCTGTCCACACCATACGATCAGTAAGACTCAAACTTGTGACATGGCCAAGACCAAAGAGCTATCCAAAGACACCAGAGACAAAATTGTACAACTCCACACGGCTGGAAAGGGCTACGGAGAAATTGCCAAGCAGCTTGGTGGGAAAAAAAAGGTCCACTGTTGGAGCAATCATTAGAAAATGGAAGAAGCTAAACATGACGGTCAATCTCAATCGGAGTGGAGCCCCATCCAAGATATCACCTCGTGGGGTCTCAATGATCCTTAGAATCAGTCCAAGACTACACGACAAGACTTGGTCAATGACCTGAAAAGAGCTGGGACCACCATTTCCGAGGTGACTGTTGGTAATACACGAAGACGTCATGGTTTGAAATCCTGCATGGCACGGAAGGTTCCGGTGATTAAACCGGCACATGTCATGGCCCTTCTTAAGTTTGACAATGACCATTTGGATGATACGGAGGAGTCATGGGACAAAGATGAGACCAAAATGGAACTTTTTGGTCATAATTTCACTAACCGTGTTTGGAGGAAAACAGATGATGAGTTCCATCCCAAGAACACCATCCCTACTGTGAAGCATTGGGGTGTTTTAAAAAATGTGAATAAGCATTGGATGCAGTGTGTACAGGTGATCTCTGCAGTAGTGATGCATCTGTCACTTATGAAAAAATGAGTTTTATCAATTAACTGTAATAGCTTTGTGTGTGTGTATACACGCCACCAAGGGGCCTTCTTGATGTTTGTTGTGACGGTTGTGTAGTCAGTCGAGCGAGAGAATCGTTGAGTGTGAACAACCATTTTGTTTGTGCTGAGAGCGTAAGATTGTTCCCTTGTGTCCGGTCCCGCGAGGGCCTCGGCGGGCCCACCTTGGCATTCAACCCCGTGCCGATCGTCAGCCTCTCCCTCGCGTCCCTTGCGTTTTTTCGTCTTTGATCCCTGTGTAATAAGCTCTTTAATTCCTCGCGAGCGTGCATTTGTTGTTTCTTTGTGACTCTCCTGATTCAAACATGAAAGTGAAGTCTGATGTCGACTGATGAAAGGATGATAATTTGCTGGGGCGGAACACGTGGAGAGCGTGATTTGGAAATACGGCAGCCATTTCTTTGCTTGTTTAAAAGTAACGGAGAGGCTAACTGTACAACCGACGGTGAAAGTGAAATATATGCACTTTGGCAACTTCACTCATCGGATCAATACAAAAGTGACATCGGAACCATTAAGAGACAATTTTAATTCTCTAAAAAAGTATTTATCCTGTTGTAAAATACAAAACAGTTGACCTGATTTTTTTGGGTAACCATGCGGCATTGGCCAATAAATAACTCATTTAAATTATGACGTTGCAATCCGCAGATGCTTATCCCTCTTAGTGCATTCATTTCTTTAAAAGAGCAATGACGGGCCTGGGTCAACCTGACCCAGGAACATTTTCAAATTCATTTTTACGTCATTACTCTGTACGATTTGCTCTAACCCTCCTTTTATGTTCATTTGTCGGGATCAGGGATAGTTTTCCCGGGTCAATTTGACCCAGCGTACGTCTAATCATTGCTAGTGTCAGAAACATCCCGATCAACATTGTCCATCAACTCCTCATAATCATTTCATCCAATACACGCATTTAACCCAATTTGATCGTTCTATGCAGTTACATTAAAATATGGAAAATGGACAAGTTTTATTGTCTATGTTGAATTATCAATTCAATTATCCACGTCATTACATAGTACTTTAACCCTCTTATTTTCATTTTTTAGGATCAGCAAGGGTCAAATTGAACAGAAAACAGAAAAAAAAAATCACAAAAACATAGTTGATATCTTATAATTAAGTCCATTACTAACTATGCCGGATAATATTTAGTGCATTGCCTTTAATAGCTCATGCTCGGTGAGGATAATTGACTTGTTTTTCATAAGAAAATGCATGTGGAACGAAGCTTATTAATTATGTTGACTAAACACAAGATGTTTTGGAGCAAAAATCTGATTTTAGCAATGCATTTTTTTTTGGGGGGGGGAGGGGTGTATTTTTCTTTTGATCTCTGAAATGGGTCAATTTGACACACTCATCATGACGTGATGGTTAATATCCAACTTGAATGGCCGCACGAATCCCATGACAGAATTCAGCCGTACGCAATGCGGCTTCTTAAGCCGTAGCGGGGGTCTTTGCTCCACTGAGTGCTTTTCTAGTTCAAAAGAGCATTTCCCTACTTGCAAATGTCCTTGCACCCACGCGGTGGTGAGCCACATAACTGCTTGCGAGCAGCCAATGGAGCTTTTTTTTTTTTTTTTTTTTTTTCCATTTTTTTTTTTTCATAACACTTCACGTTGGGAGATGGCAGATCCATTGTTCTCGAGGCCTGCGAGTTTGTGGGCGAGACTTCCCGCTGCTCTCACTGGAGAAACACGCCAGTATCACAGACTTATTTTCTTGTCTTTCCCGCACACTCTGTAGGCCACTTTGACCGCTCCGCGCTTGCCGCACGGCATGATGGCTCCGCTTTAGCGAAAATTTCCCAGCCGGCATACGAAGGCGCTGTCTTTTGCGCGGCTCGGAAGCGCACAGCTGCTGCTATAATGGCCCTAATTGCACGTTTCTTTTGTCGGGCTGGAATTAGCAACAGGGTTACAATAGTATGACTAACACCCCCTAAAAGTAAAGATGGGGGAGAGAGGGTTTATAATATATATATATAAAAAAAAAAGAAGTCTCTCAGGGGTACATGCCCCAATGAGTCTGCCAATCCGCTGCGGAATGGCCCACACCTGCACACTCGCACCCCTGCTAAAATAAACACAGATAATAAGGTGTAATTACTTTGGAAAATGATAATGAGGAGCAACCCTTCAGACCTCACCTACTCCCGGTGACAAAGGCCTGCCTGTTTATTCTTGGGGGGGTTGACAGGCCCAAAGGATGCCGTCGAGTGTCCTATCAAAAGACCCGATGGGCCGACTGAGGGTCCCTTATTGGACCGGCATCAGTGCTGACGGGGCTTTTAAGTCTCGAGAACAGGGGTGTCAAACTAATTTTTGTCGTGGGCCACACTGTATTTAGGATTTCCCTCAGACCTCAGAAATCCTGAATTGCCTCATCATATTTACACACGAAATTAATGAACAAAAATCAAGTGTAATGGGTTTTTCAACCGTGGCTCATGTTTGGTAACAAAAACATCTCAACATTATCATATATGACTGAGTTTCAAAAGAATCACAGATTTTGACACAGATGATTTTTGCCTTCGCGGGCCACATAATATTATGTGATGGGCCGGATCTGGCACCCGGGCCTTGAGTTTGACACCTGTGCTCTAGAACAAACTACCTCAATTAATCTTTATCACCAAAACCACCCATCCGCTGGTCTTTATGCTTCCCCAGCAAAAAAAAAAAAAAAAAAAAATCATGTGCAAAGTGAAGATGAAGCCTAAAGATCATCCAAGAATGACAGTTTATCTATTTTCGATACGTGTTTATTAAAAAAAATTACACTGTTTTTGGACATAAATACAGAATACAAGGACATACTAAACGTGATACAAGTTAAATCAATAATCGGGTAATTTAGCGGAAAGTCACACATGCTAGTACAGTACATTTGTGTGTGGGTGTGTCTTTAAGGGGCGTGGCTTTGTGGATGACCTGGAGCTCAGTCTCTGGATCCGTCCTGGATCCTTTTACAATGAAGTCAGTTCAACGGTGGCGAGTGTTTATTTTTTGTAGTTGTGTATTTGACTCCTACGTTCAACAAAAGTTGAATATGCATTGCTTTATTTATTTCTCTTTTTTTATGTTAAATGTAGGAAAACATTTCAGTGTTCTTCATTTTGTCAGCATTCTATCCATTTTCTCTTGTAATACATTAGCTGAATTGCGAACTGACTTCATCGACAGCCTGTACAATTTCCAGAGCCATAAAAAAAATCCCAACCAGCTAAAATTAAAAAGAAAAAAAGTTGCATATGACACCATCATTACTTTGATTTTTGGAAATACGCAAGCCATCAGTTTGACCTTTAAGTGAGCTTCAAATATTTGACTTCAACCCTGGTGATCGTCCATATGATGGAAATACCCCACCTAAATTGCACATTAAAAAAAAGCTTCTATTTCACGCTTTCCTCTGGTTATTTCCCCCCTCAGAGCCATCGCACCTCAGCCACAGAACCCATCCATGTGAACACGACACCGGATCACCGAGGAGGTGTACGTTGGCGCCGTTGGGCTCACCGTCACTTGCGTCTGTCCGGGCTTTAACCCGATCCGACGTGTAGGCGCACAGATGGGTTATGTTTCGCTTTTAAAACTATCCCGGCGCTCGAGACGTTACACAAACACGAGACTTTTGTTTAACGTCAGAGTGCATTAAGAGGGCCGTGCTTCAGCCGTGCAGTATGATCCATCTTGCAGAAAATATGGTTTCGTTTCATGCGGTGTGCGCAACATAAAAGTATGAGGAAAGCATACAATGAGTGGAATTAAACGATCCTTGTCAAGGACATAAACGCTTTGGGGTTTGTATTGTGTTACATCAAATCCAATATTGCTGTATTCAGCTATTAAAAAAATAATAATTAAATCTTACAGCATATATTTCTCCCTTCATGCTGTGAAAGAGTATTAAAAGCCTACTGAAAAGAAAAACAAGACTAGTACAACGTTAGCGTCAGTGCATAATTGCAGAGAGATGGGGTAGACCCGGAACTGGTCGCCAGCCAATCGCAGGGCACATACAGACACCTAAGGGCAATTTTGAGTCTTCAATCAACCTATCACATGTGGGAGAGAACTGGAGTACCCGGAGAAAAGCCACACAGGCACGGGGAGAACATACCAAGTACATATCGGTGGGGCCGGATTTGAAATCTGGTCCTCAGAATAGTGAGGCAGATGTGCTAACAAGTCATCCTTCTTCTTTTCCTTTCGGCTTGTCCCGTTTGGGGTCACCACAGCGTGTCATCTTAGATGAACGCATATTTTGTTTGCCACAGTTTTTACACCGGATGCCCTTCCTGATGCAACCCCTCTGCATTTAGCCGGGGGAGATAAGCTTACGGCACCCGGTAGACCCAGGCGGTCTCCCATCCAAATACTAACCAGGGCCAAACCCACTCAGCTCCCGAGATCTGACGAGATCGGGCGTTCTCAGGGTGGTGCGGCCGTAAGCTGCAAACAAGTCATCCGCCGTCCCGAAATTCAATTTGAAATCAGAAGTCGTTGAAAATAATGAAAACAAAACAAAAAAGAAAAAGTTTGCTTTCATAGGCCAAAGAGTAAAATGTTGTGGTTGTCATGAGCAAGAATGGACCACGGCCAAGAGGGGCGGTTTCATCTTTGACACCTGTCGCCTGTCCCAGCTGTGATTAGACAATGGATTTAAGTTGCAGTTTTGTCACTGGTTTTTGGCCATTATAGCCCAGTCACACTTTTGGTTATGCTCTTTAATTGACTCATAGTTATCTGACATTGTTTCTTGTGTTCTGGACCCTGCCCTTCTTGGACTGTGCTGTCGTGCACAACTTTTGTTTATAATAAAACCCCCTGGAACATCATGTCCTCGTCTTAGAGTCCTGCATTTAGGTCCGCCCGTGCACCGTTGGTTCGTGACATTGGTGGGCCAAATCTGGATCAGGGGCTTCACCGTGTCACATGTGCCTTAAATAATCACCTAATAGAAGTAAGTTGACAATTTGCATGTATATCGAATTAATATGATCAACTTCCCAATCAACAGAAATGTACAGCATGACTATTATTCATCCTTTAATAAATAATATGCGCAACCGGGTCTAATGACCCTGCATGCGCATCGACGTGTATTTAATAAGCAAACCCACAATAATTCACCATGCACCGGTTTTGACTGTACAGTGATGCGCGCTTAATGAACGAGGAAACAATTTAGCCAGCGACTGCACCCAAACTAATAAAGCACGCTTAATGTTACCGTCACTGCGGAATGATCCTGATAGTTGTAATTAATCAATCAGCAGGCACTTTCACACTCCCGTGAAAATCACTGCAGATCTGCTTGAGCGGTGTTGACCAAAAGAATCAGTGTGCAGCCACCATTCACGCAACGACTTCAAGTTGTCGGCGCGAGTCATTAGCACATGATTAATTGCGCGTCACGGTAGTCGCATCATCGCCACATGAAGGAGCGAGACGTCAAACGCAAACATTGCATCATTTTGCTCACGTTAACATGAAACATTTGCACGGCGCAATTGATAGAATCCATTATTTTCACGACTTCCAATCAAATTGTCAGCGCTTTATCGCCGGGCTGCTTTTGAAACCGGAGCGCAGTGACAGACGCGGCATTCTTCTTCTCTGTTTTCCATCACTTTCTCACTTATGCGCGCACGCACGCACGTCTTGAAAGGGAAGGAGGGAAGGAGGGAGGGAGGCCTTGGCCCAGCCGCAGTCCAAGCGGTCCCAGTTGCAACGAGGAAACAATTAATCATGTGTGAGCGGCTGTCTCGGTGTCTGCTCTCTGGACAACAACAACACTCAGCCATTTATCTCCCCTCAAGGCAGGACCAGCAGCCAACGCAGGCATGCTTGTTCTCTCATCTACACACACACGTGCAAAGACGAGAGTGTTCACACACCATCGGTGCAGGTAGCGCGTGCAGATGGTGAGATGCACTTAAAGCGCAGTGAAGCAGGCGCATGCGTTGCACATTTTAGTCAGCCAACCGCTGAGCTCTCTTTCGTCAGCCTGATCAATGACACTGTCTGGAGAAAAATATTGGGACACGTCTAAAATGAATGAAAACGGTTTTCTTTTCAGTTACAGCGGATATTATATCTTAAGTGTTTAACGGTGGCACAGCTGGCAAAGCGTTGGCCTCACAGTTCTGAAGTCCCGGGTTCAATCCTGGAGCCACCTGTGTGGAGTTTGCATGTTCTCCCCGTGCTCGTGCTGGTTTTCTCCGGGCAGTCCGGTTTCCTCCCACATCCCAAAACATGCAACATTAATAAAAACATTAATTGGACACTCTAAATTGCCCCTAGGTGTGTTTGTGAGTGTGGCCGTTTGTCTCTGTGTGCTCCGCGATTGGCTGGCAGTTCAGGGTGTACCCTGCCTCCTGCCCGTCAACAGCTGGGATAGGCTCCAGGACTCCCCGCGACCCTTGTGAGGATAAGTGGCAAAGAAGATGGATGGATGGATGGATTAGATGAAAAATGTGTGGTATACATAAAATACACCAAGATGAATCATTTCATTCATTCACACTTTTTCAACCGTTAACGCGACCCGTAACTTGTGACATTCATTTGGAAAAAAAATTGAAGGGAAAAATGAGTAACACAAATCACGTGCTTGCGCAAGTGTGCACACCCTCCCAACTGGGATGTTGCTGTCTTGGAACTCAACCAATCACATTCAAACACTTGGCCATTAAAGATGATTCTAATTTGAAGTGCGTCAGATTAACAACAGATGAAATTAAGATGTTCTAGTTGGCTTTTTTTTTTTTTTTTACATTTTGCTTTCTACCTAAACTACTAGAGAGCATGTAGCTCCTGAAAGTTTATGCCCCCCTCTTGTCAATCTCCTTGACTGACTACCTGTCTTCTCATCTTTTCATGACTCTTTGAGGGACATACAGTTCTCAGTAATGTCACCGTTGTGCCGTATTTTCTCCACTTGATGATGATTGTCTTCACTGTGTTCCACGGTATATTCAATACTTAGTAAAAATGTTCCGAAGAGGTTACAGGTGAGCGTAAGCAGGTAGAAAAAGGAGACATTTATTCCAGCTTTGTGAGGGTGTGGGTATGTGTGCATGTAGTTTTTGAGTTGTTTTTTTTTTTTTTTAAGACAAGTGTAGCTGTTGCCTGGTAGTGTTCTAAACCTGAAGCAAACAAAGAGGCTGGTGTGTGTTTCACTGGAGGGGGCGTGGGGGGGGGCATCTGGATGGCATCAGAGGAGACTGGCAGATTGGTGGTGACAAACAATTTAGTGCCGAGGTCCCGGGTGACAAACACATCACTGCAGTACAGATTGATAGAGAAGCTTTGAAGTGCTACCGAATCAGAAGTAATCAACGTATTCCATTTTTTTTCTTGTTTTTGTTACTACTTCACTCACATCCTAAGGGATTATGTTCTCATAAATTGGTCGTAAATTTAATCTATTGCTGTAAATCACATTAAGCAAACAGTGTTATTCGATGTAAGGCACACCGCACACAAACGAGCTCCCAGAATCACAACAGTTCTAAGAAGTGTTAGCGTGTATAAGCTTAAAAGACTCTCAAAAGTATCCATGGTAAAGTCTACGGGATTGGTTGTCTGTAAATGGAAAAAGTTGAGAGTTGTTGCAACTTTTCCTAGCATTGGTTGTCTCAAAAAGCCGCCTCCGGGAGCAAAGCGCAGACAGCTTGGCGAGGCCAAATAAATAAGTCAATAAATAAACTGCAATAAATTCTAGAATAACCGCGAAAGCCATACAGAAATCTCCGCCACATGCCAACATCACTGTTGATGAATCGACAGTAAATAATTTACTGTATTAAACTACAACAGATGTCTTTGGAGGGCACCGTGGCGTTCCGAAAAAAAAAAAAAAAACTTGAGAAAAGAATGACTGGATGTTTCATTGTGCTACGACAGAACTATTGTGTGGACGGATGATAAAATTGATGACCCATTTATGCAGCGATCCAGGCCAAAGGGTTCGCACGTGTTTTCCTGCTACTGCACTTTGGAGATGCGTTTAATTTTTGGGAGGGAGTACGTCACATCCATCCACAATGCTCATGCTCATTTCAAAGATAATGTACTGCCTCATATTTTTCTTCTTTTCTTCTCAAGGTAAGAGGGGAAGAAAAAAGATGGATGATTGCACACTTTTGATTTTTTTCCTTCCAAATCCTTTCCCGTATGCTGTTTTTGAAGTATTTTCAAATTTATGCATGATGCAGTGCGTTGAAGGAAAGAGTCGATGAGAGTATGAAGTGTCAGAAAATACGCAAGGCTTGCCATTTCTCATGATTTGCCCCTCATCCCCCACCCCCCAATAAACGTGGCAACAATAACAAATGATGACCTAAACTCGAGGTAACTATTTGCAACGTGAGAATTTGACAGGTGCGACAGAGTATGATTTTGTTCTATTATCAAGACAATAGAAGTACATGAAAGCGAGCAAAAAAATGTCACTTCACTCTTTTTCAAGGGAGTGAATCAACCTTACTCAAAAGTGAATCCTCCTTTGAAAGGAAGCAGGTACGACTTTTGGAGCATTTGCACAGTGACGGCTCAGCGTCAGCCACTGTTAAGCTGAATAGCGATTCCACATCTGTGCAAAACAACACCAAAAAAAAAAAAAAACTCATTCAGTTGCACCATTCACGTCGCAGTCTCAAACTCCCCGCATCACCGGGATCTTCAATTAAGCAATTAAGACAAACGCGAGCATGCTCTCAATCATGCCCTCGCTCCTTCTTTCAGCCCAGGTGCAGCTTGGCAGGAAGAGGAACAGGAAAAGACCTAAAGATCTGCTGCTGCTGCTGCTGCTGCGCTCATTCGCCTTCAAAGGCAAATGCCCCTCTGATCATTTCCCACAATGCACATCGCACACGTAGGCGTCTGTGCGAGAATGCACAAGATTTTTTTTTTGTTTGTTTCCACCTAGCCCCCCTCACCTCCCAGCCCCCATCCCCTTTTTCCTCCACACTTGCTCATTCCCTCATCCTGCTCCCATCTGTGTTCACTTATCCCAGCCCAGGCCAGCCGGAGGACCCCTGTGCCCTCTCGGGTTGCAGGGTCTGAGCGTGCTTCATTGTGGGTCCTTGTTTCTGTGTAAGGGAAGCGCTTGAGCCAGCCCCCAATGCCTGTCTGGACCATCTCAGAGCCTTACCCCCACCCCCGACCACCCCAGGCCCAGATGCCCCGAAGGCATGGTTAGCATTTGCCTCATCACAACTGAAAGATACTAAACAGATTCACCCAGAAGCTCCATCAGAGACAGTCCTCCGTGAGGTTTAGTTTTCTGAAAGGAAGCAAAGCTGGCACTTTGAATTAATGTCTATGGGTGGCAGATATCTACCACATGTCCCATGTTTATGAATGTTTGCATTTGCATAACGAGACGCGCGGATGTACTCCGTATTGGTAAAGCGTGTACAGGAAGCGCCCTCCCCCCTGTGTGCGGCACACAGGTGAACTCGCCGAGAAATCCACTCAACCCAATGTTTGGAATAATCCACAATCCAATCCAAGATAGACGTCAATCCGGGTTATCGCGCCGCGCTGTTGAATGGAAGCAGAGCGGGCCCGACGGTTTACTTAAAGTCACTGAGAAGTTATTCAAACACTCAGTTATTGTGGCTTCAACAAGGCGTCTTGTCACTCGGTATTACGCATATGCTGTTTACCAGAAAGCCACTTGGCTGTACGAAGATAAAAGATGATGTCTGAAAATGACAATGAGCATTCTTTGTAGGCTGCTCCGCTGTTTAGCTAATGAGAACCAAACATGCAATTAATTTCTCACCGAAGAGGTCTTAAAAACAAAACAAAACAAAACAAAACAAAACAGAAGCAATATGTAGAAACAAAGGGACTACAACTCTCAAATAATCAACCAGTAAATCGCTGATTTAAAAAAAACAAAAAACTCTGCATTACTGTTTAATGTGTTGGCGACTTTGGCGACAAAAATTTAGTTTTACAATTCACTAAAGTACATTCATCTCAGCAACAAAGAAATATGAACAATTACTAAACAGAAGAATTTGTTATAACTTGCAGGTCTAACGTGTTTTATATATTTCAATCACTCACTGTTGGGTTTAATTCTCTTTAATCCCAGTTTTTTTCTCAATATTTCTTGTAATTAAAAAGAATCTAATTTGTTTACACTTGAATTGATTACTTTTCTCTAAGTATGGCAACTTACTTCTCAAAAAATTCCAATGTTTTGCCTTTACAATCTATTGATTATAAACATGCTTTGTTTATATTTTATTTTGTATTAGTTTCTATATGTTACACACATATATTGCATGTTCGATATATCCGTGTACAATTACTGGAAAATCAGAACTACCTCATCTGACAAATTGACTAAAAATGAAACATTATCTTTGTAAAGGCAGAATTTGTGACATCTTGCGGATTTGTAACTGGTAGGGATGTGCCATTTGTGAACAATCCGGCCCAAAGAATCAGCTCTTTGGGGTGATTGATAGGAGCCCCCCCCCCCCTTTTTCTGTTGAAGCCGCACATGATTGGTCAAGATGTGTAGCGGCGTCTGTGTGCCCACACTAAGCAGAAGCGGGAGGGGGGAGCTTCCAGACGCGCACAAATTGCAGCCAGCGAGGGATAGACGAGAGCGCAAAAAGTGCACTGCTGTACAGGTGCATCCCAATAAATTTAAATAGAATTTTACTAAATTAGATTATATTCTCTCAAATTTTATTAGGATCACATATGTAGTGCAACAGAAGCCTGCAGATGACTATCGATGTAATTTATTGTTCTCAAATTTGAATTGAAACTGTGGGAGGCTCCAGCCTATGCCCCAATTTGTGCAATATTTTCCAGTTAATAAATCACAGGGATCGGATCTGAAAGAAAAAGAGATGAAATTTCCATCACTAGGCCCTAATAAAGAGAGTCTGCCAAAAACAGAAAATGTTATAAATATTCTGTACAGTATGTAGTGTGTATGTAAAGTTACTATTGTTAAGTTTTTGTGTGTGTGAGAAAATGTGATGCATTCCATAATTATTTTGTGTCAGGTGACATTACTTTTCTTCAAAGTCCCAATTTTCTATCGCCACTGCACACATTTGAAAATGACACCACAGTAGCGAGCGAATGGGAAGCACTATTATGTAGTTGTGGTACTCAAGAACAAAGCTGTAACCACAAGCAAGCTCTTTTTATGTTTTTTTTTTTTTACAGACCAAAAAACGTCTCATACCCGTACATTTAAATGTCATAAATATCTTTTTTTTTTTTTTTTAGGACATCCATTAGGCACTACAATAAGAATTCACATGGAGCCAACTAAAACATGACTACAGCTGTTTTAGTTCACTTAAGATGTGAGTGACTGACAGATGATAGCAATAAAAGTAAGGACACACTGGCCGTTTTTGCTGCGGTGGGGCCTTTTCAGGGTGGAGGGGGGGGGCGCGGGGATTATTAACTTGTCAACATTTCAAAGTAAGACGCAACTTTGTCTCTCTTTCGAGAACATGTCCGACATGTCTGCCTTACTTTTATTAAAAGGTCTTTAAACCTTTCGACCCCGGAGGGCCTCCTTTACTGGCTGTTAATATGGACGCCGGTGGTCAACGGGCAGACCTTAAGTGGCCTCGTAATCATTTGTTTAGGGCTTTGCCTCTATTTTGGAGGCTCCGTGTTTAGTGTCGGGTTAAAAATAGACGAGCGAGACTGCCGTCCGCCACTCATCGCTCAGGCTGTCACGACGCGTGGGCCCTTGGGGACACGGGCAAGGGCACCCCTCGGGCCGTGGAAGTTCAAAGGTCGCACGGTTTATCACTATTACCCACTTAGTCCATGGCAGAGACACGACTGTGTGATTGCTAAAAGTAGAGAAGGGAATAGATGAGGGCGACAAATGCAAATCTGAAGGCCATTTGAATTTCGTATGAGGAGAGTTGCAGTCACTCCAAAAGTGCGCGATGGAAGTAGTTTTTGCATCTCATGAGTAAAACACGCGGAGGCCTAATGTGTTTGTGTTCGCTCGCACCACTCAAATGCCACAAGTAACTGAGTTACTCGCTGCAGATTGACAGTGACGGGGAAATGAAATGTCACCGAGTCAAATCATTAATCGTGTAAAATATTGTCATACGACGGGAGAAAATAGTGGTGCGAAGATTGCATCGGATGATAAAACATTACTTACGGCCGTTTTTCCAATAAGCCATGGACTCACCGCTGTCAATATTTCGAGGGTGGTATGAGGTATATCCTGGCGAAGGCCATTTTGAAAAGAGCAGAGAGCCTGCTGGGAAAAATACAGCGTCTCATGCTGTGCCTCCGGGAAGCTGAAAAACCACTGCGGCAAAAAGCTATGAATTATTTTGAGAACAAAATACATTTTCTTTGAAGATCGTTGGGCCATTAGAGCCCCTTTGCTCCCTTTTAAATTGTTTTTATGCTGTGAGTAATGTTAACCTTTGCTTTTGTAGTCATCACATTTTCTTTGCACTTTTTCCCCTACCCAGCAAAAAGCACAGACGGGACCGGCGGTGCGGTAACTAAAGTACCGGAACCATTTACTCCAATCATAAGGGAAGAAATATAGATTTTTATTCTCTAGTGCAGCAAAGAACCTAAAAATAAAAGATGCAGAAAATACAGTGAGAAATGTTCAGTACCCTAAGCCAGGGGCTCGAAGAATAATCGAATTCAACGCGTAGCAACAAAGTTAAAATTACTGTTAATTAACACGGGATTTTATGGTCCCTGTGGACTACCCAACAATATTGACCATGGCGGCATTTGCAAAATCAATGAACTCCCTCGGTCTAAAATAATAAACTAACGCATAATGTGAAACAAATTATTCAAGCGCCAAAAGCCCCACGAGCATGCCAGAGGGGCCATTCAAAGTACTAAACCACGCAATTGTAAAAAATGACCCGCTCTTCAGTTTTTGTCAAGCGGTCTTGTTTTACTGTCAAGCGTGCTTGAACTGCTTTAGCGATAAAGTAGCCTAATAATAATAAGGCTAATTGATTATCAAAATTGCTGCAGTTTAGCTTTAAGTTGATCAGCTAATCATGTAATCTCTAGCGCCGCACTGATGATCACACTCTCCAAAGACGGCACGAGAGCTGATTAAAGGCATTCGCGCGTCGAAGCCTCGCGCACTCGCGCGCACACGCGCTGAGGACAGGTCACGATTTCAGCGATCCGTGTGTGATACAACACTTGTGAGTACTGCAACACACAATTCAGTCTCTTCAGTGTATCTGTATAGAAACCACGACCTCTGGATAAAAGAGAGGAAATAATGCTGCACTCATAACACAAATGTGAGAGAAAAGAACCGTGGAAAACATATTGTAGGAAATAAGTGAAAAACTGCAATCCCCTGGATATTTGCAATTCACTATTCATAAATTGATTTTTATCCCCCCCCCCGTGGAAACTATCCTC
Source organism: Syngnathoides biaculeatus (assembly GCF_019802595.1). NCBI lineage: Eukaryota > Metazoa > Chordata > Actinopteri > Syngnathiformes > Syngnathidae > Syngnathoides > Syngnathoides biaculeatus. The sequence goes on along the minus strand of NC_084640.1, from coordinate 8,180,080 downwards.
ACTGATTTGTTGCACCTCAGATCCTGCCAAAGCCCTGTCTAAACAGGAGTTGATGTCAAAGAAATACAGTGAAGCGATACATTTTGACTTAGAGACATGATTTGTATGTTGGGGAGGAGTTAAGTTTAGCTTGGGTTGTTACTGGGAACTAGGAGACCCAGCTAAAAAAATCCCATCGAAATTCTATAGAAATGTATAGAATTTGTACAGAACAACTTGTTCTATAGAACTTTGGCTGTAGTTTTCTAAAGAAATTCGACAGAACAATAGAATTTCATACGACTTACGTCCTAAAGTTCTATAATTCTTCAGAAATTCATTAGAAATGTTCTACAGAAAATTTTTAGCAGGGGAGTCTTTGTTGCATGTACAAGTTTGCTTTCGGTGCATTTTTGCAAAATAAAATCTACAAATTTTTACCATCATAATTGATCTAATCAATCTACAAGCTATTTAGTTGGCTAATACTGTGCGGTACCAGTTATCCATAACATATTGACTTAGGTACTTGTCTTGGCTGTCATCCTTATTCTTTATTATTATTCTTTTTTAAAAATTCCAACTCAAATAGTCTTCAGCTAACATTATTTTAGTGACTTCCCGTATGGAATGACAGGTTTTATCTTCTTTCACCTTCATTTTAGGTTCATTTCCATTTTCTTCACAGATTGAGGATAAAAATGAACTCACGGAATGCCATAGAAGGGCAAACTGAAATCAGCAGAGAGTTTACTCTCATTTTCAAGTAGCAGATACTGTAGAAGAAAAAAATCAACATTGTGTATTTATAACCAAACCACACAGGAGGACATTACTTGCAGGCATTCGTTCTCTTAATTTTTTTACATTTTGCAGAATTTCCATTCAATAGAGTTCCGCGCTGTGTTGCGGCCCAACATGTTTTGACACTGAAAGCGCGGAACTTGAAATTGGGACTTGCCTGTACGCTGGGAAAACGTATGAAAAATAATTTCCCAATAATTCTGCTACATTCGACGCCAAAATAGTGTGTTCGCTGTATTAAAAAGGAAGTGCTGAAATGCTCTATTTTCTCCTCCAAAATGCTAAAAAATGTTGTTGAACTGCATTATTTTTATTTAAAAAAGGAAAAAAAAAAGCACCTCAATACGTAAGCTCACGAATTTACTTCTAGTGAAGGCTGTCAACATACAGTATATGTATCGCTTTTGTTGCTTTTTTTTTTTTTTTTTTTAATAAAGGACCTTTGGTGTGCACATCCTCTAATCATATACCGAGAAGACATCAAACCACCCAAAATGCGGCTTTCAGCTGTTTCCACCTTTTGTAGACGCAACCCCTTCCCTCCGCTGATTTCACACTTACTTCCCCTTACCACCACCAACACTGTTTTTTTTGCATTAATATGTATGTATTTAATGACACATAATGACGGGTAATAAAATGTTAGGGTAAGTCAAAAAAAAAAACATCACCATGGTAACCACCTGGGCTTCTTCAAAGAGCAAAGTGCACGCGGCTGTGTCGTTCCTCACTATTACATCTGCTTGCTGTGTGTGTGTGAGATAGAGGGAGAGAGATGGAGTGGGGGGGGGTGTGGAATTGGGAAAAAGGAGCGAAGAGAGGGAGGCACGCACACACAAACACACACATGTAATTGGCCGTGCTATTCAGGAGCACTCGGCCGCATTGTGCTCTTTTGGAACAGGATAAATGGTGGATGTAGCATCGGGCTAAATCTATTAGAAACCTGTGGCCGAGGTTCTGTATCTAGATCTCATTTTGCCCCCCGTCCATGTGAGGTCAAAAGATAACGAAAATGAAAATACAGTAGATTTTTACATGTACTATTTGTTGTCCTATCGAATTAAACAAGTGACACGGTGTCTGTCTTAAAGTTCAGAGGTTCTGGGTTAGAATCTCATTCGATTTTCCAAATAATCCGTACAGGTTCTTTAAAGTGACTCTTACAAGTTGATAATTTGTTGATTTTTTTTCCAGAACTGTACTTCTATGATTTAACAAAATAGTGAAGAGCACTAACAACTTTCTCCCAGCACACGGTAGCTCTATCGGAGAGGCCTGGTGTGCTTGCTTCAATATGTTTGTCAATCTCAGTTGAATTTGACTGTTAAATTGAGGCATTAAACGAAAGACAGTAAGACAATGGATATTGAAATACCAAAATGTTTAACTTAACCACGTAATTTTGTCTGAAAATGGTCACCTAGTTTAATGCTAATGTTAGACCAACAGAAATTAGCATTGATATTGTGGCAATTAGAAGCAATCATAAAACCACTGAAACACAAAAAAGTATTCCTTAACCATTTTTCCTCACTCTCTGCCTCGTAATGTTCTCTAAATAAGACTGTTTTGGTTTGTCACTCACAGAACTGGATCAAGTCACCAAAGGTAGCTACGATGGCTATTTTTCAGATTGGAGATGAGCCAGGTGTTGTTTTTGAAGTCTTGGCCAAGGATGTGTAATGTAGAGGATAAACTGCCCTATGCACAAACGTTTTATGCACAAATGTTTAATGCAATAATGTTTAAGTCAAAAAGTGTTAAATATTTATTTAAGACTGTTGTAAAATGTTATGCGATCCTTGAGCATTTATTTTAGTTGGTTGAGGGATTCTGTTCTGATAATTGCAGGGACCAGGACAAGCGTGTCCTGTGGCCTGTCCCGAGATTATATTACAGCTACATCAGCGCATGCACAATAATTATTATTCATGATTGTTGTACAGACAGTTTTGTGAAAAACAATACAAGTGCAAACCTAATAAAATATAAATACAGATAATTCCCAATATTTTGAGCATATGGGCAGCTGCAAATTGGTGGTGCGCATTGTACATTGGTAGAACGCTTTTCCCGATTTTTTCTTTTTTTTTTAGGTCAACTTTGGGGGTGCGAATTATACTTCAGGACGAATTATACTCGAGAAATTATGGTACAAGTTGTGTATTTAAAGGAGAAATGTGAAATTCTCATCTCATTTCATATTACATATTGAGAGCATGTCAAAAGTTATGACACATAATAAATGATGCATAACTTATTTGTGTACTTTCCATGATCTATGTGCAAATACCCAGTAGTATGGAACTTTAGGTTGGCATAGGAGTGGTAAATGCTTGCTGTTTTCCCAGGGAGAACTTCATTTCACGCAAATGAGTCAGGGGTGATGAGTTTACCAGGGGGTTTCAGAGCAAGCTTTGTTACACGCTTATTTATTTTTTCTTCCGTAAAGTCAGTGTGAGATGAATTTTACTCCAACGTTCGCCAGTACAACAGAGATGCGGATGTCGTGACTGTTGAGACAATCTACCAGGTGCAAATCACTTCTCTTCATCTCTGCACTCCCATTGTGACATTTCGGAGAGGCAGCGTTCCATCTTGCACAAATCTCTGAGCCAGATTTAAAAAATATTCCCGCACTTCGTCGCCTTTAATTCCCGTGTGCTCCTTCGCGTCGCAGCTTTTCTACTTTAAAAAAAAAAAAAACTTTGTTAAGGCAGCCCGCAGGGAAAATAACATTCTGCCAGCTGCTGCGGGCATTTTGCAGTTATACTGGTGGGTGTCCTCTCTGAGACACCAAACACTGCCAGCCGCTCACCTGTAAGTGTGTGCGTGAGTGTGTGTTGCTTCAGGGGTGTGTCCGTGTGCAAGTGCACTCTCGGTGGGTGGACGACTGTCAGTAATAATATCAAGATGCCTGGTCCGGGGGATTATTGCCTCTCTTTGGCACTACTATCAGCAGAGGAGAGCTGTCTTTCTATCTTTCGATCAAGCCAGGCCTATCCAACACCATGCATTTATGTTACTTGTAAACAACGTTCTCAAACCGGAATTTTGGTTCTGAGGAGTGTAGTTATATGCCCGCTGAGAAGGGAAAACAGCTAGGTGACGAGGATCAGATATAGTAGGGGAGTGGGGTGGGGGGGGGGGGGAACAACAACAAGCTGTGGAATATACTACTCAAGGGTTGGTCGAATCGCTCGCTGACCAAATGATGTTGTTGGCGTCACTCAGCTGTCATTGTGAGGATCGGAAGCCTCGGAGCGTGTTCCTTGACAGGTTAAAACCGTAACTTGTCCCATTGAGTGAGTGAAATGAGTAGTTTTGTAAGGAAATATAACCTCACTGGAATTGAAGTAATCCTTAAATATTTGACGAGGATCAAAATGTCCGGATAATGGACGTCTGTTGTCGTACTAGAGCGGCTCCGGCCACGGGAGACAAACTCCTTGTTTGTTTCTGACACGCTTGGCAAATAAAGATGATTCTAATTACACATAAATAGACTCAGATCTTTGAGTTGAACTCGTGAAAATTGTAATTGTTTGTATTTTTGTTCAGTGTATTAAAGGCTGACTCATCAGCACCTTGTCTTATTGCAGCTAAGCAGGTTGATTTTGCTTCAAATGCTCCGAGACTCGTTTAATCAACATTCGACTTACACAATCAAGAGAAATCGATGAGTTTGCCCACCTGCGGGGTGTAGCGGAGTCCCAAAATTTGTATTTCAAAACAACGTTTTTTTTTTTTAAAGGAGCACCAGGGTCGTCGTCTGTCTTCTCATTACAGTGAAAAATATTCCAGTCTTTGTGAAAACAAACCTCAGCAACTGGAATATTCCACTTGGTCCCCAACTGTGATAGTAACGATTGTCGATTTCCATCTGTTAAAAAAAAGAAAACCCCACAATCGTTACTGAAATTATTAGAATCTACTGACAATGAAAATTTCCACAAAGCTCTTGGGGAAATGTCCTTTGGAAAGATGAGACAATACTGGAACTTTTGGGCAAGTAACAGGTCACTTAGCTTAATGCCAACAAACAATGGAAAATGCCATAGATGGGCTAAGGAATAGCATCGGCGACCTATCTCTGGCATTTTAAGGAATGCATATTTGAACGTGAACGCGATATAGACAGACAACATCGTACTCAGAGGCGTATATTCTTTATCTTCTGCAAAACAGCCCACTTACTGAGTTATGAAACACACCTCATGTTTGTCTGTATCAAAAGGAGCAGCACGATGTCCACTGATTTGAATCAAAGAGAAATTGGCAAAAAACGATTGAATTTTTCACGTTCTAATTCTTTTTTTTTCATTACTGGTTATTTTAATAATGGTTATAATTACAATTTAATCTCTTGGACAGTTTTTAGTAATTCAGACATGAAAAAAAGAATCCCCGTTTCTCATTAGTTAGTTTTCTGTCATTTTTAATTCCTCGTTTTTTCAGTTTCCATGTTTTTCAGTGACCATGCCGGGGTCATGCGTGCGTCGTCTTTAGACAAGCTGTCGCTAAATTCTTTCAAGAACCAGCTCCCCCGAGGCGATGCCGGGAATCTAGCGTTACATCAGCGAGTTCATCCCGGGCTATGCTGGGAGCTGGACTCCTGCCATGGCAGTTGATGGTTGGGAGAGGCTGTGGCTTGATTTGCGTCTGGTCTCCATAGACACAAGTAAGGCCTCGCTCCCAACCCCCCCCCCCCCCCTCGACGTAATCATTTTGCCGCCGACATGGCGCTGCTAATCAACCATCATAATCTTCCTCCCCTGGTTGCAGTACTGTGTATAGAAAAGCTCCGCAGCAGCCCCGCCATGGAGATGCCCCGTGGATCTTGTCTGGACTCTGTGCTCTAAACTGCGGTCCAATCCCACCGTGATCAGCGGCCTACTCGCTTACACTAATACGCTGATTGTGTTCGTCTGGCAAAACACAGACAGGGCGCATGTACAGTAAACTGATGCGAGCGAAAAAAGAAAAAGCAACCTTTTCAGTTTTAATTCAAATCTGGGGAAAGCTAATGCTGTGAGCGCCGCTGCTTAAACATCTTTGTTAACCTCTTTTAAGTATAAATTATGAGCGCAGTTTACGTCTGCCACCGAGGAATGGTCACGGCTCGCGAGTTTGATCGCATTCCAGCGGCGGTGCATGCCAAAGTCTTAGCTTAGCGAATCCACAATCACAGCAGTGCGCTTTTGTTACACCTTCCACCTACTTGCCATCAGGCGAGCGCGACTCTTAAAGAATTACCCGCTTGGTTAATAACTATTGTTCTTTGCTAAACCGGAGTCAGGCAGCGCAATTAAAAAGTCATTCAATTTAGTCAATGTCACAATGCAGCCGACTGCTATGTTTAAACCACGAGTTTTTTTTTTATTATTATTTTTTTTATTTGTATAAGGTAAAATGATCGCAAACGGAAGTAAAACCATTTTTAACCATAATGAAATGCAAAGGTCTCTGCTCATGTTTCAGTTCTCTTAATTAATTTTTGGGCCAATTTAATGAACAACAGAATTAACAGAAAAATAGAATCATTTCAAACGTACCCCACCCCCCCACCCCCACTCCCAGGAAATTGAAATAGGTTTGATAGATGGATGTTCACGGGCCGCTCATTGGCACCGACCCCCTCCTGTAATTATAAGATCCATTTGTGATATTCATTATGCAACCATGAAGCAGGCCTTCAATAATAAGGGCTGGACTGCGTGGTCCAGGGTCTCTCCCAAGGGGGCTCTCGGCGGGTTCACACAACAGGGATATTTATGTTTGTTTTGTTTTTCTTTACGGTGCGACGTGGGCATTTTGCGTTGCCATGGAGACGCGGGTGATGAAGCGGTATTCTTGAGAATATTGACAAACTTGAGGATTGAAAGGAAGAATTTGATTTAGACATCATGTTAGTTGTAGCATTTATCTTAATACCAAGAAGCTTGCAGGAGAAAAATAAAGACATTTGTAGCAGGTGCTGATTTGATATTTGGCTAATTGCTTTCAACTACTAAGCTAATGCCAGCCGCCCTCCCGCACGTTTATGCGCGTTCCGCACAAGAACGTTCGTCCCGATTTGAAATGTGAGGGCGCCCGTCCTGCTCGCAAAACAGGGACGGGGTAAAGCGAGCGCGCCATTATAATCGTCGCGGGCGAATATTTATGCATGTATGTAAATTTTCATCTTTAAAAGGATCCATTAGAGGGGACGTTGTCTTGGTGGCAAATTAAAAGGTCTGCTGTTTTAAAGGTTAATGAATGCCTTGTTTGATGCCTGCGAGCTATGTGGCTTACCTACAAGTGGTAAATTTTCCATATATATATATATATATATATATATATATATATATATATATATATATATATATACGACAAATAGTGCATCATAGCATGCACAAACTCGGAGTGTAGACTCTGCCACTTAGTGGACGTTCCTCCAGAAGTAAATAACTTCTCACTGAGATTTAAACAGACTTGTCAAAGTTGCTTTATTGTGACACATGACAGAATTTTGTCTCCGCCTCGCCTACTCCGCCTTTTCACGATTGAATTTGATTAGCGTTACTAAGGAAATATAAAGAACTGCACTCTTTATTACCTATGAAAAGCATTAATGATCGCAGCTTATGTCGGATTAAAGCACTTTTCGTATGCTATAAAAGTCCGTGCTCGTGAATTTTTTTTTAAACTTTTACTTCTCTCAAACTGTGATTAACGAGACATTTATGTCATATAAAGTGTTGCTTTTTTTTTTTTGGAGTTCATGTTTAGTAAATAAAAGTAACATACATGTTGTATTTTTCCCCTTCTAAAATTTACATTTTTCCGCATGATTTCTCCACTTTAATGTTTAAGGACATCAACCAAATGTAAATATCAGACAAACAAGATAAAAAAATTTTATTTAAGAAAAAGAACTGTTCAAAGTTACCTAACCCTGTGTGAAAACTAATTGTTCCCCCAAGCGAGAACTGAAGTCAAGCACTTTCCAAAACAGGCAACAAAGTGGTCTTTCACATCTCTGTGGTGGTATTTTGGCCTACGTTTCAGCACCATTGATGGTTTTTCGAGCATGAATGGCTTTTTTAAGATCATGCCAGAGTATTTCATTTTGGTTCAAGTCTGGACTTTGACTAAGCTTCTCCAAAGTTGACTTGCCAATGTGGATCGTTTGTCCTACTGCAGAACAAAAGTCCTCTTCAGCTTGAAGTCTCAAACTGATGGTCCAAGATTCTCCTTCAGGTTTTTCCTCATACAAAATTCCATGTTGCATCAATTGCAGCCCCAGACCATCTCACTTACTCCCACCATGGATGACTGTTGTCATGGTGTTCTTTTTCTGAAATGCTCCACATCACAAGTATGTGATATGTAATGAGGCACACACCTTCAAAAAAAAAAGACCTTTCATCAGTCGATTGCATATTATCCCAAAAGCTTGATGTTTATTTTGCATCAGTACGATGATCTCGTGTTATCTCCATTTGTGGATAATAGTGCTCACCGTGGTTCGTTGGAGGCCTAAAGCTTTAGATATGGCTTTTGTAAGCAGGCCAGGTAGCACTGAATGATCCCCCCATCATAAATAAATTAAAAAACATTTAAAAGCTGAATTTTATCTTGAGAAATCTTTGTTTGATATTTGCATTTGTTTGATGATCTTAAAGTAGTGCAAAAAAAAAAACAAAAGAGAATTTAAGATGGGGTGAAATCTTTTCCATGGGACTGTAGCACGCTGTATGAAATATAATTGAGCTCAAGAAAGGAAAAACAGTTCTGAGTGGTGACCGGTCTATAAAAGCCAATCATTGACACGACAGGTTCTACAAGAGGCCTTTACTTTAAAGAGTTAAATGCTGTATATTTATTGCCTCATTAAAGTGTAAAGAAAAATGGCTGAGCTGTCTACTGAAGGATAGCTGAGGCAAATATCGTCATTTTGCTTTAAAAAGAAAAAAAAGTTGCTCTCCTCCGCTCGTTCAGCCTGGCTTGTTTGGTAATAAGAAACAGGTCACTCTATTGGTTTGTTTTTGTTTCTTTAGTAAGGCTGTAATTTAGGACTCATGTTCAGTGTCTCTACACTCCACTGGCTGCGCAGGCTCCGAGGCTTCAGCCTGCGGGACCGGGACTTGAGTGAGAAGAGACGCCAAACGCGGCTTGAACAAGTTCTGCCGTGTGTCATTCACGGGGACTTCTGTCTCCGTCAGGGCCCGATTGTTCTCTGGAGAGTGACGTTTTGTCAAAATCAATCAAAAAGTGCCACCACCCCCACCCCAAAATTAAATTATTACTTATGTTAACAGCAAAATGGGACACACGTGCTATTTGTTACAGCTCCAGTCACGAGGCTTGTGGCCAACATGTCTGAGGTGTTAATTAGAGCAAGCAGAAAGACATATTTGATAATTGCTTTCAAAAGGCAACCGTGGTGCAATGTAAATCGAAAACAGAGGTAATGTTATGTAATTAGGGAAAACGACTTCTAGGCTCCCTGATTATTCAGTCGACTTCTTGTGTGGCATGAAAGCCATTTTTATGATACCGGATTATTTAGCCCGTTTATGATTTATATTTAACACCTTAGCTATGCCTTAGTGCCACCTACAGGAGTGGAGTTGAACTACAACGTGTTCTCTTGCTGCACTAGCTCATTTTTTGTATTTCCTTGTTTTGCTTTTGTACATAATTACAGTAGCGTACTGTAATGTAAAAGAGAATTATCTTCCATTATGTATTCTGCATTTCCTCATCCTTGGAAGAGGTCTGCACTCTTTTTCTTGTGGTCTGGATTTGTACTACAACAACGGTATCCAAAGTAACAGGCTTAAATGACTGCGGGATAGAGAAATATGGGAAAGAGAAATACGTTTGCTGCCATTTTTACTTCTTGTACTTTGAGATTAAGACAAACAGAGCTGATCTTTTTCTAATTTGTTCATGCAGTTTACAAAGACTGTCTTGAGCCGGACCAGCATCCTCCTGCGGTCCCCACTAACTGCGACCGTGTGTTCATCCCGCTCCACGTTGAGGCAGCTGTGGTGAGTTCATCCTCTTCCTCCACCACCATTCAGATCAATACCCACTGCACAAAATCTTACTTTTTCAATGATAATCACGCTTCATTTTAATGGCAGTGGACTGCACTTCATCTTACTGAGCGGTATTTTTAAGTTTGCCTTGCTCGTAGGTAGCCAACATATTAGTAATGAGGAAATGAAAACTGATCACTATGTTTACAAAGGTAGACCTTAGCATAAAGCCCATGCCAAATGTGTACCCCTGCTGTTTACGGCCCTCTATATTGACTGGATTCATCATTAATGAAACCCCGATGTCATATGTGCAAGACATTTTTGTATTCCCCCCACCCCATTAGCTGACATAGTCAATGGCATTACATCATTATACTTGAGCATAGAAAGTCCCCTACTATGTGCTCGTCACGCACATGCTGTAGACTGGAGTAAGTTCAGAGCTTTTTCATCGTGAGACATTTTCAATGTGATGTCTAGACTCAAACTGGGAGCAGTGGTGGCATTGGTGGGAGCCAGGGTCCAAGTTGAGCCAAGTTTGCACCCACTCTCGCCCGCCATACATCTCAATGAGCTTTTTTATATTGCATATAACCTAGTCCAGATGGCTGACCCGCTGCGGGAAGCAACGCCTGGATTGGATGCAATGTGCTTACTCGTATTTGTAATGTGCATTTTTATCTCTTCCGGTCATATATTCTACATAACCCGATTGTGCATTTGCTCGCCTGTGTGCAAATGTTTGCGTCTCCTGCAGCACGTTGCTCTCGACATCCTCGGTGGTTTGTTGCGCCACGTAGCAACAAGCTGGCGCTCAACTCTGAAAAGCGAATTTACGGCTTGTGCCATATTAGCACGCCCAGCTTTCCGTCTTAATATTAACAACCTAACCCTTAATCTGGCAAGGCTTTAAACCATAGGTGTCAACTTCTGGCCCGTGGGCCAGATTTGGCCCGCGGTGTAATTATATTTGACCTGTGAGGCAATTTCAAATTAATATTAGAGCTGGCCCGCTGGTATTACAAGAATTACACACTTGTTTGGTTCCGTATTAAAAGGTTCATTTGTTCAACGTTGGCCCGCGGCTTTGTCCAATTTAAAATTTTGGCCCATTGTAAATTTGAGTTTGACACCCTTGCTTTAAACCATACTTTGTAATGTATCTGGGGGCTTAGAATCCATATGGAATTCAATTCAATTGTGTATTTCAATCCGTTCATAAAGGAAGAACCGTGAAAATGAAGTATTCAAGCAGTGAAAAATCTCTTTTCGAGCTATACAATTTCTGACATATATGAAGTAAAATCCACGGTTAGCAGACATTTCAAAGAGTCAACCTAAACAAAAAGCATAATCTCTTTTATGCAGAATTTCACTCAGAAATGAAACACTGCAAAAATAAACACATCAAATCCTGGGGCTTTAATACCTTGGCAAGAGAAGGTTTTCTAAAATATACTGTATATACTTCAGAATCCTAATTTTCTTCCATGTTGCTCAATAAATAACAAAAATGCAGTGGTGTGAAAAATGCTCTTTTTGTTTTGTCTCATGAGGCCATAGACACGGTATATTGATCCATTTCCCCCAATTATTAATAAACAACAATGATAATAAAACAAAATAATCAAATCGATTATTATACTGACATAAACAAATTAAGGGGCTTGAAGATATAGCATAACTGTGAATGAACTTTTATCAAGGATCTTGCACATGCAATCATCACCGCACGATGCTTTATTTTCTCTGCTTCTCGCCGTGCAAACTGTATATAGCATGCGCCGCGTTAGCTTTGGTGCCACTCTAACCACCGCGCCTGCCAGATGCTGACAAAATGGGATTATCAGGGAAAACGTTTGCGCCCGCTGCATCGTTCTCACAAGAGCTCTCCCGGGCCAATTACCGTCTTGATGGAAGCCAGAGATTCTCACCAATTACATGCATTTTTCCAGTCGCGCACGTGGACGCCGGCCAAAGCTCAGCTCTGCATTTGCTAGAACTCGATGCGGACGGGATCACATTATTATGCACGTTGGCCTTGTGTTACGCGGACGGGACGACAGCGCTCGGCTCACACAAGTTGCTTGCAATTAATGCTCTTATTCGAAAACCCGTTTGGGAATCCATTACTTCCTTCTTATCATTCTTTTCTTGACTATCTTATCAATATTGTTGTGTACTGATGCGCGAATGGAAAAATAAAGGTTGTGCTTTGTTTGATAGAAAACAATCAAAGGTGTTTCTGTCCTTGGACAATTGCCGTTAAGTTGCCAGCCTTCTGTTTGTCCCCCCATCCGAAATAAAACCGATGCCCGTGAAACACTCACATAGTTAAATCTCTAGCTGACAATGTAAACTTCTCCCGACCACAGTTTTACTGCTCTGTGGGTGTTGTGTTTAAATACAGACTCCTGCATATCGTCTCTATTTACAAATAGATAAATGTTTGCCCGACTGTGGTACAATTACCCCCCCCCCATGTTACAAAGTGAAGGTATTCTCAGGAGAATTGAGCAGAAATGTTGGCAAGACGTATTCGATTACATTCATAACTGCTGTATTTATCCACAATATAAGCTTTTAAAGGCATCGTGCACGTTCTCAAACCGCAGTAACTCAGACCACTCCGTTATTGTACATTGTATATATATATATATATATTTTTTTTTATTTATTTGCTGAAAACACATTTTGCTGTCCTTTCAAAGCAATCAATGAGAGTTAGGATTTAGGGTTAATACATTTTCAGAACATCCATTAAAACTATATAAAAAGCCTCCACTGGGAGTCAATTAGGGTTCAGGGTGAAGGCATATTCTCTTTCTATTAATCCATCCATCTATTTTCTATTAAATTCCATTAGGGTTGCAGGTGAGCTGGAGTCGATACCAGCTGAATTTAAACAAGAGGCAAACTGTTTGCCAATCATCCATAGTGTGTATATTAATAATGGTTAGATATGTGCATTTCTGCATTCCAGTACTCTCAGCTATTCCTCTTGAATCAATGAATGAGCCACAACATCAAAATGTATTTGTACATGTATGTTGTCAATTATGGCTGCATTTTATATGCCGAAGATGGAATCAATTTGGCCCCTGGTGGGGCTCTGGAGGCTACCAGCCATTCGCGATAGTGCTTGTTGATGATGTCATCATATCTGCCGGAGTGTGAAAATAGCTTCGAAATTGTCTGACCACAGAGCCGCAAGCGCCGCTTCCAACCAGGTTGTTAATCAGCTCCGTCCGTGTCGAGCAGTCGTGTTTCCTCCTTGCTTTCCCCGGCTGCTCAGCAACTTTCGGGGGAATGCCAGGCGTGAAGCTAACGTGCGCCGCGGGCTAGCCTGAGCGGCTCATGTCACTTATCCTCGCCTACGTGAAGGTGAATAACTTATACTTCTGAGGTATTATTATCACTCGAGGAAATCAAGGAGTATAGTATGTGACGCATCGAAGAAGAAGAGAACCGGAGGAAACTGTGAAGCCATGCTAGCCGCTAAGCTAATGTGAAATGTATTGCTGCAATGCTTAGGTGTTTTTTTTACACTTTTAACAGAATTTAGTTTTTAAAAAAAATCAAAATAGCTTTGTCAAGAGGGCTAAAAAGCCTATTTAGAAATACTTCATTTCACGATATATCCCGTTACCATGGTGATACTCAATTTATACCACGATATGGAGTTCAAGCTGTATTGTCCAGCCCTATGACGTTAATGTCATTTTCCAACCTTCCCCTCACTGCGATCTCCAAGTCCATACTGTATTGCAAATGCACTCCCAAACAACTTGCCTGCACTCACCTCATGCACTCACGAATGTCACTCGCCTCCAGTCGTTTTAACGCCTTGAATGTAGCGCTCTGATCTCTTTTGGTACGCTGTCAGTGAAAAATCACTGAAGCCTTCACGTGACAGCAGTGGCGTATTTCGTCGTTCGGTGGCCTGAAGCAAAACCAGTCATGGGGAACTTCCTCATCCGCCTAGTTTCATTTTCACGTTATCACAAGATAAAGTCCTTCAAATGCTCTTTTGTGATTATTTTCCAAGATGTGAATCCTCTCAATGATTTTATTGTAATGAAGAAAAATGAGCAACAGTTATATTATGGAGCGTTTTGACCACTTTTGTGCTTATTATGCCACGACATCTTGGTAAAGAACTCAAACCCTGCTGCATCCTCCTAGGCTGACATGGACAGCAGCGCTACAACTGCACGAGAAGGGAAGGGGCTCAGTGGAAATCATCACGATAGATTAAGGAAATTTGTGTGTTAAGTGTGTGTGTTAACTATTTGAGTTTAGTTTTTGGACTGAAGGATTCATTTATGATTATTATTCTTTTATGGAGCTTCATTACGAACTTGTTTATTCTTCTGTCCCCCCGCCCCAATATACATTTTTATTCAACACTGTGCCCCTTTATATTAATGTAATATCCTCTTGGAGACGGTTGTTCCCCTTGATTAAGTATGTAATTATTTGGTTTAAAAAATGAACAAAAATTAGCTGTCAGTGATATTTTAAAGGAGAGTTAAAAAAAAAAAGTTGCTGTTTGAGTTCCCCTTCAGTTGACTCAATGAACTGAGTAATAGACTCATTTTCAAATTTTTAATTGGATTAATACAGACACGAAAGGCTCTTAAGGAACTGGTGCGCATGCGATTCAGTAAGATCGGGGCTTAATTAAATATAGTAGCTTGGTTATTAGGACTTTATAGAGCGCGTTTTCTCACCAAAAAGACTAAGGGAAAAAAAACCTCTTATGCCAGCTTCAGTCTACCTACAATTTAGTGGTTGAGGGCTAACTTTTGCTGTCTATGCATTTTAGTTGAAGTAAGACTCGGCGGCAGTGCATTGTTTATGGCGTCTCCCAGGCAGTGATAATGGCCGCTAATTTCAAAGGCCTGATGAGAAATGTCCCTGTTGACGTTTGTTTGTGTGCGTGGGTGTTGTGTTTGTGAGTAGAATGACAAAGTGAGCGCTACAGGCAATCTTGCCTGTACGTGCATGTCTATTTGTGTGTTTGTGCGCACATAGTCCCCCCCCCCCCCGCCCCCCCGCAAGTGACTTCAATTCAGGAGGGTGTGAAAAGTGACGTTCCACGGAGGCCACTTTGACATCTGCTTCAATGCTGCATGCCCAAGAGGCGTCTCTGGGATTTAAAGTTGAGCGGGAGAGTGAAATAATGTGTCTTTAGTTGTCACTGGATATACAACATTATATATACCTGCCCAAAATAATAAGCTCTGTTGCAATGGTTTGCAAAGGAAAAATTATATCTGTGCTGTCATTATTTTGTTATGTATTATGCTTATGTGGGCAAAACTAATGCATGCCCCCTACAAGTATTTTCTGAACGCGTTGCTTTACTGTACTTCCTGGCACAGTCAAAAGCTTCAAGTGATATATTGGTTGCAGTGTCTAAAAATGCAAACAATACCTGCCATTCATCCATTCATCCATCCATTTTCTTTGCAACTTATCCTCACGAGGGACGCGGGGAGGGCTGGAGCCGATCCCAGCGGTCAATGGGCAGGAGGCGGGGTACATCCTGAACTGGTTGGAGACAGAGAGCCATGCTCACAAACACACCTAGGGGCAATTTAGAGTGTCTAATTAATGTTGCATGTTTTTGGGATATGGGAGGAAACCGGAGTGCCCAGAGAAAACCCACACAGGCACGGGGAGAACATGCAAACTCCTCACAGGCTGGGCTGGGATCGAACCCGGGTCCTCAGAACTGTGAGGCCAATACTTTTGCAAGCAGAGCCACAGTGACATTCATATTGTGCAAACATATATATATATTTTATATTAATACTCAACTGTATTTATAATATCACATGTACCTGTGGCTTTAAAGCAAAGTGGGGAGAGTCTCTGTCACCGAAATGCACAGGTGGTCAATTATTTGGCCTGGAGCGATCGAACACTCTCTTCTCTGTTCTTGCATGTTTTTCCCATCTTTGTGATAACCCGCTTCTTCCTTGACAATTGCACCATGATTTTGTGGTTCAACAAAAATAATATTGTACTCTATACTCGACGTGGAGACTGAACCAGATAGAGGTTGCTGGATGTGCGGTGCACAATTGCTCGATTTGCGGTGGAGGGTCAGCAACTGATTTTTTTCCGCAATGGTCCACTTCAGTCTTATTTGGCCACGTTGCTTGATGGGTGGCTGTCTTAGGGCACAGGTATCCAACTCAAGGTCCAGGGGGCCAGATTTAGCTCAGTGCATCATTTTAAACGACCCGCTATAGCAGATTGTTTCTACTTCGTTTCTCGCTGAATTTTTTCATTTTGCAGCAAATCTGTACTGCAATTGCAGTTTTTCCTCTTTTGAACCTCAGTCGGTACACGGAGTTAGTCTTTACATCTTTCCATATATTCTTTCCCCATCCACTCCTCCTTTCAGCCACCTCACATCCCCTCATCTTTTCTCCCCCCCCACCCCCACCCCCCACCTCGCCTTTCAGCTGCCCCTCTTTCGCTGGCTCGCTCCCTCCCCTCACGTCTCTGTCTCTTTCCCAACGTGTCATTAAGTCTAACCTCTGTGGCAGCGTCAAAGCCAAGCAGACCAGCTAAATGGGCCCATAGAGACGGAGATAGATAGATGGTAGGAGGGGGGCCGGCGCTTTGCAGTCCATCCTCTTAGTCTTTTTGTGTGCTCGTGTGTGTGTATTTTGTGTGTCTGTATTGTCGCTGCGCGTGTGTCGCCTCGTGTCCGTGTCGGTGTCTCCCCCCCCCCCCCCCCATTTCATAAACACCTTGTTGCCTCTGTCATTTTCTCGGCTGTGTTGACCTCACGGACCGTAGTGGATCTTGGTGTGCATAACCTCCCGTGGACGTACGCAGACACACACACACACACACACACACACGCACACACACATACAGGCATATCGTTTAAAACCCCATAAACACAACATGTGCATCAAAGTAGTTTCAGAAAAGGTCATAACAGTGTAACAACACCCTTTAATTACTTCTCCAAACATGATAATTGATAAGCATTTCGCCCACTGTGAAAGACTCGGTGTTTTATAGTATCGGGAGCTCGTTCCATTTGGATGCGAGGCATAAACGAATACAAAAGTGTTTCTCTTGTCTGGAGCAGTTTAAAGCTCTCCCCCCCCCCCCCGAACCCCCCACCACATTTTTTTTCCCCCTCTCAAGCCAACTTTAACTAGGTCTTCCTCTGCAAAGCAAACAGTGCCATCTAGTGAAAGGGGTCCTCTTGCCACTCCATCCACATCCAACACATTGGGAGAACGGAAAAAGCTGCCACGGCAACGATTTTCCAAATATATCCGAAATAAATGCCGAGGACTCTACGCATTGTCACTGTCGCACAATTCAGAATCTGATTTGATAAGACATGACGTGAAACTCTCACACACGACAATTTGTGGTGGGTCTGGAATGCCCTTCCCTTTCTATTTTGAATTTGAAACATTTTTTATCTCTTTTTTTTTTTTAAATGTCTTTACGTCTTCCTCCACCTCATAAAGCCGCTTAATTTAGGGTACCGTGTTATTTTGCGTTGGTGGAAAAAGCTTCGAAGTGCATTGCCGCGTGTCTTGTTTAAGCATGTTATGCGTGCAAGCGTGTTGTATAACTTGCATATTCTTGCCTCACCACCTTAAATCTTCATTCAAAACTTCCCGTTCAAATTAAGTATAAAGGTAATCAAGTTTAAAACCATCAAATGGACATACTTTTTAACCTCCTGAGCTTGTTTTAATTCTTTCTGTGCTGTTACTGCATTTCTGTTAAAAGAGGGCGGCAACTTGTTTTTCTTTGGTTTCCGTGGGGTTTTTAAATGGCCACGCTGGACCTGACCCAGCTCACGTATTCCATCCCGGGTCTCCGACGGGAACATCCTGGCACTGATCTAGTAGACCCCATTATCCATACTGATGTTTTTGTTTGATAAAGCGATTGTGAAGTACGCCTGGGAAAAAAAAAATGCAAAACAAAACAACAACAACAACAACAAAAAACCTGCATATTTTTCATAAACCAATTGGACCACGCTTTTCGTGGCCCTGGGCGACAAGCATAGCTGCATGATGCTATCTGAGGCCTTATCGAGGGTGTGGAAAGTACCCAGACTAAGAACTCCGACACTCCCCAGACTGGTCCCACTTGGGGCATGCCAAGCCCCTTGGGGAATGCCAGTCCTTACTTCAATGGGTACTTGTTATTTTCCCACAATCTAATCCACCAATCGTCACGTGTAAGATGAATTTCCGTGTTTCTGCATACGGATATTTGAATTAAATCCTATCTGACTATTGTACGGTTCATCCCACCGTTCCCAAAAAGTTGGGATGCGTTGTAAATTAAAACAACATGAAATGATGAGCAACTCTAACAAACATTTAAATGAACTCACAAGTAAACATACAGTCAGTGGTGATGTTATGAGGATAATTGGGCTCGACATACTTGTGCACTTACTGTGACTTACAGAATGTATATGCAGCATGTGAATGACAGCAGGTCTCAGGGGTAAACCGAGCCTCGAGGCCAACATATACACAAGTGACTCAACCCCCCCCACCCACCCCCCTTTGCCGCTTGTTGAATACGGGAGGTCGAACAGCCCTGACTCCTCTACTGTAAGTCAACCTGTTCATTATTGCTTCTAACAATAGCTCGGCACTGATGTTACAGCCTCGAAGCTGCTGATCAGTGGACTTTCTCGTTGCTTCTTTTTGACCGACTGATGCTTGTTTGTTAGCTCGTTCGGTCGTATTTGTGATGCGATATCACGTCACACCTCCGTCCACCCCCAAACGAAGCGAGCAAAACTTTGTTTGCGCCACATTCTGATCTTTGAGCGGTTATTTGTCTTATTTGTCGCTTAAATGCATCTTCACAGGCGTTGCTTTCAATAAGTCCCGATTAACCCAACTCAGCGTCGAGCCGCTACTCCTCCGCATTGAGAGGAGCCGGATGAGGTGGATGTGGCATCTGATTCGGATGCCTCCTGGACGCCTCCCTGGTGAGGTGTTCCGGGCATGTCCCACCGGAAAGAGACCCAGAGGACGACCCAGAACGCGCTGGAGAGACTTTATCGGGATCCCTCTGGAAGAGCTGGAAGAAGTGGCTGGGGAAAGGGAAGTCTGGGTATCCCTGCTGAAGCTACTTCTGGAAAAGCGTGATGGATGAACCCAAGTTGACACTTTGAGAATCTAATCATCTGTGGGTCATAGTTCAGAGAATGTACCATTTGTTAGGGTCTTTTTTATAATGGCGTACTGAAGCAATCTGAGATACCCGCACAGTAGTATTTGCCGGTCACAGCGCATTGATTATTAAAAAAGAACTCAATCCGTCTCGCAATTCCTCACAACTTTCGACCGGTGGGCTCCAAACTTTCTAGCCCTGAGATTGTTATTCCTGGGCAAGCGGATACTTTAATAGCCTTCTTGCGCTGCTCTCGATTGACGACGTGAGAGATAATAGCCCCAATATTCAGCGGAGGAAAAACAGGGAAGGGGTTCGTATTGCCCATTCCCTCAGTTTAGGAAGTCAAGGACCGTCACAGAAACGATGAAAAGATTCAGAAACACTATACAGTTCCCATTCCGGGTATTGGATCTCCTTGTTTTTCTTGGAGAAGAGTATAAACGAATCAGGATCAGTTGTCACTCGCAGTTGTAAGCGTGATTTCAAATTCGCAAACTGTCTTTAATCATGAAGTAACCTCAGAATGACAAGCTGTTCCTGGAAAGGTTATCGAATAGAGGTCAATACTCGTACTGTATCTTTAATTTTCTCTGATTCAGTTGATATTCTTTGGAAAAATCCGTACTTGATGGACACTTTTTTGGATGTCTTCGCCTTGCTCTTCCACCCTTAAGCCCCCCCCCACCTCCTTATTTAATTCCTTGTTTCTTGCCAAGTCCAACATTCATAAGTAAAAATCTTCACATGTTTTTCCTCACATAAAATCAATACAGAACACCAGTCTGATGTGCGGTTTGGGAAGAATCTACACAGTAAAAAAAAAAAAATGGACGAAGGCTACGTCTCATTATGTTAGACACTCAGGATACGTGATTTTGTCTTGTCTATGCAATTGCACGCAAAATGTACAAGTTTATTATTTATTATATGACAAAAAATGTTGACGTAATTCCAATAGTTTGAATGCTTTGAAGTATCTAAATGACGGAAGCAATTCATTTAATGTATATGAATATAGTTACAATATTCGGTAGTATGGAAGTGTATTCTATTGTGTACTGTAGTATTGCGAATATTTTTGGTCTTTTAAAAGAAGAACAAATACAGAAACACTTTTTAAGACAGAGAATCATTATATAAGGTGGACAAAAAAATCTTGAAACATAAGAGTTAATGTTTGACACCCCCCCCCCCACACACACACACACTCCTGTTTACGAAACATTCATTCCAATGTTGCGGCTAAAATAGGTCCAAATAACATCTCATGGCCTATAAGATTTGACTTCATGAAAAGGCTGCCTATCCGCTCCTTGGCACGGGTCACGTTTTAAAGAAAATAGTCAAATCCGTGGAATTAAACACGTTACATACAAAGATGATGAAGAGGGACACTTGGGCAGTCAGAAGGGTGCAGGAAGAGTTTCTTTAGTGGGCTGAGCTTTGTTCCTTGGTGTGTTCCAGCACTCCAGAGAGGGCCTGGCCTGGATGTCGTGGATCAGTCTTGGGCCAAAGGGGAGAAAGTAAAGGGACCCGAGTCTACACAGACGCCAGTCCCACCACAATGAGCCACTTTAGGCCCTTGTGGTTGGGCCTCAGCGGCAGGCCGCCAGCGAGCTACAGCTCCCTCCGTCTTCTCTCGACTCCCCTCTCTTATTTCTCCGACATTCTCCTTTTAAAAAAAAAAAAAAAAAAACATTTGGACTTTGTATTTTGTCTCCCTTAATGCTCCTTGCCAAGAATCATCTGTCATTGAGGATGGCAGTATTGGGAGTGATTACACAGAGAGAACGATGGGTGGGGAGAAGAGAAACAAGAGTTTATTCTGACAAATGGACCTGTTCTAGAAGCCCCCCCCCCCCCCCCCCCCACTCCATAACACACACACAAACACAGAAACCCTTCCTGGTGCGCCCTCGGGGTGAAGAGGTCAGGGCTTGGGGGAATCAGGCGAGACGGCAGGTACCGCAGGTGGAGGCCTGGAAGTTTCCTCTTTCTGCAGCTTTGCAGTATCGAAGTTGCGCGTCAAGAATCTCGTCTCATGTTTGGCAAAATGGAAAAACTCCTCACCGAATAATACACCAAATAATGTGCCTTTGAGGGGCGTGGCTATGGCCTGGAGTAGGTCAGGCTGGCGAGTGTTAGTGTCTCCAACATGCTCCTTGAGTGTTTTCATTTGGTATCTGTGTTGGACTGTTTGCCTCCTGCATATTCTTGATCTAAAAATTGGCGACTCTTCTCGTTTCCACGAACCGGTGTTACGTCATTTCACCAGTCCACCCTCTGTCGACTGCTGAGCAGCGGTTAGGCTCCGACGGTCAGCGCGTTTCGGGCCCGTCTGTATTGTCTGGATGAAAGGAGGGAAGGGTCACGGCCCGTTGGTCCGGCGCATACCTTCATCGCGACGGCCAACTTGCCCGTCATGAGAAAAGGTTGCAAGCGGGAGGACAATGGTTCCTCTATTGCCCTCTCCTTAGCCCGGAGGAGCGGGAGCCTTCTCTTCCTTGTTCCCGCTATCTATCTTTCTTTCCTGTCTCGTTTGGCTCTTTGGGTGCCACGGGAAAACTCTCTCGTCTACCTGTGTGAGTGACCAGAAGTGCGAGAACTAGTGCACGGGGCAAAGTATGTTTTCCCCCTACCTTTTGTCGAACTCCAGACTCCCTACTGTTCTTCTCCTCCTCCTCTTCCTCCCTGTCTTCACCCACCCCTTGTCCTCATCCTTCCATCTCAAGGGAGACAGTATAATAAGGAGGTATGGTTTTGCCATCCCTTCTTCTCTCTCTAATTAAGTCCGTCGCATTGAGTCACTTCATGTTTTTTGTCCGTTTTGACAGACGGCTAAAAACTATTTGACGTCTTTCTTAAGGTAATGACTCACAGATACGCATCTCCCAAAAGGGTCGTTTTGATGCTGAAAAGCAGTTTGAAAGACCAGTTCAGGACTGACTATGGAGTGAGGATATGATGAGCACAATGACAGAATCCCTATACAAAAGGACAAATGTTTTACACCCTATTTATGATACTTCTTGAAAGACTTAATAGCTTGAAATTCATTCAATATCTCTTTTGAATATCCAAACATAAAAATATAGCAATAACAACAACATTTGGCGAGATTAAATGCAGTATTGACAGGTCCAGTTTATTTTAGAACGTTCTGATGTCATACAAGTTGAAAGGTGACTGTGATCTTTTGAACGCCACAGTCTCACCTTAGTTATTTTTTCCCAAATCATTTTTATGATTCCTACAAATTGAATTTTTGAATTTAGACGCACCGCTATAATGAACTCCAAGTTACAAAAATGGAAACCTGTAAACGTCGCGATTTTTTAGGAGTACTTATGATGTATATTAGACCACCTGTCATCACAATAATTTTAATAAGTAATGAGCTCTCAACATTTTACCAATAAAAAATTAAAATTCATTAACATTGGTCATTAATTGTTAGCATTACAAATTAAATTTGAGTTAAAGTGCTTCTAAACAATGTGTACTATCATTACAGGTACAGAAAAAATATACAGCGATGCCTCGGTTCTGGACCACAATCCGTTCCAGAAAACGGTTTGAGAAGTGATTGGTTCGAAAACCGAATTGATGTTTCCCATTATAATGAATGGAAAAAGAAATAATGTATTCCAAGCCTAAGAAATTGGGCTTTTTAAACCATTTTTTTTTTAGCTTTTCCTGATAATAAACTGTAGTTATATATACATAGTAGAAATACATGTATAGTTCAAATACTTTATATGGAGCCATGATTGGGGGTTAACACGGTAGTCCTCGATAAGAAGAGAAACAGTCACTACCGGGACATGTCTGTGTACAGAGATTCGCATCATGGGTGGGTCAACTGCTTGCGCCGTGCTCATTGTTATTTCTGTGTTTTTTAGGACTGGGGGCGTTCGAACTGACAATAACAAAGCGCGTCGTGGGTGGGTCAGCTGCTCTGGTCCCGCAAAATATGTTATTTCCGGGGACGTTTGAGAACTGAGGCTTTACTGTATATACACTGTTCATTCGCAATCTCATTTATTTAGGGCAACTGCGGCATCTTGGGCGGTGTTCTAATAAATCTCTTAACTACTCTAAAATACTAATATTCACACTAGCTAATGTTCTTTAAAATTGGACAGAGAGAGCAAACATTAACGTTTCGCCTGAACTTGAACCCGTTTGTTGCTGTGATGGCAGGATGCTAGCCACAGGTAAAAAAAAAAAAAAAATGCTGATGAATATTCCTTTTTTGCACACCGGTTTTACCACAGCGACGCGATCAGACCGATACGCTTGCGACATGGTGCGAAATTAAAACAGACTGGCCCTGAACGCAAACCTTGACCCAAAACCAGAGAAAGAATGAGGAAGAAAGCCTTGGAGGAGACAACAAAAGAGAAAAGGGGGCAAGTGAAGAAAAGTATCAGGTGGGCAGGGAAGGGGTGGGTGGGGAGTGACTTCACCTGGGTTTTGACCTGCTTCCTTTTAAAGCGATTACCTGTCTGCCTGGGGACTTTGAGCGCAGGACAATAAAGATCACATGCAACAGCGCATACTTTTAGGCCTGTGTCACCATATGCTTAAGTCTGCACTTACACACACACACACACACCACACACACACACACACACACACACCTATGCAGTCTCTGAGCAGACACACAAGTATGCAGGCAACGACTTGGACTTGCAGGTAGACCCATCCCACAAAATCCCTAATGACTACCTGCCCGGTATTCCAGAATGGGACTCGGTGTGTGTGTCTTTATTGTTCCGGAGAACTGAAAGAACAGCTTTTATGAATCGATGGAGAGTGAGCCAAACCCCTCCAAAAAAAAAAAAAATCTCGGGGTTTTGATTGACAGCATCGAGCTCCCCGGAGGACCATTGAATGCTTGAGTTTCTGTCGGAAACACAAAGGGCACGCAGAGTAGAAAGGCCACAGTGACACAGAGGAGGGAAAGTCTGGCTCCAAAGAGATGGCCATACTGGTCCCTCGAGTGCCAAACGGCAGTTATATAACATAAATCGGAACGCCTTCGCTGTCAGAGGAAAGTATGTGGAAGAGCCATCATGAAATAAGTCACTTTTCAAGAGCTCATATACATTCTGATAAAGAAAATAATATGATGTATTCCCTGTGTGCTGTCAAAACTGTTATCGAAACAAACAATTAGCAACAGACCTGTTCCCGGCGATGGCAAAGTATTCACTCTGCGTACTTCAGCATTGTGGCGTTAGAAACATTTCTGCTTATCAGGACAGGAAGCTGCATTAAAACAGGCTAAAGTCCACATAATGAAGTCTGTGCTGGTTTTCACAAGCTAACATTGGAATTAATGTTAGCGAATGCTAATTTATGCTAACACTGCAGCTCCATTTCAGCCAACTTCCTAAAGCTCGCTCTCAGGCACATTTCGGAACTAGGAAGATAATTCAAGATTTACTTAGTTTAATTTCACACTTGATAGTCGGACAGGCACTTGAGAAAAACACAAAAAACTCGTTTCTCACGTTGGACCTGATCTCTTCCCAACTTTAAATCTACAGTAGTGTGATGGCCATGAATAGAATCTCGTCCACTCTCGCAACAGATGTCTTCGTTGGAGTTTACGACGTATCTCAATGTTCTGTTTAACTTTAAAAACAAAACAGTGTGCGGTGCGCTGAGGTTAGCGTGTGCCCACCTTTTGGTCACGTTTGAACGGATCAGACTTTGATCTGTTTGTTTATCCCGTTGCTCTCCTCGAGGCGAGGTGGAGGGGCGAGCTTCATTGTGTTCTCTTGTAATTATTTTGTTTATTTGGCTCCGTCTCGGGCTCGCTTGTAATTAAAGTCTACATAAACTTTTGGTTACTGTACTTTTTTTTCTTCATTCCTATTCTGGGAATCAGCCCCCCTCCTCTCACTTTCCCTACACCTTTCTTCTCCATTCTGTTGTTGCCTCGCTCCACATCAGTCGACTTCATCAGCGCCTTGCAGGGTCGAACACACGCAGCTTCATGTGGAGACCGTGGAAGTGGTACATATACGTGTGTGTGTGACTTTGAGTGGGGGGGACCACAGCATTCATTTTTTTTTCCCTATTCTAATCATCTCCTCGTCATTTTCTTAATGATAGGGTTTGTGCCGCAGCTACTGGGTGTGTCGTTCGTGCTAGTCCTAAAGCTCGCAGTAAGGCACAGTGTCGCCGTGGAGACGTAATGTAACGTATGCATGTGCCATCACGCAGATGAACTTCCAGTCACTTCTTCCGTTCGCCGCCATCATTGTGTTTATGCTATACATGCACACGCATACCGTTAGCGTGACAAAGGGGCTCTCATGGTAACAAGTTTCGCTTTGACGGCTGTTACGTGTGAATTTAGACTCACGTCCCCTTTGTTCAAACCAGCAAAATGCGACAAATTGCGTATCTGACAATTTAATCTCACACACATCAACACAACACAAACACGATAAAATAGCTAACCAAAATAGGCGTTCAAGAACAGAGTTATTGAGCCACAACAGCTAATAGTCTGTTAGTTTAGTCAGTTAGTGAAAGTTCCAGCCGGTCCAAAAAACAAACGGCAGCAGGCGTCCGTGTGGTTAGTGTTCCAAGCAGCGGTCCTAACAAGAAGCCTCATTGTCCGTCTTTCTCATCCTTATCTAGTTAATCCTTGAAATATTTCAGACTTCTGTGTCATACAGGACGCAAAGAGTTTGCGTCACACGGACCCAAGAGCATGAGAGGAAACCGCGTCACATCATAAGAACTAAAAAGTATGAAAGGAAACAGTGTCACAAAGATCTGCATCTTAACAACTTAAAAGCATAAGAATAAAAATACACACACACCTAACACAGCCGATCAGAGGTCGGAAAAATGCTGATGCTATTGAGGGTTAGCACGCCAGACCTCGTGAGGGAGGATTTGAAATGTGATTGGTTAATCAAACGGAACAAATAATTCAAGTTATATCGGCCAGCATGACAGATTGAAGGCGCTAGGCAGATTAATTGGATTGACATGGCAACACGCAAATGCTGCAATCTGATTGGACAAAAAAAAAAAAATCACAAATGCATGTACAACATAGAGAAATGCGATGAACTGAAGAGCTTCGCTCGACAAAGTCATTGAGAGAATATTTTTAATAA
Organism: Syngnathoides biaculeatus; assembly: GCF_019802595.1. Taxonomy (NCBI): domain Eukaryota; kingdom Metazoa; phylum Chordata; class Actinopteri; order Syngnathiformes; family Syngnathidae; genus Syngnathoides; species Syngnathoides biaculeatus. The sequence continues at coordinate 8,153,913 of NC_084640.1, read as the reverse complement.
ATGTTGGTCATCTCAATTGCTTGACTGGCCTGATTCACCTCTGGCAGTTTGAGTCCAAGTGCTTCAGCAGAATCCGCAAATGTGTCATTTTCAGTCTGTAGCAGTGACCCCGAATCTATTTGCAGCAATGTGCATCTATTTTATTAAAATGTAGTAACCATGATTCATGTTAATCAGCAACGTCTCCTCTTTTTTTATGATGTCAGCTCTTCAATGTTTCACAGTGATGAGTTGGTGCTTTAGGCTCGAGCGCACATAGAGTGCGTGTGGTGCACGTTTGTTTGAAGCGACGCCTCTCTTGACACGTGTGCAGTTCTTTCGGTGTTTATTGATGGACTCTACAGAGATTGCACCTTAGAAAGAGCCGCAAACTGCAAGTTTTCGTGATGATGCTCGTCTGAAATGCGATCTAGCTGCATACATACATAGATACAGATAGATTCACTAGTGCGTGTGCACACAACACACACACACTCACTGATTGACAGGGGTCGCTACCTGAGACTACCGCCCCCCTCCCCCCTACCAGCTACTTGCTCTCCCTTCCATCAAAGGTTTTGATCACCAACCTGTCAAGCTCTCCGCCAACACAAATACACGCGGCAAGCTGCGTACTTAATATACTGTATTTTTGTCCTGACCTAAGACATTAAAAAGGATGTTGTAAACCCAAGGTATTATACTTCAAGTTACAGAGATGTTTTTTTTTTCCTGCCCACAATAAGAAGCAAATCCTCACAAACGTGCACTCTACGAGTCGGCCAAGCCCGGTTGCGTCAGCCAAAGAAAATGAAAGAAAACGTGAAATCAAAAGTTTTCACGCTTGCATGACTTCTTCGAGGTTTTTCTTCACCAAGGCTCACGCATTCGGCCTTATTAATGGCATTTTTATCACAACGCAGCCAATTTGTTTCTGCGCTAAAGACGAGCTGAGTCACGCCGCTGTGTCCTGCACTGTACGTGGCCTGAGAAAAAGACACCCTGTTTGGGTCAGAACCAGAACAGAAGCAGCTCGAGAGTGTAAAAATGGAAAGTGAGGAGAGGAGTGTCGATAGATGGATTTTTCCTCCCTCCCTCCCTCCCTCCCTCCCATGAGATGTCATGACAGCTCCTTTCATCCTGGCTGAGGCCCCCGTGTTAGTGCTGGCGCTGCACTCTGCCTGCCGCTTTACCGGACACACACATACACACTAAACACACACGTGGAAGTGTGAAGCCGCTGTACATGAAATCCGTTTGTGTCCTTTGGTAGCTGCGAAAGGTTTGGACCGCAGTGTCAGACCGGGGTCCAAATTATACTGGCGGCATAGAACATAAAGAACCTCGAAAATAGACCGACTCTCAAAAGTCATCAAATAAGGAACCTAACTTATACCCGGCGGGGGTTGGCAGTCCAGCTGGAGCCCATCCCAGCCGACTTGGGCGAGGGACGGGCTACACCCTGGAGTGGTCGCCAGCCAAATTCAGGGCACGTGTGTACATCCTCATATCCACAACCACCTAGAATGTACAGACTTTATTTAACCTAAATAAATGATTATAAATTGGATTTTGGAAAGTGGGAGGAAGCCAAAGTATGAGGAAAAACACACACAAGCGCAGGAACAACATGCAAACTCCACCCTGAAAGGCTGTAGGCCGGATTCAAACTGCCCACCTCACAGTGAGGAATTCTTTTGAGTTCCAGACCACCTGTGACCAATGACGATATTCGGTATTGAAAATTGTTGTTTTTACATTTTTTTAAAAAAATTCAAGCCCACAAAGCTTTCATTCGCAACATTGCTAATGCAACATTTTAAAATATTTGCCATTCTAGACCTCTCTCTCGCTTTCTCTCTCTCACAAATTCTACCGGGTGCATTGGGTGGTGACATCCGAAGTCTCCGAGGAGCCCCATGCCTTGTAATTACCGGAGAATCATCAGAGAACCGCTAACACCTTCAGTCCGTAATCACAACCTTCAGCTGTGTCAGACTCGACCTTCCCTCGTTCTCCCTTGTTTTGATTTCGTCTGTCTACTTTTGGATCTCGTTAGTTTTCTCTCGTCTGGCTTTAGACCGATGCTGATGTATCCAAAATGTACTTTCCCTTCGAATTGAGAACTGTTTCCCATCCCCCTGAATGTTGGATACCACAGTGTCTTAGTAGTTGGCATGTCGGCCCCGCAGTTCTCAGGATCGAGGTTTGAATGTAGTTATTTTTAAACGGAATTGGAGAATCTCTTTGAATGCTCAGCGGATTCTGCTTCAGTCTAGCGCAACCTCCCACTCCATTTCCTCCCCCTCCTCAGTTGCTTCAAGACATCACCAAACAACTCCAAACAATATTTATGTAGGCACTCGCACAACAGACCAGATACTTTTTTTGTGAGAACGTCCTGGAAGGCAAGGAACTGGGATCCTTTCCGTAATCCAATGGGTTCCAGATTCCTGATCGAGTTTGTTTACTTTGACTCGCAGAATAACTCACAGGCTTTTGAACTGCTTATTGTTGGCGTTACAATTTAGTGATGTCATGACCTCAATGCCCCAGAATGCACTGCACGTTGATGTCTTTCCTCTATTTGTTCTTGCGTTTCTGCGGTCACTCTCCACAGAAACCAGTTGTAAAACCGTATTTATTTTGCCTGTTATGTTCCGTTTTATCTCTAAATGGCAGCTCATCCCTCCAAACAATGTTGTTGTTTATTCCCAACAAGGTTTCAAGTCCATTTAGTCGCCAGCGCAATTGCCCTACGGGTCTCGAGGCCGGGAGCGATCGGCTATTAGCAGTCGTGCGATTAGCCAGCATGTAATCAGGCAGCTTATTTCCGTAAAACAAGTCATAAAGCGTTAGCCGTGAAAGTAGCAGTCTTGGATTGGCGGCTCGCCGCCAAATACTCACACGGCCTCTTGTCTGGCCTGCAAGCCAAAAAGTAGCTAAGATCCATTTCCAAACAGTTTTTTTTTTTTTTTTTAACGAGAGCACGTAAAAGCCTCAATGTCTTTTTTTTTTTTAACTTTTTTTGAAACGCAACTCATCATTTTAAAAATTCCTCGAGTTAAATCGGATGATTAGAAGCGAAAGAAGGCATTTAACACAAAAGATTTATTTCCCCTAGCGCTTGTCCTGATTAGCATAGTGGGCGACCCAGAGATAAACCCCGGAAATAAAGACAGACAGGTCTCAAAAGCAAAGCCCGCCACTTAAACAAATCAAGTTTGGCACCTCTCTCGCTGAAAATTGGCTTCACTTTTATCCATCCATCAATTTTCTGAGCCGGTTATCCTCACGAGGATCCCGGAGTGCTGGAGCCTATCCCAGCTGTCAATGGGCAGCGTACACCTTGAACTGGTTGCCACCCAATCGCACGGCACATAGAAACAAACAGCCGTATTCACAATCACACCTAGGACCAATTTAGAGTGCACAATTAATATTGCATATTTTTGGGATGTGGGAGGAAACCGGAGTGCGTGGAGAAAACCCACGCAGGCACGGGGAGAACATGTAAACTCCACATAGGTGGGTCCGGGATTGAACCCAGGACCTCAGAACTGTGAGGCTGACGCTTTCCAGCTGCTCCACTGCCCCACCGGCTTCACTTTTAATAACATTGAAATAATAAAAGCCTTTTTCTGTTATCAAATACATTCAACAACAGCCGAACCAAGTATCTTCATCAACTTGTCATTTCAAAACTAATTATCCGTTAATCCTTTGCTTCTAAATAATTATATGACCAAAAATATGTATCAATATACAAAATTAAATGGTATCACACTTTTTTTTAACAATTGTAACAAGATGGAAAAGTTTATTTACAATTGAAAGAAACTGATAAGCTCTATCACCTTACTTATTTAAAATAATAAAGGTTAGTGTTTCAAAAGATCAATTTTTTTAAATTTAAAAAAAGTGTGGAATTTGCATGTTCTGCGCTTGCGTGGGTTTTCTCCAGGCACTCTGGTTTCCTCCCACATCCCCAAAAATATGCAACATTAATTGGACACTCAAAATTGCCCCGAGGTGTGATTGCGAGTGCGGCTGTTTGTCTCCATGTGCCCTGCAATTGGCTGGCAACCAGTTCAGGGTGTGCCCCACCTCCTAGGATAGGCTCAAGCATTCCCGGGACCCTCATGAGGATAAGCGGCACAGAAAATGGATAGATGTAGAAAATGGTAAAACCGAGTTTGGATGAGAGGCAAGTAACACCCTTGACTGGAAACTGAGTTTTGGAAAATCTCTTTCACTGATTTGATATCGCCATGGCAGTAATAGTAATTATGCGCCGTATGCCCAATCCAGAGTTATTGTATGACATGACTGCATATTGTTGCTTTAAGCCTTGACTAAATAAGAAGAAAAAAAAGACTCGTTTACAATAAAGCGCAGGATGTTAGGCTTGAAAGGCGACAACGAAATGGTGCCCAGGCAACCGAGGCGAGCTTTGCAGTCTCCATGTTGTTTGTCCCTTTTCGGTCATGGCTACAGTAACCATTAGCAACCGGGAGGAATAGACAAAATAAAAAAAGACGAGAGGAGACAGCAAGGGAGGAGAATAAACAAACATGCAAAGTCAGGTGGGGGGCGGGGGTGGTGGAAAGAAAATCAAGTAAAAAGCTCAAAGCGTTTGCAAACAGCGCTGTCAAGGTTCCCGACAAGACGGTTAAACATGATTGTCTCGTCACAACAGCACTTTGCCCTCAAAGCGTGGACGGAGCCAGTCTGAACACGCCGCTGCCCACCCTCGCGGATCCCAGCTTTTGGAAAACGAGAGACTGGGGGGGGGGGGGGGGGGGAACAGCTGATGCGCTCCAAGCCATCAGCTGCTGACGCGGCGGGCGCCATTGTAAAACACATCGTTGCGTGTTCTTCTGCGACAAGTCGGAGAAAGACACTTCTCCGTCCTTATCTTGTCATATTTTCACAAAAATGAGCAATATTTTAGAAATTGTTTGTAACCTATGACCACAAGCATATCTGAAATATTGTATATCATTAGCTGTCATTCACGTCCACGTGGTCATCCATTCAAGAACAATGCAACACCCAATTTACGATAAAAGCTGTCTTTAGGCCTAATTGCGGTAATTGGTATTTTTCAACCGCGCGGGAATTACAGCGTGCCGTTTGAACTCCGTCGTGACGTGGATGATTATAATATGATCCATGCAAATAGTACAAATGTATAATTGCGTGATCAATTTCACACAAATATTATGAGGGACTTCATGTGGGTGGTACAAATACTCTTTGGGGGGGGGGGGACATCATGACTTACATAAGGAACATTAAAAAAAAGAAAAAAAATGTAATTACTTTTATGACAGCTATACCATAATACACTATTTTTCCGTTCTTTTCCGACCGAGAACCGATACGAGCACTTACGTTTGAGTACTCGGCGATTCTAAGCATTGCTACTTGATAATGCATTAGCTCTTGCGAGCGTTCTAAAAATAAATCTGCATTATCTTTATCAATTAGTTTTCAAAACAAAAGTAGGAGAAGCAGTAGAGAAAATGGCCGCGCCGATGGAAGTGGGAAATGAGGGTAGAGGGGGTGGGAGACGGCAAGGGGGCTTTTGATGCATCATGGGAAATCCCCCAAACCGTCGGCCTATAGGCGCATAACGGAGTTTTTGTTGTTGTTGTTTACAAATCTTTTTCATGATAGATAGTGCTATTTCTTCTTCTTCTCCTCATCAAACTTATGGATTCTCCAAAACCTTCCAAAAGCAGGACGACACTTCATAACTGTGTGTGTGCGCATGTGTGTGTGCGTGCGCGTTTTGGCTCTTTTAACAAGGCCGTAAAAAGTATTTGGAGCCTCCTCTTGTCTACCCGGCCTGCCTGTAATTTATGACAATGGTGGCATGCGCTTGGGTGTGTGTCTCTTTGAACATCATCTTATGGTTACCTGTGTGCAAGTGTGTGTTTACACGCACTTTTTTTTTTACATTTTTTGGCGTGCAGGCGGGCGGGGGGCAGAATGGATTGAGAAAGCGACTCGGGGAGGTGGGGACGAGACGAGCTCCAGCCTGCAAGTCCCAGACGGCCTGGCTCCGCCGGGGCTGCACCCAGGCACAGAGCGGCCTTTGTCAGGGTAATTATCCTGACTGCTCGGCCTCCTCCTCGACCGGAGCTTCTGTGTTGGCTGACGCTCTAGCGCCACCATTCACCGCCGGGGGAATGTTGTCACTGTCGCATCATGGGGGAAAATGTGTGTGCGTGAGGTCACATCGTACCCATCACCCCCCCCCCCTTCCCGCCCCCCCAATCGTCGCCGTTGCCAACTGCATTGAACACATTTCCGATTCCTCCTCACAAGTTTGGTGAGCCGGTCCTTGATGACATCAGTATTTTCGCATCTTCTCATAGGTTGGTCAGGACAAAATTTGTTTCTGGCAAGATACATCTGTCGCGATTTTAATGCATTTAATAATCAGCAACTCTGCTCAGTATGATGTATTTTTATTTAAATACCTGCACGAGACAAGGTTGTTCTCTCAAATGGGGTCATTTCAGCAAGACAAGGAATAGGGTGGGTAAAGTGTGCGATAATTTGAATTTTACACTTTGACGACAGGGTGTCACAAATGTTATTACGACACCTTGGAATTGTTTTAAATTGAGAAAATCAATCTTTGAATATGAAATGAATGCCTTCGGCGTTACACTAAGGCCATTTTTGGCTGATATTGAGTGCTACAAATACAACTACGCTACCACATCGCACATTTGTTGTTCAAAACAGGCATTGTTTAGTATTGATAAATTAAATTGGGGCAGCAAGGAGGTTCAGACAGTAAAGCCTTGGCCTCACAGTTTTGAGGACCCGGGTTCTATCCCAGCCCCGCCTGTGTGGAGTTTGCACATTTTCTCCTACATCCCAAAAAAAACATCCAACATTAATTGGACACTAAATTGCCCCTAGATGTGATTGTGAGTCCGACTGCTTGTCTTGATGAACCCTGCGATTGGCTCTTGGCTGGCGACCAGTTCAGGGTGTACCCCGCCTCCTCCCCGTTGACAGCTGGGATAGGTTCCAGCACTCCCCGTGACCCTCGTGAGGATAAGCGGCAAAGAAAATGGATGGATGGATGAAATTAAATTGGCAAAAGTAATTTTTGAAAAGTTTTGGGAAAAACAAACTCCACTCACCTTGGTTCAACTGTTGCAGCGCTACACAGACGCAATGAAAAAACACAATTGTTAGCAAGCACGTTGTTATTTTTTATTGACATTCAGTTAAAATTGACTTGAGCAATTATGCTATTAGGCAAACAAAATAGTTTACACCATCCTGATTAGCAACCCTTGTTTTAAAACGCTACCAAATGTGTGCTTGTTAAGAAATTGTGCACCTGCTGCTCGTATTGCTGCTGCTGGCGATTTTCTCTTTTCACCCCCAAAGAGTTCTTTTTATATCACCAGTGATCAATGAATGGAAGCTGTATGACATTTCAACTTTTGGGGATTTTCTTTTGAAATGAATTGGAAACATGGTGTATATAATGTTAGCTCAATAGTATAGTTGCCCAACCAAATTTTGGGAAATAAAACATTTTTTTGATTGAAATTGAAACAATGGACGGCACGGTGCCTCAGCTGGTAAAGCGTTGACCACACAGTTCTGTGGACCTGTGTTGGATCGCAGCCCCACCTGAGTGGAGTTTGCATGTTCTCCCCGTGCCTGCGTGGGTTTCCTCCGGGCACTCGGGTTTCCTCCCACATCCCAAAAAAAAGCAGCATTACTTGGACACTCTAAATTGCTTGTGAGTGCGGCTGTTTGTCTCCATGTGCCCTGCGATTGGTTGGCGACCAGTTCAGGGTGTCCCCTGGGTCCTGCCCCCCGACAGCTGTGATAGGCTTCAGCACTCCTCGCGACTCTCGTGAGGATAAGTGGCAAAGAAAATGGTTGAATGGATGGATGGCTTGTAGCAGTAAGCTGAAAATGACTTGGCCAATTATGCTATGAACGTGTTTATAATGTGTAGTTATCACACTTTCTACCTAATAATCTAACATGAATATTGAGCAATAAAATAACTAATAATCATACTAATGAGCTCAAATGAGCACAAAATCAGTGCACTCGTGTCATTCTATAGTTTGATATGACGTCTCCCGTATCCAGTTAGTTTGAGTCTCGCAAAAAGTAGGACGTGTGAGTCACACTGTGCTCCCCGTCAGGTCTCCACATGGCGCTCTGACTGTTTGAGAGCTCCATGTTTGAGCCAGGCGTCCTCTGACCGCAGGCTCCACGGCGGTCGCTGCTAATTAGAGCGCTGCAGGCTGATTGGGGACTGGCTTCTGGAGCCGTGCGGCAGGGAAGCCACTCGCACGGCCGCCAACTGTGCCTTTTGGGGGGCGGGGGGGGGGGTAGCTTTCCGAGCCTAATGTATTGTTCGGCGACGCGCACCCGCGGCCAGCGCCGGCTGCGTATGTGATGTCGGAAGCAGAGGTCGCAAAAGTAGGCTGTACTCAAGCAAAATTACAAAAGTACACTCTGGAGTGTAAAGATTAATTTTTGTGTCAATGACACAAAATATACTTCTTCTTTTAATTCACTAATCAAAACATTGGGCTACGCTAACATTGTGACATGACTAACGACAAAAAAAGAAAAAAGCAAACTAGCCATCAAAGTAGAATTTTGAACAGGAGAAGCTGTTGGGTTTTAGGCTGATATGAAACAACGCAATGGGTTGTTTTCACTGACGTCACATTTTTTGCCGAATTACCCAGACACCATTGCGTGCCGCCATTTAACTTCTCTACCTAGCGCCCAACAGTGTGGAAGTCTCCGGAATGCTCTCGGTTACTGTTTGTGTTTTTGTGTTTCACGGGCGTCTCGGGACTCGCGTACACGAGAGGATTTGCAAACAATCAGAGAGCCTTCTTCTGACTTTTCTTCTGACTTTTATTTGACAATTCTCGCCAATTCGCTGAAGCTTTTTCCAGAGTTTCTATCGGTGGGCTCTTCAAAGCCTCGCGATCCGGTACACAAGTCCGACTGCGTAAGCGAGGGCACCGTCTAATGCTTCCGACGAAAGACTTTGGACGTTCTGCGGCTCTGTGCTTCACGGAGACTTGGCTTTGTGGACTATTGCCCGACGCTATCGTCCCGCTGCCCGGTCTCAACCTCCATCGTGCTTATGTGTCGCCGAGCTAAGCTAACAAGCTTAATCAATATTCATTTTAGAAGGTCAACATTACAGTTAAGCCTTTGTTACAGCCTTTGTGACCCAGTCTTGGGTCCCATGATGTGTGCATGCCACGTAGCCTGTGCTGTCGGTCACGTCTTCAATAAATGCCGTTAGAAACATACTGTTCTCCACCTTGCCCATGTATCAGTAACGGAGCTCAGGGATCGAAAATGGCCGCCGTTCGAGGCAGCACAACGGGTGACGTCACGTGAAAGCAACCCGTTGGACACAACTCATTCTTGGTGTTGACAACCACGAATGCTGAATATCTTGCTTCCTCCATGTCGCCGCTGTCCTTGTTTTTCAGTCTTGTAATAGACGCCTGACCTCGATCAATCGAGGATTGGTGGCATTTTCGTTCATTTCAATGGGGGATCTCGATTTGAGCGTTATGATCAAACTCATATCTCAAGGCAGCCCTTTATTTCCCACCACTGCGAGTTAAGTACAAAAGTATTTCAAATTGTATGCTTTCATTGAGAGGCTGATCTCTCGTGAGTCATGTGAGATGTCGATGTGTCGCATTTCGCTGTCTGAGTATGAATTACATCGCTGTGCAGTCACACGATCAAAGGCTTTTTGGGAAAACATTTGCATGAGGAGACATGATATTTGTTTTAACTCTGTGTCAGCAGCGCTCTCTTCAGTGCTTAAGGCCCAGCGTGACTTGGAAAAAAATCATAATTCATAATCATAATTTTTCTTCGCGTTCCCACCACAAGACTGGAAGCCACAGACTCCGGGGCTGGAACGATAGCCACGATTTCTGTCTGCTTGTCGTCACTGCCACACATTTATCCTCCCTGTTTTTTTTTTTTTCCATTTATTTATCGTCGGTTTGAGCATTCTGGCAATTGGTTTTTTTTTTTTCGGTCAGCGCAGGAAATTGAATTACTTGCTCGGTTTGTCAAGCATTATTTAGTCAAGCTTTGCTGTGTCGGCAAAAAATGTCACCGTTGGCCATTTGGAGGAAATATTTTGTTTCCGTGAGATGTAGTGTAAACGTTCATCGTTATCACAATGACAAGTGGCAAACCTGACCTGATACTTTATTCATCCTGCGAGGGAAAATAAACATGACAATGTAAAAAAAAATCATGTGACTAAAGTGGACAAATGAAAAGTTCAGTTGAAATTGATTCGACACCGAACAACTGATCTCGACATTGCAGGGCTTCAAACAGAATGTTCTAGAATTAAAATGCCCCTGCATGTTATCTGCAGGTTGCTACTGAGTGACTGGAAGAGTCACAGAAAGACATAGAAGTGGACGACTTTGGACATGTATTCGTCCATTCATGGATAAAATGCTAATTTTGCTGTGTGAAAATCATCAAAGGAAGTTCAGTTGTTGTAATGAGCGAGGCTGTACCACGCCCAAGAGGAGCGTGGCCTGGCCACCGCTCCGAGCGGTTTCATCTCTGACACCTGTCGCCGGTCACAGCTTATTCACATGAGGCACTGTGATTAGACCAAGTATTTGTCGGTCTGCTACACCGTGTATATTCCAGTTTGAACATTACGCCTCTGCCTCGAAGTCCTGCATTTGGGTCCGCCCCCGCACCGGAGGTTCGTGACAGTTGTACAGTTCTAGTGAATTTTAGGTTCACCCCGACATTTCATCTCAAAGCCGAAAATCTCAAACCTTTTGTGATTGCGCGTAAACATCCGGGATGACTATATCGCATCTGCAGCCTAGTACAGAAAACCAAAGTCAAGTAATTAAGCAAGCATGCACTACTCGTGTATTATATGGAGGCCACACAACGCGTTATTTGGTGCTTCAGCGCAGGTGGTCGGGCTTCCCCCGGCGGCCGCCGCTGACCTCCTGAATAGCTCATTTGCTCGGCACAAAGCCCCGAAAGTCGCAAGGGGCAAAGCGTCAAAAAGGTGCGCTTGATGGTAATGACGGCACCGCCGATGATTGAGGCCATTCATGCATGAGTGGGTGGGGGTGGTTGGCCGCCGTGTCGTCACTGCCCTCGGTCCAGCAGTCACTTTGACAGTGGGCATTGCTCTCATTACCTTTCTATTGTCTGAAGAGGAAGAGCACAAAAGGGCGGTGATGAAATAACAAGCGTGCTTTTGAAGCGACGCGATGCGGACGCGCTTGTGTACTGCTCATTGTGTGCGGCAGACGTTCACGTTGAGCCACCTTGACCGCGCACGTGTTTCTTACAACGGGGTCGAAAGGGATAATTCGACCCTTCGCTGCGGTTGCGAGATCTCATTGGATCGCTGATGCCAAGACTGATTTGAAATAAGTGATCATTTTAGATACATGTCGGGGTGTATTGAGCACACTCTTGATTGCGTCTCCGCAGGGATGCCGGCAGGCTTTGGTACGGTTCAGACCGCGGGCTGGGGGCCAGAACTCCTCCAGTGCATAAAGAAGACTGCATGGGAAAGGTTTGCGGACGACGCTGCGGTGGGAAAAATGATTCCTTCGATCCATCCTGCCATTTATATAACCAAAGGTACACTCTTAAAATTTTGAAAATGGTTCTCAAACGAGCCCTCGAGGTTGTTATTTGCTGCACATTTTAGCCTCGACACTGCGAGATCATGGATGCAATTAAAGACGTGGACCACGCTTGGGCGAAGTAGAACAGAAATTGCGATGTCACTTGGACACGAGCTGCTGACGTTCAGTTAATCAGGACAGAAAGTCCGCACTGGTCTGTATTTATTGTCATCCCGCCACTTCCCACTGGGCCACGCTCTGAAATCACTCGCTCGTTCACGCCAGTCACAGTTGGGATGCGTTGAGCGCAATGCAGGACCCAATAGGCGACCTGCAATGTAATCGAGCGCATTACAAAATGTGAGAAACATTTTTTTTTTTTTGGCCCTCCACAAGCTGCAGTGCAGATGTGTACATAAAGTAGACACGGACTGTCTTTTCCCTGCGAATGAAATGTCTGCTTGTGTATTTATTCCCGTAGCTTCCAGTGTACAAATGCTTCTTCTGAGCAGCATTCAAGTAAAAGTTTGGGAGGAAACCAAAAGACAAGATGCTTTATGCATTGCCATATTTTAACTATACGGTGGTAGTTCATGATAGAATATGAAGCCAAACGCTCATATGTGGCAACCCACACAATAAAATCTCTGGAATGCAGCATGCAAGGAACACGACGTGAAGTGATTGTGACGTTTGTAAACAGTAAATGACTTTTTACACCAGTGCGAGGCGTCGGCACAAATCAGAAGGCTGAGTGGAAAGCCACTTTCATATATTTTAAACAACACCCAGAAAGCCACCTGCATGTACACGAGAGCAGAATCGGAACAAACGATAGCAGTAATAGCACAGTCTGTCGTACACGAAGGTGGAGAACCAACACAAGAGTGAGAAGCACGAGCTACACTTGACGCTGACAAACGCACACTTTGGGTCTTGCCGTCGCGCTCTACGAAGCCAGCTCCACAGGCCCCTCCTCCTCGCCATCCGCACGGTTAGCGCGGATCTCCATCAGCGTCCGGGCGAAGCGCGTCCATTCGTCATTGTGGGCCACCGACATCTGGGCGGAAACGTCATACCGGCGAATTAATTGCAGGCGTTCATCGATCAAAGTACGTGTCACGTCGCCAATTAAGAAAAGAACTCTACAAAATGCTTGATGATGTTTTAATGGTGCTGTAAAACTTGTTTATACGACGAAATAATATGGTAATATTGTAGATGAATCAAATGTGACAGTGTCAATGTCAATCAAACTTTTTAGCTTTTCGAGATACAGCAAGACTCACTTGTGGTTTCTTTAATTCTCCTTAACAATGCACAATAAATAATTTATTTTTGAAAACCTTATGAATAATTGAAAACATTTGTAATCGCCCTCTTTAATCACTATAAAAGTTCTTTGCACTTATGCAGTGGTAGCTTCCCGTATAAGTACGACAATATTTATTTTCATGCTGTTTCTTCGCAAGCGACACACCGACCGACAAACGAAGGCTAAAATTAGCCCGCGCTAAAGCGAAGTCGAGCTCACCAGAGCCGGAAAAGCCCGCCCAGCTAACGCGGGTCCGAGTACAGGCGGGGGCGCTCGGAGGAAGTCACGTGGAGGCGATTTACAAGAACGTAAAAAAAAAAAAAAGGAACGAGAAGGGGGATCAAACACACCCATCCATAACACTTGCGACATTTGGGTAAACACGCAAGGGCGAACAGGCCGAAAATGATCCCTTGCGGTGTTTGTGGAGGTTTTTACTGCAGCGTAAAGGACTTGATATTTTTAGCTCTTTGTGCATGTCTTTCACCAGAGGACTGAACATACATGAAACATCACAGGAGTCCAGCGTGGACAGCAAACACGCAGCGGACGCCTCATGAAGTCACCGAAATGTTAATTCCCCACTTTGTCTTTCGGCACACGTTGGCATCGTGACGTGTCATTAAACAGAGCGCAGCTTGCAATTTACCACTAAAACTTATACAGACGAAAAAAGTATTGGGATGTCACCGCGGCGTACGCGAGGAGAACAGCTTCCTCTCTTCTGGGAAGGATTTGTAGAAGAATTTGGAGGTTTTTATTTTTTTTGTTGGAATTGTTGTCGCTTCAATTGGATTCAGAGGAACATTTGTGAGGTCAGAACTCGCGAGCGCATGAGAATGATGGACAGCTCATCAGTCACGCCATCTGTCTCTGACTGGCGCAGGCATTTCTTAAAAACCGAGCCAGAGAGGGCTGTTTTATTTGATTTATTTATATTTTACGCATCATTTTGCGGAAGTAGTACTCTCTGATCATATTCACAGTTAAAATAATCAAAAGGGATTTTGCAACTCCCCTTTCATGTTGATTATCTATTTTTGTTCATCTTTGTATGCCAGTGATGTACGGTATAGTGAAAGGTAGAATGATGAAATGTGCTTCTATTAGTTTTCAGAATGTACATAATTAATTTCATTAAAGGGGAAATCCAGTGGTTTGCATTAACAATGTATCCAATAAGTCATGTAATATGTAGTCTATCTTGACTATGTGATGTTAAATCCTCTCTCATTTAAGACTGTTTTATCGACAATTATGAATTTTCACGGGCGCTGCCATTTTTGGAAGTCACATGACCTACATGCGCAGATGTGACATGTACCGTGCCGTTCCAAACGCTGGATTACAAGGGACCCCGTTATGCTCAGTGCTGATTTCTCGAATTTATCCTCAACTGATGATGAAATGGCAGTATCGGTTGATCGGGAAGACAGAGGAATACTTCCATACGGATTTGAACCTGTGGCTGTAAATAATGCCGCCAAGCGGCAGAGCTCATCTTACGGCGGCATTATTTACAGCCACAGGTGTAACACACCCGAGCTCCGCTGAGCAGCTGTAAATAATGTTGAATATTCGGATGGTTCTTTGGGCAGAATGACGCTGAGTCTGGCGAGCTCGCGACCCGGCCGAGCGACCTCCTGCCTCGGCGGGAAACCAGCTCACAGCTCCGCCACTATGTATGGAACGATTCCTCCATCTTCCCAATCAACCGATACTGCTATTTCTTCATCAGATGAGGATAAATCTGAGAAATCAGCGCTGGGCATAAATGGTGTCCCATGTAATTGAGCCTTTGTTGCGGCACATAACAAGTCACATCCACACATATAGGTCATGTGACTCACATTCATGGCAGTGCCCCTGAAAATTCGGAATTGTCGATAAAAATCTTCTCAAAACACTATTAAATAAGAGGGGATTTAACATCACATTGTCAAGATAGAGTACATATTATATGACCCATTGGATACATTGTCAATGCAAACCAATGGATTTCCCTTGTAAGTTCACGATGAGTACCTCGCCAGAATCGTAGACCCAGACTCGGCCCTCCGAGTCGCCCACAGCCACTTCCTTCCCTCCAGGCGACCAGCGGACTCTGTTGAGGGCCGACGCACCTTCAATAGTCACGCTGGCTGTTGGCACCTAGCAGACAAAACATTTTTGCAACAGTCTTTACACGTGTACGAGATTAGGCGTCGTCTAACGAAGACGATCACGCTGAGACGTTCTTTTTGGAAAAGGGGCGGGGCTTGGATCGCGCCTTCCAAATGCCAGGAAAGCATCTGAAGGCTT
Organism: Syngnathoides biaculeatus; assembly: GCF_019802595.1. Lineage (NCBI taxonomy): Eukaryota > Metazoa > Chordata > Actinopteri > Syngnathiformes > Syngnathidae > Syngnathoides > Syngnathoides biaculeatus. The sequence continues at coordinate 8,138,637 of NC_084640.1, read as the reverse complement.
TCCTTATAAAGTGTGACATGTGGCAGGCGAGTCTGACACATGTCACCAGTGGAGACAGAGGCCTTGGCATCATGTCGACACACACACACACACACGCTGTGCTGCCGCTGCCTCTGCATATCTGCCACCGAGTATTTAGAGCGCCACTAACCACAGACTGGCTGCCATTAGCCCGCTTAAGTCCGCAGCGCCGGCCAACCGGATCGGAAAAGAGCACTTTCAATTGACTGTATATAAATGTGTGTGCGCGCGCCCGTGTGAGAGAGTGTAAATATCTGCTGGAAATGAGAACCAGGCGCTCCGCACTTCTCCGTTAATGTTATTATGACTGTGTGTGTTTAATATGATGCCAACAATGGGAGTCTGTTGCTATTAGGCCCTGTGCGTGTGTGTAACCTCTGTATATTCGTTTGTGTGTGTGTGTGAGAGCAAATGTTTCTCATAAAGCACATTGTTAGGCGAGTTAGGTCGCCGATAATGAACTCTTCCTCTGTCAAAGAAAAAGCCCCTGTTGAGGGAACCATGGGAAAACCGTCATCTGCGAGCCTTCTGCAGGCGATCCCCCAGCCGCCGAGATGACGTCATCTCGCGTTTGCGTTTGAGAGTCGAAATCGGTAAGGGACGGGACGCGTGTGACGTCTTTTCAAATTATGAAGCAGCAAAAGTAGCGGCTGCGTGACACGGGAGAGTGTGTTCGCCAAGAGAGATTGCTGAGAATACTGTTGGTGTTGTTTCCATGGTAACCCGGAGAGACGAAGCCTCTTTTATCTCTGCTTTTAGTTGGGTAATCCACACTGCTATGACAAAGGATGCCCCCCCCCCCCTTTAGAAGTTTAAATGGGTGACATTTTGGATTATCATAAAAGAGCTGTACCACATCCTCATTTCTGCTTCATAGAAGAAAAAAGGAACTAAGATTATAGGATTAATTGTGGGCAGCGTGCCATATTTGGGACATCATGATTTTCACGCATTATGTCCTTCAGTATATCAAAATATTTAAGTGTTTTAATTTGAAGCCATAATTTGATATCAGGAGATGATAACTCGTCGGTCAAAGTTAGCACGGAGTTATTTCCCTTTCCTTCCTGAACCCAACATGACTGCCTCAAGTACACATGGAGCGTTTTCCAAGAGAAGAAAAGGAGAAAGGTCAGTATGCAACCAAGTTTGTCTCAAAAATGCTACTCCATCAGTATTATTAATGCGTAAGTGTTGTTCTAGAATACGAATTAATTAATAAACCTCTCTCTAGTATGTACCACTTCACAGAACTGATAACATACTCATCCGCGATAGGGTACATCTTTTTTCCCCTTTGTGTTATGCATTAAACGATAAAGAAGTGTAATTTCCTTGATTGTGGCCTGTTAGGAGATCACCTTTTATCTCAATAAGGCAAAAAATTGCCACCCTGCCCACAAATGGGGTAAAACAGCAAAAGCACTAACCCGGGATCAAATTAGCCAGGAAGTAATTTAGCATGCAAACTTCACATTCTGAATGTCGAAGACTCAAAATTGTCGAGTTGTTTGTTTACACGTTCCCCGGAGCTGGACTGCGACCAGTCTCACCTTAACGTTTGCCCAAAGTCAGCCCAGATAGGCTCCATTTTACCGTACCCGCACTGAGATCACCTGCTAGTTCTTAACCCCTGAACTCCTCATACTACTGTATTTTGGTTGTAATCCGAGTACGAGGGGCTGTCTGTTCTCAGGGCCGAGAGGACGGAACGGGGCGGCGAGGAGCTGAGGTTGCGTGAATGTTGTACAGCGGTTCGCAGGAATGTTGGGAGGGAGCCGGGGCGAGTGGATGTCACCCGTCGTGATTTAGAGCGAGGGCTTGTGGGAAACGCCCACGGGGGCGACGAGGGCGGGGAGAGCGCGGGCGTTTGGCGGCGCGGTCCAGGTCGAGGCGCAGCAACGGGCCCTCGGGACACACGTCAACAGAGAGAAAAACACGCCCGTGATGACCTCCGGTCGGCCATCCGTCACGGAAAATATGCACACCTCCGTGTCGTTGTTGAGGTTCCACAGGTCGAGGCGGCCCATGCCGTCCACGGATGCAAAGATGGCGGGGTGCACGGGCGACCACATGACGTCATAGACGTAGTCGGCGTTGTCCTCAAATGAGTACAGAGGCTTGTTTTGCTGAAAGGGATCAGAAGATGTTTACGATGCTGCGAAACAGCTGTAAGAGGAAAAGAGTGAGTGTTCAGGGTTAGAGTATTTGACTGGCTTAAAACAGGCCCCACCACCACCCAAAAAAAAAACGCAAGACAGAACGGAGTGAGGGAGTGAGTGAGCGAGCGAGCGTCAGACAGAGTGGCGCTGCCTCAGCCTTGGGGCCTGTCTGGGTGCACAGCCTAATTAAAAAGCCTCGCACATTCACGCAGTGCCATAAAACCGCTGGGAGAGATGAAAGGGAGGGCCCCCCCCCTCCGCCCCCTCCCAACAAGGTGTACCGTAACCTCACCACAACAGCTGTCTGAAAGAGCGATGGAAAGAAGTGGCGAATGGGATGAGGGGGGAAAAAAAAATGCATCGGGGCGGATGCTCGCGTGATACGCTCCCGGAACAGTGAGGACACTGTAAATAAAAGAAGGAATATTTGGAATTCCTAATATTCCTAAACACAAAGACAACTGTTGTTGCATGGTTTTAACGACCCAATTAAAGACCTTTCATTCACTAAATATGACCGCTTTAGTAGTTTGCAATGTTTACATATATTTGACAGAAACGTATTTATACACTATGCAAGTACGGTGATTTCCGATGATTTATCACGGCATTTATTAATGCAAACATCCTAAATCAGTGGTTCTCGAACTTTTTGGGTCCAGGGAACCACTTCCTCATCTTTACGCCAATTATACATAATTACCATGTGGGCCCCGAAATACCCCGGGAACAAAAATATGAATCAACATGACCTACGGTCAATGCGGATCCCTTCCATTTTTCCTCATCAGCACACACAATTCCCAGAAAATGACGCGAAATGTCAGCTCATCAGCGCGGCTTTAACACTTTCCATGAATTCCATTTTGGATGCGCTTGTAAGAATAGTACGCACTTTCCTGGATTTTGTTGATACATATCTTTTGCTTGTAGTCACTGGCGGTTTAGTGGTTCAGTGGATTCAGTTCCTACGCAGTGGTGGTGTGGACGTGAGGCTGAACGGTTGTCTACGTGCTGTGCGACCGACTGGCGGCCACTCCAGGGCGTAGACCGCCTTGTAACCAAAGTCAGCTGTTAAAGGCGCCACCTCCCCGCGACCCTGAAAAAGCGAAGTAGATGGACGGATGGATGCGTTTTCCCTCCCCTTTACTGATGAGGGTTTACAAGATTTTGGCCTGCTGAAGGAGTCAAAACATCAATTAACAGAACACGTGAGATGAATATAATCCTCGTTTACTAACAGTAAATAGTTAAGATATCTTTTTGGTGTTTTGTATAGTTTTAGTGAGTTTACAAGTCTTAGAAGACTTAATCTTAAAGTGTTACTTAAAGAGGAAATCCAGTGATTTGCAGGAACAGTGTATCAAACAGGTCGTGTAATATTTACCGTATTTTGACAATGTGATGTTAAATCCTATCTTATTTAATAGTGTTTTGAGAAGATTTTTATCGACAATTACGAATTTTCAGGGGCGCTGCCGTTCTTGCGAGTCACATGACCTACGTGCGCGGTTGTGACGTGTACCATGTTGCAACAAAGTCTCAATTAGATGGGACATCATTTATGCCCAGCGCCGATTTCTCATATTTATCCTCATCTGATGAAGAAATACCAGTATTAGTTGATCGGGAAGATGGAGGAATATTTCCATACAGATTTTAACCTGTGGCTATAATTAATGTTGAATATTCGGATGATTCTTTGGGCAGAATGATGCAGCGTCTGACTACTCAGAGGCCTACGCGCAGGACATAAGTGCGTTAACAAAGGCCCCCGGGAGCTCCGGGCCAGCAGCCGTGGATGGTTCTTCGGATGGGAATGACATGGAGTTTGACGAGCGAGCTCCGGCGGCGGGCCTTTAGCCGAAATTCCAGGCGGCGGAGGCCGTTAGCCCCCTGACACCGAAGCTAGGCTAAAGGCCTCCGCTGCCACCAAAGATCGGCTCATGGCCTCCCCGGACATCGAAGCTCAGTTCGCGGCCTGCCTCCGGCGGCAGTGGAGGCCTTTCGCCGAGCTTCAGCGCCGGTGGACGCCTTTAGCCGAGCTTCGGCATCCGGGGTTAACGGCCTCCGCCGCCTGGAAGCTTAGCATGACCCATTGAATACACTGTTCATGCAAAGCACTGGATTTCCCCTTTAAGCCTTCTGGTTCCCGTTGTGAAGCAACCACAACTCATGTATTAATACATTTGTTTTGAAAAAAGTTTCATAAATATATACGTCAGTGTCAATCGTTCAAATATAAATCTGTGTTCTATTTTACGTCAAACCTCAGTAAAGATCGCCCGACCAGATAGGAAGTTCCTAGGAACGCTCAAGCGTCACAATAACATGTCATCAATCTCTTTCAGTCGCTGAAGACGTTGGCCAAAAGAGTTCTTGTTATGCATAAACCATTTTCCCAGTCAGCTGCCTCCACAATTTCAGAATCCCGATGGTTATAATAACCGCGGCATCTGAACCCGAACAACGTAATGTAAAAAGCATTAGCGGGCTGCTATTTGAAAGCCCTCTTGATGGAGACGCGGACCCGAACGCGCGGTTGCGTGTCGTACTCCAGTTTGCGGAGGCTATGATTGGTGGGTGGAAGGTAAACCCTGAGGGATTTTTAGGTAAGCAGTGGGAGCCTGCTTGAGGTATGTCAAGGGATCGGTCTGCACACACACACACACACACACACACACACACACACACAGGTTTAGGTATTCTGCATGCCCACATACAAATATGGATGGAATAAGGGGTAAAAATGCATTCCTGCGGTGCCCTTCACGAGGAAAGGGAATTGGCAAATCCTGAGACATAACACGACCGTCTTGATGGAAATCTGCAGAATATAATCCGTGTTTTTCTTCTGCGACCGTTCACCTGCCGAGTAATATTAATCTTCCAATGAACAGTATATATTTCTACCAGTGAGATTTTTTTTCACTTTTCACCGCAAACCATAACAGTTTCTAAAGTGGGTTCAGTTTTTTTCCCCCCCTGCCACAAAACCAACCCACTTCACTATTTCCACTCTTCCTCCTCTTGTTTTTCAGGAAGTGATGTCATCGGCAACTTTTAAGTTGCTCAACCAAGAGTTGAGATATAACCATACTATCAAATGCTATGTTGCCAAAAGGAACGTTGGGCCTCAACGGAATTTTGACAAATGTTGGCAAATACCAACCTTAGTGCTCCAAAGTTTGACCGTCCAGTCGAAGGAGGAAGTGATGAAAAGGTGGGAAAAGTCCACGGTGCCCACAGCATTGTGACAGCTGATCCCTGTCACGGGGCCCTGGTGGCCCTCGAACATCTCGCAGATCCCTGCCTTGCTAAATGGGAGGAGAGATCAACGGTTACACTCAAAACTACAACCACCTGTTGTGATCTTGTGGGCTGCTATACGGCGAACAAAAACAGAAATGCAACGCTTGTTTTTGCTCCCATTTTTCAGGTGATGACCTCAGATTTGAGACTCAAAAATCTGTCGAAAAGCCGCTAGTGAGCACTTGTCAGGGATAATCCGTCCATCTCACAGGAGTGGCATATCATGATTGCACAGGCGTGCTTTAGGCTGCCCACGATAAAAGGCCGTTTGAAAATGTGCATAAATATGCGTTCCGTCCAGAAATTTTCTGATAATCAACTCACCTGACTACGCAGTTGACCCGTTGACTGTCTTTTGAACGGCATTGCATGGGTAAGAACAGAAACTGAAGAAATGGGACTTTTTGCCAATTTTAAAATTATTTTCCATAATTGTTAGAAAGTCTATCCATCCATCCATTTTCTTTGCCGCTAATCCTCACAAGGGTCACGGGGAGTGCTGGAGTCTCTCCCAGCTGTCAACGGGCAGGGGGGGGGTACACCCTGAAGTGGTTGCCAGCCAATCGCAGGGCACATCGAGACAAACAGCCACACTCACAGTCACACCTTGGGGCAATTTAGAGTGTCCAATTAATGTTGCATGTTTTTTGGGGGGAATGTGGGAGGAAACCGGAATGCCTAGAGAAAACCTAAGCAGGCACGGGGAGAACATGCGAGGGATTGAACCCGGGTCCTCAGAACTGTGAAGCCAATGCTTTACCAGCTGATCCATGTGCCGCCTGTTGGAAAGTCCTTTTCACAAACGTACCAAATATGACTGCTAAATTTGATCCAACTTTAAATGAAGTATTCCCCTGGCTCACTCAGAGGGTTACACATCTGTTTTCCTCAGTGAGAAACATGTAGGAGAAGTTAAAACAATTTCAAACACTAATGTATTGTGGTTATATACTGTGCGTGTGTCTGTGCGTGTCCACCAACCTGCCGTGCCTGGACGCCGTGTACACAGTACCTTCCTCACTACCCACTACATAGTTATTGACATCTCCTGTAGGGAACGCCATGCTGGTCACTGCCACTGGTTTGGATTTATTGTACACCAGTTCCATACTCTCCTACACACACACACACACACACACACACAAAAAAAATTAGACATTGCAAAACACAGCATGAATCATGCGTGTATGCAACTTTCCACCTTGTCTGTGAATTTATTTGATTTGACTCTTTTGTGTTGCGTACCTGAGGCTGGGAAAGCATGTCCAGACTCCAGGAGCACATCCTTCCGTCTGTAGACACGGTGATCAAGTTGTTGGCATTCTGGGTCCCCACCACGTTCACACAGTACACGGGGTGCTATGCATACAAAGCTATGTTTAAATTTCCACACACACAAAAAAAAAAATCATCTCCATGTTCATAATTATTCATTGTGCATGAACGTATATAAATACAGAGCCCCTAAAGGGACATTGAAAAAAACAACTAACTAACCGGTTTCTCATTACAATGAGAAAGTTTCTCATCACAATGAGAAACTCATTACAATGAGAATCTTGCTCGTTACAATGAGAGCGTCGAAAAACAGCTACCTAGGAGTTGTAGCTTATTTACCTGCTAGAGGTAGCTTCCTGCGTTCAGGTAGTCGTGGCTTATTTACCTGCTAGCGGTAGGTTCCTGAATAAGGAATAAGGGTCTTTTATACATGCACACATACAATGGACTAGTTACTCATTACAATGAGAAAGTTACTCATTACAATGAGAAAGTTTCTCATTACAGTGAGTAAGTTTCTCATTACAGTAAGTTACTCATTACAATGAGAAAGTTACTCATTGCAATGAGTAACTTACTCATTACAATGAGAAGCTTTCTCATGACAGTGAGAGTGTCAAAAAACAACTACCTATTGGTTGTAGCTATTTACCAGCTAGCGGTAGCTTCCTGCGTTCAGGTAGTCGTAGCTTATCTACCTGCTAGCGGTAGCTTCCTGAATAAGGAATAAGGGTCTTTTATACATGCACACATACAATGGACTAGTTACTAATTACAATGAGAAACTTATTCATTACAATGAGAAGGTTTCTCATTACAATCATTAGAGAGTGCCGAAAAACGGCTACCTATTGGTCATATCATATTTACTTGCTAGCGGAAGCTTCCTGCGGTCAGGTAGTCGTAGCTTATTTACCTTCTAGCGGTAGCTTCCTGAATAAGGAATAAGGGTCTTTTATACGTGCACACGTACAATGGACTAGTTACTCATTACAATGAGAAACTTACTCATTACAATGAGAGTGTCGAAAAATGGATACCTATGGGTCACAGCTTATTTACCTGCTGGCGGTAGCTTCCTGCGTTCAGGTAGTCGTAGCTTATTTACCTGCTAGAAGTACCTTCCTGAATAAGGAATAAGGGTCTTTTATACATGCACACATACAATGGACTAGTTACTCATTACAATGAGAAAGTTTTTCATTACATTGAGAAACCAGTTACTTTTTTTTTTCATTGTACCTTTAGGTGCTCTGTATATAAATGATACAATAAGTGTAAAATTTGTATATAACGTCTGTTGTGGTGATGTTCTTTTTAACATTCTTTTCAAGTTGTAGCAATGAAAATCTAAGAAACAAAACAAAAAAAAAACAACCTCTACTATACTTTGAATCTCTCCCCTTCAAGTCATGACATCATTCTGTACTTGGTAGATGTAGCAGGCTCACATGTTCAGTGCACAATTTCCTTTAAATGGCCTCTACATCTGGTTACATGCGCCGCTGTGCAAATCCACAGGAGTGTGTGAAACCATAATGTCGTTACTGGCTAGTAATTGATTTGTGTCCCGGGCCACACAAAGAATCCTTTCAGCAATCAGCACCATGCGAAGCCGCCCGCTCTCGCTGAATGGAGAGGACAGAAGCGAAAACCTCATTATTCAGCGGCCACTTTAGGCCGACAGCGTGGTCGGCACGGCGTGTGTATGTGCGTGTAGCTGTGATTATATAGGACTCGTCCTGATGATGTTGCCAGTGTTGCAGTACTGCATTTGGGGTCAGCCGTTTAACGAGGATCAGAGAATGTAGCGGAGCTTCTGAACTGTCTGTTAAGTCACGAATTGGACTGGGTCACTCGTGTTTGTGATTCTATTGTGAAAAGTATTTGGAATTTGGAAACATATTTTTAAAATACATACTAATGCCAAATGGAGTGTGGTTCTGCAGTGCCGTAGGAATAGTGGTTAGCACAGTTCTGAGGTTTGGGGTTCGAATCTTGGCACCGTTTTCATGTTCTCCCTGTGCTTGGTTAATTTGTATTTTTGTTTTTTCAGCTTCTGCCCGCATTTAAAAAATGTGCATGTTAGCTTCATTGAAGAATCTAAATCTGGGGTGGTTTGAATGTTGGTGCTTCAAAACCCACGTGCGACTTTGGACGGTTTGTAGATGAGGTTTGAAAAAAAAAAAAAAAGTATAGAAAATATGGACAATTATTCATTTTAACAAAAAAAAATGCATTTTTACATTTTATAGTATTCATACTGAATTTAAAGAAAATAAGTGACAATTTAATTTTAATAAGATAAATGAACTGTTTAATTAATAAATTAACTGGGAACTGTTAAATATCCCAATATATGAGAAAATAACTAACATTAATTTTATAGTCATACTTTATTTAATAGATTATTTAATAAGATTTATTTGAAAAAGTGAACGTAATCAATTAAATGATGCAGCAAATATTCTAAGATTTGATCATTTAACTGATTCGTGGGACAGCGTAAACAACAGCAAGGGCCAAGTGGCATTTTATTTTTTTTGCAACAATACCACCCAAAACTTAGCCTGTTTAGAATTAGTTCAAATTATCTACATAAAAATAAAATAAAATAATAAAATAGTCTATTTTGTGTGAAAATCAAATCATCCATATTTGGATTTTCTCTACCACTCATTTAGGTCGCAGGTGACTTCTTGCTGACTTTGGGCATGAGGCGGGGTGCGGAACATGAAATCTCCCGAAAGGAAAGTGCTAAGATTTGAATCCAGAATCTCTCGACTGTGAAGCAGATGTGCAAACCACTATTCCAAGATCCCTCCAAATCTAATAATCATTAATTTAATTGAAAAAAACAAAAAGACTCACGGTGTGCGCAGCAGCCGACAGGGGGGTCCTCTGGACGGGGGTCCGCCTGTGACTGCGGTTGTCCCAGAGGACGATCTGCCCCGAGTAGGTCCCCCCCACCACCAGGTTGGGATGAAACCTGGCAAAACCCACCGACACCACCGGAGACTGCAAGGGAAAGTTATGATGGTGCGACGATGTTTTATGCGAGAAAAACATAAACCACTCAGTACATGAACAAAATACTTAGCACACCAAATAACATGTACTTCAGTAATGATTCCATTAAAATGTCATCAACTAAAAAACTGTCAATTTTTGACAGTTTGAAAAAAGGCTTGTATTGGTGCCCTACTTTTGATACATAATACTTAAATTAATGCAATGACAGAGGAAAAAGGTGACTCAAGACGTTTCTCTCTCACTGATGCACATAATGATTCGCCGATGTGACAAAATGCAATGTAGTGGCGATTGGTATCGAGGTGGACTTATTGAATGTCACAATAAGAGTCTGCTATTGGGAGGAGGAGGATACCTGGCGTCCGTTCTTGTCCATCCCTAGTTCACGGCCTTATGTGTATTTCATTTTACTTTGGATTCAAGTCAGCGATTCATTCCCGTCGCACTAGCACGGTCAGCTTATTGAGTCCAGATATGAACCAGAGAAGTGTAACGCGGGTTGTAGCGTGAGGGAGGAGAAACGATGGAAGTCTTCACGCTGGGTGGCAGACATGACGAGACAGGACGGGAGGCCGGGGAGATGATGAGTTTGGCCGCGGCGAGGAGAGGAGAGAAGGGGTGACGCTGAGGCGGAGACCGGACAAAGAGGGGAATTGTAGTCCGAGGTTTCCTCAGCCGTTTCATATTACAGCATCAAAACCCCGGCAGCCACTGGAGCGCTCACTGTAGCCTCCATCGTGACGAGCGCACCCTCACCCCCACCCCCTTCAAAGACACACCATCCCAATGCTGTGTTTATTGCGTTTGGGTTCCTCTTCACTGCTTTTCCCCCCCTTCAGGCTTCTGCACGCTCTTGCCAACACTCCCGTAGCCACCGCTGTGTCTATTCTTAGGGAAAAGACACTGCAGCATTGCACGATTGTACATACGTGTCAGCACGCCGCAATTCAACATATTCATGAAATAATACAGCTCAGCAAACTGGAAATACCAGCATGCGTTGCCGAACAAAGCTACAGTTTCTTATCTTCGGGATACCCACATTCATTCGAGTCAATCTAAACCAACTTACAATTAGTCAGGATGTGATTTTCATTCAATGGAATGAATTCAATGATTAGAAGAACATTTACTGTCGTGAAATCCCAGTTTCAAACCATAAAAGAGCTTCAAATGTTGGCTCTATCCGTCCTGCCGTCTCCCGATCCCGACCGCCGAGCCATGTGCAAAGCAGCCGACTCCAAACCCGAGTACATTTTGTAAGGGGGACTGGAAAAGAAACCAGAAGGAAAGCAAACACTCTTTCTCTCTTTTTATGGTTTCTTCTGAAGAGTCCTGGCTTGCAGAGGAATGGCGCGGGAGTCGCTTCAGATGTCAGGACTCAAAATAAACTCGACTTCTGCGGTGAAAATAAAGTTGCTCCAAAGCCGGCAAGGAGGCCCTCTCGCAAAAAGTTTATTTATACAGTTTGATAAGGACGGGATACGGCTATATTGTCGGCACAACCGAAGTACAACCAGTTGCGAGCTATTATTGAAATCGAAATGTTTTAAACATTACGGCTACTGTTGCGGCTTTGCATATCAAGTGCGATGATAGTTAGCATCAAATAAATGCACTATATAACCTCTTGGTATTCATTATTAAAAATATCTATATATACTCTGTAGACGCTTCCCTCTTTAACATTTTACACTTCTTGACATCCAGATTTGAGATAAGCTGTGGTTGTCTGTCTGGTTGCTGTTTGATGTCCGCAATGACTCCATCATAAAGTCAAATCTTCCCCATGGAGACAAACGACAACAATCGTTGTCTTTGTTTGAAGGACCGTGACCAGTTTCCGAGGTTAAAATGGACCCCTGAGTCATCTCGCGCGTCAGTTGCCCCCCTATATCTAAAATCTCGGTTGTCGGAAGGATAATTGAGGATTTGTCGAGCTTTCACACCGAAACCGATTTGACATCAATCTGGGAATCTGAAACAAATTAAAAACTGGGCAGTTTTTATCCACAGCAACAGCCTCGAAAGGTTGTGCAATAAAATATCCCATAAAATGTGTCACCATTCTCATCCTTTTTACGTCAAAACTTGAAATATGATCCAGTCAGTGACAAAAATGCTAAATCAAATCGTTAACCGAAAACAGCAAAAAAAAAAATTTCATCCATCCATCCATTATCTACCGCTTTCCTGGGTCGGGTAACCCTAATATCATATATACTGCATGTGAAACGATCCATTTGCCCCCCACGATTAGCCCGCTTGTGATTTAAGTGTTGGATGACACTTTAAAGAGGATTCCCAATCCCACCGTCGTCATGTGGGAAATGATGAATGAGTGAAGTTTAAAGATGTTTGTTGCCTTTCACTTCCTTTCTTTTTATCAGCACCCCCCCCCATCCCACAGTATTGCTTTGAATCCATAATTTGCATCGATTAGCATGCGCGTATTTTTACAGTGTAATATTCTAAAATCAGCAAATCGTTCACCTTGAACTCCTCCGTGGATTTCTATTCATCCATCTGGACACACCGGCAGCACATCTGTCTAAATAACACCTCAACAACTCTCATATGTGATTGCTTGGCCAAATCAGGCCTGACATTTCGCTCCCCCCCAAACACCATGTGGCCCTCGTGGATGATTCTCATCTCGCATGCAGCACGGCTTGCCACCCCCCATGCCCCTTTCCCCACGTCAACTTTTGACAGACAGGATGTGAAGGGCGCGGGGAGGGTGACAGGTTGCAGGGTAGCGGCAAGAGTCACGGCCCCGCATGTTAAACTTGAGCGGAATTGTGATTTTACTGGAAGGCTGTAAAGGAGAGAAAAAAAAAAATGAAATCTTTCCCGTGGACTACACAGCCAACAGAGCATCCTGCTACCTGCCACTTGGGCTCACAAGTGCTTCTGACAGCCCTTATTATATTAACGGGAAGTGTTCTGTTAAGGGTAATACTCACTTGGCGCGCCATGATGAAAGATGGCATCCAGTGAAAGATTAAGGAGAAATAAAGGACTGGCAGAGAAAAGAGCCCTCCCTCTTTTGTTGCCTGTATTCTGAAGTCAGCTTGCAGAGTCAGAGATGGCGCAATAGTGCCATGGGGGGCGGGGAGAAGTCAAGTGGGGGCGTGCAGACAGTAGATAAGTAGATCCACACCTCCCCTTCTGACCACACTCATCTGGTTTCCACTCGGCCTTATCAGGACCAGATGGGTGCGTCTTCTTCTGAATCCCACCTCCCCTGACTTTGCTCGTTTATGACACCCCACAGATTTTTGTCACTCTGCGGTTTTCACCAAGGAAAGAAGAGAAAATAGCAGCCGCACTCCATTTCTCCAGGCAGAGAATGCAAACTTTTAAAGGCTTCTCTCCAACCGTTCCTTTATTTCACATCATTTTTTTGTTCTTTGTTGCCACACATCAGTTGCATGAAAAATCTTGAGTCCTCGCCTGCAATCTCCCCACAAACATTAATTATTTGTGTAGTAGAATTTCAGTATTATTATTACTTTTTTTTTTTTTGCTGGTTACGTAGTGCGCATTGTGAGGCCGCTTGTTTCTGTATACATAATTTATAGGGCTCAATCATGACTGTACCATGGGCGAAAAAACAAAAATATTGAATATTGCTGCAGCACTATCATCAGGGCCGCCGCGGGAAATTATCCTTAATTTGTCCAAGGTAGTATTTATGAAATGCAAAATATATCTTTATGCCAGCGACATACTGTGCCGTGAAAGGCGAAACAATTGCAATAAATATATGTTGCCATTCATAAAACAATATGCCATGAATGACTTCTTGTGAGCTCTGTGTTCAATTATACTGGCCCAGATTTCACACGCAGTACATTTTTTGAGAATGTTGAAACAATATAATCATTATCTCAGTATTTTTTTTTTTTTTATGTAATGGATTTCTCATAACAGTAAAGATTGGGAAACTGCAATAAATCAAATGTCATGGTCCTCCATCATGGCTACGCAGAGGTTTTTGGGCCCCTCTCAGTTCTTTTTCTCTCTGCTCCCTCCTCGTCACTACACATGTTACGGACATTTTAAAGACACATGGGGAGATGTGACACATGTAGGCATTAAAACGGAAAAAAAAACCCGTCTTGAATTTGATATAGTATGACAGTAGCGTTGGGGGTTGTTATAGGGAACGGTTTGGTTTTGGGGTGCAGGTTCAGCATCGGTTTTAAGTCAAGCACCCAATTTAATGTGGAGTGACATTGCTTGCTTTAGAGGCCCGTGTCAAGTTGCAAGTTTGGACCGAACCGGGATGGATTCGATGACCACCAATTGGCAGCCTCAGGTACACATCACAGTCACCACATACAACACAATAAGTCTCATAAATAAGCAATATTGTTGTGATATAAGACTGGTGTGTACACAAGACAATACTAATACTTTATCTGGATCTTTATCCAAATTGAGTACTGCTTTCGTGCACCACCCAATTTTTACTTTAAACAAGATTCCTAAATGATTAATAAACTATCAAAATAGTTTTCTGTTAATTTGATCATTGATGTGTTGCCGACTAGATGTCATTGATTTTTTTTTCACTTCTAAACCCCACACTAAGATGACTAAGATGCATTCTAAATTGCACCAAAACCAACCAACAGTTTTAGCACAAACAGGTCTAAACGAGACTGTTTTTGCATTTCTGTGCCCATGCACTGCCTGTGCAGGAAATATCGAAGATTTGACCTCACCAAAAACCTCATCTGAAACACGAAACCGTCTGTAAGCCTAAAACAATAAAGCCCCCACTGCACCAGACCTCAACCGCAAACCCCAACGACTCAGCACCGTCTTTCTTTTGTATCAAACCCCTCCCCGACATACGCACATTTATAGATTTTAGCCATCTACCTATCCTTACGCCAGATGAGAAATCCTTTTGCGGGCAAGTCTGGGTAAACAAAAAAATGGCTGAAATACCGCTATAAAGCTTCTCTCTGAGCTCGCCAACCCCAACAGAGGGCCTGCCAAGCGAAACCACGCCTACGCCCATGCGTGTACTGCGTGCATACAGTAAACTGTAGGTTTGTTTGATCGGGGACGCCTGCATGCGAGAGATTTGTTCCTCTCTTCCTTTTAGTTGAAGGAGGGTTAGCGTGCAGTGCAAATGGAGGAAGAGAGGAGAGAGGAGGGGAAGTTTAGGGGTACTCTGTGGTTTGGGGGCGGCGGCATGGCACAACATTAAACATTTAATGAACATTTTTAGCTGTAGCACCATGGCACTGTTTGCAAAAAGTGCCTGGGCGACCTTTAACCTGCCATTAGTTACCAGGGGGTCGTGCTAAATATGTAGCAATTTTTGCCAAAAGGAAGAGAAAAAATCCATCCATGCATTTTCTTAACCGCTTATCCTCACAAGTGTCTCAGGAGTGCTGGAGCACATCCCAGTTGTCAACGGGCAGGAGGTGGGGTACACCCTTAACTGGTTGCCAGCCAATCGCAGGGCACATCGAGACAAACACTCACAATCACACCTAGGGGCAATTTATTGTGTCCAATTAATGTTACATATTTTTGCGATGCGGGAGGACATGCAAACTCCACACAGGCGGGTGCGGGATCAAACCTGGGACCTCGTAACTGTGAGGACAACGCTTTCCAGCTGATCCACCGAGCCGCCCGAGAAAAAAAAATCCTTTTCTGAAATATGTAGTAGATACACTTTTTTCTTTATGGGCCACAAAAAAAGAAATGTCGGAGACGAACTGGCCGGTATATACATGTACATTCCTGTGGCTCGTCGTCTAAAATGAAACATTAAAACATGCTTATAAATCAGACAGCAAATATGGTCCAGGAAGTATTATCTTGCACTGTTTTTTGTTTTTCTACATCACGGCTCCATTTCCTGCACAGATCAGTCACTTGGCCGCACATTGTTTCTAAATATCTGTCAAAACTAAATGGACTTGCGTTCCGCAATGCAAAACACATTTGTATCGAAATTTGAATGGAACAAGCCTGTAGTCCATCCATAAAACCACATACAGTAGATTGTAGCAGCAATATGAATTACAGGGCAGTGAAACAATGAAATGTTAAATGACATGTGGGAGTAGAATGGATAACTTCATTGTGAAACATTTGTATGCAGTGTGCAGTCCGCGGGGCGGGGGGAGAAAAAAATATGAATACGGGCATAGATTTGTGTGGGATCAATGGCAGCGACATTGATACTTTTTACAGATCATTTCCATATTGACACTGCTGTACTTGAGGCAAGTATCATAATTGGGAAACACAGGAGTGCTCAGATCAGACCCAGCATCAGTCTGGGTGGGCCAACACTCACACATGTGATGGCGTCGGATTAGGAAGTGGTAGCCCACATCATTTTACTACCGAGAACTTTCTGGAAGGCTTCGTCTGTCTCCTGGGAGATGTGAAGCCCCCCCCGCACCCACTCATCAACATAACATCTCCCGTTTTCTCGGTGTCACTTGCTGTTAGCATCATACCTGTCAATGACTTTCCCACCAGAAAGAAAAGTTTCCTCTCTTAAAACCGCCCTCCACCCAAGTTGGTGTGTACTCAGGTTAATCATTTTTATTTTTTATTTCTTTCGTGTATTTCACAGCCTACATACGGCCCTGGTAGCAGGTCTAGTTGAAGTCGTAAACTACAAAATTTCTTCTAAGCTTGGCCCTCGTTATACAAACCCCAGTTCCAATGAAGTTGGGACCTTGTGTTAAACACGAATAAAAACCGACTACACTGATTTGCAAATCATGTTCATCCTATATTAACCCTTTAATACAGTACAGTATTTAATGTTCAAATTGACTTTGTTTTTGGCAAATAATCATTTACTTAGACTTTTATGGCTGCAATATGTTTTAAAACAGCTTGGAGAGGGTCATGTTTACCACTGTGTGACATCACCTTTTCTTTTAATAATATTCAATAAATATTTGAGAACTGAGAACACTAAATGTTGAATTGTTGTACAACTTCCACTGTTCAACAGTCTGGGGTTTCGGTTGTCGTATTTTAGACTTTGTATTAAAACACGCATTTTCAAGACAGATCTGCTCTGCAGGCAGGCCAGTAGAGTACCTGTACTCTTTTACTACAAAGCCACACTTGTAAAAACGTGCAGAATTTAGTTTGCCATTGTCTTTCTGAAATAAGAAGGGGTGTCCATGAAAAAGAGTTCTTGGACAACAAAACACTTTTCCACTTTGCATCAGTCCCTCTTAGATGACGTCAGGGCCAGAGAACCCGGCGGCTGGGTGTTTTTATAAATGGTTTGCTTTGCATAGTAGAGTTTTAAATTGCACTTACAGATGTAACACTGAACTGCATTTACTGACATTGGTTTTCTGAAGTATTCCTGAGCCCATGTGGGGATTTCCTTTATACGTGGATGTAGGTTTTTGATGCAGTATCCGCTTCAGGGATCGAAGGGCACAGGCATTCAATTTTGGTTTTTGGTCTTGCTGCTTACATGCAGTGATTTCTCTAGATTCTCTGAACATTTTGATGATATGGACCGTAAATGATGAAACCCATAAATTCCTTGCCATTGTATGTTTAGAAACATTGTCCTTAAACTGTTTGACTATTTTCTGTCAACCTCACAACTTCAATGGAAATGTATATTATAAATATATAATTACACTGAAGTAAAAAAAAAAAAAATCTTTATTTTGTAGATATGTTATTATTATGATTCATTATCATTAAATATTTTACACAAAGATGGGGGAAAACTGTGCGGTGGAGCCGGTACCTGACAGTGAAAGATGTACTCAGGCGTGGCCTTTTTGAATTTGATGTTCCAAACCAGGGCAACGCCGTCCGGTTCGTGGGGGGCATCTTCGTTGTTGTTGTAAGAGGCAACGAGCAACTCAGGATACTAAAGACGGCACGGATATTTCATACCTGGCATGGTTTTAGTTTCTAATGATAACAGAGGGGGGTTGATGGGCTCACCTGAGGGGACCAGTCAAGACAGGTGACAACACGATGTTTGGACCAGTGTTCATCGTAGAAAAGTCGCGTGAAAGACAAACTGGAGCCTCCAGCCGAGTCTCTGGGAACACACAAAATGAAATTCCATGAGATGAATTGTCTAGATGCACAAATAAGAGCTGATCAACGCTACTCCATGCCCACCCCTCCTTGTCTTCCAGGGCTCGACCGGTGTAGTCAAAGAAGATGTCGCCGCTTTCGGCCAGAGCTCTTTCCATCACCCGGATGCTGCAGTCGAAGAAATTCTGAAACTCGGACGAGTGGAGGATTTGCTGCCTCTCCTCCTCCGTCAGCTCCCTCAGCACAGGGAAAGAGCCTGCTGGTAGCAACAATTGAAGTTCCATTATTTTTCAGTATTGATGAGTAAAATGATCAAGTTTTTGTGTGAATCAAAATATACTTGAATTCTGATTTTAACATCTTTCACTATAGACTAATCATAAATGGATGTTTACACTGTAAAAATGCTTTATCACATAAAAGGACAGAAGTAGGAAGAAACTCAAGCCATCATGGCTTCCTGCGAGTGTAACTAAACTGGCCCAGATTTCATACTGTGTCAATATCCATCCATCCACCTTCTACCGCTTCTCCGGGTCGGGTCGCGGGGAAAGTAGCTTCAGGAGGGATACCCAGACATCCCTTTCCCCAGCCACTTCTTCCTGCTCTTCTGGAGGGATCCCGAGGTGTTCCCAAGCCACCTGAGAGACATAGTCCCTCCAGCGTCTCCTGGGTCATCCCTGGGGTCTCTTTCCAGTGGAAACATGCCCGTAACACCTCACCAGGGAGGTGTCCGGGAGGCATCCGAATCAGATTTCCCAGCCAGCTCATCTGGCTCCTCTCAATGCGGAGGAGTAGCGACCTCGACACGGACCCCCTCCCAGGTGACCGAGCTTCTCACCCTATCTTTAAGGGAGACCCCGGACACCCTTCGGAGGAAACTCATTTTGGCCGTTTGTATCCGGGATCTTGTTCTTTCAGTCACGACCATGGCTTCATCAAGACGTGATCTCCAGCTCCCTGAGCTCTCCAAATCTCTCCAAATCTGAGACTATGGTCTTCAGTCGGAAAAGGGTGGCGTGCCCTCTCCAGGTCGGGGATGAGATCCTTCCCAAAGTGGGGGAGTTCAAGTATCTTGGTGTCTTGTTCCCGAGTGAGGGAAGAATGAAGCGGGAGATCGACAGACAGATCGGTGCAGCGTCCGCAGTGATGCGGACTTTGTATCGGTCCGTTGTGGGAAAGAGGGAGCTAAGTCGAAAGTCGCTCAATTTACCAGTCGATCTACGTTCCTACCCTCACCTACGGGCATGAGCTTGGAGATGCTGATTCTCTTTTGTTTGGTGGTGTGCTGTGCGATCTTGAGAATGTGTGCCTCGGCTCACTTAAGTTTGGGAGGCAAGTGAAAAACACAACATCAGGCCCTGTTAACGTCAACTACGCTCCTCACGACAGATTAAAAATCACTTCATCTCGATGAGAACCAGAGCCACTGGCAGGACCTAATAAACTACAAACAGTCACTAATGAACGTTTCGCAAAATACTACAGTGAAGAACTTCACAAACAAGACACAAACAATCCAGCCTCTCTTTGAACGCAACGGTCGCAGCATGGCGTCCGCTTATTAAAGTCACTGTCCCCGAGCACGCGCTCGCCTTTTTTTGAGGCGTGGCGCGTTCAGACAAACAAACGCGGACCTTTTACCCTGCCTCTTGACTTTGATCCCCTTCCATCGCAACTTGTCAGAAAAGACTGAAGTGAGTGGAAGACATCAAAGGGCAGACCTTTCATAACAGGCCGCGATGGAGACAAGATGGATGCCCTGTGCGTTTATGACTGCACGTGTGTGAGTTTGCATCACGCACGGGCACGCTGAGGATTATGCATGTGTGCGTTTGAATACGGGCACCGCTCATTAAGTCGTTTATGCGTTGTGTTCGGGTGCATCCGTCGTGTATTTCCCGTGGACCGTTGAAAAATATACGCACACGCTCAGTTGTTCTTTGCTTTGAAGTATGGTCCAAGGGTCACGCGGAAGGTTTTTAATCATTGCTGACCTCTACATGCCAGAGCGCTGATACGATGGATGAGCTTTAACCCCGAGCGTAACCTAGCCGCTCTCTTCCATCTGATACGCCCGCTGACGCTGTGGCGCACAAGGGGGCCGTGTTTGGTGAAGAGGGCAAAGGATTGTAGTCACTGTGCTGCGCCACTGTTATCGCCATGTCCCTATCCCTGTCTATGCACGCAGCCATGTTTTTACCTTCTTTATTTTCCTTGTCGTCTTCATCCTGCGGCTCCAATTCAGGGCCTGGCTTCAATTCCATCAGCTCTTCATCCTCCTCTTCCTCCTCTGCTGGGAGAGAGAGAGGTAAAAAAAAAAAGAAAGGAAAGGGAGAGAGCACTTGTGTTAATCAACAGCTGTTCCAATTTTCTCTGACCTCCCACTGTGCACCTCCTTCTCAACCCTTTCTTACCCAAATAATCATTGCCAGACATGTACAAGTACACCTGACTTTCCAAAAAGAAAAAAAAAAGAGGTCCAAACGGGTCATTTACAAACATGCAGATGGGAATCAGCCAGATTTTTGTTTAGGTTTAAAATACGCATGCATGCACTTATATTGGTTGTAAGCGCAAAACAAACGTTTTCCCCTTTCTTTTAGTCAGTGTTCATATCACCACATATGAATGTAAACACACACACAACAGGAAATAGACATTTTTTGCACTCCCTCGTCCCTTCTCTCTGTCACCTTTGACCCCTAGCAATGGTATGTGTGCGTAAAAGGGGGATTCCCTTTAAATTCCCTCCAATCAGCCTCGGCAATTACACTTGACTATCCTGGATATTTTTTCCAAGTGTGTGCGGCGTGTGTGTTTAGAGGGAGGTGGGAGTTCAAGCATGAAAGGTTACTGTCAACACAGACACCTGCTTGTCAGCTACTGACCCCCACTAAACACCCCCCCCCCCCACGACTCCCCTTGGGCTCTGTATTGGTAACCCTTGCCAACTTCCCCTCCTCTTTTCTCTTGCGGCCTCCCTCAGAAACAGATGCTGAGAGTTGGGGCGGCGAGGGTGGTGGTGGGGGGGCTCTCTGAAGATCACTCTGACACAGTGGCGAGACACCTGTGGTCTGCCAACGCATGCACGCACACACCCGGGGCCCCTTGCCCGCAGTGCCAGGGGTGGTGAGGGGTTAACTGGCGCAGGGTCAAGCTGACAACAGGCGCTTAGTCCAGTGGAAGGAAGTGACTACATCACCCTCTCAGACGTGACATCCTCCCTCCACATGCACGCACACACACACACACACACACACACACACTCACAATGTCAGGGTGTGTTTTACTCAGCTGGAGAACGGCCTGGGGCAATGTTAAACCACTCACTTAAAGCTTGCTCCTGCTCCAGATGAACCGTGCATTTAGCACTTGGCCGTTCCTAAACTGATAATGACCTCTCTGGCACCGCTATCCAAGGCTACAAATCCCATTCTTCATTGTTTTTGGGTGTGATGATATTAATCATCACACAGTTCCTTTTCAATTTCACATCAGAAAACATGCTTTGATGGACTTGATGTGTTATTTCCATTCTATGTGCACGTAATGACTGCGGTACTGCATGCGCAAGTCCGGTGTGGCGGAGAAATATGTTAGAATAGTACAGGACATGTATGGAGGACAGCAGAACGGCGGTGAGATGTGCCGTAGGTGTGTCAGAAGAATTTTAAGGTGGAGGCGGGACTGCATCAGGGATCCGCGCTGAGCCCCTTCCTGTTTGCGGTAGTAATGGATAGGCTGACAGACGAGGTTAGATTGGAATCCCCATAACGGATGACGAAGATTTTATAAATGTCCTCTCCTGCGTCAGTGACAAATCTCCAGACTTCACAACTTTCAGGGAACGTCTGTGGAAAGTAATGTAAAGCGTAGTCCATTTAATGCTATCCTCTCCTTTGTCTTATGTTATGTCTGCTCTATTTTCTTGATCCACTCATGTCCAGACCAGTGGTTTGGAATGTGCGGTGAGGAAGATGGGAGGAGTGAGAAGAGAGGGGGAGAGCGACCACATTGAGAGGGGCGATCAAACTGTCAAAGTCCAGGACCACAGGCCTGTGTCGCAAGGCGGCGTGATTCATGGCCGTCGGGTTACCTCACCGATGGCTTGACAGTCCAGTTCTCCCGTGAAGGAATTGTTGATGCTGCTGCCATTTGCCATACATCAAGTTCCTCTGTCACAATTCGGCACCAAAAATATCGCAGCTCTTTCGTTTGGATGGAAACGTACTTTCATGTGTGCTTAAGTGGTACCAGTGACACTGACACATCGCTTCTCATTTGCTCTCGAGCCACATTTACACATAAAGAAGCTGTAGTGCATGGATCAGCTTCAAAAACTGCTCCTCCGCACGCTGCCATACGCCTTGGCACCGGTTCTCCTTTTAACACCCACCGCTATGAACCGCACTCCCAACTTAATTGACCCTCTCTTCACTCAGGCAGACAGATTCACTGCTCCATGTTTAGCTATAAAACATTCATTGGCAAGAGCTCACCCTGTTTTCGGTCTGAGCTCACCACGCATACCACAACCTGCACTCTCTAATCCAGCATTCTTATTAACCAGTTTGTTCCTAACATACCCGTCTTTTCCTTAATCGTCTTTCATTTTTCCAATGTCTGCATTCAAAATGAGAATCTGTTCTTGATTGTCTTTCCTACGTATGGGAACATTGACCTGCAAATTAATTTAATAGGGCGGCACAGCACCTGTTAGGGCGTTGGCCTCGCGAGTTCTGAGGACCGGCGTTTGAATCCCGGCCCCGCCTGTGTAGAGTTTGCATGTTCTCCCCGTGCCTGCGTGGGGTTTCTCCGGGCACTCCGGTTTCTTCCCACATCCTAAAAACATGCATTAATTGGACACTCTAAATTGCACCTAGGTGTGATTGTGAGTGCGACTATTTGTCTCTATGTGCCCTGTGATTGGCTGGCAACCAGTTCAGGGTGTACCCCGACTCCTGCCCGTTGACAGGTGGGATAGGCTCCAGCACTCCCCCGTGACCCTTGTGAGGATAAGCGGCTAAGAAAATGGATTAATGGATGGATGAATTAAATAGATAAAAAGATAGTCAAAAAAGGGAAGCAATTTAGGATAATGAGATGTTTGTGTTGTTTAACCCTTTCCGGGCAGGGGTTGCAAATTTGCAACAGGTTTAAAAAAATCGAAAATTTGAAGTCCAGAGTATCATTTTTCGGAAAGTATCATATTTTTTTCTCTGCAAAATTCTATTTGGTCCACAGAGGGTTAAGGATGGAATATAGCTCAGGGCGACCCGACATCCTCTTTTTGCCAATGCTGTTATTATTTTCAGCGTGAGAATTGTTCTGACAGGAATCAAAAATAATTTTGGATTTAATTGGTCATCTGGTTAATCTACGGGTTAATCATTAATCATTACGAGGCCCACCGAATACTCTCAGCTCCATTTGACAATTGTACATGATGGCAGTGACATCCCGGAGGGAGACTACGGAAAGTCAGAAAGATTAAGACCCTCAATTCAGATTCATGTACATATTGTAATATATACGCCAAGGCTGTGACTTCCTTCATGCATGACTGGTGAACAATCACAAGTCTTATTTCCAAGCATGGAATTCATTCAGCTTGATCTTGTTGTGATTTTTTTTTTTTTGCACTGTATGTTGTGTTCAGGATCATGGAGGAGCTTGTGGCAAATCCACCTGACAATGGATAAGAGGCAAGCCGACCCACAATTCTAAGGCAAGCAGTACGGAAAACAGATGGAAAGGTATTCTTGATTAAGGATAATGTGAAGATAATAATTCACTCCAAATTCCGTAGAGTGCTAGTGATCCGAACGTAACAGAAACGACAGCGTGTCGCGACAAAGCCGACAACTGGACTGGCTGCATTTTGCAGACCTCCTTATCTCAAATGCCTTAATCCCAATCAGAAGAGAGGGAAGATGGTGTCAGAAATAGAACAGATGGATTTTGGGGGGATTTTGGGAAGCAGGACATAAATGCATTCATAAGGACACGCACACGTAAACAGTTCGCAGGGGTCCTGGGAGGTTGGCTGCTCAACAGACCACAACACAAGCGCTACGCGGAGGAGTAGGAGGCCGTCTTGGTGACATGAAAGGCTTCTCTAATGTTGCCGTGGCACGACACGCGCACACATATGCACGCCATCCTCTGCATCGAAGCATTTGTTGCTAAAAACCCCAAGCAAAGGAAGTGTCTTATTTTTAGTCATTCAGTCTATTGCAATTTAATTCTCGTAATACAACAAAAAACCTCCACAAATGTCACGTGAATCATATCATGTTATTACTCAAGTTCACACTGTATAGGAAAGTGTTTATTTATGATTGCATTTACTATGATGTATTTAATTTTATCTATTAAGGCCCAGCCGATGAATCGGACAGACAGTTTCAAGAAAAAAAATCTTCCAATTTTTCCCATTTTGTGTACATTAACGCATTATAACACAAGACAAAGATAATAACATTCAAACCAAAATTGGCCCCAAATATGGCAAAAATCTGTTGTAAAGTGAAAAAAATACTAAAGAACAAAATAGTGTAGAACAGTCAAATGTTTTGGTTGTAATGTAAGAAGCTATTTTGTTTATTATACATATTTTTAAATTGATTGACCAATTAAATGTTTCTCAGAATTTCTCAGAATCAATCTGTAAAAAAATCTCTATTGCTCTGGCCCTATCTATATATTATTATAATTATGATGATCGTCAATATTATTATCGTATGTGCAAAAATAAAAAAATGTAAAAAATAAAATTGTATTTTTAGTCATCCACAAGTACTGTATGTATATGTTATTTTAGTGTGCATTGAAAAGTGCATGACATTTGTTTATACACACCCTCACGGTTGACCCAACATTTAAGTTTAACAGCTGAAACTCAAAAACACACAACTAAATAAACATTAAAATGTTTGTTTTTTTTTCCCATCCGAGCACTTAATCAGGAAATGTTGTTGACTCTTAATGCCTTCCATATGTTTAATAGAGAATCGCGCTTCAGTTTATTGCGGCGTATCAAGTCAGAATTGCCATCGCGGCGTCCAAAGTTGTCCCCACGTAGCCCCGCACTAGCAGCAGGACCTGAGGCCAACTAGCTGAGACCGAAAGCCACAGGGTGATTTAGTTAGCTCATCTGGCCGCAGCATTTCTTCACAGTGATCACAACAATGGAGCGCGTATGTATGTCTACTGTGTGCAAATTTGCGTTGGATTCGACGTTGCAAGCACACGTGCATGCCCGCACATAATCAGATTCCATTAAAGCAGTCTATTCAGCCCTTTGGTGGTCTGCGGGAGACTCCGCCGCGAGTGCTGTGGGAGCCGACCCATTCCCTCTCCTATCTTTTTCCTCCCTCCCCGTCCTCTATCTCCCTCTCTCTCTTTAAAACAGTGGCACCCAGCCTTGGCCCCGACCCAGACCCACATCTTTAAACTGAGCCATCATACCACACCACGGCATGCTCTGAGCCCAGCCGCAAGGGCCCTGATTAAAACCCATGACTTCAAACTTTCCAAACTGTCAAACAGGGAGCGAACCAGAGAGAAAGAGAGAGAGAGAGAGGGAGCAGCAGAAAATTCCTTACATAAAATCAGTCCGGCCTGCATCTTGTGTCACTCAGAAATGTAGTTATTTGCATTTCAGTGTGTTTTACAGTAATTGGCCACGTGCACTCGCATGGCACTTACATATTACTGTAATGACAGATGTGTGGGAACTCGTTTATATATATATATATATATATATATATATATATATATATATATATATATATATATAGGACAAGCAACAACTATTTAATGTACAATAGTCATCACATAAACAATTTACCATAAACAAATGTCCCCAGATTAAAACGTTCGCTATCAATGAACAAGTCGTACATTTTAATTATTGAGCGTAAAGCCACGTTTGAAATGCTGAATGAGTGGTTCCATTTAATCATACTTGTGAAAACCTTTGACACTTCAGTTTGCAACAGTCTTGACAGCCCTTTTGAGCATGCTTTGTGTGCCAATAGTGCCCCCTACTGGGAGGTTTTAAAATGTGGCGTTCATATCCGGCCGCACAGTTGAAGCAGCACCGTCATCACATTTCTTTGCGCTCAAGCGGCGAGCCATAAACCAAGATGATGTTTTGGAAATTAAGTCCTGGATCCGTTGCAACTAGAACAGTACATTTCAATGCATATTAAATTTCTAATGTTTTCTCCCCAGAACCACAGACAGATTGTGCTTGTGCCAGTCTTGGCAGTTGAGCGAAAAAGCGAAAAAAGTGTAAAAAATAAAACATGCCGAAGGTTTGACAGCAGGCTGACCGTGGCAATGAACTTGCAAC